>NW_025062479.1:8542720-9160220 GCF_000002995.4 Brugia malayi
TGCAAACAGTGATTGTAATTTTCCGTGATAGTACTCCATACACGTTAACTTAATACCCATTATCTCGTTACATAGGAGAGTATAAATCTTCTTTCCCGGCTGTTTAAATACATTTTTTTTTTCTTTTTAATACATTTCATTCTTAATAATCATATTAGAAGAATGTGAAGCAGTAAATTTTATTAAACAAAACCGAAAACATTGAAGCATCACTTATTTCTTTTACAATAGAAACTTGATTTCCATGACCAATGAACATATCACTAATAATTAATGAATAAACTTTTCAGTTTCAAATTCTTTGCTTTAAACGGTATACATTTTGTATCACCAAGTCTAATTCTTTCCTTTATATCCTTGGGGTAAATCTTAATTTGCAAGTGTTAATTTTATATTCTAAAAAATATTGTATATTTCCTACAAATTTAAGCTTTTTCATATGAATGGTCCGTAACAATCATGCGTTGAGAAATTTGAAGTACCCGAATTAAGTGGTTAATGATTAGTAAGAATTAGTTTAAATATGATTAATTGATTCACTTTAGTAAATTTAGCAATTGACATGTTAGAGTCGTTATTAACTTCTATTTTTATAGATATAAGTAGACCTTCACCAAAATTCAAATTTAGACATTTCTAGGAAATGCTGATATGGTAAGTAGTACAATCACTTCACTCCATAGACACCAATTCTTCTAGCGTCTTTTTTTTTAAATGATGATATACAGAGTGACGAAAGATTAGAGTAAACAAAATGCTGAAAAAGAGAAATAAGTTAACAAAGGCTGTGTCAGGGATGCCGCTGTTGCTCGCTGTTGCTGTTGCTATCAATACCTCCTTTTCATTGATTGATTAAATTTTTTTTGTTTCGAGTACAATTTTTTTTTTATTCATGTGGCAATCTTTCTTCAGAGCTTTCATTATTTTGCTTACCGTGTTCAACCTCTCTTTGTTAACAATTTGAACAATGAATTACTGTTTGAAAGAAGTCTTCCCGAGAATAGTCGACTAGCTTATCACACATAGTAAATGGGTAATGACTAGCCATGGGTCCTGAAAATCTGGGAGTTCTCACATAACGTTAAACTAAACCAAGCCAAATGATATACTGAAAACACAATTAGTGAAACAGAGTAGATTAAAAGAAATGCTTCTCTGGCCAAACGGAAGTGCCTTGCATCATTGCTGTAAAGATGATTAAATGCCAGATTAGCTGGCCTGAAGAAATTAGGACTTTATACGGAGAAGTGAAGAACCTGCATTGTCACACAAATTTGGCTTCATAAATTCCATTTTATATTCGGTGTTTTTTAAATCTCGGAAATTTGGAATTACTATCTTGATGCTAATTTTTAGGCAGAAATAAGAAATGAGTGAAGAATCAAAAGCAAAACCTGACAAGTTCGAGACGAGAAAAGCCAGCAAAGGTTCTAATATCGAATAATAAAACGATTGAGTGAATAAATAATAAAACGATCGAACAGTCTATTAGTTTGATAATCGAGAGTTAATATTTCTTCCTGTGCTGGTTGCTACACAGTTATAAAGATTATAATCATAATTTAGAGAAATAAGATAACTGATAGAGTGATGATAAAATTTTAATAACTTAAGACGAAACCAATTACAGCGGCGGAATATGGCATGGAAACAGACACTATGACGTTACAACGTTTTGTTCTTCGCGATCAACGGAAGCATCCGACAGCAACGGGTGATCTTACTAATCTTTTGACATCATTGCTTACAGCTATCAAGGTAAATTATCCTAACTTTTCGAACTTGAATTGAAATAATAGGAACATAGATCTTTACAGATATATGTTTTATGAAAGGTAGGATAAACTAAGATATTTCAATTCAAAAACGATAATGAACTTTGATTGCAGAAATACTACAGCAAGAGATAATAAATAGGAAAACATTGTTATTTGATTAACAGTTATGAATAAGATAACTTTAACTTGCTAAATTGGATATCTTAATGGGGAACTGCCATTAAACTTTGAAAAAAATTTGCAACATAAACTGAAATGTGATGAAATTTGTGAAGAAATTTAGGCGATCTCGAGTGCCGTCCGAAAAGCAGGCATTGTACGATTGACGGGATTAGCAGGCAAACAAAACATACAAGGTGAAGATGTAAAAAAATTGGATATTATTAGCAACGAATATATGATCAACATGCTTGAATCATCATATACTACATGTGCAATGATTTCGGAGGAAAATGATGAGGTATTGGATTTCACTTATCATGATTTAATTTCTTGAACAAGTAGTATCCTTCTTTTGATTAAAATAAATTATGGGCATAATTCTGAATAATATATGGTATCCTAGATTAATGAAACTGCAAACTTTTCCTTCAGTGTTTTTGAATTAAGTTCAACAGCATCATCAGTGATAGTATTAATGATATGCAAGTAACATTTAAATTGCATAATTTTAAGCTGATCAAAGTAGCACCTTCTAAACAAGGCAAGTATATCGTGACATTTGACCCACTGGATGGATCATCAAATATTGACTGCTTAGCATCAATTGGCACAATTTTCGGAATTTATAAAAGACAATCTGATAGTCCCATTTCCACGGCTGACTTTCTACAAAGTGGACGAAATATGGTTGCAGCCGGTTACGCTTTGTACGGTTCCGCCACTATGCTCGTGCTTTCAACGGGAAGTGGCGTTAACGGATTTACACTCGATCCAGTCTGTACATCCCTTTTCTTTATTTCAGTTGAGAAAAAATTCTAGAAGCATATTCCATTAGTCTAGAGTATGGTTATTTAAGAAATATTCAAATTCATTATAAACACTTCAATATCCTTAAGACGGCTCCAACTTTAACTTTCATCGAAATTCTTTTTAACTCATTCTTTATGGATTCCTAGAATTTCAGAGTGTTGGTGAATTCATCTTAACAAATCAGCAAATGAGAATACCGCAGAAAGGTAAAATCTATAGTGTCAATGAAGGATATACATCTAAATGGTCTAAAGGTGTCCAAGAATACGTACATACCAGAAAATATCCATCACATGGTGAACCTATGAATGGACGCTATGTTGGATCCATGGTTTCCGATATACATCGTACACTATTGTATGGTGGTATTTTTATGTATCCTGCAATGAAGGATAAGCCAATGGGAAAGGTATTTCTTTTCCCGTAATTTTCTTCATCGATCTCGCTACATTTGATCTTAATTCTTAACATATAGGGAACCTATCAGTCAGGAAGCAGATTGTTTCGCAAACTCCTCATGGATATTTCCCGGTTCTTAGTCGCCAATGATAAATAATCTAGTTTGGTAGCAAATAAAAAGATCGAAGAAAGATTAAGTCACTGATGTCAATAAAGGAATATACACCTAAAGAGTAAAAAAAAAAAGAAGACGATGAATAATTTGATTTATACTGAAAGGCAAACTACTAAAATTAACAATTAGTTTAGCTTCGGCTGCTCTACGAAGGCATTCCAATGTCATATATCATAGAACAAGCTGGTGGAATGGCAACGAACGGAATCAAACCCATACTTGATATTGTGCCAGCATCAATTCACGACCGGAGTCCATTATTCCTTGGCTCTGCGGATGATGTACAGGAACTTATGGACTTCATCAAGAAATATGATTCATAAAAAGCATGATGAACTAAGATGAAATTATATTACATGGTTGACATACTTTTGTCTTTGCATAAATTTACCTCAGTTTCTAGTATGAGTTTATATTATGCAGATAAAGACAATATACTACCTGTAAAATTTTGTACGGTTTTGATAACACTTTCGAATCCTAAACCAAAAAAAAATTTTCATACCAGCTAAAAACAAAAGAAAAGAAATCTTACATAGCGCCAACGGGAAAAATGGGATTTTCTGGGAAAAGCGAGAACTGTGGATCAGTTTGATTTCCATTATACAATATGTTTGAAAACAAGGGCAAAATGAAGCAAAGACAACCCTTTTTCCCAGCAAACTAAAGACCTGCCGAAGGGATTTTTGAAAAGAAACATATTATCAAGTGGAAAGTTTGAGGAATATCAATCTGAGCATCTAGCTGCTCATAGATGTCATATTCAACAATAAACTAATTTGTAAGAAAATTTCGTAAAAATCACTGCAGTAATAAGGAGGTCTTTGTAAAGCAAATACCAATGCAAGATAAAGCCTAGCGAATTTGGCGACTTCACCTGAATGTAGCATTTGTAATATTATAGCACAACAATATCAGAAATGTTCGTTTAGCCTAAGCAATGCCACCAGTAAGCTAAAGTGAGAATAATCTTAACTTGTCTACGAAATCTTTTTACATCATGGACTCTAGAGTCAGATCTATAAATTAAATAAAAAAGTGTGAAAGAATTCTTCAAGGATGTAATTTCATTACCACGAACTTTTTAATTCAGAAAATAGCAATTATTACAATTTGAGCACAAAAATGATGAAAATCAACAACCATCATACCTAGAGAGGAAGATGCAATACAACAAATCTACTCTGGATAACCACACTTTTGCTCTATCACAGCAGTGTCGTTTCTTTCAGGAACAATCACTTCAAAAAACTGCTTCCCATCCCTGCATAATTACAAAAGTCAAAAAACCGATCCAAGCTCAAATGTTATGTGAAAAATTGCGGTAGAACCTATTCAGAGTAGCACTAATGTAATTGCCAAACAATTTACGGTTTACCATAGTCAATTAATTAAGCTATTCCACATAAAATGTCCCATCTATCAGAATCACAGAAAAAATACATATTACAACAAAATATGTAAGTAGTTAAACTTGGAGCGTAGTTGGTTACGAAATAGTAACACATGAGAAGTTAACAACGAAACGTACGCATTAAAACCCAAATTTAACAGTAAATTAAAAGTGAGCTCACGAACTTGAGAGGTATAAAATCCTATGTTGTCTAAAACAATCTCATCCTTCCCTAGCCTGTAATAAATATCATAGAAAATTCTATCTTCTGAAAGTCCCTCACCTTTTCACTTATATGAGACAAACAAATCGTACACCAATAAAAGTAAACTGCAAAATCATTTAAAAAATAAAAACGTGAGACAGAACGGTCGTGAATTGGAAAGACAATCTTAGAGCAAACAACTGAGTATGAATAATCTAATGAAATGTAGGTGTAAACAAGCAACGACAGATAGGCGAACTACAGGTCAGTTCTATTTTGTCAGAGCAGCAATTAAAACTGAGGCATATCTGATCGATATAGTACATTTTTAAACATATGAAGAAACAGATGTGGCGCACACATACAGCATTTCCAAAATTCTTCTTTGATTATGCAGAAGTTCTAAGTGCATTTAAGTTATTTTTAAATAAAATCCATTTCTCACATTCAAGATATTTGTTCAAAATTAATTTCTGTCATCAGTGTACTAAACTTTAATGACACCATATCAAAACAGTGCCTATCCGATGCAGTTATTTTTTTAAACTAGCATCCATTCTCAAATTAAAAAAAAAAAAAAAAAAAACAAATTTTGAACAATATGAAACCCAATGACTAATCAGTGGAATTAATTTGGCGAATTGTTTTCTCCCTTGTGCATGAGTTTTTTTGCATTTTTCTTAATCATAGTGTCAGGAATCTTCTCCATCTGAAATACAGTACATTCATTTCGCAAAAATTTTGATGTGATTACATAAAAATCAATAACTATAACTTAAAGACTAATAGTTTTGAAATGGATTTAAGTAGAATCTTAAATCGAATCCGAAATTTCATTGGAAAAGTTCTTTAAAAATCTCTGGTATCAAACTATCTATGCACTGAAAAAGCAAAGTTTTATTCCGAATATAGCGATAAAAAAAAGTAAAAGTTCCATTTCTCAAACACTACCAAGACGGAATTTTGCCTGACTGCTTCCTTGTTGTGCAAAAGCAAATTTCCAGTAAGGGATACGTCACCTAAAATAGTTATAAAATGGTTTGGAAATTTAAAAACCTCACAAGTGCCTTACTCTAAGGATCTTTTTTTTTTTTTTTTTTTTTGATTCTACTAATCCTACTCCAAAATATTACAAAAAGTGCAAGCGAACAGAACGTTTCTTCCTAGGATAAGATGTGGAGAAATGTAAATTGGAAACATATGCGTCTTAAATCCTTGGAAACCTATAGGAATAGCAACAAAACGATCCGTGATATCCAGATTTATACCCCTATCGAGTAAGAAAGAAGGAGAACTATGCACCTAAATGCAATATGAACTTAGCTGAATGCAAAGATAGCTCGAACGCATTGCTGCAGAATTCTAGCACAGCAAAATTAGCTCAGAAACACTTTAGTTTAAAAACAATGAAAAATAGAAAAAATATATTCAAAGTAAATCAAATATTTTATCCTTACTTTGTTCACAGTTTTTATTATAAACAGTTGTCGAGCAGTGAGAATAATTCGATATTCCACCATTTGCAAGATCCAGGAAATGCCGAGCAATATTTGGTTCGTTATGAGTTGAAATATTTAGCAATTCCCTAAGGCATGCATTCTCTGTTGCAAGCCTTGCAATTAACTGCAACGAGTTTTTTTTTTTCTTTTTTTTAGTCAAATAACAAAGAAAATAAATTCATATGATGTTACTGCTTTCTCTGCTCGGAACCAACCTGACTAAACTAAACCATCAGTTTATGCTGGGGATAGAAAAATATCTTGTGACGAAATAAAAATGAGGTCCAACAAACTACCAGTTACTTTTAAAAACATTTTGCAGCCAATCATGTCATTTAAAAAAGAGATGACTGGCTGCAAAATGACCTATGTAAGACATTAATTAAAAGAAATATTAGAATATCGAATTCAAATTTTTCTGCTAAATGACACCTAACAAAAAGTACCAATGTAAAACAACTTCATAAACTATGCTAAGAACAGAGATGAAATAATAACCTCTTGATCATGATTCAAAACGCTCTCACCATCCGCAAGACATTCATTCAATAACCTTGACAGACCGACAATTTTTTCGTTTACAGAAGCTTCACACTTTTTACTAGCATGCTGCAAAAAAAAAAAAAAAAAAAAAACACCATTACCTTCAAACAAAAATGAGAAGCTAAGAAGAATTAGGAAACAAGATCAAAAAACGAAGATATATGTGATGAATTTGCTAGTAACTGATTATTTATTATAAAAAACATATAGAAATACATATAAAAAAATAAAAAGTGAGAAAACTAGCTTACTGTAACTGAATTTCGAAACGATGGAATAAATTGCTTTGCAAGCTTTGTTACAACATCCCTATGCTTTTGCATTATTAATTGTAGAGTATTTTCGCAATCCTCCAACGCCTGTCGAAGTTCCCTAAAAATTTCATTCGCATAGCACGCTGTTAGCGATTTCGAATAAATCATATCATAAAGTTCGAACGACAAACTGCTTTATTTTACATTACGACGTATAATCATAAGAGATCTTTCTATTATATCCACAACGATAGGTATGCACTTGGTAGAGAATCCAGGTGAATTATGTAAATCAAATCAGTTTGAGGTCTCTGTTATTATCAAAAATTTAACTATTAAATAAGCAGGCCAAGAGTCAAATAGATCCTACACCATAACATACCTATTTTCTTGCTGCAACTGCAAAATTTGCCGATTTTCATGTTGCAAGCCTGCAACAAGCACTTTGCGGCCTTGCATTCGCCAACAGTCATTCATATTTGCCACTTCTTCCTGGTACTAAAATAAGATCCTTTAAATGATAAGCACGTGATTTTTTCGAAAACTCGTCAAACAGCACAGTGATTGTGCTAGTATGAAAGTCAAAATTGCAATTTAAAGTTATATTTCCTTGTTAAGGACGACTTTTCCATTTCTCTTTTCAATTTAGTAATGAATTACTTAGAAAATTTTGATTTTTTTTTAAAAATAATTTTGACTGTAATTATTAAAGTATGTTTCGTCGGTACAGCTTTTGGTTTCCGCTAGTTTTTAATGTAAGTCATGCTCATCCCTTACCTATTCACACTTTGAGGAATCAATTCAACTTAATTTTTTAAATGTCATTCTTTCAACTATATATTTTGTATTTGAAAAGTAAACAAGGATCAACCTATATTATTACAGAATATTCAGTGCCAGCAAAATCGTGCAAAAAGTGGGCCTTTATAAAAAAAATTCAATGTCGCGGGCACAATAAGTGAAGCAAAATAAATCATTCAAGCTACCTTAATAATTCTTATAATTGTGAATTAACGATTACAAAACATTTTTAGGAAAGTTTCCTTACCTCCTTCATACCAGAAATTTTGTCACTAAGAATCTGACTTTTTGCAAGCGCATTATCCGTAGCGCGTTCACGTGTTTGCAAGCTGATGACAAGCTGACGCATATCAGCCATTAATTGACCGATACTTGTCGAGCTCATCGCTGAAAACAAATTAGAAGTAGCCTTCTGTGGTAAGGACCATAATACAATTTAAGAAAACTTTAAGCAAAAAAAAATTTAAGCAAATTTGAAGTTTCGGATTTTGAACATCAGGGAGAGATACTAATCTCTTTTGTTACCACCCATCAAACTTTTCAGACAGTGATATAATACTCATAAGTTCACAAGTAACTAAGCAAATGATTATCCAAAAATATAACTGAGCAAGTTAATTCCATCCATTATGTATATTAAAAGCTTACAATGTAGCTTTTGTTGATAGAAGTGGTAAGCACTCTATGTCATTCGTTCTGTAAAGAAGTTAAGATCTAGAAATATTGATTAAAACAAAACTTCCTTTTCTGTCCCTCCTCCCCCCACATCCCCACCTCTCACACTTATAAAACAAAGTTACACTTACACCCACACACGCGACAAGTACACACACACACCCATAGACACACCCGTACACATAAACACACACGGACACATTCAAACAATGTCCATAAAACTCCCTGGAATTTCATACTAACACTTCCAGACAACTCGGGTGGTCGCTATGCAAACACCTCGTCCCATGCGAAGACGTTGGGAAAGTAATCCAGAATAAGAGTGGAAAAGTAATCCAGAAGCAAAAGACGAAGAAATTGGTTGAGAGAAAGTTCAGTTACTTTGAAAATAACTGGTGTTCAAGAAATTCAGGTTTGATGGAAATTGAAATTTAACTGAATTCTGTAGATATAGGCTATAAGATTACTTCTTTTATCTAAACTATCAATATTCTTTATACGAAGTGTGAAGTTTTCCAGAATTTGAAGTAAATTATATTAACTTCCTTCTTTCTTTTTCTTCCTCCCTCTCTGTCTTGGTAGAGAACACTTAGATGCATTGATCCAGGAATATGATGAGTACGAACAAACGATTTACTGAAATCTTCCATTCAACACGATAGAAAAAAAATAAAATTTCGGTTTTCTCATGAATTTATCCTTTTTGTGTCGTTAGCCAATGGAAGACATTAATTTCTTTGGTTTGTCATTTTATTTATCAATCAAAATTTTTAGTTATAGTCCCATCGTTGCTTTACTTGCATCCAATTTTGATTTTGCATTTCACTGCGGTAAATCTATCTTAGAACTGAAAGCTATAATAGTTATTCATGCACAGTTCTGACGTCATGCCTCTTTCGTGTTTGCAACTTTGATTTTTAATGATATTTCCTGAGTAGACTCTATATTATCAAATTTTTTTAATTTTTTCAATATCCTAGATGTAAAAATTTTCTTGCTTAAAAGAGTTTTTAACAGAATAAACTGAAGTTGCCTGCAAGATTGTCAAATGAAAGCAGAACCTTAATATTGATGACACGGCAATGTCAATGCATTCTTCACCATGCATGAGTACTACAAAGCTTTCTATGTTTTAAATCATCACATTCCTGAAAATGTCAAGAAAAGAAAGAACAATAAATCACAGCATTTATGACTGACAGCAAAATATCACATATTCACAGAATTGATGAATATAAATATTTTCACACTTTCGTCAGAAGCGGTAACACTTTTATATGCTTTTTGCGTTTATGTGATGGATTAGAAAGATTAAATATGACAGAAAGAAAAAAGAGTAATTAATTGGATGTAATGCTCCAATATGATGCGTCAAAGTGCAAAAGATTTGTTATCCACAGAGATTATCTGATCTTCTACCCAATACATCTTCAAATTTTATTTTTCGTCAGTACATAAAGATTTAAAAAATGAATTTGGAGCCAGTATTTACGCATATATTTTTGCATCCATGCAATCATTAGAAAAATAAAGGGGTGAGCGTAAACATTAATTAATACTATCAACTTCATGAACTTCTGCTCCTTATGTCCTGAAAAGGAGTACGAAAGAAAATAAATTAAGGAAAAAAGAACAATGAAAGAAATGCTAAAGAATCTCAAGCTTAAGAAGTAAATAAATTTCAAAACAGAACCTAAATCATATTTGTAATTTAGTTCTGAGTTTACGTTGAATCTCCAGTGCTGAAAAATCTGAACAAAATTCCCATCCTTCTAAATGTCCTTTAACTTTACACAAAATGCAAATATTTAGGTACTTTATCAATGGATTCGTGAACTGATGGACTGAATTTCTAAATTTTCTTTTCCGATTTTTTAAAGTGTAAGAATTTGCGATTATGTTATGCAGAAATAAAGCTAAATTTATTCACAACTTTATTGATGAAGATTAAAGATACGAGATGCACCATATTCATTATCTTTATTAGTGTTCGCAATTAACATTAAAGTGGAAAAAGTGCGCAGCAAGTGAAGACAGGTGAGAACGAAAGAAATTGCTGTGATATTTGTTAGTTATGCTAGCTAGTGTAATAAACTTCTTAAAGCATTTCTTTCTTTCGTGAATTTAAATCAAAATTGTAAAAGTTTCCAGAAAATGTTTTGAGCTCACAACAAATGTTTGAATTTCTCCGTGTTTCGCTATCGGCCGCTTTGTGCCATGGTCGAAATGATCGCTTAACACGGTATGTTACTAAAATTCTTCATCAGTTGATTTATTGGATTTCAATAGAAGGTTTTGTTTTAATTAATAAATCAAATGATAAATGAAAATTTTTTAGAAGCAATCAACGGAAGCACCGGAATATGAATCCAAGCCAATGTCAAATCTTTGGTATATTGCCCTATCATTTTTTTTTTTTGCTTTCATTATTAAAGATATAATTTATCATCATTGTTAATGGTTAAAACGCGATTTCTAGGGACGATGCAAACTGAAATGAAAAACTATTCCTGAAATCAAACCCATATCCTTTTCTAACTCATTTCTAAACTATTCATTAACTAATTCATTTATATAAATTTGTGCACATCTCAGCTAAATGTTACTGAAAGCTTACTTTACTGAGTTCTCTAATTTCTTTAATTGAAACTCAAGTTACCTGAATTTGAAACTAAAAATCAAATTCTGTCTATTATATCATATGTAGCATATATATATATATATATATATATATATATATATATATATATATATATATATATATATATATATATATGTAACTAAGCTACAGTGTAGTCCACCGAATTAAGAAATGACGCAGAGTTTGTGCTTCTCTCAGCTTCATGTCAGTTCTTCAATGTGCAGTATTGTTATCTTTTACCCGGGAGATCATTAAGTGGTAGTAAATACAGTGTAAAAGGTTTATTGTTTCTGGCATCTATAGTACAGTGCTCAAATAGTCCATGAAACTTATTCTAAGAAAGACGATCAAGAAACTGCCAGAGATTAGTGCTCATATTTTATTCTTGATTTAGATATTTGCTATTACATAGTTTATGAATGAGCGAGTGGCATGAGGTCTTTTAGCATATCTCGTGGCACTCGTCCAATTTATAATGTTACTTGCTTTCCTTTTCAATTTATTATTCTAGAGAGAGTGAGAGAAGTAGCAAACGACCAGGAAGTTTATCGAATTAAGAGCACCCGAAAACACAACAGGTAGAGTAAACTCACAATAAAGAATAATAAGGAAGGCAAGCTTGAAGTTTTCATCGTTTTCTTTAACAGATTTCTACGTTTACTTTTCTCTGTATGGAATAGATTGCTTGTTAGCACTTCAGTGCAGTTTTTTTTCTTCTTCTCTTCATAGCTGAACACAAATATTTGATATTCAGAATAGAAGCGAACCACTATGGCAGTAAACGACGACCTGAAGAAATACGTAAAACCGTCCCACAACAGCATTCACCACAAAAGAAATTACCATTATCTGACAAGTCAACGATATGCTTCATACGAGTGGCATCATTCGGTACACAAACTACCGTAAATTTTCTCTTCTTTTTGAGCTCAATCTTTGATTTATGATTAAATTCAAAGAATAGACTATTTGCCTCGCTTCTTGGTTATTTCAAATAACTAGTATGAAATCTTTAATGGTTATTTAGTCTCAAAAATGATTTGCTCCGACTTTTCAGTTTTCTCTGCTATTGATCAATGTCGGATATAATCATTTGCATAACTGCAAAGAAACTCGAAATAACAAATCAAAATTAAAATTAAATTAATCATTCTGAAAGTCTTGAAGTGATTTTCTCTTAAAAAAGAAAAAATTTTAAATGTGTTATTTAATGCATTAATCGATTCGTAGTAACATATTTTTTAATCTGACTGGAGATATTTAGTAGTACTGAACTTTCAACACTCAAGATTTAGGAAGAACGGGAATTTAAAAAGAGTACCACAATAGTGTCTAAAGCTACACAGACGCCGTTTTTCACCATCGACAAAAAAGGAACCAGTGGAAAAAGCGAATACGAAGAGCGTTTGAAGGTATATATATATATTTTAAATACCTCGTTTAGCACGATAATGTAAATTTGAACACTGGATCTAATATAGAGAATTAGAGATTACTTTACATTCATTGAAATTTTTATTACAGTCGTCGAGAACACTTACGTAATCGATAAGCACTTTGATAAAGGAAAAAAAAATAAAAATAAGTACCGTAAAAGTTTTCTCATAAAGTTGATTCTATAACTGTTACTGGGAACTGCTCAATATTGTATATGTATGCGTATGCCTTTTTTTTTTTCAGTTTCAAGCATGGAATGATGCAAAATTTTTTGTGACAAATCAACTTCTAGCACAATGTCTTCACACTCCTAACTGCACGAATGTATTGAGTTCAACAGAAACTTACCCTTCAACTAAATCTTGAAATATTCGTTTATAGAATCAATTTATTTATGATAAAATTGTTCGGAATAATCTTACACAAATCATTAAATAAATACTGTGCACTGCAATTGGTTTACAAATTAATGTCTTCCGGTTGAGACAGAATTTTTATCGTTCCATTAATTTAAAATAATAGCTGAGGCAGAAATAGTCAGATCATATTTTACATATTCAATACAGAATATTAATAGAATCACAGCTTCTGTAATGACTAAAATGCACCGTGGAATGCCAACGTAATCTACGGAAACTTCAACTTTTTCAGAAATTGTTGTTGACCCACCCAAAGGCCAGGATATGATAATTAATGTGATGATAATTTCTATAACTAACGCAGCGATCGCTACAAAACTGAAAAAAAAAAAAAAAAGTATTTTAATACAAGAATTAAGTTTAAGTATACCTGATGCTTAAAAGAAAAGTGAAGCGTGACTTACGTTCTTCGTATTCGCATACAAATAATATATAAAATAATACTGAAAATCCATATAAGCATCATAACAATAACACCAGGACCAAAACCAAATACAAGTGTAGACATTCCCTGCAAAGTATAAAAAAAAAAGAAAACACGTAATGTATTCGTAATAAAATGAAAAGGAAAAAAGGGTGAAATCGTCTCAAAACTCTTACGATAAAGTCAGTTTTTTATTATCCATGCCAACTATTATTCAAATTAACTGATTCATAAATTACGACTCCTAGAAAATGAGACATACAGAAGACTAAATCAAAAATTGGAAAGTAAACGTAGAAGTAAAAAATAAATATTATGACTTATATTATTTACTGCATAGCTCTTAATAATAATCTTCCATTTCATTCCACTTAGGGGTGAGCGTTCACTAAAAGGTCATAACTGTAATCACCGATTAACCCGTTATTCAGGTTGACTCCAGGATTTTCCAGTCAGAAAAACTACAACTAATTGAATATCATTCTGTATCAACTAAACACTATGGAAATACGGTTACTATAGAAACTAATACGCAACAAATATGACTATCCTTTGAAGCGGCTTAAAAAGATTTATGAATAATAGTTATGATATGCAAAAAATACTAACGATAGTGGTTGTCACTTCGTTTTAAAGCTGACTGAAACTACTATGACAACTTACCGACATAACACTTGTCAACAATAGAATCTGGCAATATTGGTGTAGGAGATGCAAAACCTTTCATGTATGATGTTGCTCATCCATCTTCTTTAAAACTTGGATATAATGTTATGCATAGCAATGTTATTATTTTCAATAAACAAACAAGCAGGATGCTTCAAAAAAATGAGTGATGTATACTAAATATAACTTTTTAAAGTTTTTTTCATATTCAAACTTAAGTCGTGTTTTAGAATAAAACTAGAGAAGTTTAATATCGAAATGAAAATTTAGGCTTTGTTCCTAAAATTTGGACTATTAAAGTCTTAAACCTTAAATGTTTTTAATGTTTTCTTTAACTGATCAGTAATTGTAAATTGAACCTTATCATTATAAAAGTGTTTATATTTTGACGTTGTAAGAGATTTGATAATTGGTTACTCAGTACTCAGTAAATACTCAGTTTAATTTAAAAATTGACTAATTATCGGTGATATGCATCACTAATCTCAATTGATTTTTGTACCACTCAAAAAAATATAACCAACAAGATCGGTAATTTAGCAGATCTAATAATTTTCCTTTTTTCTGAAAAAAAGAAGTGTTATCTTCTCATCAATTTAAATAGAAGAAGAAATGATGATTCATATAGTACATTGATATCACTGATACAATTACTGAGCAGATCGTTCAAATATGTGATTGTCAAAAAAAAAGGAAAAGAAGTTCTGTTGATGTTGAAAATTTTGGATAAAATACAATATATAAAGACGAATATACCATTATTAGTCATTATTTAATAAAAGTAATTTTTGAGCGACGCAACGCACAAATTGCTTCAGTTCAATAGCTTCCAATTGGTATAATAGCAGCATTTATTCTTAAAAATTCATTTTGTTCCTATTAATTGCCAATATTTCTGCACTTCCACTTTTGCTGAGAAAACTATATTGTAGAATTTTGTTTGAAAGCATTTAATGTTTGGTGGGGTAGTATAAATGGAGTAATTCTGAATAACGTGACTTGAGGAAATTTTGATAAGTAATAAATAACCATTGAATAATATTGATAATAATAAAAACAGTAGTAATAATTAATAATTATTAATAATAATAGTGATAATAATAATATTAACAATAACAATAAATAATAACAATGAATGATAAATCTAGAATACTTATTTCTTATTCCTCGCAACTATATTAAGTGTCTTGTCCACTTCAATAAGAACCGGAGATTTTTTTGATGCATTAAAGATTGTACCACAAACACTGCTGAGACTGATCACATATGTCAAACATCAATGATAGAAATTTTATACTCCCTAGGAATATTATAGTATTTCTCAATAGTATCGACAAGCAAGAAGTACACAAACTTATAAATTCATAAATAGCATCACAATTGGATAGTGAATCATCAAATATTTTTGATTACGTTTCTTGTCCGGCATGGACCAACAAATCTGTAGAAAATGCTCGATTCATAAATATTCGACCTTGTTCCTTCAGATGAAATAATCGCAGTGTTACTGAAAGTCTTATCTGTATTTTTAAAAAAAAAAAAATCATCGAGAAATCTCTCTTGCCCAATTCGGTACTGAGAAAGACAGCGCTGTTGATAAGAATGGCTGGAGAGTAAAAGGGTTTGAAAATAGCATGGCTAAGAGGTTGATAGAATGAAGCAAAAGCAGTAATTTGAAGCAGGATATAAGTATTGACGAGATTAATGAAATAACCTACATTCCAGAGGTCGTCGAAAGTATTTGTTAATAGTCTATGGCAGACAAAAAACCTGAAATTGCAGATATTAGTGAGAAAATAGATTCAAAGTAGGTGAGTCCTACAACGATTTTCGATATTCTGTATTAAAATGTTTTTGAATTGATATGGAAGAGTGTAAAATTCAAAGGACGTGGTAGCATATGTTATGGATGTTGGCTGTGATGGTAATTACATTGAAGTTGAATGCAATTTGTAATCTCATTTCTCTTGTAGGGATTTGAAATGAAGTATGTATCCGAATTCATACAAGTGCCGGGATGTTTATTGTTAGCCTTTTTTGCTTTTAAATGTGCCAGATTAGCGTATTGTAATTTTTCACTTTGATAAAGTAAATTGAAATTTAGAAAAATATATATGAACGCTAAATTCTTTCTCTGAGACATATAGCGCGAATTCAAACTGAGTTTGAAAATTTGCAAACCTTCCTTTGGCAGCGTATTATTCCCTGATTTTGCCTAAACAGGGAAATTTTCATTGTAGGATTGCTGAAATTGTGAAGTATTTCCTACCGTTGTTTGCTTTTTTTTTACTTTGTTGAAAAATCGAATTTATATTCTAGGTAGTATGAAATCCATATGAAAATGCAGCAGTCAAAGCAGCAAGAAGGATATTATGCTGTATATATCCCGTCACCAGACGGGTTATCTGGTGAAGGTGCCGTATTCACAACCTTGAGGGAAGCATCCAGTTTTGCGAATACGCCGGAAAGTAAAACAAAGGGTTAGGTATCCAGAATATATCACTTGAATAATAAAATGGAATAATACAGCAACGAATAACTCTAATACCTTGCAAAAATTATTTGTGTTTTTTCAGGTGCTCGTTTCAAGCGCTTTAAAGATCAGGATGACGCAAAAAAATATGCCAAAAATGGTGATATGTTTTGTAAAAGCCCAGAAATATCAGCTAAAAGTCACACAGGAGAGCCAACTTCATCTTTTCCATCCGTATCTCGAATTATGTTCAATCGTTTGAAAAAGGCAATCGAATTAAAGGTATGTGTTATATATTGATGAGTTTAAGAAAAAAAGAAATGTACGTTGGACAATTTTCTTTATTTGTGATGCTTCTATTTAATCTCATATTTTCACGTTTTTTTTTTTAAAAAAAAAGAGAAGGTAATTTAGGACGATGAATTATTCTTGGAAATGGCTTTGCAGAATCCACGTTATCTAATCAATATCGGAAGTGATACACCAACAATCGTAGTTGAAGGTTTTCGTTATAATGCTATGCATCTTGCCGCTAAAGTTGGTAATTTACACGTTGCCAAATATGTTCTTCATCTTGTCTGCGATAGTCAAGTGTTGCTTGCTTTATACGGTTTGTAAATGGATTTAAATACTTTTCAGATTTCTTTTTTTAGAAACATTCTTGACAAATTTCTTTAAATTTGTTTCTGTTTTGGGGAAGGTATGGAACCAGGTAATTGTCTTTTTGTGACAATCTTTTGGTTATCTAAAAATTGATTATCTTTTTCAGCTCGCATAACAGATAAAATTAATTTAATATTTGAGGGACGTCGGAAGATGATGTTAAGATGCGCTCACGTTTACTTCTTGACTGTTATCTCAATATGCCTGATAAGGGTTCACACGATACACCATTACATTTTGCATCTAAATTTGGGCACTATAATCTGGTTGAACTGTTTTTAAGTTATAGCATATGCCAAAAAAATCCTACTAACAAGTAAGCTGATATAAATTTTATTTTTGATTATTCAATTTCTGCATTATATAAACCAAGTCTATGTAAAGTTTCAAACTCACTGTTAAAACTAATGTTTATCTCTAAATTCTTTCGGCATTACTGCTATAGAGAAAAAAGTTTTAGATAGTGGTCTACATAGACGCTAAGTATGATTTAAAGTCAATTCTTTGAAGATTTTATTTTATTTTTTTCGAGGGTCTTGGGTTAATTTTTTGTAGAGTTTTTTTCTTTTCTTTTTTTTGCAGAAATTGATTCTTGATGGCATTTAGATTGAATTTGTCTTTAAAGTATAAAAATTCAGGATGGGTTTTACTCCTGCTCAAATTTGTTGCACAAGATATGTTGGCTGTGATAAGAAAAATCTCTGTGCTGTAATGATATCACTTTTCCTCTGTTTCTTTGTTGCACTTTATCGTCCAACGGATAATTATTATTCAATAATTATCCAACTTCTCGGTATAGTTTTCAAATTTTTAATGTTAATCCTTTAACTTTTTCAGGACATCATTCTTGCTTCTGTAAAGTGCTAAGCTTTTTTTAGGAAAATGTGTGTCCTTTTGTCAGATAACTAGTAATAGATTTGTGCTGCTGTTTTGTTTTAAATATGACTACACACGCCGTTTTCTTTGATTTACAGATGAAACACCACCCAATACACTTCCAGATGATGCACCTGGATCTTTCGTATGCATGTCAGCTTTTGAAACATACGAACTTGCGGCTTACGCTGGTTTCCTTTTTTCTGTTTTTGTTTCCTTATTAGGCATAAAACAAAGTATCTCCTAACAAATGATTTTCTGTGGTCAGTGAAATAGAGCAAAAATAATCATTTAGGAGGCCGAATAACAAGACTTAGGTGATTGTTACTATCTTTGGATTTGTTACTAAAGATTTGTGTGTTGACAGCTTTATGCATTTAGTTTCCGGTATGTACTTGTGGTGTTTAAGGACCATTCGCCGATAAAGCTGTGGCACAGGAGTTTTGTGAAACATGGAAAATAGAAGAAAGAGATTGTCGTAGGTTGTATCCTCGGAAAGGTGCTGAACGTGTTGGACGTTGTCTTGCTAATAAATATAAAATAACTTGGATGGAACGCTGGAGTTTTTGCAATAAATTGCTTGATTTCCAATCCTACTCAGGTCTGTTGTATTTAATATCAGTCCTGTTTTAAAGTGATATCTTTTTATTTTCAAAAAATAAAGCGCTATCAACATTGAATAAAGCAGAATTCTTTCTAGCCTTTGGCGGAATTTGTTGCAGTGAACAAAATATGGTTCCTTGTTTTAAATTTTTCATTTACACTATTCATTTTTGCAGGATTGGAAGAATTAAATCGCCACCTTGTGAATATTAGATTGCATCCACCGGCTTGTTCAATTCGCACTATGAACTGTGATTGCGATAACGATTCTGTGGTTTTTTCGGGTGTATGTGATACCGCGTTAAATGATCAAAGGAGTGAAAACGATGACTGTAAAACCGATGATTTACATAACACATCGCTAGGTGGAATAACAGAAAAGCAAGTTTTTTAGTTTACAGCATTTCTAACTTTCTAGAATCCTGAAAGATACGTTTTATATCTTTACATTTTCGCAGTCACCCCAAGTACTTCGCTTCGTAGAATAATGAAAGGTTAACCTGACACATTTAGTTATCAGTGATGCTTCATTTCTGAAAGTAGTAAAAAGTGAATCTAATTTCTGTTATCTTTTTTTCCTATTGACTCTATAAATTTCTCAGAAATTTCCATTACTACTTTCATAGGGCAGCCGTGAATGCGAACAGTGACCACGTACATTGGTAGTGTAATTTTCTTTTTGCCGTGTTTACGCCTACGTGCTTTGACCCGTCTTGCTTTCTTTATAAGTCATACTCGAATTCAGTTCATTTTAGTCAAATTACTGAATTTACTGAACTGGAAACTCTTTCCACTGATCGTTTTAAAAAGTTGTTCTTGAACATTTTTGAAAATAGATGCGATTTTTCTTTCTTTTCTTAATGACTGTGACTTACATTTTACCAGTATCTGTCATATTTATGCATTGGTTGAACGTCTGGACCAGAGATGCTTTTGTCTTTAATTTATTCAAAATCTTCCATAAAATTCAAGAACTGCTTGCCTTTTCTTTCTTTTCCTAATGACTGTGTTTCCACGGATTGTTTTTCGGCTTCTTATCCATAGTGCTCGCCTTCTCGTTTTTTCTCTTTTTGGGCTTTACGAACTGCTTTGCTTTTATGTGTTAACATGATATATATATATATATATATATATATAAAGATATTGAAATATTTTAAAAGAATAATTTCAATTTTAGGTTGGCAAATCTTCATTTGGATTCATCATCATCATCATCTGAAACACTTTTGAATTCAGGCGACTATATATCTAAAGACTATGTTTCCTTCGCGGAAAACCTTATAACCTCCGAATCGCCCTTGACTTCAGATTTGAATATTGTTATTTCACCTGCTCAGCTTAAGCAGACTAACAGTAACAACGAACGAAATGACTCTATTGATTTTGATTATTATACACCACCATCATCGCCGGAGCCAATTTATATTTATGAAGGGATTCCATCGAAGGATGATGAGGAACTAGTAACTGCGCTTTCCCTGGTAAGCTATTTTGCGCTAAAAGGACAGCAAGAAATAATTATGAAAAGGGTGTAACAGCAAAGAGTTTCTCAGAAATTGGATTATGGCTCGTTTTCTGTAGATTCATTTGACGAGAGATGCATAATTATACTCACTGTGCAGATATTTGTTATTAGTTAATTCTTTGCTGTATAACACCCAAATTGAAACTTTATAAGTGAAAATGTGTCGTGTTAAAAACCATAGTCCACAAACGACCCAAAATAGCTTATCAGCAGAATAGAAATAATATTTTTATTCTCTTGCTTTTTTTTTCTCAGAAGTTCTCTGATTATTCATTGGGATGTGTTTCTTACCATGAATGGAACTACCTGATGAATACATTGCATCAGATTACTGGAAAATGCCACCAATTTCAGCCATTCCGTTTAATTCATCCTCTGATTAGTGTGTCATTAATTTGGTTTTGTGTTTTGTAGACCAGTACAGTACCTCTTGTTCTTGAGTGCAGTCTATTTTAGTTCTACTTTATTTTTAAACTTGTATTCCTGCATACTTCAATTTTTTCAGTCTTTTGTAGTACAAGCGGTTTTTTTTTTTTTTTCGAGTTCATATATCTCTAATTTATATTACGCTTTGCAAAATGGTTTTTAATTAAGGTCGATCCGCACCTGATTGAGCGTTTTGGTGCGATTTTTGAATATATGCGACATGTGCGCAACGTGCCGGAAGCGGAACGTTCTCATTGGCCATTCACCGATTCACCACGTGCGAAAAGACGCAGAATGTAGATTTGAAAACGATATATCTAACGGGTTGCTTGTACTAATGGAAAGATTTTTTTTTTTTTTTTTCGTAGTTATGCTTCACTGATTAAATTCTACCTTTTTGGTACCATATTTCAAGGTTCTGTTTTTTTTTTTTTTTTTGCTCTTGATCTTAGAACTACATCAGATATATATAGATGAGTGGGAAATTTATGTTCACTGTATTAATGTAATATCGTTTCAGGTATATGATGCAGCTTCAAATATGTCTAACCGGGTAGTTTGGGCATCGTGCTCCAGTTTTTCTCACTGTCTAAGCATGCCTTAACTCCGTATCTTTGTCTTGTACATATCGAACACTAATTTGGAAGAAATTTTTAAGGTCACGAGATTCAGTTATTCATAATTAATATTAATTTAAAGAGCAAATTTGAATTTATGTGAATAAAGTTATTCATTTAATCGAGTCGATGTAAATCAACTGTTTTTTTAGTCAGATTCAGTTAAGCTGGAATTTAGATTGGATTCAGTATGACTGGAATTGACTTTGTTGTATAATCTTTGGGCATTGGCAAGAAATAAATGTATAGCTATAAAATAGATAACTGCTTTCATTTGTTTCCGGAATATTTAGCACTTTATCAAATGCGAAGAGTTCGTGCAGATGTAGCAATGAATTCCTACAGTCGCGATTTGAAGTATTTCTAGTCATGTTTTCATCTTAATGAAAAGAGGTTTTTGGAGAAGGATACAACGATTTATCAACACTTTTTTTTTCAGTAAATACTTCAAGAAAGTGTGACAAAATTATGCTTTGTGAAAAAGTTGTTTATATCTGTAACATACAAAAATATGTAACATCCCATGTAAAACTCTTACTTCTTTATATCTGTCTACCTCAAGCGTTTTATGTTCAGTTGAATACTCAGTGCAGACATTTTTGGTCCACCCTTGTTTTCTTCAATAGCGTTAAGTAGTAATTGACTTGTCTTTTATTATTTTATGATCCTATTTGGATTCATTTTCTTAAAATAAATTTCTGTTTTTAGCTGAGCTGGAAGTATGTAGATTTCAAATATTATGGAATACAAATGTTCTCATTTATAAAACAAGCAAAAGTGTTTTGGTATGCAGTTGCTAGACAAATAATGTACCTTAATGGATTGTATGAGCTTTATAATCGGACTGAATGTTCGTATTGATTCCATTGCATATCTCATTTTGGGTTTTTTTGTATCAGAAACTCTAATCAAATCTAACCATAATTTCTCAGTATACAATAATTATTGATGTCATTCAAACATTGTAAGGTGCTTTGCTAGGAAAGATCCAAGATTTTAACTACGTTGCAATATGTGATTCAAAAAATTACAGAAGTCTTAAGAGAATTCCTTAGAGTTAGGTTAGCAGTGGATTTTACTTTATATTTGAAGTTATGATTACGAAGGATAGCCGACTGACGAATAGGAATTTTTTCGTTCAAAATTTATAAATATGAGGCATGCAAATGGAGGATAAGAAGGAGGAAGTGACTTGCATTCTCCATGAGAAAATTGCTGCTATATATCGATTACTTGGGCATTTTTCTCTATAATTCCCACTCTTAACGAAGAACTGCCGTGGAACGGAACAATATTCCTGTTAGTATTTAAACTGAATCTTTTAATGGATAAAATTCAAAGTTTTTGAATTTACCATCACTCAAGTGTCTTATGAAGTCGATACTTTAGTAGGTTGAAACAAAAAAAAAAATTAACTATTTTCCTCACATGCTTAAAACAGGGATGTAAGCATCGCAATGCTTAGGTATTACTCTGGTTGTCTACATCCGATAAGACTGGGATTGACTTTTAACGCACTTCATATCATTTTTTGAAACGCAAAGGGAAGTTTTGGATAAAATCTCTTTTTTTCTTTTTACAAAAAAAAAAAAGCATTTGATTGGTTTATGAAGATTAGCTTTATTAAATTAAAACATTCACATATGCGATTTCTCATCTAATTTATTTAGGGACATACCTACTTCACATGTCAACTTCAATTTTGGGTGACATTGGAGCAAAATGTCATTATTGTTGTCACACCCCGATATCGGTGCCAACAAGACCGGAGTTTCAATAATAACAATAATTAGAAATAGAAATTTAACGCATGCAATTATCTTTTTCTTGCAGTGAAATAATGGCTTTGTTGTGATAGAGAAGCGATGCATACAGTTGGCAATAGCTTTTCAATGATAAGTCTTATTTTTAGAATGATGAATAACTAACTATTCTACTAGTCCTCTTTCCAACTCACTGATTGCTTATTGATTTATGTTTTCATATGCATCCAGGCTCATTTGTTCTTTAGGCAAAAAGGATGAAAACAGGCTTTAATGTGCTACACTAAACTAATAAGGAAGAAATCTTTGGTCTTCTTCTTCTTTTCATCTAATGGCTCAATTTTAAAATTGTGTCGTATTATATATATATATATATATATATATATATATATATATATATATATATATATATATATATATATATATATATATATATATATATATATATATATATATATGTCTTCTTATGGTATTATCTCCTATAATATTTTACTAAATTCATAAGGAATGTTTAATAATAAAATTATGTGTTAATCATATTAATCAACAATCACACTTTTTTTCCGAATCTGTCCTTTGTTCTTCAAAGTTGTTCCATACTATCGCATTGTCCTGGTGTCATTACAATCTAAGCAGCAGATCAGTTCAAATAAATTGAATAGGTCAAATAGTGGAAGATTGATGTTGAATATGATCATCTGTGTACAACTTTTTTTATCACCTCTTAGTAAAAATCTGTCTTTTTTTTTTATTAATGGGAGAATTAATTATAAGTGGCTGATTGTATTTAAAATCGAATGACCAAATTACAGAATTAGGAGTTTGATAATTTTTATTTAGGATCCATGTTTCAGTCCATGAAAGGTCACATTTCGGGTGGTTAAAAACTTTGTTGGTTTTGATATTTCGCCCGACAATAACTTATTCATTCAAATAATTTCCTTCATAATCATCTGAATACATCAACTTTCTTTAAAAAAGACAAACAGGCAAACAGTAAGTAAAATTTTCCTTTAAAAATGTGAATGAAGATAAGTTATACCGGTTAAACTTTAAACTAAATTTACTAAATTAACTACGAACAACAAATTTTTAACTAATTCTTTTCTACTGTTAGCTTCTCAAATGCTTTCTTTAAAATTGGTTCCCTCTAACTTGCTAACACTTACTAATATTTGGACAAAGTATATCAAATATGTGAAAACGATGTTAAGTCCATTAAAATGTTGCAGTTTTGTTCCTTCGACACTATCAGTTAATTAAATTCTTTTAAATCGTAAAATTTATAGCACTCTTGTGGAATGAGTCAGTATATAATTAGCGTAATAAAACTTTCTTGACTCATATTTCTGAGGATGAATTTAGATCTGGAACTTTTTTATGGAACTAAATTCATGAAAGGATCTTGTATTTTGCAAATATAACAGCGCAATTCGACCGTTATTTTGCTCCTTTAAAAGCAACGAAATGGCATATGTAAGTAGAGACAAGAAAAAAACTATTGTGCAATATTTCTTGAGTTTTAATGGAAGCGACATATTTCCATTGAGCTTCATCTAAAATTTCCATTTTGCCCTCATGGTCATCAAGTTTCAAAAAAACATCACTAATAATCGACCATGAACTAAGCACCAATTGTAATTTTAAAGGCAGCAATCGAGAAACAGAAGTAAGTAAATAAAAAGTATTATTTTAGCTTTAATATGAAAGCAGTTTCGGTGCCACTAACCTGTAATTAGTAATTGCATCACGAACCAAAAAAAAAAAGAATGAGAGAAACCCAGCTACACAATGCTCGTTTTTCATATTCCCTATTGCATAGATCCACTTACCTAGTATTTTCATCAAATGTATTTCTTTAATTTCTTAGTTACTTTAAAATTTTTTAAATACAACTAGTTTCTTGCATTTGAAATCAAACCAAGAAGAAAAAATTTCATTTTCCTTTCTTGATGAGAAAGGCACAATAAATAAACATAGAACGTGACGCATTAAACAGCCATGGGACGTTTATATTACCTCATTTATATCGTTTTCCACTTTCTGTTGGCATGTTAACCGCTGGTTGGAAAAATAAATTGGTAAGTGGTCGGCTTTATGAGTTGCTTTGGGAATAATGATGCTTAGATCTATTCGAACTCGTTGCTTTACTAACAGGAGTTGAAATATCCTTACTGATTATCTTGAATTATTTGGTCTCGATATTTAGCTAATTTTAATTTCATCTTTTTTTATCAAATTCATTCCGGCTCATTGTCACTTTTCATTAGATTTGTTAAATTTAGACCAAAAATATTGTATGCATTAACTTTCAGTTGTTTGCTATAGATAAATATTATGGAGTATGGTTACCGCGGTATCTGTCGTTAAATTAGTTATTAAATTTGATTCGTTGTAGGATCTTTTTCTATCATCAGCAGTTCACGTTTAGTGATTCTATAAATGGATGTTAATTTAATTGCAATCGAGAAAACTCATTGACTAGAATTTCATGGATAGCGATAGAAGTACTGAGTTTCATTTCACATGTCATTGCATTACAATAAATTGTAGGAATTTTTTGATTAAGGTGCCAAATAAAATGATATGTAGTAGTCAAGTAGATTGCGAGCAGAACCTAAAAAGTCTTGCTAAAATGACAAAATTGACGTATATCTTTTATAACCTCCTTGAGATGATTTGTGTTTCTTAATTGCAAAATGGTAGGAGACTGAATTAAATATGTAATGTTGTTTTTGCATTTAAATTTATCATACTTCTGAGCTTTTTTGGCATATCATTTGCCAAATGGATCGATATATACAGACTTGAAGTTATTCTAAAAATGTCAAAGGATTTATTGGTTGAAGAAAAAAGAAGGATAGTCATCAATGACTAGATACGATATAAACCCATTAGGGATTTTCTTCTGGCAACGATCCGATGTTACATATTTTTCTTATTCATTCTCTTCCTGTTTTCTTCACTTTGACACAAATTAATGGAATCCTTCATTGAAATATAAAATTTAGTGGTTTTTTTGCTCTGCATTCATTATCACTCATCCACTTCTAAATCAAAAATTTTTTCTCGAAATTTAGACAGTTTTTATATTTCAGATTTTTGACGAATATTTCTATGACAGCAAAAAATAACCGTTGCTATCAACACAATCAGCTGGAGATAATAAATCAGAGAAGCAAAAAGTAGTAAGAACGAAAGTATGGAAAGTATATCTAGTGGTGTCAACTTTCTCAGACGTCGGTTTAGCTCTCAGGATATCGAAGAGGATGACAAATCGATGTTTACTTCAGTTCTTGGTGGACGTAGCGTACAACAACATCAACAACAAGCACAATATCAACAACAACAGCAACAATCCTCCAGTGCTTCATTACATATCCAGAGTGGGCCTCCTAATAGTTTCTCGCTAGCTGGTCTTGCCAATAAAGTCTCTAGCGCTATAAGGTTAACTTTTGAATTATACAGTTGGAATTCTCCAATAAAGGGAGAATTTATTGAAGTTGACACTAACGGAAGTTTTTATGGTAAATGGAGGAGGGAAACTTTCAGGAAAATAATGAATATGAACCCATTTGTTCATTTCTGATGACAGAGTTGCGATATTTGTAGATATTTATAATATTACAAATAATTTATGGAGTGGCACTAAGAGTCGGTAGTGAAGCCAGTGAATTAAAATGAATTAAAAGTAAGTAATAGGAAAATAAAATGAAGCACGCAAATCTGCTTAATAAGATGTTGCTGCTAACTATTCTAATAATTAGATGATTAATTTAGTAGTTCATACGAAGAAGGATAGATGAAATTGATAATCCGTTCTTCAGAGATAGAATTCTGAAATAAGCGTCCCACGATTCCAGATATTCAGAATACATTCTTGAGAAAGACCATTTTGTTAAAGATATAACCGGGAAAAAGTTCGGTACTTTTATATGTAGAAAAATAAATGAGCTTTTGTTTTTTTGACAACGATTTTCAGAATCTCGTAAGTACCAGAACTTGACTATAAAGGATGCTTATAATTTCAGTACTGAAGAAGTCGTATTTTTTCTTTCAGTGCTCCAACGTCACCATCCAAGCAATCAATGTCTATGTATTCGCAGGTTCAAGGTATAACCAAAAATCTGATGCAAGCAGCCACTAATGCTGCATCGTATGTTCAGGGACCACACAAGTGTATATTGGTTATTGACGACCGGCAGATTGATTGGTGAGTTACTGTTTGTCTAATATTCGGATACTCACTGCTCGTTGAATTTACAAAGCTTCACATACAGCATGTCTGCTTAAATTTACTTGACCAACCCATGCAAATGATTTGAACGATGATTCTGATAACCTTAAATTTATCGTATTTTCAGGAGTAAATATTTTCGCAACAATCGTACTGGGTGGCAACTACGGATTGAACAAGTATTTCATTATAGTATTAATCATATAATCAAGCAAAGCAGTGACTGAAAATTGATATCGTTATTGCAACTGAGTAAATCATGAGCTTGATGCTACCTATTGGACGTAATTTTAGGACTGACAATTTAATGCCAGTGATACCGGTAAATCTATCAAAAAACTTACCAGTGCTTTTTAGGAGCTACTCTTTCGCTAACCTAGCAGGATAAGCTTTGAAGTATCTTCATGCAGTAAACTCATAATGTGAACCTAAAGAGTTTTGCTGTAGTTAAAGTAACTTTATTTTTAGGCTCCGTTCTCAGAAATACATGTCTGTTGTCATTCCAATCATAAATGTACAGTGGATATTTTGGAATTCGGAAAAGAACACAGGTCTTTCCATTGAAACTTTTCAAAAACTTTTCTTCGACTTTTTTTAATTGCTTATCATTATTACCATTATTTTTTTGGATATTCTGCTGAGTAACTCTTTGACTAATAAACGAAAATCATCATCATATCAGAACATGTTTTAGAGCTTTTCAAAGAACTGTTTTACTGATCTGTCATATGTCTTCTCACTGTTAAATTTGTATGAAAAGTAATATCGGCAGCTGTCTAACTCAAGAATTTACCTTGAAACTTAGCGAAAAAAATGAGTTGTTTTTTTTTTTTTTTTTTTTTGCATTCAAAATAACAAATGAGACATTGAAAAAAAAGTTGTCGACATTAAAGTAAAAAAGCACGATTAGAATACATATATATATATATATATATATGCATACTGAGCGAACATAAACTGTATGATATTTCAATTTCTGTCAACTTAAAATTTTCAGGAGGATGCAGCCAGATTTCGTTTTATTTCGGCAAAATGCAAAGAGTGAGAGGGGTGATTACACTAATATTGCTTTAGCATTGTTGAAAGGAGGTGTGCAAACTTTGAATAATCCTGAAAGCGTATGGATATTCTTGAATAAAAATTGGATGGTATAAGTTTTAATTATCAAGCGTGATACGAGCAGTATGATAATTGGCAGTTAAAATTTGAAAAGCAATGGCTGATGTTAACCACTATCATGATTGTTGAATGCATAGCTTGGAAGATCAAATGTTGACAAATATTTCCAACATTTAGTGTTTCATTCTAAGGCGCTGGAAGATTTTTCTTTTCTCCATTGTGACACTTTTCGCAAAAACAGCTTTTCAGAACTGGAAGCAGTGAAGTAAATGAGGGATTCCGGAAATATTTTTGAATTTTCAATGTTTTTAATGGTTATCGAAGTATTACTATCTTCATAGAGAGAGAAGAGCGGTTGTATTTTAATTGTGATACTTATGACATTTGATTTTATTTCAGTTTAATCGACTTCAGTGCATTTGTAAAGCGGCTAGACCGAACGTCATACCTCTAATTGAGCAAACTTATTATCCATCATTTAATCATTTCGTAAGTTGTGTTATTCAGAAATTTATTTATTTGTAATAATAAGTAATACAGAGAATTATCTCTTTTTAAAAAAGAATTTGCAGAGTATGCAACCTCGGTTTCCGATTGTCATAAGCGTCGGGCATGGAAGTCACGGACTTGGAAAGGTGTAATTTCTTAGTGGTTTTTTTCCTGGAGGATTTTGAAGTTTTAACAGTAATGCAGACTATATTAATTTGATAAATTTATGCAACTTTACATGTTTTTTTTTAATGTGTAAAAAATGTCTCAAGCTATTATTTGTAGATGAAAATCGAAGATGAAAATCATATGCTAGAAGTGGAAAATATGTTGCGAGCAATTAAGCCTGTGGAGGTTTTTACCGAACCGTTCATCCAGACAAAATATGATATACATTTGCAGGTGGGCATATTTTGTCCACATACTTTATAGCTGTTTTTATCGTTTTCAAAAGAATACAAATTTTAAAAAAAAATGTAAATTAAATCTTTGATTTCATGGAACGGTCTAAACTATCATTTGTGGTGTTTATCTTTTCCATATAAGCTTCTATTAATTTAATAAATTCTTGAGGTCTTTGACGAAATGACTTTAGCAAATGCTTCATTCTTAGAAAATTGGTGCAGAAACAAGAGCTTATATTCGTAAAGGTATATCTAATGATTGGAAAAGTAATGCTGGTTCCGCAATGTTGGAGAAAATTTCTCTCTCAAACAAGTATATAATCTCTTAAAAATTATTAGCTTTTCTCAAAAGATTTTAAATTTAAACTTCAAATTGTTTTCATTTTTCTCAAATTTATTTACTAGCTTATAAAATCCGAACATTCTAAACAAAGTTATCAAAAATATTTTTTATTTTTTTTTTAAGAATTGAGTAGAATGAATAATGAGCCTCTAAAGATCCTTATTGGTTTCTAAAATTTCGTATGAAATAAATCGATATGGATATCAAATATGATTTTAAAGGCGAAAGGATTTCCAAAATAATTATTGAAGGCAAAAAGAGTGGTTGACTACTATATCAGATGCATTCGGTGGACTGGAAGTATTCGGAATTGATATTTTGGTAGCAAAAGATGGAAGGGAGATAATACATGATGTAAACGATGTGATAACTTTACTTGGTGATAGCCAAGAGGATGATCGTAAAGCTATTGCTGATCTCGTCCAAGCACACATAATACAATCGTTAGTATTCGTTTTTTATTTTCTGTTCTTCAAAATCTATAAAAATAATTGGAAATAATTCGAGGTAAAGCTTAAGTTAAAATAGTCAAATTCTGAACATGTTCAGATCCTGAGATTCTGAAGCTTTAATTCTCTGAACTTTGAATGGGTTATCCGGCTGAGTCAAAAATGTAAATTAACTCGTTAAATTTTATGCTGCATATACACCACTGCTTATAGTATTTCTTTGGGCATAAAGCTTTATTGCCAGAAATGAGTCTGACCAAATTAAAAACATTTTTAAAGTGCTCAACGTGCTATGCAACAAATAGCAGTTGCAACACGTGTTAACATGCCTCCAGCTCCACCACCACGTCCTCAGTCAACGAATGTTTCACGATCAAATACTCTAGAAAAAAATATGTCAGGTAATTTTTTCATGGTGCTGGAATAAATTCGAAATTTTTGATTGACCCTCTCATATTTTTAAAATTTCAAAGTGGTGAAGAATTGTGGAATAAAAAATGTTTGTGAAACTATTTACTTTTCACGTTATTTATACCAAAAATCATAAAATCATGGATTTCGTATATCAATGGTTTCGCACATACTTTAAAGGTGAAGCTACAGTGGATAGTGACGACAGGTTGAGTCAAAAAAGTTCTGCTAATCAGCCGCAAAGACCAGTAAGGCAGCCAAGTAAACAAGGAAAAGAATCAGCGGGAAACAGTTCACAGCATCAGGATGATACAATGGGTCAGCTGAAACGCACATTTGCTGGAATTTTTGGCGATGTCCAATGATATTTGTTTTTTGTCTGCCTGCATGCTTTTCCTAACCACTTCGATTTCCAACGACACAAGGCTGTCTATCTTTTTCGCATATTATCTCTTCATGTTTACTACTTTTTGTCATACTAACACCAATGGTTAATCTGCCTAAAAAGTCATGTTTTAAACTTTTAAAATTGGAAAAACGGTTCTTGGCAAGTAAGGTGTTTGGTTACTAATACCAAGTTAGGTTTATAGCTAATCGAGAGTAATAATTTAATTTCTAGCTTTAAACATAGCGATTTTCGCTTTATTTTTCTCCGCGCTACTTTTTTCCTCGATGATTAGGACAAAACAGTTCCGAATAGTAGAATGAAATAAAAAGATGAACTAATATTAGGATGGTTTCATAGTGGACCAAAAAGTGAGCCACAGCCGGTTAGCAGTATTTAACACCTATCTCAAATATTTCTATCGTTTATGACAAGGCTAAATTTGTGGAATCTCAGTTATTTTTAGAAATTTTCAGTTATTCTAGTAGTTTCAAAGATTTGGTCATCGATTTTTTACTGATTTAAAAATCGCTTTTGCTTCGATAACTCATTCAGTAGGAGGAACTGAATGAATATCATTGTTCTCTAGGCGAACTAGAACATTGAGAATAGAACAAATGTAATCCAAGAAAATTGAGAGATAAGAAAACATGCTACTACTGGACACTAAAAGAAGTTTCAGTGGTGAAAAATTTATTCACAAAACCAAATTGTCAAGAGTAAAGACAAATTTTGCATTGAGCACAAAGATTACGATTGAAGTGTTAATGCATTTCATTTCCATTAGATCTCATTTTCTTTCGTTTTTTTCCTCGATATTTTTTCATTGATATTTAGAGAATTGCAATAAATAATTAAAGGTGAAGGAATCATTAAAGTACAGGAGAGGAATTCCATTTGCAGATATCGTTCTGACAAGAGATTAATCAAGAAAGATTTTCAAGTGTATTTCAGGTTTTACCAATTTAAAAATTTCTGAACAAGACTAGTGATGATTCTATTTAGTTTGTAAATCGTCCAATGATATTTAAAAAATATTGTACATTTTATGGTTATAAATTCTTTTTGAAATTGTGCTTCGATGAGGCAACCACAGTCCGTCAAAAAAGAAGGTCCTATACTATAAAGCTTAAAATAAGAAATGAAAATAATAGCAACTGTTGTGAAAATTATATGAAATAATGTCTTTTTTATATTTGCATGATAGAAAAGTATAGAAAAATTACTGAACAAATAGTCGGACATAATTATCAAATATGTTATCCCTATTCTGATTATTTCACCTAGTGTTGAGGATAAAACATTGCAAGCAAAAAGTATGAAAAAGAAATATTTCTTCACTGGAGGAAATTAAAAAGTTAATACGAGGAGCAACATTCCTCCAAGTAGAAATAGAACAAAATTCCAAACAAAATTTTACGTTTTAAATCGTAGTTTAAATGTCAATATGGAATTGAAACTAAATATTATTGTAGAAGTTAATAATAAATATACCAGAGGATGTCAAAACAATTTTGTCCATGCAAATATTTTTTTTTATGTCTTTCAGCGGAAAGTTGAGATCTTTCTACTTTATATAGTAAAGCAAAAGACAGGAATTGCAAATGAAAAAAAGAAGCCTTATAAATCGGGTAGATAATTCACCTACATTAAGAAATCATCCAGTGTTTTGGTATTAAAAAGGTTGACTATACATAAACCTCATCATATTTCACTGAAGTCCTTTTGCATGTTGCATATTCGAACTTAACTATACATTTACAGCAGATTTACATGATATTCTATTTCTGATTTTTGTTTCTTGATTTCTAAAAATGGAAATTGCATAAATTAATCACAACTTCAGTTGACAAGAAAAATGTGACTCAGTCGTTTCTGGACAGTATGAAATCTAAAAATGAATTGCAAGGGGGATTAAGTTAGAGTATTTCTAACATATCAAAAATTAATTTCTTACTGTGTATAGTGGTGGTGATGATGATGGTTCATTGTGTGCTTATGTTACGAGGGTAAGAAATTAAAAAAAAATTCTTCGTTTTCGTTGATAAATCAATAACATGCAATTCCATAAATTCTGGAAATGGATTTTAATTATACTAGAAATTTAGTAGTAACTAAACACTGTTAATACTATGTACTTTGATACTCGATAGATAAAAACTGGGAACAATTGAAGCGAATGGTTCAGAATATAACTTTGGTTTTCATGATAACCAACAAATAAAGTTAATTAAATCTTCACCGATGAACCTGGTATAAGCTCAAAGTTTGAAAATTTGAATCCGTATATAAATTGAAATTTGGACGAGTTTTTAAAACAAATGTATGGCACTCAAATCCAAAATACACTTCATTTGAGCTTATAGAGATCTCTACATTTCAAAAGATTTTAGAAATCAAACTCTCAACCTATTTCGATGTGATCTAGTTAAAAATGATGTTCGTAACCTTAACAGTCTAGTTGACAGAGTATTAAATAAAATCTTTATATTGTCAGTCAGTCCCACAACGTGGGCTTGCATTACATTCGTGACATCGGTGCGACATTTAAGTGACCTCCTATTGATATTAACATTTTGTTACTTCCAATCTCAAAATGGGTTAATTTTTGGTATTGAATTCGAGCATTATTATCACATTTACCATAGTTATCATTTAGGCAAATCTTTGGACCTTTCCAGGGCCAAAATACATGATATTTTCCATCTACTTTAGCGATTGTTCCTTTGAAATGTCTTAACTCTTGCTCGTCATCATAAGTATTAGGGTTTTCTATTTCTGAGATCATAGTGACACTGTTTCATCGCTTTGATTTGAAGCAGCTATCCCCAATTTATATTTTCGTCATAATTGTGAAATCTGTTGATATATCCTCCTCCACTTATTATAGGACCAACCTTTGTATGGGTTACGTAGAATCCTGATGCCATTTAATGAACTTCATTTAGCAAGCTTTTCTTGAGCTATTATTTGTGGCAAACGCTGGCGGTTTAAGTTAATTACTTGTAGTTTCTCTGTTAGGTAATTTAATTCGTAAGTATCAATGATTATAATTTCGGAGTTCAAGGTTCTTACTCCGATTCCTAATTTTGTAGTTCGATATGATTTCGGAGTTTTGCTACCAAATGAGAAGAGTTTCAGATTTTCTCTTTTGGTTCTGTCTCATCTCAATCGGTTTGCCAACTCTTTCGATATAAAGAATGATTGTGAGCCAAATGTCAAATAATGCCAAAGCTTTTTTGTTGAATTTCTGAGTGGTATGGATTAGCTACCCCCATATCCTTACATAAAAGTAAAATTCACAATTTCTTTATTGAAACTTACTTGTTGTGAGAATTCTCTGTATTTCAGTGGACAATGTCGTAGCAATACAATAGAAACAAGAAGGTTTCTTCTTTTGCATTCAGTTGATTTATGCCCTATTCGATGATACTTGAAACATGTCCTTGTTACAAAATGCGCATGGTTTTCTAGTTTTTCTGCCGATAGTTTCCTTTAATTTTGAAAGTTGACTTAATTGATTTGATTGAATTATTTATCCATTGTAGATAAAGCTGAAGTTTCATCATTAGCATTAATTTTAATTTCTCCCTGGTTATAGTCTGATTTCGAATAATTTCTTCGTTCCTGGTACTAATTCTTCCAAAAATTGCTGGCTTTTATGAACCGACCACCCTGCTGATTCTGATTTCAATTGGTACACTTTGTTCAATATCCAAGGAAGCGGTAGCTTGTTTTCTATTGCAATTTCAACACTGGGGTGTTTCAAGTTATTGATGGCTTCCAGTTGTCGAAATATTCTTACCATGGTTTCAATGATTGCTTTCCATTCACGATCATATTTGAAAAGTGACAATGAAGAGTTTACCGTACTTCTTTGTTAGTATGCCTCTTATGACTTTGTAATTTTTTGGTGCAATGTCGTAACCCTTCACTGCTAGCAATGAATCCTTTTTAAGACATGACATCAGATAGTTTAATTTCTGAATGTCTGGGATGTTTTCATTATGAACTGCTACTTTGAAACTGCTCCAAAATTGTCTCTACAATTTTGGATCGCAACTAAATTTACTAGTGTAACTGTTGAAGGTTTACTATTGCGTGATTGGTTGAGATCACTCTTCCCTAAAGTTGATACTCGGGTGTCATGAAGATAAGTCATGAAGATTTAGTCGTTGAAGCACTACTTCATAGTGCTCAAGGATAAATGTTTAAAGTGATGACAGCTTCTCTTGCGTCAGCTATTAAGTCTAAAATACCTCATGGATCATCGACCATTTTTGAGTATTTCCTTCTCTCACTTCTTCTTTGTGATGCGTTTGTCGTATTCTGGATTAGATCCGACCATTTTTGAACAACTGTTTTGAGAATATGAGTATGATAATCAAGACGTCTTTTTTGATGAATCGCAGTTTGATTTCGTACTGTTAAAGTTTATGTGGAAGTGTTTGCTCCGGCTGGGTTAGATCGAATTCATTTACTTTTTGAATCTTCGACTTTGGTATTTCGGCTCCTTTTAACAAAGTGTCAGACATACTTTAGCTTAAGTACCAAATAATTTGTTGTGAAACTTAGGGCTTCTTACTTTTGTAGCTTACAGCAGAATTTGATTTTTGTATGCTCAAGTGCCTTCCTTGTTTGTTATTGTAATTGGTATAGACAAATGTGTTGATTTAAAGTCTATCATAACTAATTTTATTTGCTAGCAACCCCGATACAAATAAGAAAATACGCTTATAACTTCGTAGCATTTGCCTGCGAAGATGAAATGGAAAAATTAAATCGATTAATGGGGAATTCAAAGGATTTAAATGAACCGAATTAAATGAGTATGAAAGGGCAGCTGAACCATAATTGCTGGTACAAAAAACTAACAAGACAAACGGTTTAAATCTTTATATAATAGACAATGACTTTTAATCAGCGAATATTATGCGCTTATTATAAAAGTCAATGCTCTTTATATAGTAAGAGATCGTCAATTTCTCATAAAAATGACTGTTAGATTAGAAAACCTTTACAATATTTCGACATTACAAGCAAATTTGGCTTGGAACAAATGAGTAAAGTTAAAAATTTCTAGACAGGCAGATAAACTCGCTACAGCAGGAAGATGAGTGTTGGGCAAATGATTGCTTACATAAATGCAATTTTGAAACAATGTTTAATTAAAGAATGTTCAGTTAAGCGAAATTTTAGTTTTATGGGCTAATACAATTTTAATTCATATATTTCGTAAGTTATTTGGAGGTTCGCGAGATTTATTTCAAGTTTTTACAATTTATTGTCCTAAGCAACTGCATTGTAAGAACTATTTACGATTCACTTTTTTTTTTTAACGAAAACAGAATACATTGTCATTTGTAAATTACACCTTTAAAAATTTAAAAAAAAAAAAGGATTAATACCCTACAAGGTGTGCGACTGCACTAAAAAAAAAAACTATGTGCAGTGTTCTCGACTGAATTCCGTGAATTTCAAATTACTTTTTTCTAAATCCAAAAGTGTATCACAAAATGCATCAATATTCATAGTTAATGTGCTGCTACCTGTGAGGTGCGCCAAACGTTTGCTCAACTAATCGTTAATCAGTAGCCCTCCAGTACTCTACGAAAATACGCAGGGCTGTCCAAACAGTTATTGGTGAAATAATATTGGCATACAATCCAAGAGGTTATGTTGTCCATTATCTTCAAAGTAGCTTCACAATGTAAAATGAATAGAACCATTCATTAAGTATAACAAAAAACACAATAATATTAATTCACTGCAGAACAGGTCTTTTTTTTTTTTTTGAATTCTAGAATTTGCCTCAGAAATTAGGTGCTTAAATTTATTACTTCTGGACAGAGAAACGATTTTTTGGAATGGTAGGTTAAATTTAGTAAAACTCACTTGACGAATATAGATTTAAAATCTGTATGCATGCACAAAATTTATACTGTTCTGCAGTTAACGATGGTAGATGCAAAAAGTGTTCCTATAACAGTTGTGGAATGTCTTGTTTTAAAATATCAAGATGATTTTATTCATTTCATTTTTAACATGAAAATTTTTAAGGTAGAATTTAATCAGAAACTACGTGAGTTTCGATTGTTGCAATCATATTTGATACAGCATGCACTGATACAGCAATTAGAAGTAATGGAAGTCCCCTAATCAGGTTAACAAATTAGTTGCGAATTTGAAGTGGTTATTCTGTTCAAAATAATTAACGATCACTTTGAATTGCAAAGCGATCGTTAATTGAACTGCAAAAGTACCGCATAACCTCGTGTTGGGAACGATGCAACAATCCAAAATAATAAGTAATCTGGTTTCTTGAGGAACATCTGTCAATTATAACCTAATATAGTCGCTTAAATTTTTTAACGGGAATTGTAGGAAAAAAGAATGTTTCAACCTTTATTTGATACGAGACGATTCCTTTATATAATTGTTTCCTGCTTAATTTATATTCTTATCACGTTTCTTCTCTTTGCTTCGGTTGTACTATCAGTATAATTGGTTGAGCTGACTGTTGTTGTTTCCTTCTTCCCTTTTCTTTTTGATCCTTGAATTATCGTGGAGTGTCGTAACTTCGTTTTTGCTCGTACGTCGTCGTTTATTGCCAGAACATTGTGTTCTACCCGTTGAATTCCTCTTTGTCGAAATTCACGTCGTTTAATACTCAACTTGGGTAACTAAACTCCCGTTGTTGTCGTCGATTGTTCTCCGCACCTCAAAATTGTTGTCCTATAGGTGTCATGAGAAACGAATTTCTCTTACTCGTCCTTTTAAGCATTTTTCTCCAGCGCGACCTAAAGCCGCCCTAACACAATCGTCCCTCAACTCATCAACCCGATGTGATCCGTAATGAGAAGTTATTCCGCTTATATCGCCGAGAGCCCTTCTTTGTTCAGATCTAATATCCACATCGTTTCCTTTGTACATTTATTATCTCATTGTGCTTTTTTTTCCCTTCGCTTCGATTGCTTGTTAGGATGACTCCTTGGTTAGCGCCCTTCCTTTGTTCTTTATTAACTATAAGATCCGTAAAAATTACTTCTAATACACTTGAGAAAAAAATATGGTTCTCTGTGTTGAACAAGTTTTTGCTAAAGTTTTTAGTTGCTTTTAATTTTATATTTATAACGTTTTACAAGTCCTCAAATTCTTCACATAAATAATTCGCATAAAAATCATTTTTTATTGTTCATTTGTTTAAATACCATCTCAATTACCTTCTTTGGCTATAGTTTGCAAATTTGTAGTTTGCATTTGCTGGAGATGCACTATAAAATATACAATTTAATGAGTTGTATTGCAAATGCTTCTCTGAACAGGTTCGGAACTGGAAAGAACAAAAATATTAAATGAAGAAACATCATTATGGAGGTTAATTAATGTAAACTCATGGTTTTAAAGACTTTCTTGTTACATTCTCACATAGAACACTTTTTTAAATTTTAGGAATTTATATAGGATAATTATAAGGCTATTTAAAAAAAGCTTTCTTCAGCGCGATAATTACACTCTCCACATCATTGCCCAATGAAGAAAAGCTGCGCATACGGATTTGGAACAAACAGAAATGAATGCTGAACATGTCAACATGTGATTATTTCAGTCCGTGTAATATGTCATTTTCCTTCGTATGGTACTCAGATTTATATTTTTCGCAGATAACCTTTTGTTTTTTGCTTTTACTTTGTTTACTAAAGAAGACTTTTTCCTTTTTGCTTGTCAGAAACGTTACTATATTGGAATGAACTTACTGACATCAATTAAATGTATCATGAATTCGACTAGAAGCAGTTGTGGAATTTTTAAATAATAATCTCAACAGTTGATTTGATACTGTTTTACTTATTTCTTCCGGATTCGGAAAAGTTTGACAAGTCTTAATGTTTTGGGAATTTTTGCAAACTTGAAATTTTATTCGTTATTTGTTGTTGTAAACCAAATGTTTATGTGATATATAGGCTGATCTATTTGAACTTGCTTCCTACAGCAGTGATATGCAATGCATGTCGTTGGGCGGTGTTCTGTCTTTTTGTTCTCTTGCCGTAATTCAAGCAATTATTGTTGTCGGAGATCCGGTAATTTCCAACCGTGAGAAAAGCAGACTTTTTACAAGTCTTTCTACACCTACTGGCGTAAGCTTCTTCTATAAAGGTTTAAATTCGAAGAGATTATGCTCTGTGCTGGTAAAATTAACTTTATGATTTCTTTTCCTTCTTCGAATGCTTCGAGTTTTACTTGACAATTATCAAAACTTTGAATAAATGCTTCATTCAGGAACACCAAATTTTCATTCATGCCTTAATTGTCATCTACCTTGGTCATAACCATTATTGAACTGTAAATTGAATTGCTCTTTGAGATATCAGTTTAACTTCTTCCTTTATTCCTTTAAATTTATTTTTAAAGAAGATATTCAGATTATATTTCCTATAAACTCCATTGCACTGAAAAGTGAAACGAAGTGAAATTAGAATTAGAAAAGGCAAAATATTCATTTTTGTTGTTTTAAATGTTGTCATCTTTATAATGGCAAAAAATTGCAATGTTTCTCCTCCGTATTTACTAATTTGCTACCTCAACCTAATGCAAGTAAATATATGTTACGAAACATTTCAGTAAATATTATTACTGAAAGATTGGTAAGGTCCATCCGTCAGACTTAGAATTAGATCTGTAATTCCAATAATTTCATTTTTGATGTTAATAAATGGCACTTTTCAATCTTATATTTACCATGTGGAATTCTGAATGGTACAGAAAGGACTTGTAGCGGATCGTGGGTAGATGAGTGCTGTACCGGGAAATGTGACCCCCCAATAAGTGTCGTATCATTCAATTGAGTGTCATTCAAGGAAACGACAGAATTTGGATCTCTATGGCAAAGAATAATGGACGAGGTGATGAAATTAAGGGATTTCCACTGGATGAAGTATTAAAAAAGAGGTGAATTTCCATATTGTTTTGTACAGTATTTACCAATGAAGATTTATGTGTTGAGCATCGATTTTTCTGACAATTAAGGATGGTGAAAATTGGAATTGTTGAATTGCTTTAAAAATCCAGATAATGGGAAGAAAAGGTATGAAAACGTATACCCATTGATGATAAGAAAAAAGTGAATAGAGTTTTTTTTTGCTTGTTATGAACAAACTTTAAGGTTGAAGGGTGAATGGAATTTTAAGGATTTAGTTGTTTGAAATATTTTGATTTTGCGGAACAGCACTAACATTTTGCGCTTTGTTGTTGTATACGTTATACAGAATTGGTCACTTTAAGATTTTTTTAGCCACAAAAGATAAGTTAGTTCTTAAAAAATTCCTCTCAAGCGGGGTATTTGAAGAAATTTTTCACTTCTAAGTTTGCTTCATAAGTAAGGATTATTTCAACCTCAACAAGATTCGATAAAAGGAGAAGAAATCATGGGACATAAAGAGAATTTGTATGAGTGTGCGGAGAGAAGAGGTATCAAGTCTTATTTGCTATTATTTTCCATTTATTTCTCCATAAATATTTTGATATCTCACAAAATGCAAGCTTTATAAACTTTTTTGTACTTTTGAAATTAGCAAGTGTCGAATGAATTCATTCGAAGAGATTCATAAAATTTTCAAATGCAAAAACTGCTTTAACATTTGCAATCTGGTTGCTTCAGCAGTTAATTGTAGAACCGAAGCTGTTGAAAGGATAATTATGCTTAAAACTATGTGGCTCATAAAAAATTCGAAAAAGATCAAAGGTAAGATAAGAGAAAAGCGAGGGATCTTAAGAAGGTAAGATGTAATAGGTGGCAAGATTGGGAATAATGATAAAACGGTAACTGTTGTGGTGGTGAGAGAAAATGGAAAGAGACCATGCTCATGAAGAGGGTTAAAAAATAAAGAGATTATATTGGCCCTAACCCTATAGATTTCTATGAAGGTCGGAAAAATGAAAAGCTTTCTCAAACCTTATTCTTTATCCATTTCTTCAACAGGTATTTACATCAGGTTTTGTTTTCATAATTCTAGACGAAAATATAGGCTATTGTAGAAAATGCATATTATAAGGATCTTTGAGCTTTAGAAAATTTTACATTTTCTATCGAAAATTATGAAAATTTCCTGGTAATCTTATACATCAAAATCTTATGGTTACATGGAATAATGAGCAAAATTTTTAGCAATCCTTATGGAATATGAGCAAAACGGGATTTATGTCAATCGTCTGGATGGTTTTTATTGTTGATAGCATTGTTGTAAATGAATTTAAAGGTTTTTTTGTGATTATCGAGTATATCTCCAATTTTTCAAGCTTTATTCTCACCTTAAGATTTGCAGTGCTATGAAACTTTTGAATTCGAGAACTAATTTGTTCGTGGAATATTAAGCTGTTGCTGATTAAAAAAATGAGTTGAAGCATTTCAGTTTCTTCTATCAATTTGAATAAAATTGAATACAGATTCGGTCCTAGCAATTCCCTTCATTTTTCGTCTATTTCAATGCGGCGATATAAATGGGAGGAAGATGATGAATGTCGAAAACAAGCATTGAATTCAGTGGACAAATGCTCCAGTGATTGTGGTTATAAGTTGGCCCCTATTGGCGGTGATATACAAGATATGATGGATTGTTTTAGTAAACAAGGACCCGCCATTCAAACTGAAGACGTCTGCTTAAGGCAAAAAATTTTTTACAAGTAAATATTTCAACTTTTCCTCATTTCAAAAGTTCCAAAGATCAAAAATTTCTCGGAAAAAAAAATGAAGGCACCATACCGTAAATAGTTTTGTAATAAAACCAAAAAATATTTCAGATGCGATAATTGGTCTCAACCTACACTCGTCAATGAAATTAACTTCGATAATTTAGAGGTATTTTTGTCTGGAACTTCTTACGAAATACAATCTATCTGAAATGCAGTTAAAACTTCAAATTAGGTTTTTAATTTTTCAACAAGAAAGGACTAGTATTTATATTGCCAAAATATCCATTGCTTTAGCTTTTACAATCATTGATACTAATAAATGACTTAAGTAGTTATTGTACAAGGCTTTTCTCTTTTTAAGTTCATGATTATGTTTTCAAAATTCTTCGTTGAAATTAATCATTTGTTTAAGTTCAATTTATACGCTTCTTCTTTGAACTATTATTGATATCTTTTGGTCTTCTACCTCAATTTTTTGACTGCATAATAGAAGATGTCTCTTTTCTACTTTTCATCGCATAAATCTAATCGGTTCAATTACTTGTTACAGTTTACGTTCAATGAGACAATGCGATAGTTTAAATGCTATATTCAAGTACAATTATTGTATTAGATCGTGCTATAAAAAATACCACAATCGAGTGCTATGAAAGAAAGCGGTAATGTAAAAAATTTCCTTTTCAAATTTTTAAATGTAGTTTTTTTTTTTTTGGGCACTTTTTTCAATTAAGAAATTTATTAACTTCTCGTAAATAAGTTAAAAATTCCTAACTCAAATTTATGAGCCACAGATGCGTTCATGATTTGACGGATCGCAAAACACTTATCAGTTTTGTAAAGGATTGTGTTGGAGCTTATTCACTATTTTAAATTGAACGAATGCAAGCTTGTCATTGTCTTCTTCATAAACTTCATCTCAGGTAGGTTTATAAGAAGTCAAATTCATGAATATCGTAGCGATTCCAATCTTAATGCTGGTATTTGAATCCGCCAGCATGACTTTAATGATTTTAATTTATTGAATATCCTCATCGAGGCAGACCATTTGAATTGAAAGTTTTCATATTTTATCACAGTATTAGCTATTTTAATTTTATTAATAACTGCTGAAATTCATTACTGATAAAGTGTGACCGAAGTGACCAATCAGTTATTTGTGTCACATCATATGTATCAGAGTGTATTGTTTATGGGTAAATAATCAATGAATGCTTGCATTGCTTTGAAAATTGGTAAAGCAAACAATGAAATAAATTTAGAAAGAAAAAAGAGAAATAAACTGCAGAAGAAAAGGGTGATAAAGAAAAAAGTCTTGATCATTCCCACAACATAGGCAACAGATAGAAGTACTTATTGCTAAGTTGATGGACGATGTTAGTTAATTTCTGGAAAGAGCTTCCCTCCCTTTCAAAAAAAAAAAGTTGGTGAAGTTATGTGTAGCGGTTTGATATGTTATGATTAGTGAATTAATCAATAATATATTAACTGGAATGTGAAAATTACCGTAGAAAAACGTGATGTTTATATTTTTTTTTTTTTGTATCGAAAACTTTTTTTGCAAGAATTGCATTTGCTCATTGATACTTTGCCAATAATTTGGTTCTTCATTTGGGCATAACTTCAAGCATTTTATGATTACCAATAAAAATTGTATACATTACGTGGCTTCTTTTGGCAATTACTAAGGAGTGAAGAACGAAACAAGAGTTTATAGCAGCATAAACACTTATAAATGATCAGTGAAAGAATTACTAAGTGATGAAATCCCCCCAAACTAACTTGTGGCTGAAAAACTTTGATTTAGAAAGGAAAAGCAATTTTATTTGCTTACTAAAAACGCCTTTTTGTATCATAGTAAACACGATAGCTATTAATATATATTTCAAAAAAATTTTCTGGCTTTTCTACCAGCAAAAACAATATGTTTACGGGACAATAAATTTGTTGGAATCCGCTGGTGATTTGATTATGCAAATGAAATACGACTAGTTTCTTTTATCGGTTTATAAATTTTGCATGATTTTGCAGAACAGGTGAAAAGAGAGGGAAAGAAAGAGGGAGGAAAGCGAATGATCAGTATTCCTGTGAAACATTGCAGTTAGTTTCAAGAACACATTAATCACTCCCCAACTGGTCTCCTATCCCCGGCGTTTTCAACCAGAATACAATTTAGTTCTTGTTTCCATCAAAAATTTTCAAAACTGAGATCAATTCATCATATACAGTTGAAGTTGCTGTATACACTGATTGTGGTATCTAATTTCACGTGCTACCGTTGTCTCATTAAATTAAGTTCGGTATGGTATCATTAAACCTGATCATCGTTATATCACAGTTATATTTTCATGATAGTTGGGATAATAAATAGTGAAATACTGAATCAGTATTTTCTATGAAACCAGTAGATGGCAAATTTTAGGCTTGCAATGAACTAATGTAAAAAATAAATGAACAAGAAATAGATAAATGGACATGATGAGGAGATTTATAAACTTAGAAAATCATCTCCTTCCTTATTTCTGTTGAGAATTTAAATCATTTCAGTCGGTTTGGTATTTAGTTAACATTTAGCCTAAATATAAAGCTATATTTTGGGTATAACTATTTCAGTTCAGTCATTTAATTAATTCATTTCCTCAACCCTTTTCTTACACTTCTAACTGCTATTTAGAAATTTAAAGTATGCCTTACAAGAGTGATTTTGTAATATAATTAAAATGTCTCGATTGTCTCACTTGGCGATATATTAAAGCCTATTAAAATGTGCCTCGAACTATATTGTTTCCTACTAAGTAATATTCTAGAAAGATAATTTCCTAACTTCTTTTGCTGATTAATAATTGATGAATATGTGTAGCAGTCGGTGTTGACGTTATATGTGATCAGTACATATTTGCTTAATTGTAGATGACAGAATTACCCCGATTACCGAGCAAGCCAAGATTGACTGTTTTCAATGTGGATGAATCTGAGATGAATGTATCACATGGCCAAAGGTATTACATATTTCATTCCCTTTCCTTCACAGGATGTACAGTTTTATTGAATAAAGTACTGTCACAGGGTGCAACATGCATGAGTGTACATGACACTTATGCTGATCAATGGTCGTCTAATCTCGAGTATTAAGTGTGTAAATAGTACATGTCATTCCGATGTTGGGTTCGTAACAAGTATATGTGAAAGTCGGAAGTCATTTTGTAGCATTTAGTTGCATCAAAACATTCTGGAAATCCTAAACTGCTTCATTCACTGAAAAATAAGTCTTGAGGTTGTCAGAAAAACAGTCAATATTAAACAAAAGAAGAGCTTACAAATATGCTTCTATAAATGCACTGTTATTTTTATTTTATTTTTTGTCTTGTATCATCTAGTTTTTCGGTAGCTTGAGAGCCAAATTCTAATTTAATTTTTCATTATAACACAAAATTTTGTGACTGGAAGGAAACTTCCATCCATTCCATTTGTTCGGATAGAACTTAAATCAATAAATATTAGTTAGGAAGAATATTATCTAACATGAAAGAACGTAATAAGTTAAAATATAACTAGTAGTGACAAATAAAAGTTAGGTTTGTTGCAGTTTTTGCAAACAAACAAAGAATTAAAGATGAACAATTAAAGGCGCTTGTTTCGCAGTGTTTGAAAAAGTATGAAATAGAACATGACATAATCTAAAGTAAACACATGATCTGTTTTGTTCCTGGAGTGTTTACTTGCTGATTTTCGAATAAGTCAGGAAAATGTTTGAAAAAACCATTTTTGAAGTGTTGTCTTCGTTTCTCAATGTTTAATTAGTTGCTGATATATTTATTTATTTTGTAACTTACGGTACTCTGTTATGAACAATGTCTAATTCGTCTCCTTCGAATGGACAATAATTACATACGTAGCAATTGGTGAAAATTTTCGCCCTCTCACTCTTTCGTAAAAATGATAGGACATGAGAATACACTACGAACATGTCATAGCAAGGTCAACATTTTTTGACTGGCCATCTTATCAGTGGTATAACCTTATAAAGGTCATAATTATAAAGTATAACCTTATAAAAGCTGATAAAGGTCGTATGCATCTTTGTTTTTAAAACCTTCTGCCAGGCGTTATGGAAGAAACCGTATTATTACAACAAAACCGTTTGATGAGATAAACTAAAGAAATTTTCCTGATTATTTCATCTTTTCGCTGATACCTTTTACTTATTTTAAATGCTTTTGTACATATTTTCAATGTCTTGATTAGGAGATTTTTGCAACTAAATCAACTGTAGTTTTTGATTGTTTTTCCTAAGCACTTTTCTATTTCATTTCAAGTTGTTAATTGGTCCGGTCTAATTCACATTTAAGTTTAATTCACATATAAAGAAAATTACAATTTAAACATCGTCGGGAAGCAATTCATATATCTCCATTAAAATGTAAAAAACTGGAGTATGCATATAATATTTCGATTGCAACTTATGAGCTATCAAGTGAACTTGAAGAAGAAATATTTATCATTTCCACAGTATCTGCTTTGCTTGTGTAACTGAATCATAATGTTGATTAAATTTTTGATAAGATGAGATGAAAAGGTATTTTTTAATTAATTTTATGTTTTTAATTACTTCTCTACTTTTAACATCGTCTATTTAGATACGAATATGGATGTATTCGAGAAAATCTCAAAAAAAAAAAAAAAAAAAAAAAAAAAAAAAAAAGAATGCTTAATCAACTTCTTTAATTAAAAGCAAGAGAAACCGGTCTAAATTGATCTTTTCGCCATAATCAAAATGTAAATATATTTTGCGTTTGTATGCTTGTTGGTGCTCTAAGAATTCTTTTTCTCTGATCAACCGAGTCACTTCCACGATGTAAGTTATTATTTATTACCAAATATTCTCATCAAAACATATATTTCACTTTGCGAAGTCTTTCAAGTTTCTTTTTACCATCACTATATTCCGTCATTTCAATTACTTGGTATTCGGAAAGTATTTCAAGGTTGAGAAAATTTTTGTCATTTTTTTTCTAGCAAATATTCCTTGTCAGTTTAAAACTTCAATTACCATTTAGCTGTTTTATTTTCATCATACATGTTACATTTTGAATGTCATCCGTTATCACTTTCAATTTAAAAAAACTGAGCAAAATTCATAATCTTATTTAATTCTCCGTGCTCACGCCGTTATTTAGAATTTAGAATGATAATATAAACATCTTTTTGATGACAAAATTTGCTTTTTAAGTTTCAGCAAATTTTATCGAAATTTCTTGTCCACTAAATTCATTTACAAGAATATCATTTGATATCATTGCAAAATCAAATAAATCAATTTTCCAAAATTTTTGCCGATCAAAATTATCAGTCATTCAGTGTAAAATCATTTAGAATACGTTCTTTGAGCGTTTAAGAAAGGAAATTACGACATGAAAGATGGGAGGAGAAGTCGGCATGAGTTGTTTTAACATGCGTATGTAAAATTCGTTTGCTGTGGTTATTTCACGACTATAAATGTATACTTCCTATCTTGGTCATGAAAGGCTGGAGGTGGTTGATTTCTGTCTGATTTTTGAACTTTCCAGATATTCCATTTTGGACGGCTGAGGCTTATAATTTTTTTATTACTTGTAATTTGTCGTCCACTAAGCATGATTTTGGAAATATTTTTTTCATTTTTAAATTTAGTGGTTTAATTCATTGGTACTTAATGGCAAACTTATAAATATTGTTTCTCAATCGTTTTCGTCATTTAATCATAAATAGTTAAAATTGTTAACAAACATTAATTTATTTCTTTCGGCTCCTTTTCCCATTTAATTGAATCATCCAGTTTTTAGGAAAAATTTTCCTTTGTATCCTCATATATACATATAATGCTTAAATAAATGCTGATTAACCAATATTACCAACTTACCAATACAAATAATGAAAAATTGCTCCTTTTTTATTTCTAATGATTTTAATAGTTAATATTGAGCTTATTTTCATTTAGCCTTAATGATGCATAAATTTTCGCAAAAAATTAATAATAAAAAGTTACAAGAACAGTTTCACATTCCATTAAATGACGAATAATTTTAAATTAGGTATAATGGATTGCATATTAAAATTCTCAAAATTCAACTTAAGTTGTTTCAAACTTTTGCTTAAAAGTAAACAAAAAAAAAAAGAAAAAATACGGATTTTCGGCAAGAAAGTTGATATACTAAGATGATGTGAATTTCTTTTTAATTGATTCATCCAAGTCGGTGAGTTTTCATTAATTTATTATCACATAAAATAGTGATAACTTGGATTACTACGGTTTTGTCGAGCCAATGATCGATTTAAAATCACTTCTTAAAAAACGGTATAATTTCAAAAGAACTCGTATTTTTTTTGTTCGTGTTAGTAATTTATTATTATCACTAGAATTTGACCAAAAATAAATGCATAAATGTTAACGATTTCAATGTTTTAGAAATTGTTAATGATCAAAAAAATCAAAAAGTGAAATTGTGCAGGATATTGAATAAACTATTCATTTACTTCTTTATTAAAAGTATTTGAATTGGCTTCAACAAACAAAGGATTATTTCATAGAAAAAAATTTTTTACGTATAAAATATTTTTGCATAGTTTAAATGAAAGAAGAAAAAATTTTGGCAAAATTTTGTACCATAGTATTGAATAGTAAAAAAAAAATAAAAAAAAATAAACCGGTTAAGAGAGGAGAATTGACGATGATATTGTAAGTGAAGGATCCTAGTGGCACCTCAGACGATATTTTCAACTATGATTTGGTGCAATGGAAATTGTCCATCATCCAATTAGCATTCTTCTTTTCTAGAATTTTTATTTATTCTTTTTATGAACTTACACATATTGCATTACTTGTTTTACGTGACACTTTCTTCTTTAGTTTTTTACGCCATATTGATAACTAATTAGAAGAAAATTTAATAGCTCTTGACTATGCTGTTTGTTGTTCGTTGTAACATCCAATTAGCATTACTTTACACTAATCAGAAATTATTCATTTCTTGTAAAAGCATGTAAGAAAAAAAAAAAAAAACTGTAGATTTCTCTACTGTGACAAATTTTTTAAAGCATTTTGCTTTTCAAATTTTAAAATAGATGAAGTTTTATGGCCAGTTTCTCCACTTATAGTAGGGAAATGAGCAGTGGTATAGGAAAATCAAATAAAGAAAGTGATCAATGAAAATCTAAAAAGTAAATTAAGAACAGCTAGTTTGACTGCAACTTGTAGCTAGTAATTTATTGCTGTACAAATAAGTAAATATTATCAGTAAAATTGTTTGTATATTTTTAAGGTGGGGGTCGTGGCGGAAAGGTATAAACTTGATGAAGAAAGAAATCTTAGCAGAAGAACAGTTGGCAGTGGATAATTCAAAAAATGATTCTGCCGTTGAAACAAGGTTTGTAACAATACCTTTTGCCTTTCACGTTAGCAAGTAGTTGCACGCTAGAGTGACAATTTATTGTTTATACCAAAAAATAGGAAATCTTGAAAATATCAGATGCTAATTTCTGAATCGTATTTTTTTTAAATCCAAAAATTAATATCTCTTTATTGTTTTCATAATCCATTCTGCGTCGAGCATTTCAAACCTTTAGATTTGAGTAAAAAGTGATCAAAAATGCACATAAATTTTCTTTACCTTTTCATACTGGTTAATGCCCACAATTTGCTTAAAATGCCCTTAAATGACTCGAAAAATTGAATTGTCATAATTTAAATGTTTAGTAAATGAAAAGAGAAAAAGCCTTCAAGGACAGGTGAAATGATGCGTTCAATTCACTAAATCATGCATAAATTTTATCTTTCTCAATTCAATTTCATATGTAGTTCTTGCAGCATAAATTCAACAGGTGGGTATGGAGAGACTCGATCGGATAGGAACAGTCGACAAGGAAGTATTATCATTGGACTCGATAAGGAAGGTTGTTTCTTCCCTTTTATCATTGCATTTCTTTTAATGTTTGTAATTAATGTGTTATAATCAAAATTTCAATGATAAGGATTAATTTTTGCATCTTAGTATCATTGTAGATGATTCTCGTCGTTTTTCGATGTTGTGGGACTCATTCAAAGCAAGGAAAAGCATTGGCGGAAATAACTTGGCTTTGTTTGAAGAGCCAAGTGAACCTTTTATTAGCTCCTACCTCAGGGGTTATACGACACCAGGCCCATTAGAACGTGAGAAAAGTAAGCACGCTAAGGTAAGCAATACTTATTGATAAATTCATTTCTAAAGAACTTTAATCATTATTTGATATAAATCCTATAGAAAAATTGAATGTTATTTGTAAATTAATGTTTAACAAATATGCATCAACGATTGCTATTTTGTATTTTCAGGCAGAACTTGGTGTCATGCTAGGTGTTTATCTACCAACAATTCAACATATCCTTGGTGTAACTATGTTTATACGTCTTTTCTGGATGGTGGGTATCGCTGGTATCGCTCAAACCTTCTTCCTACTGTTTATCTGCTGTCTTTGTGTTAGTTGCCACATTTTAAATCGTTTCAGTAAATTCGGTTAAATTTGATAACATTAGGTATCCCAGTTATTTCATCATACGCTCAATTTATTAAATTCTTTGGTATTTATTTTATAAGCGGTTCTCTCCTTCAATTTTATTGTATACATTTAGCTTTGAGCTATTAAATTTATTATGATCGTCATCGTCTCTGAATTTTCATCTCTTCTATTTTTCAACAGTTGAAGGCAATTTCTACATATTACACACCGAAGTACATATATTTATTGCTATTACTTATTTGAAAATTTTTTAAACCATTAAATGAATTATTTGCAGACCTTTTTGACAAGCATAAGCTTGTCAGCTATAGCAACAAATGGTGTCGTAGAAAGTGGCGGTGCATATTTCATGATTTCGCGAAATCTTGGACCTGAATTTGGCTCAGCTGTTGGCATATTGTTCTATTTGGCTAATACCGTTGCTACAGCGATGTATCTCGTTGGCGGTGTCGAAATATTACTGGTCCATATTCTCTTATAGAGATTATGCCACTAAAACTTTGATTTGTTTTTTTGTTTGATCCTTAGAAAAGCATAACTTCGGACAAATTCTCATGTTTGCGAGTGATTTTCGGATTTATTCCTGTGAAACTTTATGAATGTGTGTGACAAAAAATTATCTTTATAGTTGCAGTTTAATTTCAGCTTTACATATTTCCTGGTTTGACAATCGGTGGTACAGAAGTTCATTCAGACACAGGTAATTTTTTTGGCATAACGTTAAAGAATTTCTATCTAACAAATGTTGTGCTCACAAAATAAATTTCCAGGATTGATGGGTTGGATGTCGCATAACTTGCGATTTTACTCAACCATTTTGTTGCTGCTAGAATTTTTAATTGTTGCTATGGGGGTTAAATTCGTCCAGCTGTTTGCACCGGTGATTTTTTTTACATGTTGTTGAAATTAACTTAAAAAGTTTTCCAATTTTGATTTTTCTGTGCTGAATAATTATAGATATCACTGTTTTGTGTTATCCTATCAATCTTCGCTTGTTACGCTGGTGGGATCGAAAAAACGATCACGTCGTCTGATGCGCAACAGTAAGTTTTAGGAATTATTATAGAAGTGTCAACATGAATCAATCCTCTAAAAACTCATTTATTTGAATTGGAATAATTAATTAAATAATATCTTCACTAAAAGATATCATATGAATGGTTTGGAAATAATTTTTGTAAATTTAAACTCCTATCCGAATTTCATGTTCAGCAAGGAGTGATCAAATAATAGAATTTTAGTTGAAATAAATATTTTACATTTCATTCACTCTTCTTTTTCATTATGTTTGTGGATTTAGTGTATGCATGTTGGGTAAACACTTATTACAAGCACGGATCGTTTTACCTGATGACGCTCCGCTTTCTGATATTTGCAATTATTGTAATGCTTCTGTGCCGTTAGTTTCTTCAAATTTAATTTCCAATTTATTTTTTTTTACTAATTTCAATTATTAAAATTTTTTTATCACATTCTATTCGTTGAGTAGTTTTAATTCGTTCTGTTTTGAAAGATTTCTTTGTTACAGCGGACCTTTACTAAATTATTTTTGTCCAAATGGTGAATGCTCTGAAATGTTCGTTAAAAATGATTTACGTTGCATAAATGGTTTTCCAGGATTTGGAAGCAGTGCATTTGTCGGTAATCGTTCTGATAATTTTCAGATCAAAAACCATCAAGAAATATTAATGATTTTAAGCAAATAGGAAATTCTTGTGATTGTTGAGCAATATCAAGTCAGAAAAAACACTGAATTGCAGATAATTTGGGTCCAAATTATGTTGGCAAAAATGAATATCTAAGGGGAAAATTAGCTGACCGAAATGTAGAAGTATTCCAGGACGTTAAGACAACATTTTTCATGCTGCTTGCCATTTATTTTCCGGCAGTAACTGGAATTCTGACCGGTGCTAACATGAGCGGTTCGTATTAATAAAATAATTTTTGATTTAACATTTTAATACTAAGTAACATGTTTGATTGAGTTCAGCACTTTTAATGCTACAGCTGTTGGTATAAGTTACCAATGAATTTTTATTTACAGGAGATTTAAAGAATCCAAATTTCTCAATCCCAGCTGGTACTATTGCTGCTCAATTAACGACATCATTCATCTATTTCTCGCTTGCTTTGGTTTTTGGTGCCACAATTAATGGTGCTATATTGCGAGACAAGTTTGTTTGTTGTTATTTTTTGATCAAAAATTAACTTTCGTTAAATTCTTTCTCAAAAATTTATGTAGAGACTGAAGTTTTTAAGAAGCACTTTTTTGCCTTTGTTTAAAACAGTTTGATTAAAGAAGGCAGAGTTCAATCACAGAAATTTGTACAGATATGGACAGTCATTACGTGGTGGCATGATCGTTGCTAATTTAGCTTGGCCAACAGAATGGCTTTTATTAGTTGGTTCATTCCTGTCGACATTTGGTGCTGCTCTCCAGTGTCTCTGCAGTAAGTTCAAATGTTTTTCTGATTGAACGCAGAAACACATTTCGAGTTTCATTTTTAAGCTAACTTTTAATGTCTCTAAGTTTTTCATCAGAACTTTAGATATCACTGTAAGATGTTAAAATACCTTATTTAATACCATTATTTGTATAACGTTGAAACGTTTGGAATGGAAGATTTATTGAATTTAATAATGTTGCATAATTTAAATTTTGAAAAATGAACAGCAACAAATATTCTAGAAGAAAACTATAAGATCCTGGATGCTAAGTTTACATATGATTTTTTTGAGGTGCGCCACGTCTCCTACAGTCAATTGCTAAAGATGATGTGATACCAGTTTTGAAACCATTTGCAAAAGTTACGTCCAAAAATGAGCCATTTAAAGGGTATTTACAGTTTCACTTTTAAAATTATCTTACAACTCATGCTATTAAATAATAATCGCTTGTCATTTGCTATCATTTACAATTTCAATAATTGATATTGTCAATATGCTCTGAGGGAATAAATTTAGAATGGGATGTTTTAATAGATTGGTAATAACGATCATAATAGCGGAATTATCAATACTGATGGGTGCAATGGATCATATAGCCGCCGTGGTTGATTTCTTCTTCTTAATGTGCTATGCATTTGTGAATTTAATCTGTGCATTACACTCACTACTCGGTGCACCCAACTGGAGACCGCGATTCAAATTCTACCACTGGTTAGCGTAATAAATAGAGGGAAATTATTTTATCTCTGACAGTAAAAAATCCGATACAAAAAACTATTGTGTAAAGATCGGAGAACATAAATATATGAAATTTTCACAAAAACAGTAAAATTTCACATCGACATGAACTGGAACGATCAGTTTTTCTCAGCTGTTTCGTCAGATTTTAGTGACTGAATACGATCCTATTTAGTGTGAGACGTGCGACCGTGAGGTACTGCACTGACTCACCAAGCACTTATCTTGGTACCGTAATTTTTAAAAAATTCGAAGTTTAATTTGTTATATATCACAGAATTTTCTCATCTTCGTAGTATTTTTAATAAAAGTCCCTGTTAATTCTGGAAATTCGATTTCAATTACTCCTTTCCAGGTCTTTAGCATTACTTGGCGCAGGACTGTGTTTTTTCATCATGTTTAGTACCCATTGGGACTATGCAATTGTTTCATGTGTGCTTTGTCTTGTTATATACAAATATGTGGAATGGAAAGGGTAAATTATTATAGTTTCTTAATTTAAAGTTGTAAAAGAAGAGAAGAAGAATTGAGGAATCACGAGAGTCGAATATTGTTAAGCCTTATTATTCATATATATTTTAGCTTTCATTAATTTTTCAGCGCTAAGAAAGAATGGGGCGACGGAATCCGTGGCTTAGCCCTGACAACAGCGCAATATTCGCTGATGAAAATTAATGAGAAAGACCCACATCCAAAGAATTTCCGGTGTAGTTTTCCATAATTTTCAAACTTCATTACAAATTTAATATTTATAGAAAATATATTTCATGCTTTAGCCCGTTGTATCGTGGCAATTTCCTGTAATCCAATTCAGATAATTAATTATTATCTTGGTATAATTTCAGGCCACAGTTATTATTGCTTCTATCAATGCCTTGGTCCAAAGAACTTGTTGATATGCGCTATTTGAACCTGATCAATTTAGCATCACAGCTTAAAGCTAGTCGTGGCTTAACCATTGTTGTCGCATTTATACGTGGCAATCCTTTAGTTATCGATGATAGGAAAAAGGCAGAGGAGGTATGCTTTGTTTTATAACTTAGGCATTGAACCGTTCTGTGATTTTTGTTAATTCGATAGAAGAGTTTTAAACTTGAAAGTTTATAGAGAAATCTTTTTATTAATTTGAAGAAGGTGGAATCAAAGCTTTAATAAAGTCTCGTGATTATGAGTATTAAAACAGGTAAAAGCACGAATGGAATTCGATATGAATCAAATTAGACTTCGTGGCTTCGCAAAAACATTGGTGTATGGTGAAACACAAGTGAGTATAATTTTTCTCCGTAGTCTATGAACCATCCAGCGATTTAATACAAAACGGCTATACTTAAATCTTCTTGTGGAACCGTTAAATCACTTTTTTAAGTAACCATTAATGGCTATAACCATGGAATTATCTGTCACAAATTTCATAATGGTCATATAAAATAAACTAAAAATCTGATATAGATTGGAGGAAGTGTTTCAACATTAATTCAAAGTGTTGGAATGGGTGGATTACGACCAAATACGCTTCTATTAAGTTGGCCTGTTCACACTCATGGCTCTTTATGTGAAGCTATTGATTCAGAGTATCATACATTTACAGGTAAATTTGGTCAGTACAATGGGGATTTTAAGCACGTTCAAAATTATTATACAAATTTCTTATAACTCATAGAGATTTCAAAACTTTTATCTTTTTCGAAGATATGGGAAGACTTATAGAATTCTTAAAACTTCTAACTTTATAGATAAATTGCATGCTGGTGTTGCAACGGATATGTGCCTAGTTGTTGCTAAAGATATTGTTAATTTCCCAGTTTCTGCTATTCGTCTTTCTGGAACCATTGACGTGTACTGGATTGTACAAGATGGCGGTCTATGCATACTTGTCGCTTACTTGTTGACTCAAAGCAAAGTATAGTTGTTTCACAAATAAATTTATATTTGAATATATATTTGTTAGAAAATAATTTGTTAAATGAGGCTTTTTGAGGAACTCGAAGTTGACATATTAATTCGTTGGCTACTGTGAATTTTTTTAGAACTTTTTTCCCATAAATTTGGTAATCGATATGAGCATGTGATAATTTTAAAAATTATCGATCAGCAGCAGACGGTGATTTCTATTCAAAGGTATGGCGGGGGTGTAAACTTCGAGTGATAGCAATTGCACAGGAAATGGATAATAACACAAAACTGCAAGCAGATCTTCAGAAATATGTTTATCAGCTAAGGATTGATGCCAGAATAATGGTAAATCAAACGCATTTCAATATGAGATTTTTGTATTCAATCTATTTTATGATAAATGCCTAATTTATTTGGAATTAGTTTCAAATTTCTAGTTGAATCAAGTCTGACAAATTTTGTTTAACTTTTATTTACTCTGAGTATTTTCGAATTTCAGTCGATAAACTGAAGAATGAGAACAACAACTTTTACTTAATAGTTTTTATTTTTTATTTAGAGAAATTTCGAAATTTCAGAATGCATTTTCGAAGATTTTGATTTTAAAACACTTTAACATAAAGTCTGTCTTCACTAACCTGACTTTTGTCTCATGCTTATTTTATGCTATATTGTCAGGTCATAGAACTATCAGATCCTAAAATTTCAAAAAATGCGTTCGAAAGAACACTTCTTATGGAGGAAAGGACTCGATATATGCACGAAATGTATGAAATAAAAGAGAAATTAAATAAAATATCGGTAAGGAATATTATTATCTCTTGAAATTTAGGAATAAAACTTGATTTTAACCAGATTTTGAAATATTCAGCCTTCGATTTTGGCAGAAATGAAGCAAGATGGCAAGTTGAATGGTGATGATAACGATACAGACAGTGAGACAAAGGGGAAGAATGATGATAAAAATGATGATAATGAAGAAACGCCGGCATCGTCGAAAGAGAAAGTATCCTCAGCAAAGAAAGTAGCATCATCTCTGGAAAAAATGCCATCAAGCCATGATGAAAAGTAACTTCTCATGTTCTTGTTTCCAACTAAACAACTTTTAAAGTTACTAAATTTCTTCCAAGTTTTACTTTTCGACTTCTCAGTTATTCATCAGTTTCCACAGTTCTTCTATCACAACAGCAAATGTAACAGGCTGGAGCGTCCAATGAGTCATCTACTGTTTATTTTTTTGTATAAATCTTCTGCAATAGGCGAGTGACAATAGCAGAATCGAAAAATGAAATAGTTGGAGAAAATAACAAAGATGAACGCGACAAAAAATTCAGGATGCTGGACAAAAAAAAAGTATGTAATAAGCCAGATCAATAAATTAGTCTTCCAAATATGCCTGCTAAATTTTATGATTAAAATACCATTATTTCAACTCGTAAGTCTTACTAACCTAATTTGAATTTGAGTAATTAAACTAATTTTTGCAAATATTTCATTATCAAAGTTCATCACATCTAAATTGTGTCCTTATTTCACAGTGAAATTAAGTCAGTCAATTTTTAGAAAATTACAGGTACGTAAAATGCACACAGCAGTTCGACTAAATGAATTAATTCTTGCAAATTCAGCTGATAGTCAGCTAGTGCTGCTCAATTTACCAAAGCCTCCCGTTGCCAAAGAAGGTATCTAATTCAAAATGTCTAAAGCAAATAAACAAATATGAAGGCTAAATTTTACAGCTTTTCATATTATGTACATACCAAAGTGTAATTTTGAAAATAGCTTAACTGAAGAATTAAGTTAAGCGTCTTACTTATTTCATGTTCAAAATTTTCCTAATGTTGAATTTGAGTAATTAAACTAATTTTTGCAAATATTTCAGGCCTTGATGATTACATGCACTATCTTGAAGTATTGTCTGATAAAATTCCTCGTATTTTATTTATTCGAGGAACAGGCAAGGAAGTTATCACGACATATTCTTGATTTTTTCAGCTTTTTTTCTGTTATTATATACACTTAAAGAAAAAAGAGAAAAATCCGACCTTCCTTTCCTCTTGAAAGGCATAATAGGACACTAAAGACAAATTCTAATGATATATAAAAACTCTACCCATAATAAGATCCTAAACTGTCCAACAACAATAAACATGTAACTTTTGAAACTTCCTGCGACGAAATGTTGGGTTACTTTACATAAGCTTTTTATTTTCTGTGCAATGCTCATAACATCTTATGTAATTACTAATTAGCAGATAGTAACCCGAAAATGTATCTAACATCCAATTTTTGGTAATCATTTTGTAATAATTAGTCAAAAAACTATAATTTAGAGCAATCATAACCAAATCATTTTAGAATACTTGACGAGTAAAATATCGACTGCTGTAAGCCATGCATTCGCCTAAAACTTTATTATTCGTTACGATCCCCTCAAGAAAAGGATTTTCCTATAACGCATTCTTTTTATTCGTTCAGTTTGAAATTAAAATTAAAGAAAGACCTTAAATATCAAGGAATGTAGCAAATGTTAAAAGCAACTAAGTAGCCGAGAACTAAAGCGAACACAAGAAACAGTAGTTACAGTCGCAAATTCAGATGAAAACCCGCCCAGAACATTTATTTAATTTATTCTTCACGACGACAAAATACTGCTAGAAAGCAGAAAAGTAGTGTCTTGGAACTCCTGTTATTCTGAAATTCAATTTCCTAAATAACTTTTTTAAACATTTCTTCTCGCCTTCCTCTTTTTCCTCAAACTCGAAATTTTCAATTCAAATATTCTGGATGTTAATAACTGCTGAATAAAAATACATTCATTAACTCCGCAAGTCATTCTCAGAATGAACGATAAAAGAATATTCAAAGTTTATTATTATGATTTGAAGATGATGAAAGAATTTCATGACTAACAACAGCATTTTGAATTGCATTGCCATCTAATTGACTTTTTTCCTGTGCTGCATCTGCAAACTTTTGAATCAGATGTAATTTTCTACACAAACCTTCAACACATGGCAATCTGCTTAAGAACTTTATATAAATGTCAGCTCAACTATACTAATGCAATCTGTATGAGTTCAGGATTCATTTGCTGATGCTAACTTTCGAAGATGAAAAAAAAGGCAATCACATAACAAATTTAAGAGATGTGAAAATGAGATACTTACTTGTACCTTTTCTGGAAACTTGTTCAACAATCCTGAAATTGTCAACCCATTAATAATGGATTTCAAAATTGAAAATCGAATACATATTATTTGAAGATTAATTTCCCTCAAGTTGAGGCACGAGAAGAGAGATAAAAAAAAAGATGTTTCAAGGTGCTTTTAAATGATAAATATCAAATAGTATTTCATAAAAGGTTTGTACGTGCTGAAAGTGAGACACAACTGGTAGGGTAGACAGAACAATAAAAAAAAAAAAAACTCGCAAATATCAGCACCTTAGTTGAAAACTGACAAAGTTAAAAAGTGGTAAACAAAAAGAACCTCATTTGATAGTGATGAATTGGTGCTGCAGCAAATGGATCATTTTCATTAATTTCTAAATTTACATTATCTTCCACCGTTTTGCCTTTAAAATATAACAGATTGAAATAAGGAGCATGAAGTTTGCTCATATAACATTTGGTCGGAAAATACAAATGTATGATCTAATATGAATAGAAAACCAAAAATCATTTTAATTTGAGAAAACTATTCAAAACATTCTTCGACCATTGAGTAAGTAGGCCAAACATAAAGTAGGAGATTACTTGATGCAAAATGTTTTAAATGCCTTGGCAATTTGTCAAAACAATGTCCAAAGCTGTGATCATCCATCGCAGTATTCTGTGAAGTAGCTGAATCATTTCTTTGTGAGCTGAACGGCGCAATTAAGAATGGATTCCATGAAATGTCATCATTCTAAAAGCACATACCAATTTAATCAGTTCCTTTTTGTTTTCTGAAAATACTTCAGTTAGAACCGAAAGCCATAAAAATATTGTGTTAAACTGACTTCTACCGGTAAATTCACTGGAGAAGGAACAATTACAGTCACTGTCTCGAATGGTTCAACTGTAAATTCTGCAGCCACAACTCTGGTACTGCTATCGCCTGAAGCGCTGTATGGTCTAAAAGGATATCAGTTCGATGCTTCTCAATGACATGACGGATTAATGGTAAAGCAGATAACTGGTCAAGGAATGTATCTCTTAGCGGTGACGTGACACAACTGTAGACATGATTTATGTCAACGCAATGCTAGAAACTTCTAATATTATCAAATTTTATTTGATTCATCCACTGAAAAGTTTCCTAGTGGGGAGAAAGTACGGTTTCCACCACCGAGTATTGAATACTGACTTTCTGGCTCTCTGAATATTTTGAATCGCTCTATATATAAATACATCATTAAATGCCAAGCAATAATATTATCAAAGATATGAAAACAAAAAAAGTCAGAAAAAAATTGTCAGAAAAAAAAGGCGAAACACATATAAGTGTAAAAATAACCTGAATGCACTTGATTTCAGAGTTTCAATGCCATACTCTTCTGCAGTACCACAAGATGATTTTTGTGAAGATTCTTAATAAGCAAACAATTTTATAATAGCTTAGTCATTTCAATTTATAACTCAATAGACTGTTCTATATTTCACGGTCCCTTTTACTATAAGTGTCTTTTGCATCATAAAAAAAGTGAAGGATTACGAGATCAGGAATGACAAGTAGAAGAATAAGTCACAACCTACCATAAAGGAAGTGAAAACAAGACTGCAAGCACTAGTTTGATAAAATATCCCGCGACGAAACTTGATCTAAATCGACCATATTCACATAATTATAACTAATAAAATTTGAATACCTGCATGTGCAACACCGATTTCTGGATAAGATGAGCTGTTTTGTTGTTTACTGACTGATACCTGCAAAAAGTATTGGTGATGTGGTAAGAATGTGACAACTAAAAACACTGACTGATGATGCAGTGAAATTATAATTGTGGAATGAACACTACTTACATCCAGCAAACGTGAACTGGAATCGACCAAATTCAAGCGAACTACATTGGTATATGGTTTTGGCCTCAATCTTGGATTAATGGAAGTAGCTGTTTCCTTTGGTGTAACACAGCTATCAAAATTAGTGAACGTCGATGTACGTGCGCACGTACCCGCAACTGCTGTTGTACTAACTTCCTGTTGGAGCAGATGTTGGACGGCATCAATTAGACGCAGTGCTGGAACTTTCTGAAAAAGATTTCTAATACAAAGAAAATTAGTGCTGGTAAACAACCTTGGAAAAAGATTTTCAGCAGAATATAGCAACATAAAAACAATACGTGCTTTTAACCAGTACTTGAACTTTGTAGGCTTTCAATACGTGCATTATCACTATTACTTTCAGAAGAGTAATTCTATGTTTATAAATAAAATAACATTTTAACTGATATTAAATTCGTGGTAAATAGCCGTCACATCAAATTACCATACATTTAAGTTACCAATCGGGCAACGCTGTCCAACAGCTTCAAAAGCGAGCGTTGAAACTTGATAAATATCCGGACGGCGAACAAGATCCGGATCAAGAAGTACTTCTGAAACTACGCAGAATAAATTAATTGCTTACATCTCTTCAAATTTTTTGAGTTATTTCAAAGAAAATACACATAATTAATTGCTTTAATTTCTTGCTGGCCCACTATCAACGACATAAGTTATAATTTTCCTACAGCAGCATATGCAATGTAAATCATTCGAATATAGTTCTCACAGTTAAAAAATTTTATCAGCAGTTCAAAATTTTTCGTAATTTAACTGGAATTAAAATCTCATCAACAAAAGTAAAAGAACATACTTATAATGGCACGTAACTGCTCCGGATAATTGGGCTCAGTTGGAAAATTATAAGAACAATTTTGAATTGCAAGTGAGCTTTCACCAAACGGAAGACTGAAATAACAGAGCCTGTATAGCATAACACCAAGCGCCCATATATCAATCTTTGTACCTAAAATCCAAAGAATAATAAGTTTTCCCAAGGGAGTGCAATATTCTTGACTACATATAACCACAATAATTGAGCAAAACGAACCAATAGGCTTTCCGGAGTAAATATCTACCATTTCAGGAGCTCGATAGGCCAGTGTCGTATAGCGATGAATCTCTTCCTCAATAAACTGTAGTGACTGAGTATCTGATGACAAAACCTTCAAAATGAAGTAAAATAAGCAGCTTTTTTATATTTCATTATAAATATTTAATTGTTACAATGCTAACAATATATTAAATCACTAATAACTGAAAATCTAATCAGTGTTTATTAAACTATATGAAGCTCTAAGGTTTCCTACACAGATATATTTTGCTAAAAAATATTGAAAGACTATTATTCTAAGAACGAGAAAGAGATTAACAGTAAGGTATAGGAATAACCTTTGTCGTAGCACTTCCGAAGTCGCACAGAACATATACTGGTGCAGCAGGACACTGTTCATCTATCAGAACATTTTCAGCCTACAATTATGCAGTTGAAAAAAAAAAAAAAGAAGTTTCATTTATCACTTTCTATCCCGAAACACTCTGCACAAAATGAATTAACGATAATAAAAAATGTACCTTCAAATCACGATGAATCACTGGAGTTTGAGAATGATGCAAACGTGCAACTGCTTCACATACGTCGCAAAAAATTTTCAAAATTTCATTTGCCGAGAGACAGCGCCCCGCTAAATGTCGTTCATTCATCAGTTGCAACACGCCACCTGGAAAAAATAGTTAATTTCAAAGCTAATAGTTAGAAGTCTGTAAAGAAATTATGCAGTACGATCAATTTTTGGGAGGTGTTTAATGAATCTAATAAGTAAGACTGAAAAAACTTTCAAAGGAATCAGACAAACTTTTATAATAAGTAGTGAGAAGTGAACATTCGTATACACCACAACTATTCTTCAGTATCATATGATCTATATACGACACAATATTTTTGTGTCCAGCCAAACAACTCTAAATGTACTTATCATACATTTGCAAATGATTCCAAAACTTAAACATTTACCTATATATACAGTGATTTTTGAGATGCAAACGTATTAGAAACATAGTAGAAATATTTTAAGTGATGACTGTGCTAACTTTAACAGTGAATATTATTCATAGTTTATTTCGAAACACTGCTTCGTGATTACCTCAGACTTGAGTAATCAAAATTTTCTATTAATTATATCGCAGCAAAAAGCCATTATAAATAAAAACTAACACAAACACTAGTTGTTTGTGATAATAAAAAAGTTGCTTCCAATTGCGTTTGAAAGTTGGATAAGCTGTTATACGTACATTTTTAAAGCTGAAGCTTCACCAACTGGTAGCATAAACAACTCACCACAATGCGGCATTCTCTTCGACATGCCTCCAATTGCCGAACATCATCACTAATAAATTGTCTTTTAAGCGCATATTGACGCCCCTGCTTATCACTTGCCAAATATACAATCGCAAATCCACCTAATTATTAAAAAGCAGATATTGGAAACAACCAACAAAAATTCCACAGCAGAATTTTATATTTTACCTTCAGCAAGCCTTTTGTCCAATGTCACAGTGTGATTAGGTAGTTTTACAACTGATCCACGCCAATCTTTCCCATCGGAAGTCCCAGTATTTCCTACAAAAAGGGAGTTGATATTAAAACCATGAGTCAGAAGAGATTTAATGAATAAAAAATAAATGTTTCCGTACACCGCTAGATAAAACTATAATGATACTTTCCCATTTTCCTCCTATCAACTGAAAACCACAAATTCTAAGACTTAACAATTATATAAACTTCATTTGGCTATTACTATTGCATAAGTTTCAAGACCAAGCGCCCTACCTACTGCTGGTAGTTCAAAATCTGATCTGTTGGATTCCAATCGATTTCTCAACTCCAAGAAACGTAAGAAGACGAAAAATGAGCAGTGGTATGAAGTATTTTAAAAAGACTGACACAAAGTGCCTTTAAAAAAAAAAAACAATATAAACCTCGAAAACAGTTCTCGAGCTGTTGTGATTTCGCATTCCCGGCTCCTATCCCAAATAAATTCAGTGGCATCTTCAGTTCCTAGCAGAACGATAAGATCATCAAGAATTGCAAGAACCTTTTCTTTTTTTTTGATCCAATGACCAATTTCCTTCGATAATAATGAAAAGTGGATGCATTAATTAGATACATGGAGTTAACATTCAATAAAATGACATAAAATTAACAGGAAATTCGTGATTTCTGCAACTTGAACCTATTTATAACCGAATATATCAACTAAAATACACATGATGCTACTTCGCTTATCATTCAAATGAACCATTTAAAAAATTAGCTTCATCAAGCTTTTTAATAACCCATCATGTATTATTTCGTAAACTTTTGTTATCCTATTAGCAAAAATATTGCGCGAATTCCCTTTTTTTCTACCAGAATTTGTTAGTAATCTATCTTTGCAGTACTTTCAACGTGAACAGTGTCAGTGTTCAGAATTATCCAGACCATGTATCTTCAACTCTTTGCTTTGAAAATCTTTTAACACAGCTAACAGTTTGCACTGTAAACCCACCGTTCTCCACGTAAGCATTCTGTCAATACGTACATCTACGTGAACACCAAATGGCTAATGATAGAAAAAACTGCTCGGCTTGGTTATCGATCATTTGTTTTCGTGTCGAGACCGGATTATTTGGATTCTGGACGATGAAGAGATTGTTTATTCCGGATAGAGTATTTTGAGAAGCAGTGACGAAGGAATAGTTTTCCCGGTATATTCTTCGGTCCATTGGCATTATCAGTGCTCTGGAGTGCTTTGTCATAGATAATTTGCAATAATAATAAACTCTGTATGATTGTCGTTTCAGGAAATATTCGTGCCAAATCATTTTTTATAAACAAAAACTGCAACGATGGTAGATACTAGACGATTCATCCCTTCAGAGAGATTTCAAATAACCCATTGGTTACAACATATGGTAACATAAGATCACTCAGTGATTTCTCATTTTCTTTGTTCTAAATACTACATATTCCGAAGTTGCAAAATTATTCTCTTCCATATCTACTATGTACACTTTTATGGAAGAACAGTTCAAGTTTGTTTTGGGAATTTCGAGAAGCCAAAATTATATTGTACATTCGTTGGTAAATATATGTGCGTGTCCTATTTGAATTCAGTTACGTGACAATTTATTGATGATTAATTGTAGGATGTGTGTTATGAGGAGTGATAGAGAAGATGACGGTGATGAAAATGATATCACAGATTTGTTGAAAATTGAAAATCAGATGGAGAAAGGGACATACAAGAATAGATGTGAAATGATGAAAGTGACGAATGACAAGCAAACAGTAAACAGGATGTTAGTGGCTTTTTCGGAAGAACGCCAAGCGATATAGAGCGAGGACTCTGAAGTGTTAGTACAAAAGTAATTTAAACCCGTAAAGCAAACAGATTTAAAGTGGTGACTTAGTAGCTGTCTTGCTTGGTCAACTCACCTGCACGGTCATTATTACACAGTTTGACATATATACACGCATATGCACCGAACTACACCACTTATCTAATCATTTCCCTACATTGCTTATTTGCTGAGCCCTTATCTCCACTCCAATACTCTTTCGCATTTATTTAGGCTGAAAAGTTTGATACTTCCGCTTTATTCTTTAGGTAGGCGTTTTCTTACTTAACTTCAAGTTGAATGTCAAGTTATTTAATTTCGTGAACGACCTTCTGTAGGTGTTCTTTCGGAAAAATTAAGTTTGAAATTCCGAAAGAATAGATGTTCAGATTCCGAATTCTATACCTTGTAAGGTCAGCCTGCCTTTTTTATCCAATTTCTTAATTTCTTAAACATGTAGTTCAAAAAAAAAAAAAAAAAAAGCTTAGTCTTTTTTGGAGTCTAAATTTAGGTGTAGAAATAATCACTGTTCGCTTTAAATGATGAATTTTAGACTGTTTTATGATGAAACTTATAAGACGAAATTAATTTGTTGCAGATGAGCAATTTTCATTGGAGTAGTTTACAGGAACAGAAACATCTTCATGTGACGCATACTACCGCGCAAGTTTTTTGATTAGAATTAAAATGTACTAAGTTATCAACTGAGTACTTTAGCACTTTTTCGGTTTCTATTATCTTAAAACTAGACTAACTTGCGTTCTCTTAATCTACCAAACTGAAACTTTATTTAATAAAAATCAGCAAAAAAGTCAATTACTGTTACTGATATTCATCGGTAATCATGGTAACTGTCCATTGTAATCGCCACATTGATAAAATTAATTGTTCTTTGTTCAAGCACGAAGCAAGTTCGTTATCGCCTAGCCTAGTTCTTTAAAAATCTCATGATGTTAACTAATTAATTTATTCTTCATGAATAAGATTAAGGACGTAAGAAAATGGTTTCGGATCGAGAAAAGATGCATTGTGTGTGCTAAAAAATCTTTTTCAGAATTATGTCAAGAATACCAAGTGAAATCAAAAAGAATCTGAGCGGTTTAATGTATCATGAAAAAACGAGTACGTTTTAGTTTAGGTTTAACTTTAAAGACTGAATTAAGGCTTTCTCTGATGGAGTGAATGCATGAAGTTCTAATTCAGTCTAAATTGACGAATGGATTTCGAAAAATGAATCATGCGATGGACTTTCTGTTAATTTAACAAATTGAATGAAAACTATGGGAAAAATTCTATTTTAGATAATGGCGGTTACTTATGTTATTACAAAAACCTGGCTAGCGATAATCCAATCACATATCTGTGTAATATTGGATGCTGTCCAACTGGTTGCTGCACACTTCAGGAAGTTAAACAGTTCGTATTTAAGTTTTATGCCCAAAACAACTTTTCGAAATCATAGTAATTATTATAAACAACTTCCATCATAATTGCCAGTATAGTTTGATAAACAGAATAATTTTAAAATGACAGGTTTCACATGATACTTCGATGCTTTATTATTCATCCTCGGGCATACATAAGGTTCAATTTTTGAAACTGTAATCTTAAATATAGGATGCTTCCTAAATGTTCTCGATAATTTCTTTTTGAATTGCTTATAAACCGAAGTTTGAACCGTCAAGATAAAAACGTTATTGTAGGAGTGGAAGTTATGAATTGGTGATTATACTTTTGATAATACTCGTTTTTGCGATAATATTCACAGCAATTTCCATGCTTGTCGTTTATTACATTTATAATCATAAAAGCAGTGAACGTGGTTATGAATTTAGTGGAAGTTTTACAGAAGACAGTGTTATTGGATCTCAAGTAATATGTCGTTTTTAGATTTTATACTATTGTAGCATGAATGTACTTCCATTATTTCTATGAGTTGTTATAACTCGTTTTGAAATTATCTGTATTCATCTGGATTTTGAAGGCTTCACAGATTAAGGCAAATCTTTAATGTAAAAAGCGATTCACGTGTAAGTACTAGGCAAAAAAATTACAGTTCTAAAACCAAAAGAATGACACAAATCCTATGATTATATTAATTTTATTTATCTAAAAGTTTTATCATTTACTACGCCTTTTATTTAGATAAATGTGTCATTTTAGGTTAGTGGACCACCAACTTGTTTTGCTGAACGTCGATATCTCCCTCATATCAGTCCTGTGAAGTTATTTTGAAATACGGCAAATGATGTATTTGAAATCATTTATTAATATTTTTTGTATGTCAAGTGAAGTGATAATCCTGACTTATCTCTTAATTTATCATTTCATATATTGATATCATCTTCGGCTATAAATTTTGTTTACGCGTTTGACGGAGAATAAAATCTGCATATAATATCTTGTACTACCAAAACTTTCAATCCAAAGACGCGCTTGAATTTTCCTATTAGCTATTTATCCATTTCAGAAACATGAGGGTTTTAAAATTTTTGATATTCTGGATTCGTCAACTTTTTTAAGTTCTACGTCCTTTAGTAATTATTAAAAACTTAAAAAATAGTTTCTATACCTGAAGCGTCCATCGGTTGCTATGGTTATAGCACATGCTTCGAGAATATTACCAACTTCCTTATTTTTTCATTTTGTTATTGTTTCGGTGTTTTTAACTCATCTTCCAGACTTTTCCTTGTTCCTATAAGACTTTAAGAGTGACCAATTTCTGCATTCCACTAATAACCCAAAGACTTTCCAAACGAACTTCTAATCTTTGAAACACTACATAAAAACATTATAAATTTAGGAATTACCGAGCTCATTCCATCCACTCTCAGTGAATTTTTTGATCATGTTTGTTGTGTTGTTTGTTATTTGTTTGACCATGATTTTAGTGCCTTCTGAATTTTTTTTTTCTTTTTTTTTTGGTATTTTTTCAAATTCTAAAAATTATTTTCAGTTATACACCTTGGGTAAGTTTCGTTCTCTGGATTAGAACATTAAACAACTCTACAATGCCTAAATCTTTTCATTTAAAATAACATCATTTATGATTTATGAAATTTAAAAAAGTTACTACTGTTTACGTTAACTTTTCACACATATGAATAAAGTTTGATGTGAACAGGCTTTCAGTACTTGAAAAAATACTGGGATGAAGAATGGAGAATTACCACGGAGAAACGGTAACAGATGTAGTGATGAGCTTGACAAAATGCTGGAAATCCGGTCCAAAAAAGGAAATGTGACTCAGAAAGGTCATTGTTAGCAGTCTTGATTCCACATCACAAATCTCACAAATGGTAGATTCGTTGTGGATTTTTAGAATTTAACTCTAAGTTTTTTTTTTTTTTTTTAGAGTTTTACCTATACTTGTACAGTTTCTCATCATTGTTTTCTTCAACTGGTGAACTTGGCTTTCATTTAATAGTTTTGGCACTGCCTGTTTTAGTTGAGCTATCAAAACAAATGCAACTAACGAAGAGGCCAATAACAAGGCATGGTCGATATGGAGAGCCAATTATAGCAGCTCCAATCAGCGAAACATTTCCATTATCTCTCAAACCGAGCATAATAAATACGCGTTTTCCAGTCATTTTTTGAGTACATTTAAAAAAGACATTTTAAATTTACTAACTGTAAAAAATTGCGCTATTAAAATCTGAAAGATTATCATTTCTTTCTAGAAGTGAAAAAAAATGATTTAGAAAAGTGACATAGTGGTTGAGCGTTGGCAACGAGAAGGTGAGGAGGAAAAAGGAAGTGGTGGTGAGATGAAAGAGGAAGAGGAAGAACAGTTTAACTCTGACAGGGGTGATGCGAATAAAACTCAGAGCAAATCTGGGAAGGAAATGTTATTTTTCTTTTGATTTTTGAATTAAGAAGGAATATAGTTACGTGGCTTTGGCAAGCGCTAATTATATGGCTGGTACTAGTTATTAATCAATACAGCTAAACCAAATTGATCACTTGTGATTAATTTGAGATGTCACCGTCCGACATATTAACATAAACAGTCAGCACACGGACTTTTTTGCTTGAAATGGCTCGATGATTCTAGACTAAAAATAGAAACGATTAATGACAAATGTGGAAATGATGCTGTCACGATTGCACAGGAAATAAGATATCCGTCAGCGGTTAGCACAGCAGAGAGTAAAAATCATATTCGGCATTCAATCGTCTCAAATGGACAGAATTCTAGTCAATCGATAACGACAGTAAGATGGAAAAACTTATCTTCTGCTGTAGTACCGAATTCGTTGGTAAGATATCATTGAAATAATTTAAATAGAAGATCTAAGCTAAAGAAGTTTTGGTTAATCAGAAAGTCACAAATTCTTGAGTATTCAGGCTATTGAGAAGGCTGCGGAAAAACAAGTATCTCAGGATGACTTATGTGATACATTTCGAATGCAATCAATTTACACAATTTCAAGAAACAAAAGGTCATTTATTAACCAAAATAAGGTTGTAAGAGATATATAATAGGTAGAAAAAAGTTCACTAGTATTAACAAACTTCAACAGGCTGAGAAAACCAGTTGAAAAAAGTTCACTAATATTAACAAACTTCAACAGGCTGAGAAAACCAGTTGAAAAAAGTTCACTAATATTAACAAACTTCAGCAGGCTGAGAAAACCAGTTGAAAAACATTCGAGGACTACCACTCTCGGAGAAAGTTCATCTTCTGGAAAGGAAGCATACGAAGTAAAGCCATTTCTCAATACTTCGAAAGACAAAAAAATTGGAAGAATGGAGGGAAAGAGGTCCAGAATAATCAGTAATATTTGAAGATGAATTCCAGGAATGGTTTCGAAAAAAATTGATACAAGAAAGAGAGAAGCGACGAAAACAGAAAGAGAAAGAAGAGAATGAAAGAAAGGTATTATACAGTTCATAAATTTCCGTTATGATATAACTAAGTTGATTGTCACCAAATTTTTGGACTTCTTTTCAAATTTTTGAATAGTTAACTTATAGGCCAGAGAAGAGAGAAGGAAGGAAGCTGAGAGGAATTATGAAATTTGGAAACAAAAAAGTGATGAAGCAATTCGAGAAAAAAGAAAAACCAAAAAGGAAAAAGAGGAGGCTTTAGCAAAAGAAAAGATGGAGGAAATGAGGAGAAAGAAGGAGGAGGCAACTCAGGTGGGTTCAGAAAATTGCAGGAAGCGGAAGTCTTAGATTTGATTTACATAGTCTTCATCTTCTTGGAGATATCTTTGATTGACAACGAGTGGAATTGTAAAGTTATAAAGGAATAAATAACTCTTTGGAAATATGCACAAAATTGTTGGGAAAAGACAACAGACTGTAACATTGAAAAATGAATGTCAATCACAGGAGAAGGTTAGGTGACACATTTCGAAGACTTTTCATGAAATCCGTCAAAGTCGGTGTTTGTATGTTCAGCAATGACCACAGTTCTATTGCTCGTTCACCAGAAACTATCGCGTATAGAATTTGTTATATTTTAAAAAATAATAAGACGTGAGTTAAACCAAACGTGTGTGTGGCTAGTAGCATATAAATTAATATTAAGTATGTCATCTTGGTGATAACAAAGTCCTCTTGTGATATTATCAATTAGAAATGGATTAACTTTAGAAGTAAAAAGTAGCTTTTATTCTTTGAATTCAGATGTTTCAAGCATGGAAAAATGAACGATTGCAATGGCTTTCAAAGGAGCGAAAACAGCGCATGCAAAATAAAGAAAATGATGAACTGAAAAAAAAACATGAAATGGAAATAAGAAATAAACAGGCTCAGAAAGCATTTAACGCATGGTAAAGAGTTTGGAAATGTTTTCTCATCTCATGCTTCTTATTTTATCTTATCTCTATGGTTTGCACACTAGAAACTTATTTCGTGATACCGTCAGTTAAACTTATTCAGTAAAAAGATGGAGTAGAAATGATAACTGATAATGTTCATGTAATGAAAAATATAATGCCTATTGAAATCATCTCACGTTAAGGAATCAATAGCTTATATTCCCGGACATTGCAGTATTTTTATAATCACAACCGTCGATAAGTCCTTCAGCAAGAAACGTCTCTAGAGATGATCAAAGTAAGGCTTAGCCTTGAAGGGAAAGTTGAAAACACTCGGAAAAACGACATTTGTAAATATCTGCTTGCATCTTTCGATGTGCAATATTTCAATGAATGCAATTATTGCACAAGGAAATGTGAAAAATGAAAGCAGTTTGAGGTATGAAGAAAATAAAATTCGAAATGCGGAAGCGCAACGTAAGCTGTTGAAATCCAGGAAGACGGCAGAAATGCAAAGCAGAAATACGAAAGAATATAAGGAAGCATTAGCAAGAGAAGCTTACAATGTTTGGCTTCATATAAAGGTTTTTTTTTCGAGTTCTCTGAATTTTTGCTCAACTGTGGAATAAATAGTTATTAAGTTTAGCTTTAAATTAAAATTTATTTGAATGTGTTAAATGGATCAACAAATTTATCAGGAAAATGAACGTCTTTTCAACCAATCATTACAAGGCCGAATCATGAAATTGGATGAAATATCCCGTCGATCACATCTAATTCCATGGATTCCACCAAGTAATGTTATTCCACGACAATTCCTTTCAAGAGGTACCAGAAGGCATCAGTCTGTAAAGCGATCCATCAAATCCAATCAGACTTACAAAAAGTTTCCATCAGCAGTTCATCGTTCCAAATCAGCGCTGAGATAATTATCTTTTATATGTGAATTTGTTAGCTTGAAGTATGATTTCAGCCAAGGACTTAATTTCAGGTATTTATTTGGGTTCTGGAATTTTTGTCGTTTTTTTTTTGCTTTAAACAACAGATAAAATTTCAAGTAACTAAAGTTAATTAGGACCTTAATAACCACTGATTTATACAATGTTGCATATCTTTCACTGATCAATTGATTAAGCGGCCAAAGATTGTCGTGAATTAACCTCAAAGAATGATCCTTATTCAAGTTAATATTCTATTACCTAATATCAAACTCCATTTTTTTAACTCATTAAATTTCTTTTCCGAATGTAGTTATTTAGAATGTTTCTCATTCTCAAATTGTTACATAATCAAATCCCTCTTTTACATGATTTCCATTTAATTAAGCACACGCGCTTTTACTCTACTCAATTTGTATAAATGGATTATTTGTGCATGCATAAATGCATTGTCAAATCTGTTATTTTCAGAAAGAGAAGGAAATATAATTTTTGTAGCGTGGAAGAAAACCTTATTTTCGTTTGAAAAAGATCTTATCAAGCAACCTGTTTAAAACAAAGCTACTTGCTTCATACGAAAGACCCAGAAAAGAGGCCTAACCAATGTTCACCTTTAGGGTCTATCCGTATTGGCAGAATTCAACAGGCATTTTCTGCTAGATCAAACCACAATAAAGGAAACAAAGGCATGCGCTTGTCTCCAAAGCTGTATTCAGACTAATTTACGCATACTGGAACATCGGAATCACGTTTGTACTATGAATAGCGGATGTGTCGGGCTCATTCTACTCTAGTTGCTCATGAACTGTCACGACTCAGCATTGACATTGCTGTTCTGAGTGAAAGACATGAGAAAGATAGTCTCAAAGAATATCATGTTCACTCTATTCTAATCAGATAAACCTAGAATCAAACGCTCCCACTCAGCAGTTGGCTTCATGATCAAAAACTTAAGAGCATTCTGATCACACCATGTCTCCTTCTTACCATTGCATATTAAGCATCATTTGCCCTCCTCAACAGATACTTCCAACTCTTCAAGCTGATTCTGTAAGAAAAAACTAAATTTTATACCTGCAGAAAAAACCAATTCTCTTTGTCCTTTCAAAAAGGTTCCTGTAGATAATAAAACTGAGTGCCAAAGTAGGAAAGAACTTTAAGGCCTAGAAAGGAATACAAGGCAAACATGGTGTTGGAAACTTCAACGATAATAGACGCATACTGCTACGACACAGACATCATCTTTGAGCAGAAAAACAGCCAAAAAAATGATGTGGATGCACTCTCGATCCAAATATTAGCTGATCGCCAATTAAATCCTCCGTTCGGTAGAGAAGTGTTTGCGTTGCTGGTCATATCTCAATGATACCCAGTGAAGAATGTCAAACAGACTACCACCTAGTGAAATGCGAAGTTATTTCCTGCTTTCAGACAGAACTTAGAAGAGGTGACATTCTAAAAAAAGAGACAGTGAAAGATAATTTCCAGTCTAATCTTCAAACCAAACTCCATAGATCTGCAGATCTTTGGTTTTGTCTAATAAGAACTCCTAGTATATACTTATATATATATATATATATATATATATATAAGTATATGCAGTATGCTTCAACAAAACTTCGGGGCATCAAGAACAATTGGTGTATCAGCCTAGTACAAAAAGATTCCGAGACTATAGAGGCATCTATAAAGAGCTGGAAGTAGTGTATGGACCTACACATTAGGTGTACGATCCAACACATTCAATGTTCCCCATTCAGTTAAAAAGTCGGTAATTCAGTACATCACTCAACAATGAAGCAATGTCACACACATCAAATTTTGGGCTTTGTGACAAGTCAAGACCAAATAAAATTAGGACCTACAGACGATTCTGCTATTATGTCAGGGAAAAATTCAAAATTTCTGATCTTTCTTGAAATTTTGAGTGCTTCCTTACCGAACGATCACAAAAATATGAGCGCCGTTGTCTTTGCATGCCTTAGTTTTACAATAAGCATACACAAAATGTGTCATTAGTGATTTGTTTCCTTTGAAAATTTTAAGATTTATTTGCTGGGTGGAAATAAGTGTCGTAAAGCAAATAATTTAATCGGAAAAGCTTTCGAAATCTGCTATTTTTCTTTTTTTTTTTACTTATTTGAAGCAGGTGGTTCTATTCAGTGCTTGCAGATCTGAGTAAAATAAGTCAAAAAGTTCTCAAAAAATTTTATGTAAGTGTTATATTTCCCTGGCAATCAACAGTGATATCAGATGTGCCGTTCTATTTTTACGTAATTGAAAGAAAAGCAACCTACCTGATTATTTTATCCAATTCTTCAGTAAATCAAAATACTACTGATTTCTCTTTTCCTTTAGCAATAGAAATTTGGATAACTTTACTATGTCTTTCGAAGAAATTTATCTTTATTACCGCTTTATCTTCTAAATCCTTTCAAAGGAAAATTAGAAACTGTTTTAAAGTTATTACGGTTACTAGTACTTTGCAAATTTGTACATTTTAAATTTGAAAGTCTACTTGGATTCTTGTTATTTCAAATGTCTTTTTCAATGATATAGAGTTATTTTCCTTTATTTGAGCAATGCAGCTTTACTGCACTGGATTTCAAAGAAACTTGTCAATCATTATCATTCGTTAACAATGTTCTCTTAATTAAAAAACATTTGGGTGATTTTTTATAAATCTTTATCGTTCCAATTTAGTCGTTATTGGGAAATAGCTGCTTTAGAGACAAATTTTATTCAAAGAACTTTGAATGGCACCTTAGCACCTTACTTGCACGACAAAGTGGAACAGTCAATTAGAAATGTTTCCTTAACGATTTGCTGCACTCGATGTTGGCACAGAGAGTTTTAATTGTTGGTAAACCAGAAATATGTCAAATTAGCTATCATTTTCGCATTATTCTTATAACTTGGCTTTCTGTATTATGTATGCAAGGTATAGTTTAATAAATTCATTGCCGGAATACTAGATCTCAACCGCTTCACCTTTACAAAACGAAATCAGTATCAAGAAGAATATGACTTGATGAGCTTATCAATTGTCACTTCCAGTTTGTAAGTTTGTACGAGTGATTTTAAGTAATTTATCAACTGTTGCAAAATTTGTATTTGCAACTGCAATCAATGATGTTGCAATGCGGTAAACATTTAAACATCTACATTTGAAAATGAAGAGATAAATCAGTCTAAAAGATCAGAGATTTGCAGTGATCGGAAATGTTTTAAGCGTACAACGTCAACATTGCGCTGTCTTCTCAGCTTGTTTAAAATGTATGAATCATATCTTCCATGGTTTAATATCATCCAACTTCTATGATTCCATATTTTCTTTCATGAGATATTCAAGGTAAATTTCGTAACTAATCTATTCTTTTTACATTGTCTAAATGTCCAAAGAAAAAATCTGAATGAAAATACTTGAAATTCATGAAAGAAGAGTTCAAACTGCAATATAGCAATATTCTTTGGGATAAACTTAATTCTATAAGTTTAACCTATGTTTGGAATATAATTCCATAAAAATCGAATGATTTCAGACTGCAGTGACGAAAGGATATGAGAAATAATCAGGACTCATCTTTTCTCTTCACTGTCTATGAGTTAATCTGCATATACAGCTATAGCACATTATTCATATAAAAGTATGAGTTACTTGCTAGGCGAATTACACATAATTTTATCTTATCTCTACCTAAAAACTGCTTAAAAATCTGCTTCCATATATTTTTTTTAATCCAGAATAGTGATATTAAAGAAATGAATCACCGAAAGCAAAATTACCCCGTCAGGAAGATCGATGATCACAACCAATACCTATCTGTGCTGATAATAGCATGTCTATTGTTGTCAGTATGAATCATCTAACTCTTTCAATTCGTTTTATTGTTAGAATCAGACGGTTCCACAAGTAGAGAATGGAATATTCCCTAACACATTCCAAAAGTTCCGACCATTTTGATATCACAGCTGCACACATACCTATCACCTTAATTCATAGATGAATATGTATTTTTGTTTCTTCACACACCATCCATCTCCCTTCATTCTTCTTCGTCAGCACTCGTAAAACTCTAGTGAGGATTACTGTTTATACATCCGTTATTTGATATTGATAGACAGTGTGGGATATGATTTTTACCATGTTGCTATTCCATTATTGACTTTGGAAACTATAGTCGTCATTCATCGGGAGTCACAAGACACTGGCCGTTGCTATAGGTGTGGATGCATTTTGTGTCGCTTTAATCGATCGCCTTTCATCGATAGTTTCGTTCCAGTTAATTTTCATTGGCCTTTTTGTGTATGTGTGTGTTTTTTTTCAGGAAAAAAATGAAATATGTGTTTGTTTGTCAGCCTTTCTGTTAGACTCGGGAAGGTTTACTTAAAGTCTGTAAAATTTGCTCTGATTTGTATATATTTGAATTAAAAATAAATCTTTAACATGTTACGCTCATTCATTTCTTGACTCGTATTTTTTTTAAACACCTTATAATTTTGTCATTCAAAGGACGTCATTAAATAGTGACACAGTTCCAGAAGACATCAAACAAAGGCGATAAAGTTGACGAAGTGTTTTTTGGTTGCGAATGGGAGGGAAGAGCAGGAATACATTTTTTAAAAAAAAGTAGACTCTGTAGCATTAATAAGGCTTTTACGGGAAGCGAAAGGGAAAAAAGGAAAACATGTAACTTTGCTATCATGTGAAATGAATTGCTTGAACTTTTTCAAGTTGCAATGTTACAATGGGTCTGTCGATCAAAAAACATTCATTGATTAATCTATCTGCTGTGGGAAATTTCACTACGTAGTACTACATAAACGTCAGCATAATTGAGCACCTTGATAAAACTTGACATATACGTTGTCGTTTCTGACGTAGAAGTACAAACTGTACAATTAGCATCTTTGTTATCTAATTTACCTTCTTACTTTGCAACTATTTCTTTTCCTACTTTGTTCAGTTGCCAAAAACTAAGGTTATCTTACTGTGTTATTTTGTTTAATGGTAATGATAGTATTTTCCAACAATACTTAGTCGTCTTATTTTAATGGTCGTTTAAATGGAGAAACAATTTTTTGAATAGCAGTGTGGAAGCTCTTTTTTCATCAGTTTTTCAGTTGCTAGTGAAGAATCGAAGAATCTTAGCATAGTCATTAAGGTCATAAAAACACTGTCTTCGATATGAATTGAATTGCTAGCACAGAATAATCTATCACCGCCAGCCATTATTCACTTATCTTTTTCCGTCGTCATCCTGGGTTACTTACTTTTGTCCAGCAATGAATGATGGCCCTTCACTGCTTTGAAATCCAGTTGTGAAGTATAGATGTTTACTTTGTTGAATAATAAACAAATTCTAGCTGACTTATTTCCTATTAGTTGTCGGAAATATGCCGCTTACTTTTCTTTCCATAATTTTTATATAAATTAAACGGTTTTTATAATTAATTTGCAGAGTGAATTGGATTATCAGTGAAAAGAAATGTCAGCGCCACCATTCTATCAGTCACCGCAGGTTAATTGATTTCAAAAACTCTATTTCGTCAACTTATGGAAATAATATTATTTCTATGAACTTCTTTAAAACAAATCAAAAATCGATTGATGAAAGAAACACAATAACATTCAAATTAAAAAATCTCCGATTCGCTCATGGCATATTTTCCAAAAAAGATTTTTTGACTATGAATAGATTAGATGATTACGATTTACAAAATTATTTTAAAATGAGCATACAAAAAGTGATTAAGCTTTTCGCAATAATTGATCGAATTTTCAACCTTTTCTATTAATTTTTTTTTCTTAGCTGTTAATGTATTTTCTTCCATAAAAATGCAAAGCAGTTTTATTCTAAGCATTTTTACATTAGTTTGTTTATATGTCCCTATGTTTCATCTTCACACATTACTCAATATTTCCAATACCAAAGAAAACACAATAACGTGAAGCATGCATGATATTATTATCGGTACTTATTGGTAATACACTGTAATGAAATAATATAATACAATGTGATGAAAAAAAAAAAAATTGGAATAAAACAAAAATTGATCAACTGAAATGATAAGATGATTATTAAACTGTGTAATTATTGTATCAATATTATCCTTTCTTTAGTATCCACCACAGCAGAATTATAGTGGACATGGCTATAGTTATCCACCACAACCGCAGCAATCGTATTATCCGAATCAACCACAGCCATCCCTTGGTTATGGTTATGGTCAGCAACCAACGATTATGTTTGTTTATTGAATTTCTTCAATTTCCACAAAAAAAAAAAAAAAAAATTTAGAAAGCACTGCTGTTCATTATTTTTTACACAGTCAAATTTATACATAACTTGTGTACACTTGTATGCATAATCGAGGTTGATTTCGAAGTGTGATAAGACATATTTCTGAAATTAAATGGGAAGTGCATGTTGGCTGGTTAAAGTTTAACAAAAATCTAACCTAAAAGTATTTTGGTATGTGTTGATTTGATATCATTTTTATTGTTCTATCCTATTATTTTCATTTCTCCTAAAATTTCATTTCTGCCAAAAAACATATTGCAATCGTTCCATCCATTTCCATCGTACTACTTCAAAATGCTTAATACACTTTTATTTCTTTCATTTAGTTCAACAAATGAAATTTTAAAGATTGAAGTGTGTGTAACTGTTTCATTATTCAGACAAACAACTGCACCACCTCGAAGTTCAGGCTACGACTCGAGTAAATGCTGTTTATGGGCATTGCTAGCTTGTTGTTGTGGTTGCTGTTTGGCAGAATGCTGTGACTAAATAACTGATTAAGCGTTGATATAGTTTAATGCTTTGAAGCATACTGTTGTATTTGCTTGCTGCAGTAACATAGTATAATGTTATCAGTAGCATTTATTTATTTATTATAGGCATTTTAGGACTAAGGTTTATATTTTATATCTTTTTTTTTAAAAAAAAACTCTAGGCTAACAAATTTGAAGACATTTTTTTCCGTAAATGAAATTCCTGGTCGTCCGATTCATGATTGTTTCCACAAGCACACGTATCTGTTATTAGTAATTTTTTTTTTTGTATAACAATTCCAATTTTATAAAGATAATAAAATCGTTTTTTGAAATCCACTGAAAAAGATTTCATAAGGGTTTGTTTTGTTTGTAAAATTTTGTTCCGTTCCTTTCTTGCTAAAATAATCACCGCTTTTCCAAATTTTTTGAATTAATACTATCAATGTGTAAAATATGAGAACTGTACAACCGTGGTAATGTTTTTTGCTGTTGACCAGACAAAAATAATTTATCTATTTTAAAGGACGAAATATAAAAATGTAAATTCTGTTTTTTATGGCCTGAAAATTTTAAATTAGGTTATTTCTGATTATATTATGAGACATATATAAGGCCTTGAACTTTTTTACATTGATTATTCAGTTTTATTGATTTTGAATAATTGATTGAATGATGCCTCATTGAGTCACTGATCACGATAGCTGATGGACAATAAACATTGGTTCCTAAAAATGAATGTAATAAAAATTAAATTCCAATTTGTGCGATACGGAAATAAATGCTGAAACATGAATTATACCATAAATTGAAGACAAAGAATCGCATTTTTAAATTCCCCGTAAATTTATTATTGATTTGAGAGAGAAAAGAAATACTGGAGGAAGAATTCTTGCCCAAAGTCTATAGCTGATTCAGCGCCGTCTAAATCAATGGAGCTTCATTTGTAAACTAAATAATTTACATAGAGACCACTCCTTTTCTAATGCATAGCTTCTGAAAGTATTAGTATATATGAAAACAGTCACTGACGTGTCATTGTACAGTTGTTATTATCAATCAATCAGTAGAATTGTTTCGTTTTAAAATTTCTAAAATCATAAACGTGTCTTCATTTTGAAGATTCGATAAAGATGGAATAATTTGGTAGACAAAACAGCTTTGTTTTCAACTTGAGAAATAGGTTTCCCGAATTATTGATACCCTTGTTTCCTCAACAATTTAATAACCCTAAAGTTACCATGAAATATCATTTCCTGATGTTGAAATTTTTCATAGTTTAGAATTTTATATCTATTCTATGTTAGAAATGTTAGAAAATTAAATCAGTACTTCTAACGGGTAATGCTAGCATGGTGATAACACTTCCCAGGAAGCAGCATATTTCATCGTTAAACAGTGATAGTTCGCATGCAAGAGGAATAGCATCACCACCTGTTCTTCCCTTCCTCTCCACTTCCCAGTCGCATATTTCATTCATTTTTGTTCATTCCAACTTTTTGTAAGCAGTCATCTCTGAACATTGTTTTCTGAGAAGTTCGCTATTTTCGTACGCTTTCTTGGTAGTTCAGAAGCAGACTTCTGTTCGTGCATATTTTATGTATTCTGGTAAGTCGATAATTCAGCCTTGTAATTGCTCAGCTAAAAAACTAAAACTTTTGAAACTCAACCATAATTTCATTTAAATTCAGAATTAGTCTCTAGTCATTTCCAGCTTTTCCTACTTTAATTTAATTGTTCATGGCCTCCAATTTCGCATTTCAAATTTTAGTAAAAGTTTTTAACTATATAAAAGTTAACTTTCAGTTGAATTATTAATCTAGTAGAAGATGAAGAAATCCGCCATTTAGTAACTTTTAACATTTTACTTCATCATTATCAATAGAATCACCACATTAATCTTTTTGGAATCATGTTTTATATATGTTATTAGTCGGTGAAGCAGTAATTTTACATCTAAGCTGAGAAATAACAACTGATTTTACTAAAACAAATAACTTTTAGTGGATTCCATTTCTAGTACGTACTATTACTTCTAAGAAATGGATAATGATAAGAAATTAATCAGTTACCAATATCCATCGCTTCTTTTCTCTTATATCAGTAACTGTATGTGCGGTTACGAAATTACTTCCGTATATATATAAAATTGCAATCACTATTGTTTGGTCTACCACTTTTAAAGAAAGTACTAAAGTAGTAAAGTTTGTTCGAGACTGTCATTTTGCTAAGCATTAGTCACTAGAATTAATTTCCAAATTTTTTTAGTAGTCACAATCTCACGATCAAAATCGTATAGAAAAAAGTTTAAAAATTGCAAAAATTCAAGATAATGTATCGGTAACAAAAACCATTGTTATATATCTCTTTCCTTAACCATCAAAACAAAATCTACTCCCTATATAATCATGGTCTTGAAAAAAGCGATATTCATAAAGTACTGAGTGTCGTGAAAGATTTGAAAAAAAAAAAATCATTTTAGGAGACGTTTATTGATTTCTGGGAGATTCGCTTAACATAGACATTAATATGTGGGATAATACAGGAATATAGTAAATCGTTTATCAAGAGAAGCTATAATACAATAAACTTGCTAGAGAAGAACTGAAGTAGCGAAATCCCTTTTTGTGGTCGAACTGCCTCGTGATTGAACTCTGCTGGTTTAACACACTACTGTTAATATGAGTAGCCTCCTTATGTAGCAAGCAGTATACATAAACAAAATACATGATTTACAATAATCGGTCTAATAAAGAGCTGTTGACCTGGTTTAGAAACAAATCTAATTACTAGTTAGTGGTGGCACAACAGTGAGATCAACTAAATGAGGAGCTGATACCGTGTGTAAACAATATATAGAAGATTTACAATCTAAACATAAGTTTACTTTTTGGAAACAAAAAGTTTAGGGTATAAACATTGTATTGCAAAGAGTTCATAGAATATATTTCTTACTCATATTTTCTACTCTCATATAATATTTTAGATTTTTGCGATATTGAAATCCACGGTTTCCAACAGAATGAGTCCAAAATCTTAGTTACTACTTTTACCAAATATAATTAGTGTATTATTATTTATCAATTATTATCAATAATATTATTGTTTATTATTATTATTAAATTTTTTCATTTGCAGCTTCTAAAGGTTAGCATAAAAAAAATTAATGACCACTCCTATTTCTGATGCGCATGTATTACTTCAAATGAAATCTACTTTGATATTCAACTAACAGCCAAGCATAATTCTTCTGTTTAAATGGAAACTGATAACCATCAACTAATGTTAAAGTTCAAACACGTACTTTTTAAGCTACGATTACACCAAGTGACCGGTTTGATATAGAATTCCGGGAATTAAAATATTTCTTTCAATTTGGAATTTATAATAATTAGAGTTTGTTAATGAACTAAGTCTCTTTTCCTTAGTAGCACTATAAATGAGGAAAAAACCTAAAACCACTCATGAAGGGAATGAAAGCTGTATTTTTTGATTTACAGCAATTCAAATTCAATTTTGCTCGTTCATAAGCAAGTCCATACTAACTTTATATGTGGGATGCAATTTAACCATGACTATACAAAACGTATTTGTTTTCACAAGTTTTCTTGTATCATCTATCGCGAGAGGATTCCAGGCTATATACGTAGTTTCAAATACTGGTTTCTCGGAATAGTGCATGTTAAAAAAAGGATAAGTTTGGACTGTTCATTTAGTATTGCGTAGAGTACTTATCCTAAACTGCCTTTTGGAAAGCAAAAAATTAAGAGCAAAAATTTTTTTCTTTTTGAAAGACTGAAGTAAAATTGGTGAGAGGATGAAAAAATATTTTCCTAGTTAAAAAAATGCAGTTAAGTAAACATAGTTAAGTGAACAAACAATAAATGTGGTCAATAGCATCTGTAGGGAGAGAGCTGTACAAACTTGCATATATCATGTGTATCGTCTGCCTCCCGTCATTATCCAACCAATTTCACCTGCCAGCATTCACCTTTCTCAATCATCTATCCTTCATACAAGAGAGCATTAGACACAGTACTATACTGCTATATCAGAAGAGCACTGCATAATATGATTTAACATAAATTTTGCAAAGATTCCAATTAATTTTGCATTCAGTCACTTTCATTCATTAGAATTATTTGACCGTTTCTCTTATAATTTCTTCCATTTTTGGGCACTGGTAAAGATATTGTTTAAGTTATCTCAAGCATACAAACTCAGTTAGTTACAACGTATTATTAAACATATCAATAATTTTTATTTCGGCAAAACAAAATTTACTACTTTATTTTTGAAATATTTGTGAGAAATTTTTAATACCGATGTACCAAATATCCATCATACTTGTTATTCTATATTTCAATAACAAATGACGTAGATACGTATTAGATATTTTTTAATCTTATGAGGAAATCATGCAGTTATCTACTTACAGAATCAAAAATAAATTACAACAGTATTTCTTTACAAGACAAAAAAATAACTTTAAAGAAAATAGACTCGCAAATATTAATCCTATTGATAAATCTCAAACTACGGAAATTTGTCCAAATCAAAACAAATTGAATTAGCTGTCCCGGAAGCGTCTAAGTATTAAAAGCAATGCAGTAAGAGCAAGACAAATTTGACTATTTGAAAAATTAGGTATGTGGTTGTTTTTGTTTTCACATGAAGTCATCCGAAAATTCCGAAAATTATCGAGAGATTTGATAAATTATTTTAGTAAAATGAAGTAAAAAGTGAAAATGATTTAAAATGATATGTCGCGATTGTATTTGCAGTTTCTTTTCAACAAACTATGAAAGTGAGTGGGCCACTTCGCGATGAAAAGCAAAGAAACTTTACAAAGTGAACAGTACATAGTATCATCGAAGAAATCTTTCCAAATTTCATTATATATCCTTTTTATCTACTTGATATCATTTTTACTTCCGATTTTCAAAAGATTTCTAATGAAACGATTGCTATTATGCAATTTGGTGAACTGATATTAAACCTCAATTTAAAACTGGTTGACCAGTTCAGCAGGGTTAATTAATTTCATATCCGAATATTATTGATTTCATAATATGCTACTTGTTGAAACAGTTCGTTGTTTATTTTACTGTAAAAAAGGAAATTTTAAAACATTAAAAAGTGATAGAAATAGGTTTATCAATTTACTTACCAATTGTAATAAAGCCGGTATTTTGAAACAGAAAGTGATAACTTCATCCCTTCATCAAGCATAATCAACAGGAATAATCGTTGATGAAATATCCTTAATAATATTATTAAAAAATTTCTTCTTCCTTCACCTACTCTTTTAAACAAATTAACTCACTGCTAATAATACTAAAGTAATCACTGTCAAAGTTGAGACTTGGTTTCCACACGCAAACTTTGTGAATAAGAATATTACTGGACGGTAACACAATAAACTAATCATTTCATAATCAACATCCGTCAAGCATGTACAAAGGTTAGCGCACCTAAGGTGCGTGATCACTTATGAATATGATAAACAGTATGAGAATAGATACCGCAGATAACAAATCCTCCAGTAACATCCAAACAGAAGCATTCATTTTCACGTGGATGAACTTATAATGCACCTACAAATATAAATATATGCGCGCAGGTGTACATGGACGAGAGTTGACAATAGGAACAAGCTCAAGTTCTGTATCCATCTGGTTGTTGGCAAGAAAATCGTTCTCACAAAATTGTCTGCAGAGATGTTGACATGTATTGGTAGAAGCTAAAAATATAGATGAAATGAATGAGTTGGTTAAATCGTACAAGAAAACCAATAAGATGGAAGTCAGGAAGGATATCCACAAGTAGCGTCAATAATCAAATACATAAAACCTTGTTTAGCTTAATCCTCATTCTTCATCTCTTTAAACTTATATCATTTGTATAACTAATTAGTTATTTTAAAAGTATTTTTTTAATTCCTATTCCAAATATTTAATGTTTATTCCAGTATGTTTTGGAATCCTCATATTCCAGTATGCATATTTATTTTTTCGATATTTTTAATTCTTAGTTTCAAAAACTAATCCCTTTAACATTCTTTATATGTCTCATTCTAAACAACAAACTGTTAGACTTATATTTGCCATACGAAATTTAGTGAAAATTTTCATTGATTTAACAATCAAAAATACATTATGTTAAGATTTGTTGTTGAAAATTTAATTTGATATAGTAAATTTAATTTTTTTAATTTGATTTCACAAGCCTCCTTCATTTATAACATTTTTGCGTTATTTTCCATTATAAATTGTTGGGCATTTGTTTTACCTTTATTATTAGCAAAAGTGGTATTGTTATTTGTTTTGGAATAATGACAGTTGTTGCACTGACTAGTTATTCAGATACAGTGCATCAGTGATCATGAAAAAGATTTATGTTGTTTGCTATCTCATAGCATTTCGTTTAGTTTATTAATAGTTATAAAAATAGATTTAGCTGGCTAATACCCTTTTCATACATTTTCACTTATTTAATGCTTTTAACGGTACAATTCACCGAGTTGCACTTCTGCTTTATGATCAGCAATTATGATGAGTATGGTAGCACTTTTCTAGGCAAAACATTTAGGACAAAAATAATTCTTGTAATAATATATTATTTTGAATTGTTTTGATTTCTATTTATATGTAAAACTAAGCGTAAAAATTATTGGATATCATTTATATCAGTTTTTGAACCCCTATTCTTGTATAGCAATTTTTACTGATTAATGGTTGACAGAACTGATGACTGGGGAAAAATAATTGTGACAAAGAGGATTAAAATTGATTTTGTGCATCATGGTATACATATAATTTCGATTGTTCTTTGGTAGAAGTGAAAAAAAAAAAAAACTAGTTTAGGGCAAACCGACTTCATTAAAACTTTTTTAAAACTTTGCAGTTCAATTTGTAGAAATCTATATGTATGTTCGTTTGTCAGTCTTCTAAACAAATATATGAAACTTTTAAATATCTAATGAAATGTTGACTATTATTTTTGAAAATGTTCTAATTTTCGATGCCGAAACAATATATTTTTTTTGAATTCATGGTCCATTATATACTATAGAATAAAGAAAACTCTTTTAAGATCTTCGGCTAAATATAATAAAAACGGGAAAAATTACTAGCTGATTAAATCTATTTACATAGTCTGAGTCAATAAAACTCTTCTAATAATATAGTACCGTTCTTTTTTAGACAAATTTTTCATGAAACATAAAAAACCAATAAATGAATCGACATTTTACAAACATTTATGTTTTTATGGAAACAAGCGTCTATCATCTGATGCGTAAGTAGTGAGCACTATACTTAACCAAGAGAAAATAAGTTTCCAATCATTGAAGTAAAGTTAACATGGTATAACATGCTGGCCTCTCTTGAAAAAAAAAAAAATTCACGTGTTAAATTTATACTCACTAATTGCTGTTCTATACTTTGATTGTTTTGATATCACTTTTTTGATTTTATGTTGCTAAGATTATTTAAGAGTTGAGTTCGAAATTAATTAAAAGTTAGGATAAATTATAAATCAGTTTTATAACTAGTTTACTTCATTTCAGGCAATTAATACGCGTACAGTTATAGTCTGTTAGGATGCTGCGAAATCAGCATCGCCTATACAACAACAAATTATCGATAGCGATGAGTCTCGACACCTTCCATAATACCTCTCTTCATATCGGTGACGTAATATCACTGTATGCAGAAGATTATTCCCGACCAGTGGAAGATCGTTTGGAAGAACGTTTATTTCCTAGAACTGGATTTTTATCAACACTTGGGTATGCATATCATGTATTTATTGTTTTCACCTAAGTACTTGTGACTGTAACGTGAAAGAAAAAAAATGATATTGCTATTTTGATTAGACATTTTAAAATTAAGTGTAATCTACTCACAAAATAGTAAGTTTCAAAGTCGTGATGAAAGTTGTAAGTGTAAATTGAATAGTTTACTTTGACGATGCATCGAATACATGCTATGGGATGCCACAGTTACCATACTGCTAATGTCATGTTTTCTTAAAGACCTGATTCCATCTTTGTTTTTTTTTTTTTTTTTTTTTTTTTTTGGTCTCCTTTTTTTACGTTCTTAATCTCATGGATTATCTTACAGTCTTGTTGATGATAGATGCATTGTTGAGATTGGTAATGGTACTCCTGATTCACCGCCAAAGAAATTCCGAGGTATTTGATAATGATTTAATAAATGGTTGTAGAATATTATGGTAAATAATGCTCTGCATTAATTTTAAAAGTGATTTGAAATTACATTTTATTGCTCATAATTTTGTAAAAACAACATAAACCATTTTCATTTAATATTTAATTAAGAATTTTATATATCACAATATTGTGTTAGGTGTTAAGATATCATGGATGGTTTTTCTTACAATCATAGATTAAAAAGAAATTACATTAAAAAAATGAATTTGAAATATCTAATGTATTTAAAAATGATTCAAGCTATGTTGAAATATTCTAAGGTTTGAAGTTGATTGCTCACGATTCAAAAGTTTACATTTTCAGACTGTTTGTTTCGAGTTTGCCCGATTAATCGATATGCAGCGCAGAAGCAGTTTTGGACAGAGCAAAAAAAATTTCAAGTTGGTGAATCACTTTTTGAAGAAGATATGTTGAAAAAACTGAAGCATGCAGCAGATAAAGAAAAAGAACAAAATGACATGGAATATAAAAAAATGCTCGGCGCAAATGTACAATACGGTGGTACTATACAGGTATCTATTTACCGGAAATCATTTTTTTTTTTTTTTTTTCATCTTTTCCTTTATGCTTGAAATATTTTTATTGTTTAAAATTCCGAATTTTTAATGTCATATTCAAGTGATTTAAGTTTTAATTTCTTCGAGTATATATATATTGTGATCAGATCGTCTGTTACTTAAATGTTGCTGTAGGAGTGGGAGAAATTATTGAATCGTGAAATTAAGGTTAGAAATTCAGACTAAATCATTCTTTATTGAACTGTGATATTTGATAATGAAAAATGATTTCACTACTTCCTTACATACTGAATCAATCGTATGAGTTTTAAAAAAAGAAAATCTACCAGTAAAATCTATTTTACAGTTGTTGCATGTTAAATCAGATAAATATCTAACAGTATTGAAAAATTCACCTGCTAAATTGGAGCGTAATGCGATGAAAGTGTATTTGGATAAAAATGGTCATGAGGGTTCATGGTTCTATGTCGAACCTGTATACAAGCATTCTTTCTTTGGTGATAATGTTTGTTTTCATTATTTTTCTTAAAATGATAATTTCATTGATTTCTAATGATAATTTCAAGTTTTTTTTTTTCACTGATTACAAACATTTGAATTACAATGAACAAAAAGAAATATGACTTTTAATAAATTTGCTCTGATTTTATTTTAGGTGAATGGTGGAGATAGGATCAGTTTGGTGCCATATTCATATTGTCCAATTCCGAATACAACAGGACATGTTAAACCTCAACTACATTTATCACACTTAAGGTAGTAGCACTTTTTACAGATAAAAACAGCTCTATTACAATAGTAATAGTTCCTTATGACTTCTGTAATCATTAAATCCATTTCATATTAATTTCGTTTTTGCGCTCTTAAAAAATTACAAACTTTTCAATTTTAACTTTCTTCTGCCAACTTTTAATGCATTTATTTCCCAGTAATTTTCCATAAACAATTTCGAGTGATTCTTGAAAAATAATATGATTATATGCTGAATATGTCCTATTCTTTAAGTCATCTCAATGACATATTCATGTGAATTTGGTAATGCTAGATATTTTTTTCCCTCTAATTCTTTCTTTCAGTTTACCAGATCATCCAATTGGATTCGAAGTTAATTGTTCAAATGAGCTTACTGAATGGCAGGTCCTGATGTTCTTACAGTTTGACGAGAATCAAGAAAATATTGTAAAATCTGTAAGTTTTCTTATCTGAAACACTAAATTTAGGAAATTTCTATTGCTGAGTAGCAAGTTTTGATGTGTTCAACTACACATTTTGAAGAATTGAGCAAATCACACAAACACATTGTATCATCATGTCGCTATTGAACAGCAATTATACAAAAGTGAGAAGCAATATTATTCCACAGGGAGACGTCGTGCGACTTTTTCATGCCGAGCAACAAACATTCCTAACATTAGACACTGTACCGAAAACGAATAAAGATGCAGTATTTTTGCGTTTAACAAATCGTCCATCTGCTGCCGATGCGACTTCTTCGCGAGCTTTATGGGAAATTCAGGTTGCTTTTAAATTTATAATTTTGAATATATGAATTTGATAGGTTGTTCTTTATTTCGTACTTTTTCGTATTACTCCAGTAACAAATTTTTTTTTTTTCAGGTTGTACAGTTCGATTCATATCGTGGTGCAGCAGCATCTTGGCTAAGAGAATTTCGTTTCAAGCATTTAGCTACTGATATGTATTTAAGTGTAGAGCGAATGCGATTAAATAAGACAGAAAATACACCAACTAATACAGTATCATCCCTTCCTGGTATAACATTAGGAAACTTGTAATAAATCAAGTTATTTCATATCTAGAAAGATGATGTTTATCCATACTCGCTCTATCTGATAAGACACTTCGTGAATATATCACTGAAAAGATAAAACATGATTTAGTAAACTTTATTTTTCAAGTCTTTTCAAGAAGAAATCATTAAAACTCATGTATAAGCAAATATAGAAGCAGAATACTGTGATGATGGACAGTATTATTTGGTACCAAAACATTCGGAAAAACCGGAAACTGATGAATCTTTGCTATTTGTATTGGATCCTTGCACGTTTACAAAGGTAAAATAATCTACAAATCAGTTTTTATATGCAAATAATTGTTTAATTACTTCCACTTATTCAATAGTCATTCAAATTTAACCTAATATATTGTCAAGGAGAGAACGCGATAACTTTAAGAAGATGGAAAATTTTAAATATCATAAAAATTGTCCTAGAACAATAACTATGATAGCCGTATTTTTAAATTTCAGACAAATTCCCATGATCTTTTTATCTGGGAAGTTAATGTTTGGCAACAGAGATACTCTCATATTCAAATTCAGATTATATTCGGAAATTACGTGATTTATTTTTGACAGATGGATGCTAGAATCTCCCAAAGGACCTATGTACGCCTTTGGCACGTATGTACGAACACTTGGATTCATACCACTGATCCTACCGAGAAACAGAACTTGTATCACTTCAGGTCAGAAACATTCCTTCTGAAATAAAATATTTCTTTGAAAATAAGCTGTACAAGAACATTTGGATGCAACTGTGTTTTTTCATTTCTATTAATACATTCAGCTAATAATTTCAGCAGCAATGAGAAGGGATGGGTAAAAGTAGTTAGTGAAAATTTCAAAATCGATAAAGAAACATTTGCACTGCTTCCTGTTCGTCCGGATGAAGTTCGAGATCTAGATTTTGCCAATGATGCATGCAAAGCATTGAATGGTTTCGTCAAATTGATTAGAAGTGGGATGATCATCTCTAAAGAACCAATGAAGTAATTCCTAAAACTTTTTGTTAAGATTTGAGATTAACGCCCTCTTTTGCGAATATCCTTACAAACAGAAATTTTTGAGAGTCAGAACTGCTGTTGCAAGTATAGGATTTTGCAAACAGTTCCCAAGTTTTTTTTATTATCACTTAGAATTGTTTCAGTGTAACGATACAGTTATTAACGGAATGCATATTTTTTGTGACAAATCAGTCTAATCATGTGACTGATCCGATCAAAATTGTAGATTTCAAGCCACCAAGAGATCGACAAAAATTACTTCGAGAGCAAGGTGTCCTTGACCAAGTAATATTTTATAATCGGTATACGATGATGTCAGAATATGCCCTATAGCTTTTTATTTTTTTAGAAATGAAATCTGGAATTAATTTGTGTGATGCATTGGACATTAGAATTCTACGTACCTAAAAATGTTGCAAATTTGCATTACTTTGTTGAAATAAAATGCAGTTTTTTCTCAGAAATATTAAAAAAAGTCCAGAAAATTAATGAAGAAAAGAAATAGAAATGTTAAACTTTTAGAATTCTGATTACGTCAATATGTCTCTCAATCATAATATCAGGTTTAAATTTAGCTGGACCTTTACATACATTAGTTTAATTATTTAAAGGCAGTAAAATTATCTCATTCGATACAATACTTTCCCTAAATTAACTTATTTTTTCCTGGAGAACTATTTTGAATTCAATGCACAATAAAAAACCATTCATATTATTAAAAAAATGTTTTCAAATTACACTTCAATAAAATTTAATTGTCCAATAAACAATCTATTTCAGGTTTTCGCACTGTTACGAGCACCATTTTTGCCACGGAATGGGATTGACCCGGAACCTTTGCTATGTTCACCACGTAAACTGAGTGAAAAGGGAAATGAGATCTTCAAACAAATTTTTCATCTTTGCTATTCACTGCTTAGGTATTAGCTTTTTCCACTTATTGAGAAATTTTTAGAGAGTAACAAAATGCGACACATCAGAAAAATCATATTGTAAGAGTGCTTTTTTTCAATTTACATAATAGAAAGCAGTAAGCTGCTCACTTGTCTTCATATTGTGTGACTTTCCGAACTGAAATTTATAAACTTTTGCTAGTGGAATGTCCTTTTGCCTGCAGTAACAACATCAAAATTCCTGGCTGTGATATATATTTTTCGAATTCATCTGTTTTAAAAGACCAGTACGTTGAGCAATCTTATTCAGATTATTAGTTCCAGATGCATGAAACTGATAGGGTCCGAATGTTTTGTGTGTCAGTCGCACTTATATACATGACATTGAATACTTAATATCACTCTTTACATATACATACATAGTTTTACTTATTTATGCTTATGTTATAGGGTAAACAATGTGGAATATATACTCTTTTTAGGTATTCACAAGTTGGCTATCGGAAAAACCAAGAATATCTGGCAGAAAAATTTGGTCAAATACAAGAGCAGATTGGATTTGACTTACTTGCAGAAGATACGATGACAGCTGTTCTCCACAATAATCCGAAACTGTTAGAAAAATATGTTAAAAATCCACATGTAGAACGTTTTGTGGAACTCGTTCGCAATAACAAAGACGGTAGGTACGTTGCGCTATTTTTTTCTTTTTTTTTGAGAGTTATAAGTTTAATTAAGATTAATTTATCTCAGCTCACTAGTTATTCAGCAGATTTCGTTTTTGGATTAAATCACGATTTTAGTTGGTTCGTACATAATTAGTCTTCCTTAAATTTTTTTATCTCACAACTCATATTTGGTTAGTACACCTTCTGTCAACGTAATTATTTCTTGAATATTGTCGAATAAATTGTTTTATTGGTCTGTTTAGATTCTTGGTTTATTTGGCTGATCTTTGTGTTTGTCGCGGTGAAGCAAATAAAAAAATTCAAGAATTGATCTGCAATTGTGTGCTAAATGAAGTGAATCGCGACATCTTCATTAGGACGATCATTTATGACAAAGTCGGCTAAAAATCATATTTTTTCATAGATAGAAGTCTAATAATCTGTAATCTAAATAAAAAATCACAGCATAATCCTACTGTGATAATTCCAGAGCTCTAACGAAGTATGGATTTGTTGGTCGAATTCCTATTGCAAACAGCTGGTATCTGTAGCAATGGATGCTGCTAAAGGTCAAACTGAGGATATTGAAGTGCTTGATTATTACAAGTATGTATTAAATATTACAAATATGATAGTTGCTAATGAATTGCTCTGCATGGCCTAATTATGGTGTAACAAAAATTCCATATTTTTAAACTTGAAAGAAAAAAGAAAGTACTGCCAAAGTTATTTGATCAATTCAGACATCAGGATATAACTTTTTAGACACCAGCTGGATCTTCTAGCGCAAATGTGTCACGATCAACAATATCTTGCAATTGATCCTCCACCTGAAAGACGCCTTCTGAATTTGAGTTTAGAACTACCAGCTGATTTAGTCCTTAGGTTTGGATTATTTTTCGTCTTTTCTTTTCTTTTTTTTTTTGAAAGCATAAATCAAGTATGAATATAGAAATTCTCTTCTTTTGTTGAGTGAATTACAGAAAAAAAAAAAAAGAGATGAAGCAAGAACTTACCGAATCACACGTATTTCTGGATATTTTTTTTTTAGTTTCAATTTCTTTTTAGAATTTGATGTTCCAGATGCATTTCGGACACAAGATTACCGCAAGATTTGCGTGCTTCATTTGCACGTCTCATGCTTCATCTTCATGTCATACGTGGTTCTCCGCTTAATGCCGTGCATCATGCTCGACTATGGCGTGAAATCCCGTTAAATAGCACAGTTTCTGGGTATAACATTTAATGAAACTATCTCTCCCGAAAAAATAAAATTTTCATAAAAAATTCTACGAGAAGTTTTAGTAGTATAATGAAAAATCAGCACTAGCTTTTTTTGTATAATATTATATAAATCGTTATTTGATGTTGTAAATGCTGTAAAGGAACTCAAGTCGATGTGTAAATGGTTACGTTGACAGCGGTTACGTGCGTAGTGGAGGAGAAGTTTTTGATAAAGTGTTAAAAACTGTCGATGTGTATCTTGAGGAATTACGCAAAACGACACGAGAAGGTGAACCTGTCTTGGATCCAAGTCTATCAAAGCTAAAGCAGAATCGATTAACCTTTGAGGTAGTGCCTGTAATCTCTGCTTTGAAATATTCGTCGAGAAATTAAAATTTGTAATATTTGCTGTTAATTTGATCTGTTAATTAGTAATTTGATCGTTTTCAGATCGTGACACTTGCTCGAGCCTTGGCTCATTTTGAATTCTACAGTTTTGCAGATTTACTTCGTCTTGCTCAAAATTTGTTAGCTATTGCTGATAGCAGTCCAAAAAAACCTGAAGGTACTTTATAAAAGCTGGTAGTTATATAGAAATATCGTGAAGTTCAAAATCTTTTACAGTTACTGCGTAAACATAAAGAAAGTAAAAATAAGGTGATGAAATTTTGAAATTTAACTTCTTTTTCGACCGTTTTAATTTTACTCTGTAATTTATATGAGATGCTTTAGTTTTTTAGGAGATTTCTAGAAAATGCATTTATGATAATACAATTCTCTTCGTCTTTCACTTAGTTGTAATCTATGTTGTTCTCCCATATTGTCACATTACACTAATTACACTCAAAATCAACAGTTTAACAAAAATAATTCAAAAAAACCGAACGAACTTCGATAATTTCGCTGTTATTTGATAACATGATAATGAAATGATACTTGATTTGTTAACTACAAAGTGAAACTACCATTAAAGCTTTCTTTATATGCCGTAATTTTCATTTTAATGTTTCATACCACGTCGAAAAAAGTTAAGTTGTGAGATGCTCACGGTGCTTATATTCCAGATAAAATGGCGTTTGACAAGACAGGTTTGTTTCGTCATGTGACATATTCAGTAATTGGTGCGAATGCATTGCAGAAAGGAGCCAAACAGTATCTTCAGCATATGAAGACAGAATCCGCGTGTAATGAAAATACTCTTCAAGTTAAAGAAAGCAAACAAATGGTTTTGCAAACAAAACTTATAATTGTTGAAATTTTAAATGTAAGTCCTTCAGTTGGCTGTTAGGAATGATCTGTACTGCTTGATGAAAACTTTTAAGCTTTTAGTTTATTATGGATATACGTCGGGACTATCGTATAACAGTCGCACTTTCTTGGTTTAAAAAACATTTCCCATGTGACGAACTCGGAGAACTTCTTTCCAAAACAGGCAGTCATTTTTTTTGTTGTACTTTTCATCACATATTTTAAATGATTTTCAAAAGACTTCTGCAATCTATTTGTGTTTCAAAATTTCTGTAGACTATTTTTGTTTGTAAGGATTTATATTTTGAAATATGAAGAATTTGGGATGAAGTTTTACTAATTTCTACGTTTTTTTTCATATAAAAGAACCGTCAAGTAATCCAAAAATCTGGACAGATTAATTTATTCAGCAAAATTCAAGAAAAACTATGCTAAGAGAACCTATATTAATCAAATATGAATTGTAAGACAAAGAAGTTAAAGGTTTTTCTGAAATTTTTACGAAAATGATTTTTTATAAAAAAAAAAATATATTCAAATTACAGTAAAAATTTTTTCGAAAACTTTTACTGTAATTTGAATATATTTTTAAATGAAATTTCAGATTTGTCAGAACACGAAGCATCAGAGTTATATAAAGAGGTATTTCAAAATTGTGAAGAGAACCTTGATTTTGATGGTAGGAATGGTCAACTTCTTCTGCGAATACTTCTGCAAATGACAATAAGTGACTTTTCGAAGCTAACTAGTACAGCTCTTATTGTAATGTTTCGCCATTTCACGCAGTACCAAGAGTTTGTGGAAGATCTCAAGCAGGCAAATTTTTGTTTGAAACATAACTAGTTTTGATTATAATCCAGTTTTGTAGATTTGTTTGAAGCATCATGAAATCTTTTACAAGTTTACTTTTAGCTTCTATGCATTGTCACACTGATAACATATGTTTTTATCTTACTGAATGATAACGATTTCAAATGACTCGTGTTAAGAAGAAAACTTGTTCGAGTAAAATAAATTTACTATCTGTATTTTTGTTAAGTAGCTGTTGTTCTTAGAAAAATGAGATGTGTCACTGTTTTATCGCCATTCGAACCGGAATTTCTACAAGAGTTTTAAACGAATTTTCTGAAAGGATTAAAAAGAAGATGAAATTTATTATTAAACCTTACTATTCCATGATGGTGGTACTGGTGAAATTTGCTGAGTACTTAAAATCTTCGGCTTATGATACTGAGTGCACACGTTAGGTACTGCATATTTCATTGCATTCTCTCATGCATATCTTTGAATCGCAATCTTTTGTTTCCATAATAATATAATATTGAACAGAAGATTTTGTTCTATCCGAAATGGAATTACGAATGAACTAATTGGAATGAAACTAAAGATCTTATTTCTAAATCCTTAAATTTAGGAAACCATAAATAATTAATATTGACCGAAAAGAAATTTTGCAGGTTCAGTTATTAGTATCGAATGATGATGTGGAAAATTATCAGCAAATTGATCGTGATTTATTCATTTTGAAAATACTTACGGAAAAAAGCGAGCTATGGGTACAAGCTGATAAAACGCGACCTGAAAGTAGTAGTAAACTTAGTTTTGAAGAACATGGTTCAAGTCTTGATGACTCATCAAAGTTGCTCCTTTCAATGTTCGTTTCCTTTCAATTTGCCTGGGAAAAGTTTTAGATAATTTAGAAGATCCGAAAAAAAGTTAAATTATTTATTCAATTGTTATAATTTACAGACGAGCGACTAGTCAACAGTTAGAAGATAGTGGTTTGAATGCTACTTGTGCTTTTCACAACAATGAAAGCTTTCTTTCGCTGGTGGAAAAGATTGAACAACATTATTATTTTGCGAGAGATGAGTGCATTAAATTGCTGTGCAAGGTGAACTGAAATCAGCTTCAGTATAATTTAGAATTTTAAAGAATCTGTAAAAACGTTGCAGATAATTAATTCTTTTTGTCATTTTTTTCTTTTTTTTTTTTAGAATAAAATAGAAAGCACTCACTTATCAGTTCAGCGTTTTAGTGAATCTGATAAAATGTTTTGATAAATGATTTCATTGGCTTGCTCTAAAATCCTTAAATAAGTTCGATGGAGCTATTGTATAAAGGCTACATTGGAGTACTGGAAAGGAGATTTAGATATAATCATTTAAGGAACCTGGATTTAATTTAAAACAGTAGTGAAAATGAACAAAAAACCTGCACCAAGACTTCCGAGATTTTGATATTTCTGGTTAGATTGTGTTAGTGAAATGCAGTAGTTCAATTTTAATTTAACTGTTTCTATTCATATTTTTTTCCATAGGAAATGGTAATGACATGTATTATGCAGTTTAAAATCTGAGTTGAAATTTATTTTTCTGAATTCACGTACTATATTTACAAGACACTTATTGAAGTCAAGGAAGTTTGAGAATATGAGTGTACTCTCTCCATTTGTTTATTTGGAATTTGAATTTTGGTTAGTAAAAAGTACAACTTAAAGAGTGTTTGAGATTATTACTTTTAGCTCCTTCTTGGTGATGATCGAACGGAAGCAGCTTCAGCTTTATATGAACTGTTTGATCGTGCACCACTTGTTTGTTATCCTCTAGTAAGGCAGGTATGTACGCGATGATGGAATTTTTAACAATTATTGAAGATTTAGTAAAGTCCTAAATGATTGATAACATTACGGGAATGATTTAATATTTTCCTGATATATGTAAACATTTTTTGTGTATCGCATCTTTGGTGTATTTCATAATAATATAGTTCAAGAAATAAACAAATGATTAGCGCTTACGAACTTAGATTCTGTATCGTGTAAAACAACTCTGTTACAAAAACGACAAGCCAAATAAGATGAATCAGCAACTGTTGCGGAATATGCGTGTGCATGAGTATGTTCTGGGATTTTTGTCCGTTCCATATGATGAAGTTAGTTTCTAAAACTTCTCTATCAAATGAAGGAAATTTTCGATTTGCAATAATTTATTATACTGTTTTTAAAATTTAGTGTTATTGCAATTGTAGAAAAATGATGCGGAAATGCCAAAACTTGTCACACTAAGCCATGAATTCTTGCGAAGTTTTTGTCGCAATAATATTGAGAATCAGTTTCGTTTGTATAAACATGTTTCTATCGAACAAGATGCTAAAGAAGGATGTTTAAGGGTGGATACGGTAACATTTAATGTGATAATTTTAGATCCATCTGATTTATCACTAATAGATCTCACTATTTTCGTAAAAGTTGTTTTGATGATTGATATAATTTTTGCTGTGAGTATAAAAATAAAACGTAGTATCGTTTAAGTGATTTCTCTTGCTCAATCTAGATTTCAAAAGACTGATCCGAAAACCTTTGGTGAAAATGTAAATGACGTATTTTATTATAGCAGCTGTAAGATGTATTTCACGACATATTAAAATAGAAATTTCTTAGCATTTCACTGTTTCATGAATTTGGCGATCTTCAGATGGAGGAAGTTGCAACATTGACAGCAATTTTCAAAAATAATCGTATACTGTGTCAAAATGTATCTGAGGAAGTTATCGCTCATATTGTAAATATGATTGAGCACAAAGCCCGCAGTTCCGTATACATAGAATTCTTACAAACTGTTGTTATGGTACAAGCGAAAGAAATCAAGTCGGCACAGGAAAAAGTAGCTCAAGAAGTAACTTTTAGGAATTCTTTCATTCATATTATTAATTATGGTTAGGTAAACATAGTTCAGTTTTGTAAGCGTGGCATATGTCACATTGCAAAACTTTTTACTTCTTAGATAAAGTTTTATTCCCAATATAAGTTGCATATGTGGCGGTAGTCGTAGCATCGAAGATCGAAGTGAGAGAATGTTTTCATTTTAGATCTGTTCATCTTCTGATGATGTACGAGTGTATTATGCAGATAGTGCAAGTTTCGAGCAGTTAAAACAGCTAATGCATAACACTGGTCCTGAAGACTTAACTTCTGATCATCCGCTACGTTATCACATCGATCTGGTACGGTACGTATATAATTTCATACAGCTTACATTAAAATAGAAATTTCTTAGCATTTCACTGTTTCATGAATTTGGCGATCTTCAGATGGAGGAAGTTGCAACATTGACAGCAATTTTCAAAAATAATCGTATACTGTGTCAAAATGTATCTGAGGAAGTTATCGCTCATATTGTAAATATGATTAAGCAGAAAGCCCGCAGTTCCGTATACATAGAATTCTTACAAACTGTTGTTATGGTACAAGAGAAAGAATGAAATCAAGTCGGCACAGGAAAAAGTAGCTTTATTGCAACAATATAGTAAGGAAAAGTCTTCCAGTAAATCGATTCAAGTGAATCCAGACGGACACTTTACCACTGTCGTTTTCTGTCACACGGGAAAATTAAAAAAAAATAATGGTAAAGTAAATGTTTTTAAAAGCGTTGTTGTTAAGCATTTTGTAACCGATGTTTAGGCTCCTCGCTTTATGTACACGTGGAAGAAACAGTACGACAGAACTGAAATGCGCTTCCCAGCTCTCCATGGATCATATAGTACGAGTTTTAACGATCCCTTACTGTTTAATACAGGTTCGTTCTCATTTATAATTTAGTTAATTTCTCTGCAGTTCTGAATTTTTGTACCATGTTTGCCAGCTTATAACTGATGGATTAAAGACATCAGTGGGAAGGAATTCATCAACTGCGCCATCCTTCATTATGGATCAGTCTCAGTGAAAGCTTGAGACAGGAGCAAACAAGATGACCTAAACATAACTCGTTAGCTTGCTATTGAATATTAGTGATATGAGAATATCTAAGGATTTATCTGTTGTAACCGTAATCTGGAATTCGACTATTGGGACTGGTACTTATTGCTACTGTGGTAGGTGAACAAAAATAGGAAAGAATAGGAAAAAATGGATATTTGTTAAACGGTCATTAAACATGCTAAACAACAAAGATAATTGGGAGCTTATGAGTATATTAGGAAGGACAACAAGCTCATCAAATATGTGGAGGAATGAGCACAAACAAAATTATACGACAACTTATTTTAATTAAAAAAAAAAAAAAACACACACACACAAAATATGCAAAATTACTACCTTTTGATTATTGTGAAATGCAACTTTTGTAATATTTTTTCTGTTAAAATTGTGCGCTGTCTGCGTGTTAAGTTTGGTCAAATAAATTTAATAATTTCAAAGAGAGAAGTAGTATTTTTTATTCGTTGAGCATGGAAACATTTAGTCTCTTCAAGTATGGATTCAATAATGAATAATTTATTGATGCACTTGTTTTAACTATCCTTGTCATAAGAAACAAACAATTGAGATCGAAACGATACTGTTATAGGTGAAAGATGCATACCTGCAATTTATGTTACACTGTTATATAGATGCGGATGCGGAAATGAAAGATGTTGACAATGTTGATTTCATCGAAAGAATTATGAAAAATATTTTTAGTGATATACAGATGTATATTGCCAGTTTATCACAGGTTTTTGTATTGTTCCATTTTTTATCTTGAAATAACATTTCAAGTTTCAAAGCTATATAATGTTATAGTCTTATTTGGAATAACGTTTCAAGTCTTCTGGGTACGATCACAACATTATTATATGAAATTTAGAGATTTGTACTAGTAAAATTTTGAATCAAGTTTTGAAAGTTGTAATTGAATCCTATTGTTACCTGTCGTCCGAAAATATCTAGGCTAATATGAAAGAAAACCTGAAATTTGAAAGAAGGCTCATCAGTAATTTCATGAAATGGTTACTGCTAAACTTAATCTTGTATCCAGTTTCCACTGTATTTTAAAATTTTATTCATATAAATAGCAAGAATTGGTATTTTTAGATGAAAATGGAGAAGCTTACTTTGTTGCCAAATTCGGCATTCGAGAAATACGTTTGCTACACGGCTACTGAAGTACTGGTTAAACTATTCGAAAGGCCTTCAGCTTATCAACTGATAGTGGAAATTTCGGTACATTTTTCATTCAAATCTTTCGAATGCTATTAATTTTATTAGATCTTGTTGAAGCAATTTGCCTGATGAGTAAGGTAGGATAAAGTAATCTTGAACCAAAAATTATTGAACTAATCTGAATAGTCAAAGATATTTTATTTTTTTTTTAAATTATTTTTGTATGATTGCTCATTTCTAGAATTGTGCACGAATTTTTTAAATATTTTTTTTTCTTCTTTATTTTTAAAAATTTTAGCAGCAGCATCAATTTTTCTCCAGAATGATTCAAAGTCTTTGTCGGCTGCAAGAAGAATTAGTAAGAAAATGTTTTACAAAGAATTGGTATCGCGTTGCAGAATGCGTTAGACGACTTAGTAGACGTGGTTAGCTTTTAACTTTTAGTTATTAACATTTCTCATATATCACATCTAGCAAAAGTAACTCGTTGTCTATAGCTGTAAGAAGAAAACTAGACTAGTATGCATCTGTGAGATAGTTATAAGTGTATCGGAAATTAATGTTTCAACTATATGGTGATGAAGTTCTGTTTTAGCAGAAGAAAATGGGGTTATATTATCGATTAATGGTTATATGCAACCTGGATATACTGAAGCAACTGTTAAACAGCGTTGGCAATCAGCTTTTAATTCAGCTCGTTTTATCAATCAAACGAATAAATGTGCCAAGACTCGTCTACACGTCCCACGTTATGTACAAGTTGCCGAAAGTTTTAGTAGTGTTGTTTCGTGTTATCAGGTTTGTCCTACCCTTTCATTTACTTAAAGCAACTCGTGATTCTGGTTACAAATTTATCCTTTAAATCGATTCACCGATTATGTTACCTTTAAGCTTAGTTGATATTATCTATTAATGATGCCTCGTACTTCAACTCATATTTTCATTACACTGTGTTTTTCATTTTTTCTATAAAATTCTTTGCTTATAGGCGATGGTTAATGAATTTAAGGTGTTTGCACTGCCATTGCAAACAGCAGAAACATCGGTACTTGTGGATGTGTTACATGCTCCCGAAAGATTATTTATTTCTGGTTCTGATTTATATCAGAAATGTGAAAATGGTGTAGTCATTGCGAAGTAATATCACATTTTCGATCATTTTCGCTTATGTGTATATTAAGTGAACGTCTAGAATGTACTTTAAGCAACATAAACTACTGTTTATAGTTGCAGATACACTAACCTGTTTTTCATTTAATTCTACCAAATACTTCTCTTTTGGCATCATTGATTCGAAATTAGACAAACTTACAAATGGCATCTATAGTTTCAGTCTTACTGAGTTGCACAACTGCAAAAAAGCAGGTCAAATATCCTATTCTTTATTATATGAGCACACTTTGAGTTTTTGCTAATCGTTAAAGCTAATTCATCGCAGATTGATACAGCACTGTAAATCGCTTTTACAACATGGACAAGAAGCTCTGTGTGTACGAGTACTACAGACATTGTGTCAAATGGCTTCAAACACTAAATACAACTTTATCAATCAGGTATAACCTCTATTTCTAAGTAATTAAGCAAATGGCCATAGAACAGATTAGTAAGTTATAGTTCTATAACGTACGCAATTATACAAAACTTTTACTAAACGAATATTTGGGATGTGCCACTCCGTTATTTTCTGATTTCCTTTAATCCAGTTTCATTACTTAGTAATTGTTATTGAATCAGTGTTATATTGTTAACATTGCGATCACATGAAGCAAATTATTCAATTCATAAAACTATCATTAGAATATAATTAGTTGACCATATAATTTAATCAAAATATTTATTTTTAACTGACTAGTAAATTCGATTTCACTTCATTTTGACTTTTACCGTATAGTGATTATCTAAAGAAAACATAATTTAACCTTAGTGAGTCGAAATTTATTCCTAACATTATGCTATGCTTTCTTTTGAACTGAATGACGATTAGCAACATAATCATAAAAACTGCCACAGAAGGAAGTGTATGCCTGTTTGTTTCATAGCAGATCTTCATAATTAATTTAACATACATTCAGTTTCGTATCTTCTTTAATTTGAAAATATATACATGAAATTGATATATTATACTATACTTTACGATTTATTTGCGGTGCAAACAGAGAAAGAAGCTGAATGTTAACATGTTTAAGTGTTTAGAACAATTTGACCGAGTAAGAATTATTAAAATCTTCATGGGTATGTATCGAAAATACTAATTTCGTGTTTTGTATGGTTTTAGCTGAATAACTTAAAATCAATGATTTTATATTATTTGATGTGTTTATTTTTATATTGACACAACAAGTCATATTCATTTTTCTTCTCTTTTTTTTTTTCAGTAAATTTATAGAAAATATTTGTTTTGTTTGATTATAAGCAATTTGAGTCCAAATTTCTATGCAAAAACTATAGTAATTAGAGACAGCTTTATGTAAAAGAAGCGTTCTTAAATGAGTTTAACTTTCAGTTTATGCAAAGGCATAGTTTTAGTAAATTTCATTAAATATATTAGCATTTTACTATGCATGGAAGACTTTTGTTTCTTTGATTTAATGGAAAAAAATTCTATTACGATATTGTATTATTGCTTATAGCTTTTTCTATATTGTACTAGAGTTTTCAAATGAGTATTACCGTTCAATAAATTAAATTTTCAGGCAAGAGAGGTGCGAATTAATTTGCTTAAGCAGTATTTTGGTGATGATGCCAAACGTAACACATGTAGGCAAACTACAAAATTGGAAAGCAACGGTACTGCGTATATACAGTGTTTTTTTTTTATTTGTGCTCTAATTTTTCTAATCAACAACAGGATATAGATTGTTTTAGGTGAACAAGTTACAAAACTCATAAATTAGATCAATTTTGAACTAAACACAATTTATTTTTTATATTTCTATATTCGTCATACGCTTTCAGGGTATGCATTTGGAAATGATTTAAAACCAATAAAGGAACTATCATTGTATGACGTGCAGTGTAAATTGAACAGTGCTGGTGCTAGTGGTTTGTATTCTGATCTTTTAAAATTTATGAATGAGCTGATTATTGCTAAGCTATAAAATGTGCTGCACTTCGAACTCAACTTTTTCGAGACACAGTACTTAGGTTACTTGATCTGCAATCATCTGTAAACTTTGTTTATTGTGAATTGACAGAAAGATTGTTTATTGTTTCCAGCATCGATCTGACCTGGAAAAAGGTGGTGTTAAAAATAGATACCGAAGGATAAGTGCAGACAAAGCACACAAAGATGATTTTGATGCACTTAAGTCATTTTAGTTTTAAGTTTTGTGTCGTTTTTCTTCTAACATTTATAATGTCATGATCAACTATTACTGATCCAAGTTTTTTCGTTTTGTTTTTGTGAATTTTTATTACATATTGATGGTTTCTCGTTTTATTGACTGCAGCTATCGCAGATAAGATTCAAAGAGATGAGTGTTAGAACACTGTTGTACGTGGACCGAAGTATATCGAAGTCATTTATCAGAGATAAATAATAGTTGGTTATCCAACAGCTCATATTCCCAAACTTATCTCATCTAGATAATTACAACTGATAATGAAAATTACTGAAATGTAAAAAAATTTGAACTTATTTGTTTTTTCTGCAGAATAATTACTCCAGCCTTCTTTTTTTTAAAAAAAATTTTTTTTTAAACCCTTTATGATTAAGCACAAATAATTTCAGATTTAGTAATTGATTTGATCATGGAAGAACCGAGTTATGAAGTTTTTTTAATGACAGTTCAACTTTCAAAAGCACTTCTTTATGAGGGAAATTATGAGGTCTACTTTTTCGTTTGAATGTCTTCCCATTTATAATCATCGATCTCTCACCTTATTCTCTATTTCATATCATTTCTGAATGTATCGAGTTTATCGAGAGATTGCTTTTTTAAAGTTTCGTAGATTTTTCTGAGAAATGTGGATGAAATAGAAACGATAAGTTTTAGGTGCAGATGTCATTTTATAATCGATTAAAAGAAAAGGATACGTCGGAGCCATTTTTCAACGCTCTTAAAACAAAATTACAAGTTGCACAGAATAAGCTAAGAAGTGATATGATGGTTTGCAACGACTCGCGTCAACGGCACTGTTTGTTCTTACAAATATCTCTTTTTATTTCACGAACTATATTATAGAAAAATTCTGAAAAAAAGAAATTGTACTGCTACTAGAAATGATCATCATTCCACACAAGACTAAATTTTGATTAATTCTAATAAAGTTTAATTTTTTTCTGTATTGTTATAATGTTTGGGAATTAAATTCATACTCTTACAGCGATATCTAATTCAATCAGTGGACGTTGTGAGTTTTCTTGTTTACTGTGTTTACTTTTAAAATTTTATATTTAGCTTTTATGTGACTTGAAAAAGATCAAGAAATCATTTTTTCAAAAGAGGATGGTTCGGCCGATAACAATAAATATGACAGTTATATGATTCCAAAATTTTTTTTGTTCTCAGGCTTTGAATTTCATAAAATTTTATTTCTATTCATAGTATATACCGATTTATTTCATTATGTCTCAGTGCCATTTCATTATTAGCATCTCTGATAAATTCTCCACTGCCGGAAGATTCAGCATACATTCCGAATGAACTGAAATCAATTGATGTTAACTCGATCGAGTTAGCTGTATCGTTATCAACTATTCCCGATGGTTGTCTTCTTGGTTTATTTGATCCCGATATTAACTTAAATTTTTGGGATGATAAGTGGGTTCATTTTAAAAATTATTTGCACATTTTAGTAGCAAGCTACTAAATAGCTCAAATGAAACTTCAGCAGTCACGAGGGTAAAGGGTAGTTTATTGTAAGCAGCAAATAGTCTTCCTGTGAATTTCACTTACTGTAGATTGGCATGCTGAGGTACTTTAAGATTGGTAGCAATTGGCTTAGAATTTGTGATTCTAACATGACATATTGATTGCATTTTACTAGAAAACGTAAAATATGTTATTAAACCATAATGTTTTCATAATTTCCAATAATCTTTCTTTAATTCAGCTGTTCCAGAAAGACGGTTCTTCCACAAGAAGTTGCCCTTATAGAACCAGTATTGCGTTTTCTACAACTTTTATGTGAAAACCATAATTTAGTGTTGCAAGTTAGTGATCATTAATTTATTTTATAAAAGTTCTGTAAAGTACAGTGGTAATTTTTTAATAGACAGTTTGTTCTAGAATTTTCTGCGATATCAAGGCAGTCGTCAGAATTATAATTTGGTTGACGAAACACTTATGTTTCTTGATGTTATTTGCGGTAGCACCAAAGGTTTTTTTCCTTTCTTGCTTATTTTTTTACATATTTTTTTTTTTTTAAATCTAAAACAGCGTCTACAAACAATTTTAAAATTCTACATGAGTTTACGTGGAAATTCAGGTTGTTTGGGCGTATTTGGTGAAATAGACGAACACAATTTCTCACTCATTACTCAAACTTTGGTGACACTGACAGAATTTTGTCAAGGTCCTTGTTATGAAAATCAGGTAACGAATTCTCATTCTATATTCCTTATTCTGAAAAAAATTTGGAAATATCAAATAGAGATTGGGATTATCACTGTCATATTAGGATTCTGTTTTTGGTTTCCTTAAATTTCTTTTCTTTTGTAAACACCTATATTCAGCAAGGAAAGCATCTGAAGTGAAGGGTATCGTATTTTCCAGAATACAGTCGGCAATCATGAGTCTGGACTTAATATGATAATATCGTTGGTGCTGAATGAAATAAAACCACTTTGTTTAACGCACATGGATTTGGCATTGGAAATAAAGGTCAATTTCAAAGCAAAAGAGATCAACAAAAGAAAATGTCAAAGAAAAAACTGGCAGTTGAATTAAATAAAATTTAGCAACTCTTTGCACTTTTATAATGATTTTGAAAATTTGGTAAATTTTAGAGCGCTGCATCAAAACTATTATTGGCTGTCATGGAATCACGATGTGATGCTGATAATGCAGAACGCGTACTCATAAACATGGATCACATGGCTAGTGGAGCGAAACAATTGGTAAGATGATGTTAATCTTTCATTGCTGATCAAATAAATATAATTATTTTATCCAAAACTTTTTCTACTGATATTTGAACTTATTAGAGTAAATGAACTGAAGTTTTATTTTGATACTGTGACGGAAGGGTTGAAGGAAAAAGTATTGACATAATTTGTAGAATATATTTTTGACTGAAGCTCGAAATTTGTGACAGAAAGCACTGCTTGTATGAATTCTTCTATATTCCTTGTTTTTACTTGTCATTATTTCAGATTTCATCAATTTTTGGCCTTACTGCTTAAGCTTTTTTTATTTCGGCATATTACTTAAAAATCTTACTTTAAGGTTCAAGCAATCAAAATGGCATATGAGATGTCGGAAATGAAGGAGTTTGCAGTGCCAAAAATAAGAAAGAATTTTGAAGTTCGCTGAATTTTATTTCTTTTATAAGCTAAGGAATCCTTATACGCGAACATCGGGAGGAAGGAAAGCAATGTATATCAAGACCGTATGAAATAATTAGCCATCCGGATTGATATTTCGAAAAATAAAACTGATATTTCGTCTGTATTTAACGGCACTAATCGTAAGATCATTAAGAAATGGCTTACTAATGAGTAAAACAAATAATAAATATAGTAAATGGTTTAAAAAATTTTTCAGACAAATTATTCATCAAAAAAATCGAAGTCTAGAATAGGTAGGCCAGATATTGCTATTCAAGATAATATCGTTATTTCATATCCATCTACTCATGTAACTCTTGTCGATCCACAAGAGGTATTTATTTTCCTTAACTTTTTCTTGCTTCGTAAAGATTTCACTTTTCCTTTCTATTTGATACTTGTTTTCGTAATTCATTACTGACTCATTGATTTTATTAGGTAGGACACAATATCTTCATTCTTGCCACACAACTTGCGCGATACAATGGAACACTTCGCGAAGCTTTAGATCCAGAAAATAATAAGGATTCGATGACTTCAAAAGCTTTGCGTTACTACAAGCAGTATACTGCACAGATTGAGGTTTGAAATTGAGAATTGGTTTGATGACGAAGTTAACAAATGATAACTAGGCCATATATTGCTATTCAAGATCATATCATTACTTACGCATCTACTCACGTATTCTTGTCGATGCACAAAGTGTTTTTTTATTTCCTTTATTTTTTTTTCTTGTTTCTTGCTAATCTTTACAATTTCAAATTTATTTGAATGTTTTAGAGGTATCCGGGGTAATACTTTCTCGAAACGTTAAATGTTTTATTCAGTGATGTAGAACGCATAACCAATGAAGAATAAATCAAATGCCATATAAATGAGTGTTAGATGAACAGTGAAAAACCTTCCTAAAATCATAATTTATTTATATAGTAATAATAGTGTAGCTGTAGATAACATTTCGAAATTACATTTCATCATCGTAGGGAAAAAAAGTTTTGATGACTTCTAATTTCGTGATTGAATGAAATGAAATGTGAAAATAATTATCTCATTGTTTGTGACAATAAAGATTTGTGACAATATTTGTGACAATAAAGATTTAATATGATTGAATTATTGGCAACAAAATTATAGTTTTACTTCTATATTCGAAAGCTTAAAAATAAAAAATATTTTAGATAGTTCGTAGCGATCGTAAAATGGAACGAGTAATATTCCCAATTCATGCTATTTGTGAATATCTTACACCAGAATCGAAGTTAAATATTTTGCTAGAAACCGAGCAGGATGCTCAAGGATCCAAGGCTATTTATGAATTATTTGTTTTTCATGTTATCTTAGTATTTCTTATTGGAATTGTAATTGTAAATAAATACCGTAAAGTAAATGCCAAAATAAGCTGCATTAAGTAACTTTATTCCAGAATGATAATGTATTTTTTAGGTAACAGAATTTTTCAGTCAATGGCCAGAACTTTTCGAAGAGATGAAGTGGCAAAAAAAACTTCAAGGTAGTGTGATAAAGTTCCCGATACATATTTGAACAAACGCATGTCTATTATTGGATCTGGCTAGTAATTTCAGATCGGAAGTACTTCAGTAATTGCACAAAACGACTGATACTATGGACTCGGATATCATTCTTTTTTGCTATTCTTATCAATATAATTATTGCAATATTTTATCCTTTTTCAGGAAGTAATAGACAAGGTATAATTTATTACATTCATGTAATCTTTTCAATCGTCTTTTTTTAAATTTTTTTGTAAAGATTTTAATTGCTTGTTTTAAAATTGATGATCAAATTTTTGAAGGCATTAAAGCTTGCATATTCATTCATTCATTGGTTCATTCCCTTGATGAATCGGTTGAAATTAAATTAGTGTTAAGAAATGATTTAATCTTAACCAAACTTCAGTATTATTTCTAGAATTTCATAAGAAATGAAAGGTATTCCATAAATTCACTTTCTAAATTTTGCTTAAAATTTTGTCGTTTTTGTTTAAATTTTTTTTTAAATTTATTGAGATCGCCACATTCTATGACCTTGCCACTTTAGAGAAATGAACGAAACACTTCGTTTATTACTTTTTTTTACATAAACAATTTTTTGTTTCCAGAATTAATATCTCCGAGTAATCCATTCCTGTATATATTCCCTACGGTATCATTATTATTTTTGCGAATGCAGTGGAGTGAAAAGTAAGCATTAAATATTTGAACATGTTCAGGAAAGTATTTATTGTAAAACCTTAAGTTTTATTGTGCAAATTTGCGGAATTAAAAAATATTGGTAAAAACAAAATTTTTCATAAAAACAATTTGATTTTAATTTAGCTATAAAAATGATAAACATTTATAGAGCTTTGCTTGGAAGAACCAATGAGATTTATTGGGCGTTTGCTGCCATTATGTCAAGTTTTACAATTTTATTTATTACGGTAATTGGAGTAGTGTTGACGTTGCGTGTTGTTGGTTTACTTCAGGTTGGTTAATACTGGATTTCTCTTGAAGTTTTGAACACTTTAAGATTATTTTCTAAAATCGATATAGCGCACTTAGTAAGATTATGAAATTGTACTTAGAATTTTTACATAATTTCCTGAAACAGGGCAAAGATTCTCCTATTCGTTCAACTAGATTTCATAGCGCTTGTTTCTAATTAATTGGGTAGAAATTCTTGCAATTTAATTGAGAATTGATTAAAGTATTCAATTTTTCCAATTACATATTTTCTATATTGAAAATGGATTAATTTTATAATCTATACAAGATTATAAAATTAATCAAAATAAAATAAAATTAATCCATCATTTTTCATAATTCCCATTTAAAGTGTATTTATCGTTTTCAAATTCAAGAAAAATAAGAAAAGTGAAGTGTAGAAAAAAAATTATCAGAATAAAATGAAAAGCAAATTTCAGTTGATTAATAAAGGAGTCCATATAGTGAGCTATATAGGAAATCGTGGTTTAATTGATAAAACATGGCCTGAGCGACTTCAAGATAATGGTATTTGGTACCACCTGGCATATTTGCTGATATGTATTCAAGGCCTCATTGTGCATCCGCTTTTTTATGCTTTACTTGTAAGTGTTTTTTAATTTCTTATATTTTCAGTGCTCAGTCATTCTAGTTTTTTATATAAATCTACACAAATTCATCTCTTTTTCTGTATTTTGAAATAATGACTTAATTTCAGTTTTGAAAAACAAAAGCTATCTCAATTTCTTACTCATTTTTAATTTAAGTTACTTTCCAAATTGTTGGAAACATCCTTTCGAAAGTTACAAACCTAACTTTTTCAGCTGTTTGATATTGTGGCAAGTGAAGAGACTTTGCGAAATGTAATTCGATCTGTAACACGAAACTGGCGATCAGTTATAATGACTGGTTTACTAGCCGTCATACTTGTTTATCTATTTTCAATCATTGGATATTTGTATTTTCAGAAAGGTACCATTTTACTGATCACAGGTAACAATAATTTCGACGAAACAATAATAAGAGAATGAATAAACCTTTGTATTTTTTACATTTAACTTTTTCAGATTTTCAATTGGAAGTTGATAGATTGGATGATAATGAAAACGATAATATTGCCTATGAAAATTTTCCTTCCATGCAGTGTATTCGTCCGTCGTCCTTCATTTTCAGGCACTATATCAATGAAAACAAGTGCTTAGCGGAAAACTTAGCGACTAATCAGCCTATTGACGATAGTGAGTCCATACCTTTTGATATTATCATTTAATTTACAGTTACTTTACCCATGAAAAAATGCTTTCAAGACTTCCTTTCTATCGAAATTTTATATTCACTATAATTCCTATTTTAAAGATATAGCTTTTGCCAATATATTTCAAAATTATGAAATTTATTAATACTGAAAATAAACAGACTTATTACTGAATTGAGTTTTACTGACTTTTTCAGAAGAGGAATTAAAAGTTTGGTCATGTCAAACCTTGCGTATGTGTATCCTAACAACATTAAATTGGGGTCTTCGGAACGGAGGCGGTATTGGCGACGTACTTCGGAATGTAGCACCAAATGTATGTTTGATACATACTCTAAACATTGAAGTACTTTTAAATGAAACGGATCGCATTATGCAAGTCTTAAGGTATAAAAGTCGTCATCATATTTATAACGCGAATAGTAATAACTAGATAATGCAACTAGTTATTGGATGTAGTGACCACAGTACTTTCATTGTCATACCTAGGCTCAAGGCTAGAACCTAAACGACAAAATACACGATGCAATAATGAGACATGTAATAGATCCTTCAAATGGCTTATTTTAACCATTTCCAAATTTCAAAAAATTTAGATTTGGTTTATATTGCAAGTAGCACTGCTTATAGGAACCATTTCAGTTTATATTTTTGTTGTTTTGATATTAAGTTATGCGAGTTGTTAGTAGAGAGAGTAGTAGAAGAAACAATTGAAATTTTCTACATCAAAAAAAGCAAGAGATAAAAGGAATTAAAAATTACCTATCAAGGAAGAATCATTTTTATCTCGGATCGTTTATGATTTGACATTCTTTATCGTAATTATTATTATCGTGCTGAATTTGGTATTTGGTGTTATCATCGATACATTTGGTGATTTGAGAGCCGAAAGAAATGAAAAAGTTAACCAATTAAGAAATAATTGTTTCATTTGTGGTCTTGGAAGAGAAAGGTTTATTTTCATCATTCCATGAGATTTAAACATCTTTTCTTGTTTCCCATAATAATTTAAAATTTGTAGCTAGAAAACAAACGGAAAGTTGAAAGAAAGGAACAAATAAAAGGAAGATAGGTTCATCATAAGTTCAAATAACGGGATCATTTCTTTATACTTCTAGTATCATTCAAATTAATCCAGGTTTGACAATAAAATTATAACTTTCGAGGAGCACCGAAAAAACGAGCACAATCTTTATCATTATCTATATTTTATTGTATGGTTACAAATAAAGGATGAGACAGAATTCACCGGTCCCGAAAGCTATGTTGCAAATTGTATTAAGGTAAATTTTTGAACGGTAATATTTAAATCCTTAATTGTTCCGAGATCTTTCTACCTTGATTTTCTCGTAGTAACTTTTTTTTTTTTATTTATGTTTATGTAATGTATTCCAATTCGAAGATATCATATTATTTAGGATCATAGAAGTGATTGGTTTCCTCGAATGCAAGCAATGTCATTAGCTGAGGATAATCAAGAAGCGGAGCAGAAGGATGACATTAATGAGATTTTTGATTCACTGAATAGATTGTTGAACACTGTAGAAGAACAAGGACGACAGCTTGAAGAATTGAAACAGGTGATGAATGTTTCACGAAAGATCACGGAACGTTAAAAATTATAACAGAAATACTGTTATGAATATGATACTTTAAAATGTTTTGAATGCATGTTACGATTTCATGTGGGAATCGTTTTATAAAGTTTCCTTTCGTTGCTTCGTTGATAAAAGTACGACGATATTGCATTATGACAAGTGTATTTATTTTTTAATCTCAATAGCAACGACATTTTTTACTGCAAAAGTTATCAACCAGAAAAAAAAAAATGAAATGCTAGGAGTTAAAGTTTTCGGAATAAAAACTTGAGACTTACATTTGAAAGGAACTATCTCAAAATCTCAAAAACTTGAGATTTGATATTTGTCTTATATGACTGATGTTGTCTTAATTATGTTTATTTTTCAATACAAAAGTAAAGTTCTACCTCATCTAAATCCTCTTCGAGATTATCTTTTTCATGGTGATAAACTCATTAATGTTTATTTATTAAAAAGAAAAAAATTTCACCTTAACATGCTTAAAATTGCAGCTGCTGTACAAGCAAAATGCTTTACAATTGGTAACGCCACTATTACTCAATAAATGAACAAGTATTTATGAGATTAAAAATTTTCGAGTATATACAGGTGATTATGTTTTCCGAAACATTCATTTGCCAGCTGTGATATTTTCTTGTTCATCTGCCTTTTTTTTTTCCTTTGCAACATCATTGTTTGAATCTCTTTTATTGCTTAAATTATTCATAGTTCAGTACATCTTCATTATATTACGATAAATAAACTTCACGTTGCTTATCAAGTACTTATTAATTGATGGACGATTTATGGCACGGTATCCGTATAAGCAATTAATTAATGGCTATACAATCAATTGATTCAGGGGAATTAGTTTCATCGAGAATTATGAGAAATTATTAGCCGTAGCAAAAATTTACGATTTGTTTACGATTTACGTTTCCATATATAATTCTTTGTGCCATCTCAGTAATGCTAAGTAATGAGGATTGCATATGGGATATATTCGTTTGTTCTATTCTCTTCCTTTCGTCTACAAACTATTTCCCGTTTTAATATATGCATTTCCAAGATTCTTTTCTTTTTAGGATTACATATAAAATAAACACAGAAATGTCATGTACTGCTTAGATAATTCGGATAGTAAGTGGTCGGATACTGTTACGAATATTGCATAGTCGAAGTTGAAGTAATTGAATTCTAAGTAAACGTGTACATCAGTAACAAATATATAAATATGTGGAGGATTTCCTCCATGAAACGATTCAGTTTACAGCAAGAAATACGAGTTATTTTGAATTCATAAAAATGTTACTTTTGGTACTGCTATAAAAACAAAGCATAACGGTGTTGTTCGTCACAAATGTTAGCGAAATTCCTTTTTTTTGTTATTTACCAGATACTATTACGAATGAATTTTGCACAACTAAAGTGATTGGATTTTATGTATTTGTCATGTGTGACTTTTCTTTTTTGCTAAATTGGAATCGCAAATTAAGTCATCAGCCTTGGCATTGTGTACTCTGACTTTTGTTGCAGCTATGTTCCTTATAGTCTCTGTTGCTCTCTCAGATTTAGTTCAACATGAGAGGCGAGCAGTGATGACATTTGATATATTCTTAACTGGCAGGAAGGGAGATTTTTTTCTACTTGTTGATAACAAGGTGTTGTGATTACACATATAATATGAATGAAGTAGAGTAGCAAGTTTGACATTTTAACTTTCAACCGATTCTGCTATGGTTGAAGTGGTTAGGAATTCCAGGATTGTCTTTTGATCGTGAAGTAAATTGGAGCCTATTTGTAGTTCTTCTTGGTTTAAAGCATAATAGTTTTTGTGTTGAATAACGATGTCACTGCCTGGGACATTCAAGAAACTTTTCGCTGTAGCTGGCGGAGCAACAGCAGCTTTTTTAGCTGTGACATATGTAAGTCGATTATTGCACTTTAATTGAAAAAAAGTGTTGAGCGTTATGAAGACTTTTCACAAAAACTTCCTCTTTACAGGTACAGCCACCAGTGAATTGCTTAAGTGTGTATTTTACTCATATGAAATATTCGTTACTGTTGTTTCTGAGCATACAATAACTCTCCTCTACACATTCATTTATGTTCATTTTCAGTATACTACACATTGCTAATCTATATCAGGTTTATACTTTTTTTTTAGACTGGGGAGCTTTACAAAATGAATTACCAGATTGATGAGACAGATGTCTTTGCTATTCAGAGGGTCAATGCAGCTTACGCAGAACTTCAAAAGGTATTTATAATGTTTGTTTTTTACACATTCTGGAACGGTGATCATTTTACAAGAAAAAAAAAAAACATTTATTGACTTAATATGGACTGTCAAATGCAGTTTGATGAAAAATGCTATTGTTTTAATACTCATACAGGTAATTATAATCTTTAGGATCCGAGGATAGTTTTCCATTAATTTTTAAAGTTTCTAATACTGCTTAAAGTGGACTTTTAGGATAGGAATTGTAATTCGCTGCTAAAGAAATACCTGACACCTACAATTCTAAAAAAATTGGAAAATAAAAAGACGAAACTGGGTGTTTCGCTTTACGACATAATTCGTTCTGGTATGTTTCCTTATATTTTTTTAACTGCGAACAAACCATCTATTTTCCTTTTCGATAATAGCAGCTCTTTGTATTTACACTTCAAACTGTGAAGTGATGCATGTCTCATCGTTCTTTAGGTTTGCACAACCATGGCTTGGCGATTGGTGTTTATGCAGCGGATCCTGAATCTTACCAGAAATTCGCTGTTCTCTTCGATAAAATTCTAGAAGATTACCATGCATTCAAACCAGGAGATAAACAACCGGCAGTTGATTTTGGCGAAGAAAGATTGGGCGAACTCTCACTTCTTGATCCTGCTGGGAAATATGTTAAGTCAGTAAGGTTAGTTTTCTTTTCCGATTTCGTAACTGAGAAATGATTCCAAAAACTAATCGAACTCTTTTTTATGCTTTTGTCTCTCAAGGTTTCACACAAATCTGAAATATTTCTATTTAAACATTCTGTAATTTTTGAAATTTGGTTTTAATCGGAAGTGTAGCACATTTAAAGAAAGGGATGAAAAATTTTTTTAAAGGATTCGTTGTGCTCGTTCCATTGCTGGTTATCCGTTCAACCCACTTTTGAGTGCAGATGATTATATAATTTTAGAACAGAAGGTTGGTTCCACTTCTGGATTTTTTATTTCTAGCCCTAACCCAGAAGTATGTGATCGACTGTCTTGTTCATGAAGTTTTTGGTTGCTTCATTGTTCATAGGTTTAAGGTGAAAAATGCATTGCTGCAAATCGAAGAACCTGAACTACGTGGGATCTATTATTCACTGGATGGAATACCGAAAAAAACGAAGGATCATCTTTACAGTAAACAGCTCCTATTTAACAACAATAATTCTTTATTGAAACATGCCAATGCCTATAATGCTTGGCCAGAGGTACTGATTTCATTTTTTATTGTTGTCTAAAGCACTATTTACTTTTTGAAATGTCTTATAGGAAGTGATGTCTTGTCTTTTTTGTCATTAGTGCAGTAAAATCATTTAGTGTGGGGCGTGTGTCGTAATAACACAACTCAGGTCGAATTCAATTATGTTGAAATACTTTAACGGTGTCACCATTTGTTTTAATTAATCAATGGTTAGGTTTCTACTAAATTCTGAAATAGAATATATGTGTTTTATTTCTTTCTTATTTGTTTTAGGGACGTGGAATCTTCTACAACAGCGATAAATCTTTTTTGGTTTGGGTTAACGAAGAAGACCATGTTAGTATGATTTCTGTTGAAGAAGGAAGTGATATTGGCAAGGCTTTTGCTCGTTTAATACGAGGTTTGAAGGTGATTTTAATTTTCTAGAAAGGAAAGGGAAAGTGGAGAAGTTCAATTTAAAGTAGTATAATTCACATTGCCAATATTTTTTTTATAAAATTCTAGAAGTTGGTTTGAGTGGTAATTATTTGAGTGGTAATTTCATTCAACTGAGAGTAATTATAAGTGCATGGTGACTAGGAGAGTATAGTCTTTAATATCTGTTGATATTTATAATTGCTGAAAGAACCTCTCACTGCAAAAATTAAAGAGAGATTAATCGTTTACCGTCTTCTCGAAAATTTGAAGCATTTGCAAATGTTCATGTGAGTGTAAATAATTTCAAGGCATTGGAACAAAAGCTAACATTCGCTGAAGATAATCGACTTGGCTGGTTAACATCAAATCCTAGCAATCTTGGTTCTGCAGTTAGTGCTTCAGTACAAATATGTTTGCCGAAATTGAGCAAAAAATCCGACTTAATGGTAAATTTCTACTTTTCTTGTATACGAGGCAATTCGCTTTTTCTTGCGATTTTGCGCTGGAAATTTTGCAGTTGCAAACCAAATGCTTTCTTCCAGTTTGCCGGATTTCTTAATAACCACTTTTAAGTCTTGAATGAGGATAAAATTAAAGTGGTTTCACAATCTTAATTCTCAACTACGTTGTTATTGTTTGAGGCTTGATGGAAATAACTCTTGGAGTTTTTATTTCATGTATAAAGTAAAAATATGGAATCCATTTTCAATTCTTCTGTTGTAGGAAATATGTGAAAAGCTGAATTTGCGCGTTGTTTCAGTAGACATTACTTCGTCTGAAGTGCCGAATAAATACTATCTTATATCAAACAAGGTCTTTTTTTCACTTTACTATCTTTGTGAAATACACATTCTTTATTCTCTTTATTTCTCAATGCCGGAAGTTGTTCGTTTTACTACTGAAGCAGCTTTAAACGACCGGTAGTGCCGTTGGACATTCATTTCAGGACCAACTATGTAATAGATAAACATAGTATGTCGAAACATTTAATGAGCTAAGCAGAATGTATTGTTTTCTTAAATGTTTTTTGTTGCAGTAAAAATTTTAGAAAACCCTTGGAGTAACGCAGTATGAAGCAGTTAAACAAATGTACGATGGTATAAAAGAATTGATTCGAATGGAGGAGCATTCATAAAAGCTATTTAATTGTTCCACCATTTTGTCTTCTGCAAATATAATTTAGATTTTCTTTTGTAAATACACCTTTATTCAGATTAATGTATTATCATCGTGTTTTAAGTTGATTATATTAAAATCGTTTTAAGCGAGACTGAATTGGAGTGCACAATCTTGAGAATCTGAAAGTTATGACTTCAAAATGAGATTTTCTCGTCTTGTTAGTGATGAATGAAATTGTCTACTTACAAGTAATGGTACCGACTTTCTCTGTAGTAGATCCGTTATAATATCTGTGACATTTGTAGTAATGATTTTTATTTGGAGTAAATAGTTATAACAGCATTTCTCACGATGCTAAACAGAGATGAATTTATGTGGACCTTCGAAATCACTGCCAATGTTTTTCGAATATTCTGACTATTGTCGAGGTTTTGGAGTAGAGAAATTCAAATAGGGACCAAAAGAGAACGATTATGTTGAACATTTCTTTCCAACCAAGAACTGTGCAACAGTTTCTTGAGGTCCCACTCATGTGGTTGAAAAATTTGCAGAGAGAGAGTCATAATTATGACTAAATCGTCTTTGTTTTTAATACTACAAAGTGTTGGTATTTCAGGTTTTAATAAAATTTTACATGGTGGAATTGTAGTATACTATTTGTTACAATAGGAGATGCGATGTAAAGCAGGAAATAAACACAGTGCGCAAAAACAAAAACAGAGGAAGCACATCTATGCTGTAGATTTAATGGAAATGAGAGCTTCGAAAAATGAAAATAAGGTTAGCAAATACACTGTCTCATTTTTATATTACATCTACGAACGGGTGTTATGGAGTAGAGATTTTATATTTTAAATGTCGGTGTTTTATTAGTTTACTGCATATGTATTATTTTATTTCAGATTATTTGCAGGCATAAATTGTTTCCTCATGATGGCATTACTTTTAACATCATTTCAAAATTAAGGATGTTCAAATATTTGTCATGAAGTTTCAAATATTGCATAAATGTTAATAAATGATCAAAACTTTTATTTTATTTAAGTTATATCCTTGACTTCATGAATTCGTGAAATTGGTTTTTTTATATAAGTTCTATAATGAAAGTTGGTTCATTTGTGCACAAAATATGTTTTAGATAGTGAATTTTTTGTGCTTATTCGTAAAATATTGCAAGATAATTTAGTACATATCAAAATGAATTCTTAAATTCACATATTTTACATGTTGTTTAGAAATGAATTTGTAATCTATATGCGATGCATTTTAATGTGCTGTGTCCAAATGTCAAGTTCACAAATTATTTCGAACACATAGATGTTTTTTTCGTGATTTATTGAGTGTCATGCATTCATTTTTGTCACGTATATATTCGGCCAGCAATTTGTTTATAGCTCCTCAAGTTCTACAAAGTTTATGGTAAATCTGAAATATGCTAATAGGTTTTTGCCGTTTTGGAATCCAAGGAAAAATTAGTTTTTCAATTTGTGATCGCTATTTTTCAATTTTCAAATAATAGTAACTGTATTCTTTGTTAATGCTAAATTTGATAATGAAAGTTTAGTAGATATATTGTTTCCATCAAACATTGCCATATATTTGTTACCTAGACTGCATGAACGTTTCTAATGAGTACATTTGATGACATACTATGGTTAACTTGTAATATCAGAAACATTTCTGTGCATTCTACCACATGTATACAAACGCAAAAAGGCAATGTCTACTATTACTCGAAGGTTAGAGTATTCCATCTTTGAATTATGATTAGCACTGCAAGCACTACTCATCCTTTATGTAATAGATAATGATAAGTAGTCCTAAAAAGATATTTTTAGAGAGATGCGAAATGAAACTGTTTTATTTGATGAATTTAACAATTTGCGTTCATTACCACTTAATGACTCAGCTATTTAAGAAAAGTAAGCTTATTTCATTGTTATATTTCAGTTTAGAACTGCATTTGATCATTTCTCTGCAATTAGGATTAGCTTTTCAATTCTCAAGGAAAATTTTAATTCCTTTTGTTTATTTTTTAAGAAGAAAGTCATTTATTCTAAGATAAAATGGATTCCATAGATGAAAAAACGAATTTGAAGTTAGAAAACGAATTGAAAAATGATTCTTACTCATTACTCCTTTTAGTATAAGTGTGATCTCATAATGTGATAACTTGAATTTCAAAAATGTTAAGGAAGCATATGAACATCGTTTATTTTTATTAAGTTCAATCACAATTATTTTTTAGCAGATATATGATAAAATTAGCACAAAAAAATGATTAGGTCAGACACGTTTTTTTATTTTACTTCATTATCACTTCCTAAATACCTATATTTACTTTCATCTTTGTTACTTTACATATAAGATATGTCAAAATTTAGATTTGAATCTTTTTTAGAAATATTTGCAACAAAAAATGGATCCGATAATTTTACAGAACTTCATGAAGACTTTCTTATTTAAAATACTGATGGAACAAAACTGAATGCGAAATTTATTATTTACTTACGTGAAATAGAATTGTTCTTTACGTGTTTTGATTAAGGCACAACATAAAAATATTAAAAGAAATCCCTTAAACAAAAATAAAAATAAACTGATCAAACGCTGCCAGTATTATAGGCGTAAGAAATGAAAAACGCTGAATCCTGTCACAAAAAATTTCATTTCCTGATGGGCATTTAAACAATAACGAAACTTAAAGACGGACTAGAGCAACAGCTGAACAGAATTTAAAATAACTATTCTTGACGGAATCAAAATACGTCTGATTGGCTGCAGGTAACTGCTGTCATGTCGCGATGCTTTCTTTCATTAAATCGCTGATCAGTCATTGGCATTATTTGTTGCCTTTGTTTAGCTCGAGACATGAACAGTAATTCAATTTCTTCAATGTTGTAGCCCTTTGTCTCAGGTATGACAAAGTAGAAAAAGGTAAGAGCGATGCACGTTATGCCACCATAAATGAAAAATGCACCTAAAATGGCACTTGTTAAATGATGTCACTTTATTTTGCTAAATTTTCATGTATTTTAATTTAACCAAATTTAGTGAAAACATGATTTTTTACAACTTTTATACAGCACTTAAATTCCATCCTCCAAATCTATCAAATAATATATGAAAAATCAAAATTTCCTATTAACATCAAAAATTTTCGAATTGAAACAAATAAGAAACAACTAACCATATTTAGTAGCAGTTTGCGTAAGGGATAAAAATGTCAAAGAAATAATCAAGTTAAATGTCCAATTGAAGCATGTTGACAATGCACAGCATGTACCTCGTGCCCAAAGTGGATAAAACTCTGCATTCAATACCCAAGGCATTGGAGCATAACCTGAAATGAAATTTCAGCATAAATCGCCTGCCATTTCATCACTGAAGAATTAAATGTCTTTTGAAGTAGAGAAGAAATAAGGTTACACGTATTCAGGTATGCAAGGTTTGCACTAAATATCAAATATCTTCGTAAATATTAAACTAAATATCAAATATCTTCGTAAATATTTTCAATGATTTTACAAACTTTAGATTCAAATTCTTAAAAAATGAATTATGTCCTTTCAAATAATTTAAAATGAATGGGCACTCATAAGATTCATTTTTAACCGAACATGCCAGATGATTACAATATGATGATTAAGTATATTTATGATTGATTCGAAATGTCCAGATAAGCTCTTGATGTCTCAGAATCACTCAAAGCATTTATCTATATTTTTGTTACTGACATTTGGTTCAAAAAACAACTTTTTCTTCTTTTATGAGTTTTGGAATTCACAGAAAAGTATACCAATAGAAAAGAATGCCAGGTAGACTACCATAACAGCGATTGGTATAAATGCATATTTTGACGGACAGAATGAATTTGCCCATTTGGTCGTTGTTGTGTTACTGTTTTCGCATGGCCCAGTTAGCGATCGCTCGGGAGATTTGCGTGAATACGGTAAACAGTAGCTGCAATGAATTTGCACTAATTTTAAGGTCGAAATTGTCGATAAACTTATATATTGCTGCTTGATTTTTTGGACAACCTTAGAATGATAAATTAAAATTGTATTAAAGAATATGTTGAGGTTTATAGTTAAATTTTAATTGGGCCAAGAAAAATAAAAATTAAAAAAAGACCCTTTAGGTGAGTCGAGACTTGGTTGACAAAAACCGCATTTTTCATCAGTAACACAATGATCGCAGTTACTGCAAATTATTATTATTTGAAAGAAACAAGTTAAAACTGAAATTATTTAAATGATTTTGTACTACAATAGAATGTTTGAGAAGTTTAGAACTTGAAAGATTTTTACTTTTATTGTTATAGTATACTGGAATTCAAAATATTATTTATCATTAAATTTAATTTTTGAAAAAAACCTTAACACTTGACACTGCATATAATGATCCACGGAAGTGTCGACAGAAATGCTTTTTGGATCTAGCGAAGCCGGTGAATCAAGGTTTATTAATAGAAAAGCAGCTCCCATAGCAAATAATGCAAATATCACGCCAGTCATTGATATGAACAAGAGTAGCCGACGTCCAATACGTTCTATTAGATACATTGGCACAAATGTGGCCAAAAAATTGACGCCTGAAATAGTTAGTTTTAAAGATTTAAAATATACTTTGTGGACCCGTTGTGAAACTATTTTTATATTTGTTCAATATTTTTATATTTGTTCAAAACAGTATTATTTTCTTAACAAATACTACATACATTTTAATGCAGTTTATTTCTGTTATAACTACTTACTTGAAATGCCAGCCGAAATCCAGATAGCTGTATGTGGATCCTGAATACCAGCTGATTGAATTATCGTACCCGTATAATACCTTAAGTTGTTTTTGTTTATATTTACAAAAATAATGACTATAATTTTGATTTTTTGCCTTGTAAAACGATCATTTTAGCAAGTCATTATTTCAATATAACTATAAATTCAACCGTTTCGAAATATCGAATTTTGAGCCGCAAACTCAGTATGTAAAACTAACATAATGGTGTTAATTCCAGAAAGCTGTTGAAAGGCTTGCAAAGAACATCCAATAATAAGCGCTTTCCGAACATGTGGTGTCGTTAATATTCGTCCAAGCAACATCGACTCTACAATTCTTTTATTTTAATTTGTTAGAGAACTTAGTAAGTGACGTCACTATGCTACTAACATGTTGTAATTTCAACTCATATGAATCAATCAGAATTAATAAGACTAATAATATCTCTAAGCTGATTAATAATGAAATAGGTAGTGATGCGGGTATGACACCAAATCAGTAATACAGTTATGCAAAAGAATAGCTGATAAATAAGAAATATTTCTAAGCAGAAATTCAAATAAATTAAATTTATAAGTAAACAATGTACCACCGACGGCTTCCTTGGCTTTCTTTTCACTTTCCAGTGATTCCGCATTTTCAGAAACTTCGTAGGCTATCCAGTCCTCATATCCATTATAGATTTTGCTCAAAACCTACACTCGTTCTTTTTCAACATAGTTCAGTGATTACAAATATTGATAAGAGTAAGACCTGAGTGTCGAGAAAAGCAATTGGGATATTTTGATGCCAGGAGAATTTTAACCTAATTCTTTAAAAAATATTTAAAATGAAAACTAATCTGAATATGCCTTAACCAAGATAATTTAAAAGAAAAATTTTTAGAAGCAAGATATATATATATATCGGGAAAATTCGAAGAAAATAACCTTGCAGGCTTCTTCTTTCTGTTCCATTTTATATAACCATCGGGGACTCTCTGGCAGAAACAAAAAGCCTATGAATTGTATTATACCTGGCAAAGCAGCAAATGCGAATATTAAACGCCAACCAATATTCACTGGGTCAATGTATGAGAATCCACCTTAATTATAAATTTTAAAGCAATCTTTTTTATCAAACTTCAAGGAATACTTCGTTTTTAGAATAGAGCTTCAAATGAACATACACTAGCTGTTTCTTTTTTTAATGATAAATTAGAGTACATCATTTTGACAACATATTCATACTGAATGTTTCTATCAGAAATTCCAAAATTTCAAAAGGAATTAAGCAAACCAGCGATAAGATTGGAAGCCATTAAGCCAAAAGTGATCATTAGCTGAAAACCAGTCAGTAGAATGCCACGGATATGTAGAGGAGATGCTTCACCAACATAAATTGGTACTATCATTGATGCAAATCCTAAAAAATAGTGTTATCCACTAAGTACCAATAATTCAGTTACGCAAGTAAAAATTCAAAAATAAGTTACCAATAGCAAAACCGAGCAAAAATCTTCCAATAAGCAACGTTATTTTTTCTGGAGCTAATGCACAAATAGCTGCACCAATCACAAATACAACACTGGAAGACAAGATAATTTTTTTTCTTCCGAAATGATCAGATGCTGGACCAGCAAATAATGAACCGATCGCAGCAGTACCTGAAATAATCTTGGCTAATATTCTAGTATTACAAATATCAAAACTTTTCATGTAACTTATATCATCGAAACTAAAATGATATTTAGCGTTAGGTGTTAAGAAGTGTCGAGGTGCCAAGGTTAATTTTCCATGATATCTAGTCTTACGATTAACCTTTCTAAAATTCTCAATATATTCTGTTGATAGATTTAAGTTTAATTCAGTCAATTTGAGGAATGAACAATAGATGATGTTACAGTAGTAATTTAAAATGAGAATAAGAAGAAATAAAATACCTGGTGTTATACTGACGATTAGTTCCTTCCAAAGTGTGCTCATTGGCCTCATACCAACATTATGTTCCACATAAAGCATCGTACTTGAAACAATACCGGTATCATAGCCGAATAAAAAACCACCAATTACAGCCATAAATGCTAGTAAATAAACGAAAATGCCAAGTTTTGGCCGTGTGGTTGGTTTACGACTAGAAGAATTTTGAGCTGCGCTCATTTTTATCTGCAAAATTAAAATTAACGGATCTGAGATATCACAAAATACTCCAAAAATAATGGATAAGACGAAAATGTCTATAATCTGACCAAGCCAGTTTCCATTGTTCCTATATTTTAATAATAATCGTTTTATGATTCACTACAATAATTTGCAAAAATGCATGAATGCGGTTTTTTTCTAATTTATGGTCATATTATAGAACATAATTTGTTAACTTGCATCACTAATCTAGAGCCAGTCCTTTTAAAGTGAACTTTGTTTCGAACTTTTAATTGTTGTAAATTACAACTATGCTGTTGAAATTGGACAAATTCACGAAAAGTGTAACAGAAATTGTTGAATAGAGCCATTGGAAAAAAAATCTATGCACAGCCAAGAAATGCTTAATCACATGCTTACTGAATCTAGAATGTTTTATTGGTTATTATTATATCGTAATTTTGAAATTTGTACTACTAAACTCGTCGGTAAGTAAACTCGAAGTGATTGCTTAGGATTTCACTTACTCCAAGATAGCATTTTTAAAATTTAATAAAATTCTACACGTGTGAAATAGACGGCTTCTTTGAAGAAAAAGGAAAACAAATTAAAAGTAAGATTTGCTTTTGTCTTTTTCTTCAACGAAGCCTTTTAACTTCTGTCTCTATAAATTATTGAGAAGTATCTTGCTGCGGTTATATTATCATATCTAACTTGAATTGCATGTTAAGTTCTTTTATTTTTGCAACTTCAGTTAATTGGTGTTTAATTTTTCTTGATAGTTTCTATTACGCAGTTAAAATATGATGGATAAAATGAAACAGTATTTAAGGTTTCGTTGATATGATTTCGACACAACATAAGCAATACAGAGAGGAAAAAAAAGTTATCTTGATAGACTGGAAAAATTAACGCTGTTGGAAATGCATATCGTAATGTTATTATTTTTCACTAAAGAACTATTTCAACAAGCAATTAGGCCGTTACAAAATTACTTCAGAAAGGCACAAGATCTAAGATTCATTTCAAACTCGGTTGAAATGATAATTATAATTAATAAAAGAAAAATGGAAAAAGTTGTGGCATACAGTTTAAAACAGATTTTTTTCATGCCAATCCTTGAAATCCAAAGTAATTGTTTGGACTTTTTTTTGAGTAAAAATGTTGTAGCAAATTTGCTTGAAAACAATGAAACAGTTTGTCTATTGGGTAGAAATCTTTTATGAATCAACTTAACAATGCTTTCTTTATAAATGCTTTTCTAATAAATCAAAAAAAGTACCGTAGTTCAGGCGATTAATAGCTTAAATTTGAAATTTGAACCATCCTATGTGATAGAATAATCATTGAAGGAGAACAAGGTACTGTAGCATATTTCATAACCGTAGTAGGAAAGATGTGGGAGTGAGCTTTTGCTAAATTTGTTATCCAGATTGAAATGAAAACAAAAATCAGGAAGAATGCGATATTTATTGCAAGTCCCGTATCTTCCTTGGCTGCCACCCTGTAGAATTATGATCAAATACAATGTTTCTGATCCTATTTATCATAAAATAAACCAAGATTGGACCGCCCCTTTTTACTAATTACGGCAACGGAACGATAGCATAGTGATGTAAGACGTGATAGCAGGACAGAAAATCTATTTGCATTCCCCGAATTCATATGAAACGGGTTATTTTCTCTATGCCCTTTAAGTGAACAAACAGAACATCAAACATCTCATGTTATCGATTTTCACTGAATATAAAAAAGAAATCTGTTCAATGTTTTATCAACACCAGTAATTTATGGGTAGCATTTGAAGAAAAGATCAATCAAAATGAATATCAAAATATTTCTTGAAGTAGTAAAAAACTTCATTCCCTAACAACTTTACACAAAAGCAGAACATCAACATATGTCACATGACTAAAATGTTAGAATCTTGGCATACATATGAAAACTTCGTCGTTTCTGAACACGGAAATCGATTTTGATTTTCTATAATAAGTGCAAATAATTACAGTAGAAGAAGGAAGAGGAAGGAATTGACCTACTCTTTAGTCTTTTAGTCGAGGACAAAACCTTTGATACTTCAAAACCTCGCCATGAAATTCATTCGATCTTTGATCAGGTTGTGGCTGTGATATCAGCAATATGTTTTACTATAGAAATAACGGGACAGCCAAATGATTATAGCTCATAATATTTGATTTAATTACTTAACACCTATAATGTAGATATTAAATAATTACATTACACAAGTAAGTATTAATTGCTTAGACAGAATTCCTTATTATCCACAAATGCCAAGTGTTGCTTTTGTAATACGCTAAATGGCTACAGTATGCAAATTGTTAAAAAAAACAATTTCATTTAGTGTTCTACATATTTCCTGTCGATCAACTCCATTTGTTCACTACTTTCTTCTTATTAGTTATGCTAGTTGTTTTCTGAAATTCTATTTTTGAGAATTATTCTTTATTTTTACTGCATTTATCCTTATTGTTATAAATTCACCTTTATATTCAAAAAAAAAAGGAAAAAAATGTTTTCATACTTACTGTAAATTTTTACACTCATTGTAAATGAAGGGACAATGTCTTTTTTTGTGTTTTTAATTATGTGGAGGTAAATTTGGAAAGGTTTAAGGGAAAACAAAACTTTCAAAGTCTGGTATTACCAAAAAGTGACAGGAATGAATTTCTATTTATGAAAAAAGTGGGAAAATGAAAAAGTAGTAAAAGCATTACAAGTTTTAATATCATTTGCATTATAACTAATTCAAATTAAATTAAGAGCATAACTTTAGGAGAGATTATATTGAAATAAAAGTTTAAATATCAAGGAGAGAATATGGTATTTCATTAGACATTACAATTTTTCTTCAGTAAAAATATTCTAATTTGAATTTTAAACGAAATTCTGTTTAGTTTATGATAAACTCTATTTAAATGAAACTCTATTTCTTGATGGTTTTCTTAATATTTCAATACTTTCCCCATTGTATGAAGTTAAACTATCATGCAACTAACTGCTGCTAAACTTAAATTAGCTTATAAGGATGGATCTTCCAGTATATTTTTTGATTGTCACATATCACTGACGTTTTAGTAACAGTATGGTTCTCATTCCTCAATCGCAAAATTTAAATCATTCTTTTATCAGATGTATCTGTTTATTTATTTTACTTTAATTTTTTTTTTTTTTGGTTCGATGTAGCCTTGAAATGGACCTCACTTTTAGATTCATTTTCAAGCAATATTGAATTCAAAAAATATTTGACATCAATTGTAATATTACATCTCGAATTGCACTCTTCAAAAGAAAATTTCCATGTAAGTGAAAAGCTTTGACAAAATCTGAAAAAACAGTTGTGTTACTTTTCATAATTACTAGAATTTTTGAAATTTGACAATCCCGAAAAATGAATCTGACAGTTCATATCAGAGTTAAAAGTTTTAAAGTTTACTTGAAATTCCTAGTACATAATTTTTCGACAGACAATAATAAGTATGGAGTTCCAGGAAAAATCTTACAGCTTCAAAAAAATTATTTTAAATAATTAGTAGGAAAATAGTACGGAGAGCATTTCAAATCGATCAGTCTTTAATTACTATGGATCTACGCCATAAAGTTGGTAGTCATCAGATTTCTTATTTACCATCTGATCTTTTTAATCTAGAATGAATCAACCAGCTATGTTTAACCAGAAATGTTTTTTTTTTTCTTTTTCTTATTAAACTTGCTTATTTACTTTTTATAATAAAATCATATTTGTTGTTTGAATGGAATTCAAAATAAAGCAATCAGTTTATGTATTCATTTTTATAGGCTGATTTAATGTTTTGAGACTAGTACATTTAGATATATTGTTGTAATCTCATATTTTACCATTAATGGAACTATGAGATGTAAGTGCTATTTGTCTGAATTATTGAATCATAATTAGTTTATGGCTTTGGCAGTGAAATAACTAAAAACCGAATGTTCTTCATTTTGGAATAAGAAAGTTCAAAATTTAAACCACCAAATTACTCCATCAGAACAATAAAGCTACTTCGGTGATTAAGTCATCTTTACAAGATTAAAATGTTTGTCCTGTTCATTGAAAGAAACTTTCTTTGAAACATTTTATTTCACTTCGTTTTAAAAATTCCCAGTTGATTTCACTCTACGGTAAAGGCTGATGGCATCAATATTTATTTGTTCTTTACAGCTATCAACAACGATGGCAATACCAAACAGCAAAAATATTTGTGTAAGCCCTTTTCATAATATCCTGCAAACTCTTTCCTTTTCTCTTTTATTCTCTTTTGATATGATTGGCCTTCCAAAATAACAATGAACAAAATGTATCGTATGACCAGATTATATCAATTATTGCTTCATAGAAAAAATTATGATTCTGTAAGACAATGATTTCTGATTTGATAAAATAGTCTTTATAAACTGTGTAATCTTAAAAGTACTGAAGCGAAGTACGAGTAAAAATAAAGTGCTAAAATTTTATAGCTAGAACGAACATTTCTAAAAATAATAGTGAATTTATTTCATTTGGTAAACATATTGGTGCTCAAACTTCAGTTCTCCATTTTCTCTTTAGAAAAGAAAAAAGACACTGTATTTTTATTTACTACCAGAAATTCATGCTTATTTCTTGCTAAAAAATGTGAACAAATCTTAGCGTATGTGGAGACTGTGATCCTATTGAAAAAGATAATACTGTAGAAGTGGAATCTGAACAAAGGGGAAGACGGTATGAGATGGAAGAAGTTAAACCTATGGTAAATGGGATAGGCAAAGAACTTAAGTCTAATCTCGTAGGATTACGTAAGAAATAAGTGGAACTTGTGAAATCCAATAAACCATGCAATTTCTCTATCCAATTCGAAATTTCAGGTTCCTTCAGTTCATAAATGAAAAACTTCCATAAAATAAAATCCGAGGAAAGTCATCGCCGCATGTAAGTTGAATCAGAAAACCTCGAACAATTGTAAAGAGACTGTTGCATTACCTGCGGCCAGGGATAAATAATCCAAAATGAATCATTGATAGCATAAACAGTACTTCGATTAAATGAAAACATCGGATTCGGTACTAGACTTTTTATAAATGCATAGTACATTCGACGTTCATCATTATTAGTTTGGTAAATGCTATGTTGAACGAGATTCCGCTGATCAACCAGTATGAAATATTCAAAACCAGCAAACACTTCACAAAATCATTTTTTTGACCTACTAGCAAATCCGAAACGGTGATAATTTACTGATTAACCTGATAACAAATACTAACTATTAAAAGTTAAGGAAGAATATCCCAAAAACTTGATAAAAAACTCGGAATTCTGTTGTATTTCCAAATGTTCAAGAAAACAGATGTCTGGAACTATTTTGCTTGAAATACCGAACTATTTTTATACAATCATAAATCAAGATTTGAAAATCTTTCGCCCATCATCTGTAAACCAGTGTTTATATATTTCTCAGCCAAAATATCTATTTAAAAAATATTGATTTCTTCTGATTGTACGAAAACTGCTCTCTGGCCCATTTTTAATTATTACAAGAATATTAACATTCCAACTCCCAATGCTTTCTCAAAAAATTGAGAACATAATTTAGCAAAAATATTTACTATAAACAATTTAAAATTTCAGCATTAAAATACTCTTAATTTTTAAATATGTCATGAAACTGAAAATCTATGTAGGATGAACTGTGCATCAGTTTTTTAAAAATACCTTTTTTTTTCTTTTTTTTCGTTAAAAATTGTAAAATTGCATCCTAGCTGAAATTTAGAATTAAATATCAATACGCATCAGTTCGTCACTTGATTACTGGTTGAAATAAGTAAACCATTTGTCGCTCAAAAAACGAAATGTTTTGGAATCTCTTTTGATGGGAATACAAGACGTGAGAAAATGTGTGCAACTGTTCGAACTTTCTTTATTTATTTAATCCAAGTGTCTTTACTTGTAATATTCTATCAACTCCCAGGAGTTCGAACTCTTTGAGGAGGACCTCTTGAAACAAAAATAACATCAGTGATGTGATGCACACTTGAGAAACCCAAAAAATGCAATGTTGATGCCAAAAAAAAAAAAAAAAAAACACTGCTCTTTGACACTCAGTGCTATACTGTAGCGATAACTGGACCACCTTCTTTGAATCAGTTTTGTAATATAGCATTTCTATAACAAGCCCTGCAATGTTCCACACATCGTAAATATTGTATAAATTCCATGTCCAACATTCCTCTTTTGGACCAACACTTCCGCATATAAACCCAAACAATGGAATTCCATGAATAAACAATGAGAAAGCGGGTTCTGAAACGATGTAAAAAGCAAATAACTTATTGGAAATTAAACCATTCACACATACAGAACAGTGGTAACTGCTTATGAACAGATTCCAGATGAATTATCCTCACCCTCAATGATTTTTCATTTTCCAAGAAAAATAATTATTTATCATAAACTCTCAAAAAGAAACTACCCATATCTACCCATAAGCTGAACAGATACAACTGAAAATAGAATACTACTTCTTTTAAACTAAATTGAAAAACGAGAAATTTTTCACCTCTCAAAAACTTTATCAGCCACTCTTAAAGCACTACGAGCATTTCAACTAAAACTTGTTGAACAACAAAGATACTAAGGCAATGAGTAACCTTGAAGAGCACTCGCTCTACCAGGACGATGATAACAATCAATTTATTGTTAATAAGATGTTCTAAATTATATTCGTCGATAACAGCAAAGGAAATTATTACAATTACATCATGGTCATCTTGAACTAAATTTCTGAATGGCAGATGGAATACGTCAATGTTTAACAGATGTGATTCTGGAACAATAAGTAACCATTATCTATTTCCTCTGTCATCTGATGCCTCTTCAAGCTTTGTTTTAATGCGAGTAAATTGGTGCTTCAACGATGAGTTAGAATCGAAATCCTCTTGAGAAAATAAAACAGGAATAAACCCTCTCGCCTTCAACAAACGTATATTTAGCAATGGTGGTCCCATCAGAGTGCTCTTATCGTCATCAGTACACTGTAATTACAGGATATACTGAAAGTGGTAATGGTCAATAAAAAACGAAAGCCAAGTGTGGCTTAGTAGAAATGAAAGAGTATTTAAACTCTAATGAAAAAAATAAATAAATAATAAATAGTTAACAGAAATGGATACTTACTGGCAAAGTTCGATCCTTCCAGGAGAGATAAATTACAGCCAAACGAGGTGCCTTCGTTTCCTCAAAATGGCTCAATGGAACAAAACGATCTCCTTTAACGTCTAGCTTGATGACTGCATTAACAAAAATCCCATCCTCAGTAAGAGCTGGCGGAAATGCATGTGAATTCAATGGAACCAATTTATGCAATAATGAATGAAAATACCGGACATTCCCTTCCTCATTCTTCCCGTAACGCAATTTGAAAGCCATATCATTCTGAAATGTTGGGCAATAATCAGAGGGACATTTTCGAAAAATCTCAAGACAAATATCTGGATAAAATAAATTCCTTCGTAATTTTTGATTTCTTTTGAAAAAGTCTTTAACATATTACATATACGACTTACATAAGATATAGAGAAACTATAAATCTAACAGGAAATGTTTCAAAACATACCAAAGTTGTTGATGGAAACTGCATAAGATCCAAAATATCTACTGAGGGTCCTTGATAGGCTTTATTTAATGTTCCTTTCAAGAAATACTGCATTTGAGCAATAGTTGTTACAACCATTAGCTTTCGAAAACCACTCAGTCTGAAGATTTACACTATCAATAACAAAGATACCGATTTGTATTGGTTTCAGTAATAGAGCACCTCGAAAATTAAAATTATTAAAAAAAAACTCGAAAATTAAAAAAACTCTGCAGTAAAAGGAAATTTCTCGAACCCTCCTAAGATGTTTGCGACGAATGTCGGTTGTAAGACAGTTTGAGCCAATTCTGGTGATAGTCTGTCGCATGTTGCTAAAGCATAGACTGCACTAAGCCATGTCTTGGGTGAGTCAATCTTTGAAGAAGTTAACTTTTCGCATAGAAATACACTGGCTTCTTGAATTAAATCACCTTTGCCAGCTATTGCACACCAATGCACAGCGTATGATAATTCGTCAAGAGCAGCATTCCTAATAAAACAGCAATCAGAGTAAAAAAAAATATTAGCACCCTTACTAAAACTAATCTTTCTTTAAATGATATGAAGTATCTCCAGATTAGAAAAAGCACAGCCAGATAAAAAAAACATTCGTAAGATCAATAAAGATAATATGGCAGTGCCAATGACAATAACAACTATAACGATGGAAACGAAAATAAAAGAAAGAAGCTAGAGTGCTGATGATAACGACTAGCGATAATGATAACAGTAATAACATAGAAAATTACACTGATAATTTTAAATTGCCCATGGGTTTAAAACTAACATCTGATTATTATTGATCCATGCAGCAATAGCATTCCATGTCCGAAGGTTACCAATATGCAATTTCGTCATCGAATTAACAATCGTATTAATCTGCGACCACTTGGTGAAACGACTAATATTGGCAAAAGTGTCGTCAGCTATAATTTGTCGAAGTCTATTATCCATGAATCGTAATTTTGCAGCTGATTGTGCCAACAGCAACAGCTTGTCAACCTGAAAAAGATGACCGTCTTATCACATCTGACTATAAACAATTGCCACATCGAGAAAACCTTTGATAAAGCATTAATGAATATTGATCAAAAAGTGATAGACAGCTACACTATCTTGTAAAGCACAAGTAATATTTAAATGAAATACTGACTGTTAAGCCCTTCTTCTTTTGTTCGAAAGTATCGCAGATAAGACGCAAAACATGAGGCGGTCGACTTGAGCTGTTTGCCAAACTTGACATCATGCCAATGAGTTCATTAGAAGACATCGAAGATACACAACTTTTTGCTTTTTCAATAAATATGTTGAACCAACTATCGCTTTTATTCCAACATACAATCACGGAAACAATATCTTTTGGCTGCGTGATTTCACTAAAATATTTTTCCTTTTTCAAGAAAGCAATCGTCATGCCAACGGAAGTGGTGCACACACTGAATCTTTTAAGACTTAATTACGTAATATGCTATCAATATTACCGAATATCCTCCGTCTACTTCATGGCGAATAGCAGGAGATAAAACAAACTGAAACTGAAATTACTGAGATCGTGACAAGTTAGTGAAAAAATGTAACCTAATATATTGTTAGTATTAATGGAAATTCTAGATTAATCACTGTTTAAAGAATACATTTTATAGCAAAAAAAAAAAATTCAACTGAATAGGAAAATGACACAAACCTTGCTTTCAGCTGTAACCATTCTCTCACTTGATAGAATAAATCCTCGGGTAGGCGGATTTTTTTGCTACTCACTAAAGCAGCTAAACGGACTAGTGGTGATACCGGGACAGAGAATACATCGGTAGAAAACTGTTGTCTTAATACATCAACCAATGTTTCAAAGAGGGATTCATCAGTAAGTTCGAGAATAACTAATGCGCACATAGTCTCGAGCGTCGAGTTCATGTTCAGTTTACTGTTTTTTAATGATCTATTCATTTCAGCTAACAGTCCTCTCAAAAATATTAACGAGTGAAATAGAGGTACGTAACAATATATAAAGTAAAATGCCACATGTCCGTACATTCTCTTACTATCTTGTAGTAACTTGAGAATTATATTTCAGAGTTCCAGTAAACGCCATTATTATTCTAGTTCTTTCGACTAAATACATGAGTGAAATATAAATGATTAAACTGAATAAACTAATGTCAATCTATTACTAGCTAGGACATATTTTTAAACTGACTAGCTAACTTACTTCTTCAGATATGCTGCCGCTTTCTGAATACTAACACTTTCATTAGCAAGTTCAGCAAAACGCGTCAAAATTTTTACAGAAATTTCACTACTGATTGAGCCTTCTAACTTCGCGCAAACCTAAAACTCCAATTTATGTTGAGAATGGTGGGAATTGAATGCATTACAAATTACTGACTCATCACAGAAAATACTCAAATATAGTGGGGGACTTAAGAAAAAGACAACTTTTGCCACAGTATACGAAGCATAAAGTTTATTGACAAACGAGCAAGGACTCGACACCTAAAACTATTACTTCTATTACGAAAAAATGGATCTGTCTGCTACATGTCAAACATAATAGAAGTCAAGTACTTTCCTGAGTGAGATTTTAAGCAACAAATTTAAGGCATATGCACTCGCATTACGAGTTACTTCGAACAAAAAGTTTCAAAAGATGATCACAGAAAATATAGATTAACGAGTAATAGAAACCGTAAAACGACCTTTCTGAGACCTTCAACACTCGTAACTGTATTGATTTCAGCTTCTTTGACGCTGCTTTCCTGAGTGAGATTTGTAATCAGCAAATCCAAGGCACATGCACTCGCATTAGGAGCTACTTCAGTTGAGTAGAAACGCTTCTTCATTATATTTTTCAATCTAATCTTTTGCCATTGTGCACCCGAAATTTGCACATTTAACGCACGTCGAAGAAATAGCAATGAAAACCGAAATAAAGCCATCTCGACTCGCTTTACTTGCTTCTTTCACGTTATGTCCATTACAACTAATTCAAGATTCATTTCCGATTCTGAAACGATAAATTAACAACAGCACTTTTCCTCCTGACAAATCTGGTCCTAAAAATTTCCATTCTACAGGAGATGCATCCTTAAAACCCAAATGACCTGTATAGCGTAAATTTCTTTTGCCTCTTTTCCTCTAATAACTAAATTTGTCCTGACCAATGGAAAAATCTTTTCATCCTGAGTTGTCTGGCAATTCAAGCTCAGCTTAAATCCCATTTCCTCATTATTTAATCACACGAAACAATGTCTCACCAATAAAAGTCAGAAACTTCGCACTGGAAACCTTCTCAAACCAACTCTCTGTTACTGATGGTTTTTTTTTTTTTGCACTGTATGAGGAGAAAGGATTAGGTGATGTGGATTTATAAAGGAGAAAGGGTGTTGTAGGTATGCTCGAGGAAGAATTCTGGCATTTGTGTTTTCCGTTCCCACCCAGCCAAACTATCATTCCCAATTATTTGTGATCAACCAAGAATCACAGTTCACGTCTCAAGGCATACCAGGCCTTTCATTCCCTGCGGCATGCAACAGAAATGCAACACATCATTTAGGTGTGGGGATATTGCCACGATTTCGTCTGGGTTGCGGAGCATATGAGTGGGTTGCATATGAGATCAAGCAGTGGAGGTAAAGTATCAGTTCCTTTTCTATCTTCATTTCCTATTATCCTTTAACCTCTGTCTTTGTAATCATCTCTTTCGCTTCTATTTATTTGTCAAAATCCTACTATCAGAGTTGCATGACCCCGGCAAAAAATATCTGTACATGATTTCTGCTAACGAATCATCCTCAACATGAGAACCCAGAAATTCCTGTCTAACACTCCCACGGAAGATCTCAGCCGAAATTGCGGAAATCATAGTCTTTTGCTTTTTAGAAAATATTTCTTTAATCATACAACAGTGCCTTCTGCCACCCTCACCTGTTCCTTATGCTTCTTCATAATTAATCCAATAATTCCGCATCAATACTCCGTCCCACTGTGTACCCCCTCATCCCTCCATAAACAACCAACCCACTCATATGCTCCGCAACCCAGACGAAATCGTGGCAATATCCCCACACCTAGATGATGTGTTGCACTTTTTCTGTTGCATGCCGCAGGGAATGAAAGGCCTGGTATGCCTTGAGACGTGAACTGTGATTCTTGTTTGGTCACAAATAATTGGGAATGATAGTTTGGCTGGGTGGGAACGGAAAACACAAATGCCAGAATTCTTCCTCGAGCATAACTACAACACCCTTTCTCCTTTATAAATCCACATCACCTAATCCTTTCTCCTCATACAGGGCAAAAAAAAAAAAAAAACCATCAATAACAGAGACATAGGACTATGAAGGGTTCTCATGAACTCCCCCGCTAAATTCTTCTCATATTCCTTTGCTTTTAAAATGAGGAGCTCTTCAGCTAGTTACTGAATTTAAATTTAAAATGCTTGCTAAGTAGTTTTGATGATCATCGAACCAAGTCCAGCCTACAACGAAATTTCAGGAATTGAGTACGTCAAATTACTGCAAATTTTGATATAATCCTAAATTAAGTAAAAACTGATACATTTCTACTCATTTCATTAGTGCAAATAGGCTGGCGTGTCAAGAAATTAATGTTAAGGACCTCGCCTTTCATATCAAGCAATCAAAAGTTTTTTAAACTGCGGCACCACCGCAAATTATCTAAGTATGGAAAATATCGGTCAAATGTGACTAAATGATCACAGTCCTTTTTTTAGTGAAATATTTATTTTCAAAAAGAATAAACACATCTAATCCTGTGGAAGCATTACGATGAAAACCTTTGACGCATACTAAATATACATATATATATATATATATAAATGCATAATTTAGCGTATATTGAGTTATTAAACATTATGATTGATTTATTGCTTATACTTTAATGTTTCATGCTTTATTCATAATTTTGTACGCCTTCAAGAAGTGATGAAATGGAGAGTTACGAAAGGATTTTTTCTTGTTTTGAAATACTCGAACACTAATAGCAATCATGACCTTTTTCCTTTCATTTTTTTAATTTATTTTTATACCTTATTTTTTGTTTTCCCTTTGGTTCTTTTGTTCTCTTCCTAATCCCTTTATTGGTTCTTTTATTTCATAGCCCATTACTTTCTCGATGACTTGCAAGAGATTAGAGTTGTGAACACGACATTTCCCATTTCTAGACGCTTATATATGATCTGTCTGGCATGGAACAGTATGTCATCATGTGCAGAGCAAGATTACGGCTTACAAATATGCGGTTAAATCAGCGCAATTGAATATTATTATTTCATTGTACTATGTAGAATTTGAGTAAAAATTCCAACAACTTTTGATTGTACAAAGTTAAGATTAGAAAGGAACATGGAAAGCTAGCTGTCGTCAGACTTTACGCTTACTTCCTATAGTTCTTCCCACTAGGTCACAGATTATTTTTTCCTATAACTGGCATACCTTGCTTTGTTACACAAATATCCACATCTTGCAAAAGCTCATAAATGATAGTCCTATTTCCTACGTGACAGTGCATCGCTAAGGATAGAATATTCAACTGAAAGTTAATGACTTTCAAATGTACATGGCAAATATCATATCAAATTTGTAATAAGCATCCTAAAGGAAAAAATACTTCCTTGACTGTTTCGGCTTTCACCTGAACCAATAAAAAACCCAGTTTTCAGTTAGTCATCGTTGCTGAATAAATGCCTCTTTTATAGTGAGACATTATCATGCATCAAATTTTTTATATTCTCATGAGATATTATCTCACTTGGTGAATTAGTTGTACTTTCAAGAACTTTTCGTACTTTCAATATTATATTGCATAAGTTGAAAATCATTATCACTAGCTAATATTACATTCACATTGTATACAAAGTAAAGCCATCCGTATATTTTGGGTTGAGTAAAATATTTTGCATGCCTTTCGACTAGTAGAAACTGTTTAAAATTAAACAATAAATGAAGATCTCAAAAGTGAATAATGAAGTAAGAAGTAATGGAACCACAATAAGCAGCAAAAATGGATGATAAGACGGTAATGGAAGGAAAATTAGAAGCAAAAACAGTCTTATCAAAAAATATCAGAACAGATGGATTATTTGTTAAAAGTCTCCTAAACTTTAAATCACTTTTACACATCAATAAAACTTTACAAAATAATGAATTTCGATATGATACAGTGTCTTTTTTTGCAAAGTTCATAAACTTTGAAAAAAAAAAAACTTGATTTCTTTTTTAAAAAAAACCCATCCATATTTATATAACGATAAAAAGGACTACAAAAAAGAAACAATTACTTAACAAAAGGCATTGTTTTCAGAACATTGTGCAGTAAGCTGCATTACATTTTTTTACCTAAGTAAAAATACCTTGACGAATTCATTCACCAGCAAAGGCTTCTATGCCAACAATACAGAAAATAATCTTTTCTTCCAGGATAGCTTGGATCACAATGTCAGTGGAGTTTTCATGTGAATTGAAGTTTTAAGTTTATCAAATACTTCTCAATTTTACATCGAACTTCTAACAGGTTAAATTTCACATATTCTGAAGCTAATAAAATTAACTTCTCATTTCAACACATATTCGAAATTTGAGAAAAGGAAGTAATCAATTTGAGGATTTTGCAGCAATTTCATTGTCGTATATTCCAGTGGTTATGATACAGTCAAAAAACACTTGTGCAAAGAAATTTTTGTGGCCGTCATAAAATCAGATTTTAACTTGCTCACTTTGAATTCAGTTGCACTATGTGGAAAAGGAAATACGTAGCTTCTGAAAACTCGGGAAGATTCACTGGCTATTTGAACCATAAAGTTTTGAAGCTCTAAAACAAGTTTGTAATTTCTTGATTTCATTTTCTGATTTTTAGAAATTCTTTTTATGGTTAGTAAATTTTTTAATTTAAAAATTTAAAGATTTTTAATTATTTTGAACTATTCAATCTTTCTGAATTTAAATGATCTTAAATTTGCAATAATCTCAAACTCAAATCTTAAGTTTCTAGAATTCTTAAAATATTTCAAATTTTCCTAAAAGCTTTTTCTAATTTTTTTCTTTCAAAATGTTTATTTTACTTTACATGCTTCAGCTTAAAATCCTTCATATTTCATTTTTTTTTCGAATTAAAAATTTTAATTCTCTTCATCATTTCTTGAAAATAATTCAGATTTATACCAATTGTCGTGAAAGATTTAAATTTTTCTTTATTATTTTAGGAGACGTTTATTGATTTCTGGGAGATTCGCTTAACATAGACATTAATATGTGGGATAATACAGGAATATAGTAAATCGTTTATCAAGAGAAGCTATAATACAATAAACTTGCTAGAGAAGAACTGAAGTAGCGAAATCCCTTTTTGTGGTCGAACTGCCTCGTGATTGAACTCTGCTGGTTTAACACACTACTGTTAATATGAGTAGCCTCCTTATGTAGCAAGCAGTATACATAAACAAAATACATGATTTACAATAATCGGTCTAATAAAGAGCTGTTGACCTGGTTTAGAAACAAATCTAATTACTAGTTAGTGGTGGCACAACAGTGAGATCAACTAAATGAGGAGCTGATACCGTGTGTAAACAATATATAGAAGATTTACAATCTAAACATAAGTTTACTTTTTGGAAACAAAAAGTTTAGGGTATAAACATTGTATTGCAAAGAGTTCATAGAATATATTTCTTACTCATATTTTCTACTCTCATATAATATTTTAGATTTTTGCGATATTGAAATCCACGGTTTCCAACAGAATGAGTCCAAAATCTTAGTTACTACTTTTACCAAATATAATTAGTGTATTATTATTTATCAATTATTATCAATAATATTATTGTTTATTATTATTATTAAATTTTTTCATTTGCAGCTTCTAAAGGTTAGCATAAAAAAAATTAATGACCACTCCTATTTCTGATGCGCATGTATTACTTCAAATGAAATCTACTTTGATATTCAACTAACAGCCAAGCATAATTCTTCTGTTTAAATGGAAACTGATAACCATCAACTAATGTTAAAGTTCAAACACGTACTTTTTAAGCTACGATTACACCAAGTGACCGGTTTGATATAGAATTCCGGGAATTAAAATATTTCTTTCAATTTGGAATTTATAATAATTAGAGTTTGTTAATGAACTAAGTCTCTTTTCCTTAGTAGCACTATAAATGAGGAAAAAACCTAAAACCACTCATGAAGGGAATGAAAGCTGTATTTTTTGATTTACAGCAATTCAAATTCAATTTTGCTCGTTCATAAGCAAGTCCATACTAACTTTATATGTGGGATGCAATTTAACCATGACTATACAAAACGTATTTGTTTTCACAAGTTTTCTTGTATCATCTATCGCGAGAGGATTCCAGGCTATATACGTAGTTTCAAATACTGGTTTCTCGGAATAGTGCATGTTAAAAAAAGGATAAGTTTGGACTGTTCATTTAGTATTGCGTAGAGTACTTATCCTAAACTGCCTTTTGGAAAGCAAAAAATTAAGAGCAAAAATTTTTTTCTTTTTGAAAGACTGAAGTAAAATTGGTGAGAGGATGAAAAAATATTTTCCTAGTTAAAAAAATGCAGTTAAGTAAACATAGTTAAGTGAACAAACAATAAATGTGGTCAATAGCATCTGTAGGGAGAGAGCTGTACAAACTTGCATATATCATGTGTATCGTCTGCCTCCCGTCATTATCCAACCAATTTCACCTGCCAGCATTCACCTTTCTCAATCATCTATCCTTCATACAAGAGAGCATTAGACACAGTACTATACTGCTATATCAGAAGAGCACTGCATAATATGATTTAACATAAATTTTGCAAAGATTCCAATTAATTTTGCATTCAGTCACTTTCATTCATTAGAATTATTTGACCGTTTCTCTTATAATTTCTTCCATTTTTGGGCACTGGTAAAGATATTGTTTAAGTTATCTCAAGCATACAAACTCAGTTAGTTACAACGTATTATTAAACATATCAATAATTTTTATTTCGGCAAAACAAAATTTACTACTTTATTTTTGAAATATTTGTGAGAAATTTTTAATACCGATGTACCAAATATCCATCATACTTGTTATTCTATATTTCAATAACAAATGACGTAGATACGTATTAGATATTTTTTAATCTTATGAGGAAATCATGCAGTTATCTACTTACAGAATCAAAAATAAATTACAACAGTATTTCTTTACAAGACAAAAAAATAACTTTAAAGAAAATAGACTCGCAAATATTAATCCTATTGATAAATCTCAAACTACGGAAATTTGTCCAAATCAAAACAAATTGAATTAGCTGTCCCGGAAGCGTCTAAGTATTAAAAGCAATGCAGTAAGAGCAAGACAAATTTGACTATTTGAAAAATTAGGTATGTGGTTGCTTTTGTTTTCACATGAAGTCATCCGAAAATTCCGAAAATTATCGAGAGATTTGATAAATTATTTTAGTAAAATGAAGTAAAAAGTGAAAATGATTTAAAATGATATGTCGCGATTGTATTTGCAGTTTCTTTTCAACAAACTATGAAAGTGAGTGGGCCACTTCGCGATGAAAAGCAAAGAAACTTTACAAAGTGAACAGTACATAGTATCATCGAAGAAATCTTTCCAAATTTCATTATATATCCTTTTTATCTACTTGATATCATTTTTACTTCCGATTTTCAAAAGATTTCTAATGAAACGATTGCTATTATGCAATTTGGTGAACTGATATTAAACCTCAATTTAAAACTGGTTGACCAGTTCAGCAGGGTTAATTAATTTCATATCCGAATATTATTGATTTCATAATATGCTACTTGTTGAAACAGTTCGTTGTTCATTTTACTGTAAAAAAGGAAATTTTAAAACATTAAAAAGTGATAGAAATAGGTTTATCAATTTACTTACCAATTGTAATAAAGCCGGTATTTTGAAACAGAAAGTGATAACTTCATCCCTTCATCAAGCATAATCAACAGGAATAATCGTTGATGAAATATCCTTAATAATATTATTAAAAAATTTCTTCTTCCTTCACCTACTCTTTTAAACAAATTAACTCACTGCTAATAATACTAAAGTAATCACTGTCAAAGTTGAGACTTGGTTTCCACACGCAAACTTTGTGAATAAGAATATTACTGGACGGTAACACAATAAACTAATCAATATATAGAAGATTTACAATCTAAACATAAGTTTAAAGTTTAAAGATTATTTTGCATAGAATACATTTCTTATTCACATTTTCTAATGTTTTAGAGTTCCGCGATATAAAAAAACTGCAACACCAATTCATAGATTTTAAGGGTTTAATTTTTTATATTATTTCGATATTGCAATTTTTTTTGTTTACTTTTCATTATTTTATTCTTTTTTACTTTTGAAACTTTTTTTTATTTTTCATTTTTAGAATTGTTTAAATTTTTGCATTGTCAAAATGTATGATTTTTTAGGCATTGAAATTTGAAATTTATTTATTAAAACATACTGCATGCATTTTTTTGGCTTTACCTTGTTTTATTGTTAACTTTATTGCAGTACTTTAGATGCTGCTACTTATCTTTTGTGAACTTTATTTCTCCCGTGCATTTTTGATTCCATCTGCTTACTCCATATTTTTCGTTAATCTTACTTATTATTATTAAATAATCTTGTTTTATCTTTTTTTTATTTTTAAGAACTTGTTTTGTCTTTCAAAAATTGCAAATTCTGTTCATCTCAACAACGGTAATTCTATTTGTTGTTAGTGCATGCTTTTCTTATAGTTTCACTAACTGCATGCTTTTCGTTAGTTCTACCAACTGAATGTTTTTTTGTAAATCTAACTTATTGTTATTGAACAATATTTCGGATGAGGAATCTTTTTTTGTTAACTTTGTATTTGTACGGACTTTTGATTTCCTTTACCTACTGCCTGCTTCATATTAATCTTTTTTATTTACTGCATGTTCTTATTAATCTTTTAAATTAATCTCTGCATGCTTCTCCTCAGCCTTTGAATCTTTTTTCTTGATTTTATTTTCGCACTTAATTTTTTTTCCCTGCCAACTTCACTCACCCAAATAGCAGTGCTTGTTTTTGATAAGCGCTTTTTTAGTAATTTTACTGATTGAATTTTTCCTTTTTTATTAATCTTGTTTATTATGGATAGTACTTCGAATACTTGAAGTTTTAAGCCTTCTTTTTTTAATTTTATTTTTTATGTAATTTTGCTTACTTTACATTTACTACTTGTTTGTTAATTCTGCTCATTTCAACAACAGTGTTTTTAGTTGTTATTAATGTATGCCTGCTTTGTTAATCTTACTTATTATTAATGAATTATATTTTTAATCACTAGGAGCTTTAAATCATTCTTTCTTAATTTATTTTTTGTATTCATTTCTGGCTACGTTTACTTGCCGCATTCTTTTCATTAACTTTGCTCAACACTAAAAAATTGTGCTTGTTTTTGAATGCATGCCTTTTCCGTAGTTTTACTAGTTGCATGCTTTTTTGTTGTCCCTACTATTCATTTTATTTGTAGCTTTTAAATCCTTTTTTGTTTACTTTGTTTATGCATACACTTTTAGTTCCTTTTATTTGTTGTATATTTCTTATTAACTTTATTGACTATAATAACAGTAATTCGTACTAGTTGATGCATGTTTTTTCGTAGTTTTATTAACTGCGCGCTCTTCCGTAGTTTTGCTAATTGCATGCATTTTCGTTTATTTTACTTACTGCATAATTTCGGTTAGCTTTACTCATTTGAATAGCAGTAATTTCTAATTGTTTTGATGCATGCTTTTATGTTATTCCTTTTTTATTACTATAATTAAATTTAGCTTTGTCTGGTGCTTGTAGTTTAGAGTCGAACTTAAACTTTCATATGGTCAAGAGCCTTCCTTGTTTGTTATTGTAGTTGGCATAAATGATTGCGTTGAATAATAGGTCTGTTGTAAGGATTTTATTTGTTAATAACCACAATGTATAGGTATTAATCTATAGCAGTAATATTGATAATTTATCTACAATATTAATAATTTATCTACGCAGAGTATCTACAAATGAGATGAAGAAAATGGGTAAATGAATAAATTGGTCGGGAAATGAGCTGAATTGTGAGTGAGGAAGAGCAGCAGAATTGTAGCTTACTGGTAAGGAAAAAACTGATAAAACTGAGAAGTTGATTGAGACAAAAGGTTTAGACCCTTATATAGTGGGTCTGACTTGCAGCAACAGCATGATTATTGAGTATCAGATGATCTTTACTCTTTATATAGTAAGAGATGGGTTTTAATACTGTAGTTTCTTAAAGAATGACTATTAGCTTAGAAAACCTTTACAATATTTCGACATTGTAAGCAAATTTGATTTGCAACAAAGAAGTAGTTTTTAACATATTAAACAATGCACATACTCTTTGTTATCAGACAAGCAGATAAGCTCAACTACAGTGAGAAAATGAGAATTGAAATAATGATTGCTTACATCATGTATAATTTGAAACAGTTTTACATTTCTAATGCTTAATTAAAATGAATTTTAATATTATGGATTAATACAATTTTGTCTGATATATTTTGTAAGTTATTTGGAGGTTTGCATGACTGTTTCGAATTCCGCGACACGAGTAGTAAAATTGATGATAATATACTTTTGTAATAAACTGTTCGTAAGTTTGTGATTCATCTAATGCATAAATTATACTATTTGCTTTTTGCCTGCAAATATGATTAATTCAGGAATTATCTTGGGCTGTGACTAAACAGTATCGTTTGAACTGCAAATATTTCACAATTTTCTCTTCTTGGTGGTGTTTTTCTCTCAATTTGTTCTCAAACTTTTAGAAATTTTCTCACTCTGAGATCTCTAACTCTTAGACTCATCGATGTATTATTAAATATAGTTTTCATTTTTTAATGTTTGGAAAGAGCTTTATTGGTTTCCTTGACTGATATTATAATATTGTCAACGTAAAAATTTTTTCTAACTTCATCAACAAGTTTGCTACCATAATTTTCCAGATGATAATTAAAAGTAGCCGATAATAAAAAGGTGACGATATTACTCCAAATGAAACTATATCTGCTACTATAATGTTCAGTATTATCCTCTGTTATCTGCTTCCAAATATTCTTTAACCAAACCAGTTTCTTTATACGGAAGTAATTCTAACTTTAAGAAAGACTTTTCAATAGGTGTTACTATAAAAATATCCATCATTCAGAAACGAAGTAGCACTCCTACTAATTCGGAAAGAGTTAAAGGTCCACGACATAAAACTTCATTTAAGCTTTTAAATGTGATGAGGCATCGTGGACGATTCTAAGTTTGATTGTTGTCTTGTTGGAGTTATAACTTGAGGTGAAAGAAACAATGAATGTCGTCTTTTCTGGATATATCCCTTCAATAATATTCGATTGCAACTGGTCGAGAATTGTTTCATCATACTTAAGTAGTTGTTCATCGTTCAATAACTAGAAATTTTAGACGACCTAAACACAAACCAAAATTATTGCTTAACTTTGCCCGGTCACTTGATATCTTCCATTAAATTTGGTGATGCTTTCCTGAAATCGTTTTAAAGCTTCTTCGTTATCATGCTGATTAGGCTGTTCTTGTTTCCCTATAAATTCTAGTTTCCAGAATCAGTCGATCTTTGGAGTGTCAACAATAATAGAATAATTGTGGTTTGATCCTCTTTTCTTTTCTGAATGGCATGATATTTGGTATATGCTACCACTTCGTTAGGTTCATGAAACCTCTCGTTGAAGCAATTATTGTACTTATCTCTATATCCACTTCCAGCTATCACTGAACCGACTATTAAAGAAAACCCTAAGTTTATAGTTTTCAAAAGTAATAAACTTAAAGAAATGGTCTACTCCAATAATTAGATCCGGTTGTTTCCAGTCTTCATTTTTCTCCTTTAGTGAAAATGTCTGTTACATTGCATTGGTTTATGGAAACTATTCTCATTTTATTTGTTAAATTGTCGACTACTGTAGCTGTGATAGGTAAAAACTCTGATTCTTATTTTTATTCCAATTCGCAATTTGGCACACAAGAATGCTTGAGGGTTCCTATTACCAAATTCCATGAATTTCACTTTCTCGTATTCAATCTCTTGTAGACTTAATCGACTTGCTAGTTTTTTTGATATACAAGTTGCTTAAAATTCCGGCTGCTGAAGTACCGATTCCACCTTTACTTCTTCGTGGGCATTTCGCTCCTCCAACTTTCTCGCCGCCTCCTCCAAGCGGATCATGAGCGAGATTTTAAATTGAAAAGGCTACATTTTACAGCCTTATCTTTAATTTGAGGACTTTATGCAATCTTTCATGAAGCAATCGATTTATGACAGTAAAGACAACTGAATGATTCGGTAAAGGCAGATAAGTGCACATAACCTCAGTTTATTTCAATCTCTTTTGCGCTCTTTAATTCAATCTAGCTTAATTAAAAATTTTAGCGCTTTGAATCTATATTGTCGAAAAATACAAGAACAATAGCAAACTAAATCTCAGATACCATCTTCCTTCTCAATTTCCATGCTTTTTCCTTTCCTCTCCAATAGACCACTATTGAAGTTCGTCGAATTTTGTTTAATCAATTATTTCAAAAATTTTAAAACTTTATAAATTAAATAGCCTTGACAGATCTTTAAATACATGACAATAGTTTACTCATTACATTCAATCGAATCTAATAAAAAAGATAAAAAAAAAAAAAAAAGGAAACAAAAATCTTTCCATTTTACTTTCAATCCAAATGAATAGTCCTCGAAACTGTTATCTTTCAAAAAAAAAAAAAAAAAACGAAAAAAAAAAAAAAAAACGAAACAAATGAATATTTCACACTGTTTCTTATCAAATTGCTTTTTTATCATTTTTACTAACTATTATAAATTTTCGAATTATAGGAAAAACGTTTTTTGCAGGACCGCTTGAAATTTTTGAAGACATATTGTTGCTTGACTGAAAAGAATAACCAGTATTTGGGATAGATTTATTTTTACAAATACAAGTATTTCATTTCCACACTAATCTTCCTGCTACTACGAGGATAAGTAGTCGAACAACTAAAAAAATTTTGCAGATTAGCTGCTGAATTTGATGCATTATTTATGTGGAACATAATTTTATTTGGACATATTTCCAATAGTGATTATACTTAAAGATATTGTATAATTTCATTTAATATACAAACATATTACATTTAAGTTTTTTAGATGATCTTAATTTTGTTTTAGTTTATGTTCTGTGATAACCTACTTCGTTTGGCTCCACGTACAAGCAAAGCAGGTGTGGCTTATGATTAAATATCAAGAAAGTAAAATATAGTATGCAAAAAACACTATTGGGTAAGTTTTATGATTAGTGTAAACTATTAATAATTTCGCTCTTAAAAATGGTTTTTAATAATAAAAAAGAAAATCTTGCGTAGAAGCTTTGGAAATTTAACGAGCGATCAAATTTAATGACAAGCCATCAAAACTGCAAAATTTGAATGGTGGAAACAAATGACCACTTTTCAAAATGATTTTTGCAACACGCATCGATGGGTTCGGTGTCATTCAAAGTTGAAGAAAAAGAAAGTGTAATCAATTCTAGATAGCTTTAGATGACGTTGTGGTACATTCCGGAAAGTGTAGCACTGATCCGGACGCAATCCAATGAATTTTAAATCATTTAGATTATGTTTTTTCTTTGTGCTAGTTTATTCCACAAAAATAGTGCTTAAAAATATTTTCAAGTTCAAATATTTTGAAGTTTTCAAAAATTATTATTATTATTAATTATTTGAAAAAAGATTGCGCAAATCGTAGCAGTTGTTGACTTTTTAAGGCTGTTCAAGCGAAATGTTGTACCAGATAGTTAGTTCATTAAGATCACTGAACATCTTTACCATGACCGCCTTTATCGCCAAGTACTCTGTGATTGTTTTACTCTTCTTGTATATATATATATATATATATATATATATATATATATATATAATCGCTATAATCGTCTACGGGTATCTATTGCCTGTATTTCTTCCTCAATATCATTGAGTGCTTATAGTTGGATATTATCCTGCGATGACAGTACCGTAAATATGATACGAAAAAACTTTGATACTTACAATTCCCGGTAAGACTGAGAATTTTCTCCATTTTTGTAACAAATTATATAAATTATCATTGGGGATTTTTGTAGATGCTAATTTTGTTCCCGTTTATTAAATTTATAGAGTCACTACTACTCTTGCTAATAATTTGATGTATAATTTGTTTGTTACAAAATTTTATGTATAGGTCTATTGTTTGGATTATCATTAGTGTTGTTGCTGTCGCTATCATTTTACTCAGATTTTTAGTTAACTATTATATCTTCAAAAGCTTTAATCCTCCCTGAGGTTAAATTGAATCTTTCTAAGTTTGAAAATGGAAAAATTAAGTCATTGTGATAATAAGGTAGAATTTATATTGTCTGTACTATTTCGCTCTTACAAATAATACCTTGACAACAGTAATAGGTGCTGGAAGTGGTGTACAAAATACAGCTTGGCCATTTTCGTGCTGTCTTTCGTTGTTCTCTTCGTTTTTTCGTTTTCTTTTGTTCTTATTTTCAATGATTTAGATCTCCATTATTGTTCTTACTGATTTATTTATGACAGGACTTCGCCGAGCTTACCATTCTTCTATTCCATTTTATACAAGTTAGGCTTACAAAAATGAATTGTAATATTAACCTATTTCAACTTTCTGTTTTCATTATTTCATTGCTTTTAGTTGAAAGGATTGTCTTTTCTCATGATTTGACAGAATTGAAGAGCAATTCATAAGTTTGAAGTGTAAGATGAAGATATCTCGAAGTTTTATTTCTAAAGAACTTATTTGGGGCAATATTGTACTGATGCTGAATAGCTTAGGCAAACGCACTTTGTTTAACTTAACTATCTGGATCACCCCCATTATAGGTTAATATATGCCTGAAAAAGGACGGCATGTGGTCCATGTATGAATAAAATGATTATCATATTCAATGGAAACATAACTGAATGAAAGATAAATAAAAGGGTTACAGTTCTCTAGTTTATTCCTGAGTGTTTATTTCCAAAAATAAAAGTTTCTTCAAAAACTTGTCTTTCTCTTCTTCATTAATTGTCTTAACTTTAGTTTTTTATACCATAATTAAATGACAGCTTCCTAATTACCCGATTACTGAATTATGAAATGTTTTATGGAAAATTTCTATTGGTAGTGATAAATAACAAATTCATTTCGAAGAAGAAATGTTAAAATATTTCAAGGTTGATGTTTGATGTTCAGAGAAGTCGTCACTATTGATGGATTAATATGCAACGCAAAAGCCTTTATCAGCCTAAATCTCTGATTATCCATGCAGATATTGCTCAAAAATGTTTTAGATACCAATGGTGATCATCTCATTCTGTTTGCAAAGGTATATGTATTAATAATTTCAGTGTCCTTTCATGCCTCTTTGTTTCGGATATTTAAAATCAAAATAGATATTTCAAAATTTACATTGAAGTATAGGACGAATTTTGTTAAATTTAGAACTATAAAAAAACTCGGGATATTTGTGATCAGCTTGAATGTTTATTAAAAAGGCTTGAAATAGACCGATTGAAATAGATTTATATTTAACATTTTATGATGGATATTTCCACTTCTTTACGTTCAGTTTTCAAAATCTTTTCTAAACAAGGAATGTACAGAAGAATTAAAAGTTTCACTGATTGTAATTCTATACCTAAAAAAAAAAATTTTAATTAAATTTCATATTCTTAATCACTAATATATAAATTGCTTTATCAGAGTCAATCACTGTTTAACAAGAAATGATATTGCTTTCCTAAGATATATTTCCTCGAATATTGTAGAGTCCTTCTTCTGCATTTACGACATCGAATATTTTCAATGTATCTATAATGGTAAGTTGATTGGTGTACGAAAACGGTTTTTGACCGATAATTTAATTAGTTTCTGAATCGAGGTAATCATTTCAAGATTTCAAACAACAATTTAGTAGGAATTCAAAAAAAATCACGACAGGAGATTTCTCCAATTAGACCAGAGTTGAAGTAGCCAGGATTATTATTTTATAAAACACAAGCATACAGTACTACTCATGAAAATTCCTGGTTGTTAGAAGAAACTCCACAATCGTTCTTTCGATTTAAAGCTTCGAGATTTCTTCATTTTACATTTCAAACTTATCAATTGTTCTTCAACTTTATCAAATTTTAGAATCTTTTAAGTCTTTCGAGTAAAAGCAATGAAGTAATAAAGGCAGGAAGTTGAATTACTTCCCGAATAAATTAGTATTTCAGTTCATTTTTATAAGACCAAGTTGTATAAAAACGGAAACACTTTCCAGAACCAACTTGACGAGCTCTTCCAGTATGCAATTTAAAGCATTCACTTTCAAACTGGCAGACGGTCTAATTTGTTTTGTCCCGGATGATTAAAACCAACTGATTAAATATAAAAATTGATTAATATCATCCACTAGAGAAAGGCATTTAACAAATACTTTATTTCGTAAAAACCATATCAGAAATAAAACACGGATGATTTTTAAAGTGATATGTTATGATCTAATAAATAATGACTCATCTAATTTTAGATATTGTTTATCGTATATTCTATAATACATTTAATAAATGCATGCTATCTGTTATCTTAAGGGAGTACAACAAGAAGTATACATCTAAAATTTTAAAGAACTGGAATTAACATTACTCTGATCATCTCTCATTACATTTACTTACGAAAGAGGGAAGCAGTTTAACAGAACTTATACCAGTTTTTAAAAGTAGATAAAGATTAAGCTAATGGAATATCAGCATTTAATAAAACCATAATTCCCGAACGTATGTATGTTCAATTCGTATAATGTAAGTGTGAAGACGGCTTTCAATCTCTGAATTTTTTTAGTTTTACAGATCACCTATTATGCGCCTCATGGAAGTGCATCGATGACTGGAAGTAGGGTGTTCAATAGAGCATGCATTTTTGACAAATAGAAAAAAGCAGTGTTTAGAAGGATTGCTAGCTGCTTAATTGCTTAAATTCCAAGGAACGATTTAGATCAATCCAAGTGTGACTAACAGGAATCGATTGCACCGATCCCCAAATTGTCAACCATTCGGTGACAATTAACGTTTGCATTGTTGGACATGTAAGAAACAGTGCATATATTTTAATTGCAGTTTCTTTTCAAAAATATGCACGAAAAGTCCTGGAAAAAAAAACAACCGGTTTGAAAAACGAAACAATTTGATGTTAGGCAACAAAGCTAACTGATTCTGCCAATGATATGATCAAAAAACTGGCCATTGTTAAATAACAGACTTTTAACTTACCTAGTTCTAATCTCTAAATTTCTTTTATGAGAAAAGATAAGTGATCTATGGTCTTGACAAATGTTATTCAGCCGAATTGTAATTATAACTGTAGATTTCTCAGGATAGAAGAATGGTAAGCTCGGCGAAGTCCTGTCATAAATAAATCAGTAAGAACAATAATGGAGATCTAAATCATTGAAAATAAGAACAAAAGAAAACGAAAAAACGAAGAGAACAACGAAAGACAGCACGAAAATGGCCAAGCTGTATTTTGTACACCACTTCCAGCACCTATTACTGTTGTCAAGGTATTATTTGTAAGAGCGAAATAGTACAGACAATATAAATTCTACCTTATTATCACAATGACTTAATTTTTCCATTTTCAAACTTAGAAAGATTCAATTTAACCTCAGGGAGGATTAAAGCTTTTGAAGATATAATAGTTAACTAAAAATCTGAGTAAAATGATAGCGACAGCAACAACACTAATGATAATCCAAACAATAGACCTATACATAAAATTTTGTAACAAACAAATTATACATCAAATTATTAGCAAGAGTAGTAGTGACTCTATAAATTTAATAAACGGGAACAAAATTAGCATCTACAAAAATCCCCAATGATAATTTATATAATTTGTTACAAAAATGGAGAAAATTCTCAGTCTTACCGGGAATTGTAAGTATCAAAGTTTTTTCGTATCATATTTACGGTACTGTCATCGCAGGATAATATCCAACTATAAGCACTCAATGATATTGAGGAAGAAATACAGGCAATAGATACCCGTAGACGATTATAGCGATTATATATATATATATATATACAAGAAGAGTAAAACAATCACAGAGTACTTGGCGATAAAGGCGGTCATGGTAAAGATGTTCAGTGATCTTAATGAACTAACTATCTGGTACAACATTTCGCTTGAACAGCCTTAAAAAGTCAACAACTGCTACGATTTGCGCAATCTTTTTTCAAATAATTAATAATAATATTGATAATTAATGCATCCAGTGTTACACAATAATTTCTCGCATGATTCGCCTTGTACCGTTTGTTGTATAAGATGTTTCATCGCTATCGTGATCATCATGTATTATTGTTGAAGGACCATCTACACTATTTCGGTGGTCGTTTAACTCCTGATCGTTTGATGGAAATCTGAAATTATATATCTAAAAATAAAAAATTATTTTAGAGAAAGCATTTGATATAGATTCAGTAGAGCTGAAGAAATCAAAATGCTCTAAACTTCAATAATACCGAAGTCAAGTTATAAAAAGGGCACAAAATTTTAAGATTTGATGAAAACATAACCTACCCATCTATAAAACCATCATATTTGCTGTCTTGGAAAGGAGAGATTTGATACTGTGCACTGCATTCTTGAAGATACGGATCATTGCTGTATTTAAATGGTTCTATATTGGTATTCCACTGGTCTGCAACCGTACCAGTTCTAAAACAGCTTCTGTGAGATAACACCATATTAGTCGTTTTTGAGTTCTAAGAAGTACATAATATCTAAATTTACGCGGAAAATCCTTGAGTGTTCTGAGACGACTGCCCATTTGATTTGTTAGTATTGGGAGTTGAACCAAGAGTGAAAATACCGCTATCGGTTTGAGATCCATGAACTAAAGTATTTTTAGTATTTGACTGCGACAATGGTGCATTAGCATCATTCCTTCTGAAAAAATTTCGTCTTACGAGAGTTTAACAACTCTGAAGGATAAATAAACTTATTAATTTTCAGAGCATGTGGGCTGAAAATCAAAATATTTCAAAGTTTTTAGCCTACAAATCATACCTTTCGATACTGGTGAAATTCTTCACTTTTTTATTCTTAAGGTTAAGTGTTCGTCGCATCTGACAGCAGATGATTATGAAGCAAAGTGTAAACAACAGGGAAAGTACTACAGCACCCAGCGGTATCGCGTACATCCATCCAGATGCCAGAAGAGTTGACGAGACTGTAAATTGTACACAGTTAAAACATTTGTTACAGGTTTCATTAGGACTGCTGCTTCAGACGTACATCAAAGTTATCCATCAAGGCCCAGAAGCTATGTCTCTTCCTATCAAAGACATCATTAGCAACTAGTTGAGGTCCAACTGCTGCGGATTCGAACGCGAGATACGCGCACAATGTGGCACTATACAACCACTTCGCCACACATACACCACTGACATCCTCAAAGCTAAATTTAAGTGAAACGAAGTGATCAGTTTATGATATTCTCTGTCATCATACGTTCCTATTATTTTCAGAATTCGGAAAGGAAGAACAGTTAGGTGTCCCAAGTCAACGACGGCTGAGTAGGAAAATTAGACCGAATAACTTGATAAAAAGCTAACCGATGATTTCTGAGGCAGCCGAACAATTAGCAATATTTAGCTTATGGCACAAGCGAGCTTTCAAATAATCCGCGGATGGTACATCATAGATGGGAGTCTGATCAAAACAGTCCAAAGCATGCCAGTTTGCGCTTAATTCTTCGCCACCACTTCTTTCAATGTCCTGCTCATTTTTACTTGACGCAAATAGTAGCAGAACACAAAACTCGTCATTTAACTGTTTCGTCTGAAAAAAAAAAAATCAACTATATTTTGAGAAAAATAAATAATTGGTTGCAATTGCAAAAAATAAATGAAATAATTTTATCATGTCAACGTAACTCTCAGTTGTTGATGTTGCAAATTATCTCTTGACACATAATATTAAGTAAGAAAATCTTCATCTGACTAGTTCTTTCACTTTCTGTTTTCGAAACTATACGTAAAAATCGGATTAAACAGAAATGATTTAAAACACGAAAGTTATCAGAATAGAATAGACTATTAATTTTAATTAACACTTTTTGGTTTTTAAGTTTCATGAAAATTCCGGAAATTACTGCCTCAAAATCAATTTTCTGCTGAGCGCTATTGTAATAGAGAGTCAATGGTCGAGGTATTGCTGCACATTCTCGTACATCCGATGTTGTTGCTGTTGTGACCGGAGTCCAGTCACTGCTACCTACTAAATTTCGAGCACGAACTCGAAACCAGTACGTACTCAATGGATTCAGATAGCTAATGTTGTAAACCACGTAAGCAATGGAGGAGAAAGCTTGCCTTGAGTGATGATTAGTTTCTTCTTCCTGAAATAATTTAACCTGATCTTTTTGCAACATAATTGTGTTTGCTAACCATTAACAGTTTCCTAATTCAGAAATCTGCTATAGCAATTCATGGGGAGTGGAATCATTATCTTCTTATATAATATACAGTAATTATATCTTACTAAAAGAATACATGGATCTTATTGTTCGCATAATTTAGTTTCGCGCTTGAGATCTTTTCGAGTTTCCTTATCAATTTAGTTTAATTTTTTTAATATGCAACACTGCAACATTCCATCCTAAAATCACAGCTGCGCTTTGTTGCTAAGAATAAAAGCAATCAACAACAATGCTGTTTTTCATTAAAAAATTTTCAAAAGATATGTTTACTTCATATAAAGTACTATAGGATGCGTTACGACCATCAATGTAAATCGCTACGGGTTCCACTGAATCAGGGATCCCTTTTGCTGGATTCACTTTACGATATTCGAGCTGGAAGTTTTGTTCTTCACCACCGTCAAAACTTGGCCGCCATCCAACAAACAGTGAAGTTGACAATGAAGATATCAACTGGAGGTCACGTGGAGCCTGTGGCTTGCCTATAGCACAATTCACTTATATTATTAAATTACACGTTCCAGGCACAGAATTAGTAATTAATATGACTGTTCTGCTATGCATTGTTATTTAGTACCTCAAGATGGAAAGAAGAAATACATTTAGACTATGTGTCACTCTTGAAACAGTAATTGACATGGTAAAAACTAATGATTTCATTCAAAAAATTGAGCTTACTTTTTGCCTGTAATTTGATAACCAACTCCTGCTTTTGTCCATTACCATTGCTGGTTCGACAAATATATGGCCCATGATCGTAGATTACCGAATCAGTGATTTCTAGAATCGATTGAAACTCATCTATTTTATCATTTAGACGAATGTTACGCACAACATATCGGGATTGCCCATCACGTACTTCACTTCCATTCCGGATCCACGTAAATTCCGGATCAGGACGTGCTGATACATGGCACACAATCCGTGCCTAAATAAACTTACAAATGCAAGTATTTTACAGCTCAGCATTTCAACATTAATTGTACTATGATATTGAACTTCAAAATCATATTTCTATATCTTGTACTGAATATTTATTCAGTCTGTCAAATCCAGGATTCAGACCAAATTATAACCTATCTTTTAAAACGATCATATTGTACCTGCTAAAGCATCAAAATAGAGAATTTTAAATTGCAGTTTTTTGAAATATGATTCGTGTGCAGAACTGTAGACTTACAGTAGATCCAATATCAGCAGCAGCCAAAGCATCGCTTGGATATCGTTCGTTAAGTATAACTGGTCCATGTATTACGCTAAGTGCCATCGAACTGGTTACAAATTTCTGTAAGCCGTTACTGAATTCGCATGAGTAATTGCCCTTATCGTTCCATGCTAACGGCTGCAGGAAATTCAAGAAAACAGTCATTGTGATGGAGCAAAAATCACTTTTCGAGCAGCTAAAAAAAGGGCGTTTAACAGTTGCTTTAAATTAAGTTAAATTAGTAATAAAAATAAATTGTAAGTCAAAAATTAATGTGATTTACTGACTCGCTTGGATGTTGTTCTGAATTGATCAACCAATGAGAATTGCTATCTTCTTTAATTACTTGTCCATCTTTGAGCCAATGGAACTGTGGAACTGGATAACCTTGAGCTTCGCATCTCAAAGTGACGGAAATTTCACCAGTGTTGAAAATTAAACTTTCTGGCAGCGGATGAGTTATTTTTGATGGTTCAACCACCTAAATCGCTTCACTTTTATGAATAGAACACGCATTGTCAGTAGTGTCCACTACCGTCCAATTAATGCTTGTGTGTTAAGCAATGCATTTTCTAAGTGTTAAAAAGTTTTGTTTAATATGCAAAAGGAGCTGTAACCATAAAACCACAAAATCGATATTTATATGGTAATCAAGAGAGAAGATATAAATCTGCAAAAGATCGCTTGTTTCACAACAATCTGGTTAGTATTTATGCCCTGAATTTCAGTACAAAATATTTGGTAAGTCAAAAGTTTTTCGCATCAATTTTTGTCATTGCTTTTGATTTGTTTTGACCTCGCTTGTCTACAGAATCCACAAATCAATAAGATTTTGAAGCACTGAAATCTCATTATATCGAATCACACTAACCTGTATCGTTAAAACGCCTTCCACTCCATCACCGATTCTGTTAAATGGAATACATCGATAAACACCATTATCAGCTAATGTAGCACGTTCAACGGTGTAAATTGGAGTTTTTCGTTCTTCATAACTACCAGAGGAGGATGGTGTCAACCAACGGTATTCCGCTTCCGGACTGCCAATGTCAACCGCTGTACACCTTAATGTTGTTTCGCCCCCAACTGCAACTACGGTACTGGAAGCCGCTATTAATGCTTTTCCTGGTCGGCGCAATACCTGTAATTTTTAAGGACTTACCATCACATAAACAATAGAATGAAATAAGATCAAAGATTAATTTGTTTTTCGAAACTTTCGAAGTTATGATTTTTAAGAAAAATACCCAAAAGCCTACATATTCAATTTTAATTTCTTGAAATTTGCCATCCAAGGAAAGCAGTAACCTGCTGAAACTCTTCGAAAGTAGAAATTAAATTCGAGAAAAATTAAAAGTCAAATCCACTCAATCTTGCAGGAATCTGTTGAGCTTCCCATACCAATTATCTTACTCTTGTAATTATTTTTTAATAGCCAAATGAGAAAATTACATCAACAACAGTAAATGCTCGACCGGTCCGTGTTATTGATCCTGATTTCGCATTGTGAACCGTTAATGTGTTGATTGCTGTACACGTGTAATTGCCGGATTGTGTTCTAAACATGAGATTGATATAAATTCTGCTCAAAATTGAGTAACTTTACAAAAAGTAATTATTCAATGGGTTTTTCCTTGTTTTTCCCTAAGCATTCTCATTTCAAAAGAGGAATTAATGCAAGCCTTTCTATAGAATTAATTTTGAAGATCGATCCCTCATGGACAATGTCATGTGGTCCAGACCAAATAATTGAACTAGCTGGTGGATTAGCATCAACTGCGCACTCCAATGTTACTGCATCGCCTTCTGCGGGATTTATCCGTTCCTTTAAAAAAAGAAACAATAGTTTTGGTTTAATGTAACAAATAAACAAGCCAGCAACTATCAAAACCTTAATTAACAGGTTGCATTAAAGAAATAGTTTTATATTCGTACTGCAAGAAGTCTTGCACATTCCTGACAATTTCTATGTAGGAAATATTTATAACCATTCACTTTAACTTGAACGACCGGTCCATACTGAACATTCAGTGTTAACTGATCAACACCACTTTCGATTGAATTTGTTGCTATGCACCGAAAATCACCGTCATGCTTTCGTTTGACTGAGAATTGCCAGTTTGTTCCGGCAAAACGTTCACCTAAAGTTAAGACCTGATTTTGGCACCATTTCATGCCATCAATAGCAGAAACCAGTGATATTTGAGAATGATTGCTTCATAATCGATAATGAACAAAAACGAACAACAAAAACAAATTCAATTTACCACTAGCGACATGATACCATTCGAACTGTGATGGAGCAGGATTACTATTTGCTGAACATGTCAATTCTATACGTTCTCCTTCTTCCACATTGTAATCATGCACTGGACCAGCGCGAACTTGTGGTCCATATAACACCTTAAAAGTAAATCATCAAATCATCGTATTCGTGTTCTAATAAATTAGAAAGCATAACTAATCTGTTCAAAAAATTTTTCTTAACAAAGTGATATGCAAAAATACTTCTTAAAAAAAAATCTGCGAAATTTTTTAAAAAATCGATGGATCATGAAATGCGCTGAGAATTCTCTGCCATAATTATAATTATTTGTCGTAAAATTGAATCATCTTTGATTCAATCTATTTAGTAGCTGCCTATTAGTGTAACTAAATCAAAAATAATTTATTAATTTATTATAAGAATTAGTTTATATAAATCTAAGCTAATTTCTAACTAAATTAAAGTTAACTACGTTAGCAACTTAACCTTTAGATAGGCTTAAGTCTATTACGAAATACTTTTCAGTCTTACTAAACTTTGGAAATGCATAAATAACTTAATAAAAGTGAAAGTCTGGAAACTGATCCCTCTTCCTTATATTTGTGTTTGTTGTTTCATGTTAATCATGCATTGGACATCATTGATTAACGGTCAGGACGATGATATCATTTCAGGGTCGTTTGATTGCACAAATGAAAAGTAAATGGGAGCAGTGTGTTACATAATATGTTATTGACCTTAAGGATACGTCGACATTGCAACTACTAATAGTTTGATCAGATATTACAATCAATGCATCATATGCACAAAGGTTCATCCACCAAATATTTACGAGGAGTGTTTCAGAACTACAAAATACAAGTTCCGATACTGGGCAAGGGAGTTTATGAGACACAGGTATTACCACTATTACTACTCTTACTAGCAAGCTGTTTCGAAAAAATGAATAAAAATAGGATCAAATATCTCAACGTCAGCTGTAAAAGTTGTTAAGAATATGCGGTTGAGATGCCACCCACATCTCTACCGCAAACAGTTCAGAACGGATATTACTAATAGTAAAGGACCGTACCATATAACTCTGAATGCATTACATTGAAAGTTGAATTGTTTAAATGGATGAAGTGAATTTACTTCTTTTTAAAGATATTTATAACTTTTCAAATTAGAAAAAAATAACTTACATTTAAGCGAGTTGTGCTGGCGTCTTTATGCTCACCCTTCGGCAATGCTTCATTCCAAACCTGACAATTCAAAAAAGCTTCATTATCCTCTGCATTTACTCGCCACCTACAAATAAATTTTTATCCATCAAATCTGATACAAAGGCATGAAGATCGCTTATAATAGAAAAATATTCAGTACCATTATAAAAATCTTTAATTATTAACGGTTTGACATACTGAAGAATGGATACGGATGGTCGATCGAGCGAACCAGACGATCTCACGTGGTACCATTCTTCCGGTACCATAGATCTATTACTGAAAACCCACACAAATGAAGGCGATGGATTACCACCCGTTGTTTGGCATTCAATCGTTACCAATTCACCTTCCTGGACTGCTGCGGATGGTTGCCGAGTGATTACTGGCTTTTCCGGTTCCACTAAAATGATTCTAGATAAATTACTTCAATGAAAGAGCATTTTCATATAATAATCTATGTTGTATTTTGGTTAATTGGTTGTTGAGTAAATTCACAACTGCCAAATTTATTCAATAATCAACTTATAATAAAACTTTAACTGCTGATTAAGTGAAGGTTCCATATTGAAATTACTTTTGTTTCACAAGCAGTTTAAATTAATACTGTTACTATTATCATATGCAAAAATCATTCGGCATCATTTTTCGAAAAGGAAAAGCTTGATCTTATAAAAGGAAATCGATTTGTCCTAGCTCTCCAGGCGTTCTTTTCAAAAAAATATAACAATTTTGTGCTATCTATGCTGGCGAAAATTCAATAATAAACACCTGTCTTACCTCAGTCACAATATATGCTCTTTTCCGCTCCCTACGGTAATTATAACCTTAAAATATCCAGTTAAAACACCTTTATCCTTCAAAACAAGAAGTGATTGTGGAGGTAAGCTGAAAAGTTATGTCTGAAAAGGTAAAGGCTCCCTACAAGACAATACGTGTTACATAAATAACTTTTGGAATAAATGAGGTGCAGTTAACAGCTGGAAGTTCAAATTATCCAATAAAAATTTCTTCTTCTCATAGAACATATTCGGCATTCTTCAAATTTTTTCTTAACTAATAAAATATTATCAACTTGTTTCTTATGACTGAAGAATATAATAAATTAGTTCTTAACCCACCCTTTCCAAATCTTTCGTAAATCGGACGAAAACTAGTTTTTCCACTTTCTCTTCTTCAGAATTCATCTTTTGATAATGCTAAGTCTCTGATTGGCATACGGCTTATTTAATGTAGTATCACCCTTCCTGCATTTCATTTTAAGGCAGTTCGTGAAAAATCGTTTTTATCCTTCTCTTCCTAACAACTGAAGACGATTATTCGTAGAAAATGAACCATCTTTCAGCATCCCCTTCTAGTTCCCTATATAATTATTGTATTATGAGCATACCTATTTTTGCATTAATTATAACGCACTCAAATGACCGTATTTGAAAAGACACACGACACAGATATAAGGTGACAACCTTTAAGAACTCCTATGCCATCTTCAAAAGGAAACAAGGACAAAGAGAAAGATCACAATAAGTATCAGTAGTTAACAATTTCAATTCTACATTAATTCCCATTTTACAAATTATGCTCATGCTTCATAAATTTCCAACTCTGTATACAATATGTCTCATGTCCCATCTGTATAAGCAAAGTGGCTGTAAAAGTTGCGATGATAGTGGCGATAATTGAATAGTGATTCTTACTTTTTCTCAACGATAATAATCTTCTTTATCTAGTATAAAATATCATTGTCTCCATCAATGTCATAATAAAAACTTTTAGAAAACTATTCCATTATATCAGAATTCAGAGAATCTAACATCTATTTATTGAACTGTACAAATTCATGGAACATCAAGTACATATCTTTTCTCATTAATCCTAATAGATTGGTCAAAGATAAACTGCTTGAACTTATCCTATTATCGGTACATTTATAAAATTCAACGAAATATTTTCAATCCAAAATGATAATAAAGTGGTGCGATTTGGTGGTCCCTATTAAAATGAAATAAATAAAATATAAAGATAATTTTTAGTCAATAGCTAGTCTTTATGTTGACAAAATGGATATACAGTGAGTAATTCGGATGACCGAGATGCTCTGAGCCGCGCTACTAGCAAACAAACATTGCGGCTCGACATTCGTCTTTAAGGGGTTGTAAACATACTGACCTCAATTGATTACATGCTTATTTGCGATTGCTTTCTGAAGTTTTGCCATGTCTAAAATTCCACCTTCTAAAGTTTAATTCTTCCAAAACCATACCTTCATGGAACTACGAAATCATAGTGATTTCATGTTATATCTACTTTTTTCTTCAAAATTTTTAAAAAGAATGGAATGCAAGTTCTACAAAGCTTAAGTTCTATAACTATTTTCAGCGGTGTTGTGTTTTTCATTTTATTCGTCCCTCAAAAGAACTTTTACACATCACAGATAGAACAATTATATCAAACACCCTTCCAGCAGTAGATTTTAGCTTCATTTTCAAAAGTGTTATGCTACAATTTGAATGTCTAGACGCATCAGCAGCAGCAATCCATAGATGAATTTAAGTAATACATTACCAAACATCCCGACCCAAATGTAAGTTAGATTTAACTATTTCAACTTTGGCTGCAAACATACTAAATTTCATTATTACTATTATATTAGCAAGTTTTATCAGCAAACTTCGAAATATTTTGTTATCTAATCTTTGACAAAAAAAAAAACAACACTGAATAAAAAAGTGAATAATGATAATCAAGATTATTATCTAATGCAATTTTCTTCTGCAAACGAGATTTCTATCTTTTTGTGAATGACACAAAAGAGCCGAGTCTCTTCTATTAAATGATTTATGGCATGGGGTTGGATTAAATATCCTTTGTTTTACTATCTGATTCATTCTTCTGGAAAAAACAATGAGCAAAATAAATTTTCATGATTTAAAATATATATCAGGTAACTGAGGCTTCTAAAAGTTGTAAAAAAAGTTTTGAAAGACATATTCCACACATCTATTTTTGTATATTTAATTGTGCATAGTGATTCTAGCATGTACTACCGGAAATAATATACAAACATAATCTTAATGAAACTTATTCAGTTATAAGATCAATCGTATTTTACTGTCAGTTGAAACTCTTTGATGGTTAATTCATTTTACCGTTCATATTATGCGAATTCTAAGAATTGATGCAATAAAGAGAGAAAGCGTCGATTGTCCCCAGAATATGGCAATTGATGACAAGAAGAGTTGCAGACACATTGAAGAATGGAAGATAGGATTGGAAAGACGGAGCAGTTCATACCTCAAAATTTAATTCACAGTCAGTTTCGCTTCACTGAATGTATCTGTCATTCATAATACATAAAAAGTATTTTACTACGCTATATGACTCACCGAAAAGTAATGCATGTAATATACACGAATGCATATTTGCTTGTTTGGCAGCTATGCGCTTGTTTAATGTTAGTCTGTCAATAGGCTTTAATCTAAATATTAGTGCAAGGGGGTGGGGGCCGTACATATTTAGGCTTTAGCCTAAATATTATCCTTGTAAAACCTTTCACAAATTTTAAATTATTACCATCATCGCCTAACATTTCACTGATATTTTCATTTAAAGCATTACACTCACAAATCACAATGAATTTGACACTAAATTTAGTATCAAATAAAACTTTTAGAGTGTAATTTAACATGAATCAGTCAAAAAACTTCAATCCGACTACCACTCAATATTTACCTACTGCTTGAAAAGTTGAAGAAAATTCCAAACAAACGGAAAAACGTTAATTTTCGTACTATAATTATGTTCCAGTCTTGATTATGAGGATTGGAAAAAGTCTCAAATTATCATGTACGTAAACAAACCAACGACAACAACATTTGCTTGTACGGTATACTGTGCTCCAGATTCCTTGTCTAGAAGAGTGCAAAAGAATTTCCCATTATCTCGACGAAAAACAACATGGCGAATTTTTAAATTATATGCGCCATTTGTTTGTAATAATTCGTAGTGTTGTTTTGAAAATGACACACCATTACGTGTAAGATGCCTAAATTATTTTTTCATAATTTTTCTTTTTTTCAATTCAAAATTTGCAATCTCTTTTCCCCTACCTTCATTTTTTTTTTCTTTTTTTCTTGAAACTACAGAAGAAATAAATACATTTCTTTTTGAAGCAAAATGCTTTGATACGAAATGTGCCCTAATAAATTTTGCAGTCTCCTCTCAGTGTCCCGAAATAATTTTCAAATCGTTTCCTCAACCATACAAACCACCATGTTACAGTTTATTTACAATGGAAGGAAAAATTTATTCAAACAAAAAAAAGTATTTTCTTCCTGATTCATCCGACGTAATGAACTAAAAATTGCAGTATTTCTACGAAACAATTGATATGGTTTGAAAAATATAGAAATTATTTCAAATTTTGGGGCAGAGTAAAAACTGCCAAAATATTTCATTTACAGTTAAAACCAACCTGGGTAAATCACCTGCTACAACTGTCCAGCTTGGCTCATATCGAGTACGATTACGGAATTCAGGAGCAAAGCTGCACTGCATTTCTGGGCCTTCTTGTCCTTCTCTAACATAGTAAGGTTCTGCTTTCGGTCTTGTCAAGAACACAGCATCTTCTACAAAAAAAAAAAATCAAAATTTACAGATAATAAATGATTAATTAAAAAATGTTGTTATATCATTTTCTCCATTTTCTTACAAGTAAAGATCAAAAATTTCTCCTTCTAAGCAATGAAAAATATGCAAAAACAAAAGACAAAAACATTTAGCAGTTATTAAAACTACGCTATTAAAATCCCTCTCTCATCAAACATATTGCACTTATCTAATGCAGAGAGAAAGAAATATGCTCATGTCATACCTTGACGATTCAATAATAGCAAAGGTATTTGGATGTGCAATAAGTTTATTGGTGATTAGCGATCTTATGGAAATTATAATTTCGGCAAATAATGGGTGATGCATAAAGAAACAGTTGGAGGTCACTGTTGGACTAAGTAACAATACTGTGATAATAGTGCGTGTTATGATTTGTCATTGAACACAACATTTTATGACAATGTTTACATACTGTTCTATAAGAAAGATTTCATAATCTAAAACAGCAAATAACGTTATTTTATTGAACAAATATGAGTACATTTTTTGAAACAACACTTTAAATTTTGATTAGAAATAATCCAATTTAGATTTATAATGACTGGGGATAATTTACGGAAGCATATCAAACTATTCCCCACTATCACAGTGTATTTGATATCAGAAAAGGTAAAATGAATGGATAGAATAGATCGCATATGAATAATGGCATGGTTGTTATTAAAAATAAAAAAGCAAAAATGGAACGTAAAGAAGGAGTTCAGTTACCCGATGTAAACTACATATAAACACACAGTCAAGCTTGAGGTTTCTAAATTTGTTTTCTTTTGTTTTTTTTTTCGACCTGATTCCACTATTTCTCACCATGACCTATGTAACTAAATTGATAGAAAGTTACCCGTTCTTATCACAATTCAAAAAAAAAAAAAGAGGTAAAAAAATGGAATAATATCATTATGAAAAGTTTGTAGTTTCATTTTGTAAAATTTACATAGGCAAAATCACCTACTTAACCTTAAGCGGTTCTAATCTGCCTATTATTAGAATTTCACCCTGGATAATAAAATGCATAAATTGGTTTTGTGACAGGTGCACAGCAAATGTAATATTAAAAGCTTATAATAACTTTAATACATACCCATTAAATGTACTGAGTGATATTAAAGGCAGTAATTGAAGAAAGAATTATTAAATCGCCTCACTAAAGCACTTTCCATGCTATTAATATATGCTGATTCAAATAGTTGGTGAGTTGGAAAGAAGTACTTAATATTTGATCAATTCAGAAAAATGACAATTATTTTAAATGTATGGCACAAGATGCATTTTAAAAAACAATCATGACACATGTCATACTCGTAACACCCAAGCTTTATTCGAAAATTGGAAATTTAAAAAATTGAGAGTCTGACGACTCCTAGTGATCGCTCTTATGCTAAATGCTCTCTTGTCATAAGGATGTAAAAAGATATACAGTAAATAAAAAAATGGATCGAATTTCAAAAATTTTTGTCATCTATCAATTCAATTTTGATTTTTTTTCTCTTTATTTCAATCAGCTTGCAAATAAAGATAAACAAACATTACCTCATAGGAAAAACGAAACATTGGATTAAAATTCTCAAATATGGGAATTTTGTAAAAGTTGGGATTCAAATTTGTTAATGTGATAACACATTAACATTGCAAGCCAACAATTAACACATTAAAGTTGGCTTGCAATCACTGTCGAATTCTTTGAAACTGAGTTAAACGTAGACGAAATTGAATTTATTCAGTGGGAATAAAGAATGGACAAAGAATTCACATCATATAAATAACAAAACTAAGTCAGAAACGTTTTTAATTCAAAGATTGGAAAGCAGTAGCCTCAGTTAAGATTATCTCAAAATCATTTTCAATGAAAATTTCGAAAATTTCAAATAGATTGAGAAAAATGAGATAAAATTTGTGACAAAAAAGTGTAACAAAGAATTAAAAAAAATAAGTTTGGACAAATATTAGGGAACAAACAAGGCTGAACACAATTTTTAGTTTTTTTTTGAGATAGAAAAAAACGAGAACATATGAATGTTCAAGAGATTCATATAACACAGAGATTTATGAAAAATTTTTTCGCAGTGTAAATGCTCATATTTATATTTAACCTTAAAATACCATTTATTTGTCTAAATAGTATAAAATAAAATGAAACTAAGAAATCGGGAAATTATTTTACTTTATCAATCATCGAATTCAAAAAAGGGTTGAAAACACCGAACAGATACATGGCACATGGGAAAATACCCAGAAGCTGTAACGGCAAGATGAATAGATTGATAAAAGATGGACTTATATTCAATCTTAAAATACCATTTATTTCTACTTAAATTATTAAACTGCTGGTTAAATTGGAATACCACAGAAACTTTGATAGGGACAAAAAAAAAAAAAGAAACCTTTCGCGCAACTAGCAATCTGTGTCCAGAATAAAATGAAAACCAAATAAGGTCTTTCCCTTGGTATCATTATGGATGAAATAGGTTTCAAAAATAATATAGATCAAATTGATTTTCGGAGCAATAGCGTTTTCTGCGGAAATCTCCTGAAAATAATTGGATGAAAAGATACGAAAATTCCAGTCCAACTACAAGTAGCGATCTGTACATGCCTCAATTCAACGTCTATGTTTTTATAGGCTTTCTCGCTGCAGTAAATGTTGTTCGAACTAAAAAATGTTTATATTAAGTATTTCAAATCTTAAAGTCTATCGCATTCGTTTTCAATGCTAATGACGTAAAACTATTTAATTTATCTTATAAGGTTTACTTGGACAAATTCATTCAGTATCTGAACTTGAGAATACTTGAATTTCAAATTAAAATTACGGAAAATTTCCACTGATATAATTTATCTTCTGAAAATTAACCGAGAGTGAGATTTGAAGTTGCTATATCAGGCTGGTCAACTCCCAGGGGAGTGAATTAAAGCAAAAATGCTTGTAATTTAATATGCTATGCTTCAAAGAAATTTCAATGTTTCTCATAAATTTGAGCTTTTAAATTTATTTTGCAGAGTATTCCAGATCTACACAGATATGATATGCGCATAGTTACAAGACATTTCACTTTTATTGCAAATATGTGAAAGTATTATGTAGGAAACACTTTGTTTCGTCTTTGGGGAAAAGTGCAAGAATTAAGGAGAAATTTTGAAGAAAATTGGATTTTTTTTCTATCGAGTTGGAGCGTTAATCAAACTAAATGGACCAGCTAAACTTATATTTACCGAAATTTCCGCTTCGTGCACTCGATTTTTTACTTGGCTAAAGAAATGTCTAGATTTGATACAGGTGTAAATACAAGAACTTTGAATTTCAGCAATTCGATAATGCATATGCAAATGAACATTGATGTACATAAGATAGTTACCATTAATTTTTTCAGTATCAAGAAAACAATCATTTCAAGTTTTCTGTATAGTTTGGATTTACAATTCTGTGAAGTTTGAATTCGCTAACTTTCAGCTATCATTTATAATTCTTTTTAAAATTGTTTCAACTGTGAATATCAGTCTTTCAAAATCTCTTCGGAATGAGATTTTCTTTTTAAGTTACAAAGTCTGAAAGTTCGAACAGATCTCATCTTATATGGTTTTCCCAATCTTGAAAAACGTTTTTTTTTTTTTTTTTTTTTTTAAGTTTAATCTACTACCAGGTAAGGAAGACTTCAGTTACCATAACTTCAGTTCGTATGGGGATAAGATCTTGGGATGAAGCTATTAAATTGAACATAAATTGAGGATAAAAAAACTGACAAAAGAAAGAGAGAAGGAGGAAGAATGAGTTGAAATAGAAATAGGATTGGTGATTGTCTATCAAACCTACAACTGTTACAAATTGATATATACGCAACCGATCTACGGTTTCTTTTTAAACAGTTGAAATGAAATGAGTTATATTGTAGTACTGGTGGCAGCAATAGCATTAGTGGTCGAGGTAAGCGGTGATCTGAGTTGTTGTAGTAACCAACCATCGTAGCAGTTGTTAGTACAACGTTTAGCAGGCATGCTATGTTTATACGATGCTCGTATCCTTTCAAATACTTCAAAATATATCCTTGTATTAATTTATCATCTTTAATGAGTGTACACACATGACTCTATGGAACCATTATTATCATAATTCCAAATGTCATCCCAGCAGCCCTCCTACAAATCACTCATTATTTAACATCGAATTTTAAAATAGGCAGCAATTTTTGTTCACAATTAAAAACGAATTTCCCTCCTTACTGCTTTCACACTTTGCACAAAAAAAAAAAAAGGTTAATTGTTTTGGCACTGCATTAAAAAAAAGTTTTTTTGTGGACAGGAAACTGCGATGTAAAAAAAAAAAAAAAACATATTTCATCTCTTGAAGGAGACTAGTAATCACGGAAGATGATTTCGACATTAATCAGTGTTAATAAGAAGTGCTACGCAATATATAATACCTTAATGATAATGATTTGAGATTCAAGGCAATAAAAGAAAAAGATTTTCATTCTCCTTAGTAATGCATAAAAGGTTACCTTAATGCAACTATGAAGCTTCCTATAATTGAAAGCAAAAGAAATAGACACACTATGCTTAAACTTATAAAATCAAAAATACAAAAAAGGCGGGATTTGAAATTTTAATCGAAGCAACATATGTTACTACTAATTAACCACGAGATGTACATCGATTCCCACGCCACGCATATCTTTCGATATATCATCAGTGGCAGCTGACACAATCATATTACATTGTGGACAACTACTACACAACAAATACTACATAGGCCTTGGATATCAAATATTATCACTGTCTACTTAATATGAAACAACTTGTTAAACTCCCAAATATTCAAATAACTTTAGCATGTTCATTAATCAATCAATTTTGTGGCAAGGTAAGGCTTTTTGATTTATGGCTATTCACGGTAATTAAGGAGTTATTTCGTGGGAAAACAAACATGTTTCATTTTATCGAAAATTAGGTAATTAAGAACTAAAATTTCTTTGGTGTCTTCGATATTGACTGAGGTACATGATGTACATTTTATGGAGTCAAGTATCTACCATTCCGCAAGCATATCAGCAATTCCACAATACCTTTCTTATCATCAGAAGCAATCATTCATAGAAAAAAGAAAGAAAAATTACGTGAATCATCCATAAAAATCAAACGATAACTGAAACTGGCTATGCCAAATAATGTCTGCTTGACTAGGAGAATGTTTTAGACATTTTAAAGAAATGCTATTCAAAATCTATTCCATTAATGAGAAAAATAATAACAAAAGAGGTGGGATATTGTCAAGCAAAGAAATAGTCTGTCATTATCATTTGTTACAGTGGACAGCAAATACATTAAATATTGTGAAAGGACAAGCGGGGAAATGGGAGGTGGGAGGGAGGAGGTTAGAGGTGGAGAATTAGGAGAAAGAAGAAACACGAGACCTCACCAGGGAGTACAACAACAACCTGTTCCCTTTCTATTTGATACCTACCTCCTGTGGCGCTTTCAAAAAGCTCAAATTAAGAATTATGGACTCCAGGCAAAAAAATAGCCAATAATGATGCGAAACGAACACTGGAAAAGTGTTAGGTTTTAAAAAATGGGGGACTGAAAATAAATTGAGAAAAAACTTTCTGTTGAAATATTCCACTACTAAGGAAGTTAAACTACCGAATCAATAATATACGATCGCGAGAAGAATTTAATACATAGTCTCATGGACTGGAAACACAACGATCACTATAAAAAAAAGCCTTAATTGCACTAATACTTGAGGCTGAAGTATTTCTTAACATGGTTATCTAATTTTGGCGAAATAATTAGCTTATTCGACACCCTACAATTTAACTATTTCGATGATTCCTGTTACACTACATTTGGTTAATTGGTTTAAATGCGCTCCTTGTGGTGTAATTGTTGAGTTTGTAAATATTACCATAATGTCAACAATTTGATTGTATCCTATCTCTAGATATACAGAAAATATTCAATGAGTATCAAATATCGGTGAAGACAAGAGAACACAAATCAATATATTTCTATCTAATGCATACAACTGTTTTATATAGTAATGACCACAAAAGAAGCCTGTCGAAAGTACCAGTTAACCTTAAGAATTCTAGATTTATCAAAATCTCAAGAAGACAGAATTTATTAAATTCATCTAAATTAGAAAGTAACACAATGTAACGAAGTGCGATGAAAGGATACCTTCTTTTGGAAGTGATTTGATTTGAAGAAATGGTTTTTTTATATAATAAAATGTAAATTGATTTTATACATGATTTTATAATAATAAATGTAAATTTAAGTAACCTACTTCAGCTGGATATAAAGGAAGATAGGATAGGAAATATTCTACCTACAGTGAGACCTTTTAACTTATCTGTTCCTGAGCTGCAAAAAAGTGCATTTACAGTTTGGGTAGTAAAAACATTTCTTATTAGAAATAATTTGTAACAGATAAGTTTCTCACATTAGTTCTTTACATTAAAGGTAACCGAGTATGTGAAAACATTAATGCTGAAAATGACACTCATTAAACCATTTATTTGATAACTACTGTTGATGTTTCACTACTTTTTGATCTATTGGGACGAATATGAAAAGGACCAAAAATGCTAAGAAACAGTAAAATAGACGGTGTTGTTTCACAATTAATCATTAATCACGATCATCAGAACTACTTTCTTAATAAATTTAAAATTTGAGAGAAGAAATAAAAATTGGTATTTAAAGAGAGTGCATATTTGTGTTTTATGTATTGCAAGCAATATGATATGTTAATAAATCTCCAGGGATTATACATTTACCAAATTCAAGAAATCAGTAATCAGCAAATGCATCAAGTAATCGTGATTACTGGATGCAAAAATAAGAGAAACTGAAAGACATGAAGACAAGAAGATTTCAGCAACAAATTAGCAACAGAAGACAAAAACAAATTCCTAAGAAAAAGGTTTTTAATAAGAGATAAAAAACCGCACTCAGTAACTGCCAGTTGCTGAAGATTACTATTGATAAATGACCACTGCTATTACTGCAAATGCATTCAATCAGTTTAAACTATCTAAATGACAACTAACTATTACAATTCTTACAACAGCTACAACTGTAACAATAACATTATTTACTTTTTTCTTATTTCTTACTTTCACCATATTATCCCAAGCGAAAACAATTAATATCATGCAAACTAGTTGAGAACGGCTTGGTAAGGTTTTTCGGATTTTTTCTATAAAAAGGTTTTGAACAAGTTCTGAGCTATGTCCAGCATTCAATCGTGACATTATCCAAAGATTCGCTGTGTTGAATGACCAAATATTTTTGGTGACGTCAAAAAAGTTGCCGCAAAACCCACGAAAAAAAAATTGTCAAAAAAAACTTTTACCGAAATTATTAAATAATTCCGCGAATATTCTCACATGATATATCCTTTCAAATGAATAGTTCATTGCGATTTCAATAACTCACATCAAAAAAGAAAAAAAATGGCGACGAAAACCAAAATTATAGGAATATTAGAATTTTTTTCTATTTGAAAGTTTCTTATTTGATGAGTGAAACAAATCTCTGAAATAATAATGCTTAAAATAAAAAGAAAAGGAAGCATGTCAGTGATGCTATTTATTGAAAAAGTTCCAATAAATAGAAATAGAAAGCTACTGATACGGCTGCTGGAATAGAAAGGAACAGCGCAAAAAGAAAAATTCCATCGACCTTGAAACGGCTTCTGCAATGAGAGGGGGAAAGAAGAGGACGATAGCCTCTATGCCACCAGCACTATCTCATGAATAATTAAATTCTTCCACAAAAATGAAAATAAATTAAGTAATTGTAAAAATATGAGAAATCAGCAAATAATAAGTAATTAACTGTCTAAATGATCTCAGCTGTTTTACATGCTTTTTTAAACTGACGAATGAGATAGAAGAAGCAGCGATATTTAAAGTTCTAATCCATTCTGGAACAGGACATTAATGCTAGAAGAAAGATCCACTTCCACGAGACATCCACAGAAGGGAGACCATCTAATCCAAATTAAACTACTAATCAATTTAGAAGTTTTACCTTTATTCAACCTCTTAGTAGATGGTCACCGAACTATTCTTTGCACCAAGGTCTTAGCGATAATACATCCACGGCAACACTCCGACAGCAGAAACGTCAACAGTCAATAAAAAGTGTCATTTAAAATTTGTCAGTGATCTTCGTCATGTCGCTGCTGTTTTTCCCTACATTTATTGAGCACAAAGAAAAAAAAAATGTTTCAGTTGCAATTTGCATACGATTTTTTGGATGTAATTATTAAGACGCAATTATGTTTGTATCAAATTATCTCATAATAATTGTGCTTTTTTAAATTTCCACTTCATTTTTTTTTCTGGAAAAATAGTTGTGGATTGCAATTTTCCATTTCAAATCTTTGCACTAGTAATATACTACTGGAAATTAAAAATATTATTAACATAAAAATAAATTTGTTCGAGAATTGCTAATTCTTAATTTTCAATACGGAAAAATGATGAAATTGAAAATATTTTTTACTTTAAATGAGGGTCAAGTGGTTCAGCACAAGAGTTACGACTGCTGAAAAATGAAGTCAGTATGTCAGTATCCCTTTTTTCTAATTTGAAAAAATGAGCAGTATGGAAAGAAAGAGATTGTTACAAATATTTCAGCATTAAATGAAATTGGCAAAGAAAAACCTTTAAGCAAATTAAAGAAAAGTGATGAAAAAAAACAAAGTTAGTGGAAAATAGCAATAAGATAGAACAAAAACAATGAATAAAAAGAGAATACCGATTTGTTCGAAATTTGGCGACTAATAATCGACGTTTCATTAATTGTGCCATTCCAATATCCTTTTTGATTTATATTTTTCTGGATAAAAAGATCCGCTCGGATTCTCCAGTGCAATTAGCTTTATCCACATTAAGCATATGGGATTAGTGACCTCATTTCAGTTTTTTGTCAACTGATTGATTAAACCATGAAAGTAAAATTAGAGAACAGATTCAAATTCGCTTCAACTTATTGGTTAGAATATTTTGCTTATGGAATATTCAAAATTAAAGAATAAAGATACTTTTACTCCTCACTATGTTGTACAGTAAAATTTTATTCTTGGGTAAAAAATTAAATTAAAGTGAGTTGATTTATGGGCTTTTTCGATTTTGACATAAGTGATAGGTAAAGAGTGAAGGATGAGCGACTGAACTGCTTCAAGCAGAATTTTCAAATTGAAAATATGTTGATAATAGTAAATGTTGAACTCAGAGTAATAATGATATATGTAAATATGAAAGTGATCTAATTGACATGATGATGGATCTAGCTTAAATAGCTTATAGAAAAAGTCGATTTCTTCAAGGTCATTAAAATATGCTTACGATTGTTTCTTTCTCACCGTATTATTATTATTATTTTCATTATTAACTGTGCCCATTTGTTTTCGGCCATAATTTATTCATCTTCATGGGAACTTATTTACAAATACACGATAAAAATTCAAATTTAGTTGTTCTACTGAACAGCAAATATTCAAATCTGTTGTTGAGACAAATTTTTGCTAAAAAACTAGTTTAAAGTAGCTCTGATACACATCTTTTTTCTAATAAATTAAAATGATCAAAAAAAAAAAATAGCTGAAGGTGCAGCCGAAAGAATTCATATTAATTTTTCACGTCAGCATTTGATTCTGACTTCAACCTATCTTATTTTGCCAGTCAGAATTCGTTTCTTAATCTTCATTGGCATAGTTCCTTACACTGCTCATGCAAAAACTGCACATTAACGCATTATATATACAACGATAATTAAATATATTAGTTACATTTATAGGGAAAAAAATCAAGGAAAAAATTTCAGAAATGTCATTTATAAAAATAATAACATAAAACTTTTTATTGTAAGTGAAAAATGGACAGCTGAAAAATCACACTGCAAAAATAATTTTTCCAATTGCCAATTATTTTTAAGATAAAGGAAAGAAATTTACACGCTAATATAATGCGGTACTAATGAATGCGCAAGACATTAGATCGAAAAAGAAAGATTGCCAGCTGAGTCGATAGCAAATGCATTAATGATACCCGCAGCTGAACAGACCAATGAAGCTATAATTGTTTATTTTTCTTTTTTGTTTTGTTTTTTAAGTAAGGAAGACAAAGACACTATGAGTGCTTTACATTTAAAATTTAAATAGGCCGAGTCTTTGCAAAAATTGTAACTTCAGCAGAATACGAATAATAAGATTGTGATAAACATGAAAAAGGGAAAAGTGGCCAAAGGTGAAAAGAATTCAGGAACAAAAAGAGTTGGATGATGCATAATGGTACGTACAGAAGGTCATAGGGCAGGAAATAAATTGCTGCATTTTTATGAGAAGCAGTAGAATGACACATGTGGTGGACAACAGCGTAATGGAATTGAATGGTGTAGGTAGGTGGGTTTACGCTGCTACTACAGCCCTGTGTACATGGTAAACAGCTAGGCATGAGAAGAAAAAGGAGGGCAACTTCAAACTACTACCACCCCGACTCTTACAGGAAACGCCAGCAATGAATTCCAAGCGGCAACACACATTGTGAACATCGAAATGAACTCAAATGAAAAAGGCACATGATGTCAGTTGCGCTCAAGGATCGAGGAATAGATGTCGTTTATGGACATTAAACTGCTATTCACATCTAATATCAGTAAATCTTGGACATGCTCCTTTTAGAATGAAACAAAATATACGTCAAACTTCTCTAATGTATTTTAAAATATCATCGAACAATAAATAAAGTTGTCTTTATTATGTTAGATCAAGTAATGCGTTTAAGTGATTTTGAAAAGTTCACTCCAAAAAATTAAAATTTTCTCATTAATCATAGTTTGTTGCGTAATCTTCCTTTCTGTGCCACAATTTCGCTTTCACAACCTTAGGGTAGTCATTTGTAAACAGGTGCTCAATATCAGTCAACTGACACGTTAAACTGAGTAAAGTACTTAAAAGTAACGTTTTTTTCTTTCTTTTTTTGTTTTTTTTTTTTCAAATTTCTAGCAGTATGAATTTTAGTTAATTCAATGGTTATTTTTTTTTTTTTTTGGAATTGTCATCAATAACTACAATGTATCATGCTGATAATTCTGCATTGTTTTCGTGAGCCTTAAAATCTCATTTTAAAGATTCTCACATATTTCTTCAATCATCAATACCTTATTGATGTCTGCAATCAGAATTATCACTATGCTCACTTATATCACTTCTTAACAATTAGTATTGCAGATCAATCATTTGCTCATTCAATCAAAAAAAAAAAAACGGTAAATGAAAAGGGTAACGAAAAAATTTGGGGTTAGGAAAAAACGAAAATTAAAAAAGATTTGAACATTTCACAACAATGAAGAGCGGAATTCTTGCTTCTGACTTTTTTTTCAACAAAAATATTAGGATAAACATCTCATCTCAAGATCATCTCAAGAATAAATACTGTTATCACAATGGAAGAAGGATGCAACAGATTAGATATGGTGAAAAAAGGAACTGTATGAAGTTTTTCTTTTGTTTTTCGAAATTCGAACAGTGTTACGTATCAGTACTATAAAACCTGACAGTATCTCTTCAATCAGCAGTGAATATCATATGTTTTTGTTGTCCTGATATCTCTCGTGATTGATTTCACGTCTAAATTGAAGTGATCATTTTTTTTAAAAAAATAATGTACCAAATCCTTTCCTTTCCACACTTTCGCAATATGTTATACATTGAAACGTTTATTTCTCAACTGAAATTGCAGAGAAATTTTTTTTTTTCTTTGTCAAACTACTGTTTGATTACAAACATACCAATCAGAATTATGCATTACCAAAATTGCATTGAAAACACTGAAAAATTCTTACAGTATCCGTCTGTCCGAAATTGCTCTGTTCGTATCTTTTGACTAAGACAAGAAGTGATACATGTATTAATGAAAGCAGATACTTTCAGTTCTATATCGATATTGAATTTTACTTGTCAAAGTGTAATGTTTTAGATGAAAATGACATATCTAGAATACAAATCGAAAATATTTTTATGCTTTTAAAAAATTGTCACTGAAGTTAAAGGTGTCCTACCATCACTATAAGTTAAGAAATTCAACTTTGTTGTTTCATTCCAAAAACTCAACCGCTAAGGTTTTTAAAGAATATGTAGCAACTTCACAAATGAAATTGGAGTGGCAAAATTAGCAACTGTGATCAGTTTTAGTTCTGTCGTCCAACATTATTTGCAAATAGACCTACATTCTGATAAAAAAAACAGAAACAGACTAATTATTAAATTGCGAAGGATCAATATGTGGTTTTCAACACACGGGCAACTAGCAAAAGTAAAAATTATTGCCTACTAAGATTGCAGCAGTGAACAATTAGCGGTAGTGAAACCTGGGAAATGGTAGTAAGTCTTAGTAATCATTTAAATACAACAGGTAATATTCGAAAATCAAATTGTTTTTACTTTTTTTTTTCAACTGAAATACTGCAACATCAGTATTATTTAACACCTAGGCATTTTATTTACTAATGAAGTTGCTTAGTTTTTCCAATTTTATCAAACATGAAAATGACGAGAGTTATTTGTTAATTCTTATGATAATGCGTTTCTAAACAAAATCTTTTGCCCAGTATGAATGATTTCATTCGAAAATGAAATAGATTTTTCGAATAACTCGAAATGAATTAATATTACACAATTGAAGACTTTTTTATTGCGTTTAACTGATAATAAATGCTTCTTTTCAAAAAAGTATTTGTAAAAGCTCAGTCGACCAAAGTTCAGCGGACCATTCATACTTCTGGTCCTAAGCTTAATGTTAACCCGCCTCTCTTGCAGAAGTATTTTTGCAAGTTGTCATATATTACAACAAAGATGTTTATGACTTAGTCTTGAACATTGTGCTAAAAAAATGTTATCTTTTAAAAGTTAATTCGAAAAATTTTTTTAAATTAAAATTTATGAATATTTGCAAAACCTCTAAAGCCAAACAACACAAACTTTTAAGAATCTTTAACTTGAGACGAAATTTTGAGAAGACAGGTAAAAGTGTAAATAGATGCAGAAGGAGACAAGAAACTAGTTTTCTAATAAATAACATGATTTTTTTTAATTATACAGCTGATGGATATGTTAAAAACTCTTTAATCTATAAAAACTCACTACTCCAAAATCATTTTATGACCAGCCATAGTTAATTGATTTGCAAAAAAAGGACTTTATCGCTTGAGATAGATTGACTTCCATGCCTTCATTATGTTAATCACACTTTGATTAACTTGGTATAGATATGTAATGAAAATTTAGTAAAATTTAAATGTTCTGATCTAAAATGTTCCAATAAGGCAAGAAAATAGTTTGTTAATCCAAACTATTGATGTTCTAGTCAAAAAGTGAATTTCGAAACTAAAACATTTTAGAACTAAGAACGACTGAAAAGTCATTGATCAAAGTTTTTCTTTTTTTGAAATATTTCAGAACATGACTTTTCTAATAGTTCTGTGGTTCATAAAAAATTGAAATGAAAAGCAAAAAGAGATTTATAACGGAATAAAGTTGGTAGTGAATAACTGCAACAGCAGAAGAATACGATGATGGAATGAATAATTGGTTGAATTACGTTGTACCGTGAAAAGATTTTAATTTTTATTCGACTTCAGTGTCTGGCGAGAGTTATAGTCACTAACGTCCTTAATTATCATTTCAAGCTTACTATCTTTGATCATTAGATAGAAATATAATTTGCCAACTGCTAACTTAATTTTTATGCACTGATTTGAATTAAAAAATTTAAATTAGGATTGGAGTGCGTTACAATTACTATTTCTTTGTAGACGGACAGACATTATGATTATTTGCATTAGAAATTAGATTTACAATATAAGAGATTTTAACAACTCAAAGTGTTAGGAACACATTTTTGAAACTTCTCGTAAACTGTAATATGACTAAAAGATCATCTATTTCAACTTCAGAAGTGATATTGAATACTTATCTAGAATACTGATCATCGCTGGTTACAAGGACAAGAAGAAATTTGTCGAAATTAAAATCTGCTGTTGAAAAAGGTGAAGATTCAACTAATTTTTCAGTTTCACATTCTATTCAAAACCAAGCAAGAAATTTTTGTCTGGAAATGCTGCTGTTTCAGCAAGAAAGAGATAAAATTTTAATAAGAAAGATGACAAGGATTGATGCTAATAGTACGAACTATGGAATATGCAAACTGTGAATTTAAATTTTTAGATCTTTCATTACATTTGTTATCTTTTAGGCGATCTGTACTACTTATTTCTGTGTAGAAGGGACATTCACTGGTTTCATTTTACACTCTTTTCAGTTTTTGTTTGAAATTGACACTTCATTTATTTGAAACAAGAAATAGTGAAGAATGTAAACAATGCCAGAATTCCCCTATAATATCACTTACTTTAGGGATATAGCATCTCGAACCTTTGTGGGTCTTCCCGTTTAAACATTTTATGTCCTTTTTTTTTTATTCACAATATTTATAGCTCATCAAAAAATTCCTCACACACATTTTAAATTAGAAGTCGAGAGAGAGAAAAAAAACTTTCAGTAAAGCAATGTTTAAGTTTGAAACAATCAAAAAATATAGAAAGAAGGAACAGAATGATTCGTTTACTTAAAATTATCTAAAAATGAAGAAATAGCTGCGATCGACAGGTTTTTTTTATCATGCAGTAATCTAAAGTTTACTACAGAATTAAACATAAATTTATGATTTGCTACAACTTTCAACTAGAAAACAAGGGATGGATATGAGATAATAAAATGTGGTAATGTTGTCATGGTAGCATATATATGTGTATATATGCTTAAGACTGTTGCAGTACTTACAATAAGATGTAATGAAGTAATTATTATTGTGTTAATTATATTACATTAATAATTAACACAACGGTAATAATTTTTGCATTTCTTGTCTCACATTTTCTGCTATGATATTCGTTAAAAAAAATGTCCAGAAATGTGCGTTGCTTTTTGACATAAAAAAAAATTATAAATAATAGTTCGGGATTTCACTCTCAAACTAATAAATCAGATCATCTTTAAGGAACTTTTTTTATTTTGATTTAGTAATGTTTCAAATAGTTGTGTTTTAATAAAATTCGATGGAACAAATTTCAATCCTCTTTCAGATAAACAACATGAGTTAGTATATTTTCATTGCATAATCCGGTTAGTTTTTTTGGCTTCTGAATTAAAGCAAAGAAAAGTTGACTTTCTTTTTTTGAATTAACTATTTTATTCTGTTTTTGCGAAATATTCTGCTGAAGACCAGTAAAAAATTCAAGCAACAGAACCGGAATTATTCTCTTGAGGAATACATTCAGTTTCAGAATATAGGAAAAAAAGACATTTCCTCAAGGGATAATTAACAAAATGATATATTCCAATAAATGAAAGGATTATCAGGGACGCTTCATTTCGATTTAAGTCAAAATCTTTGAAATTGTCATGTCTAAATTATTCATAATCACATTAGCTATACTTTTTTAACCACTCGTAATTTTGCTAAAAGTACGATGCAATTATTGCTGAAACGATAAATTTCACCTCTGTGGAGCTTTCAAAATAAGCAATTTTTGGAACCATTTAAACTGAAGTGATAATTGGAAAACCAGTTCGAAGCTTTGTTCTATTAGAGTTGTGTTTTTGCTGTGATGAAAGAACAGACCATCAAAACCTTAGTAGTACTGTTTACAAATATGATACCTACCTAACAAAATTTAGGTACTGCAGAAGGTACTGCCACTCCAACAATCAATCATCTTCATAGAAATTTTAGTAAAACCGAATTGATTTTGCCAGAGCTCTTTCTTTCATATATTCAGACATTATGAATGAGAACTGACATTTGTATTGCAAAATCCTTTCAGCTATTGTCCTCCATTTTATCAAAGTTCTTTAAATGACCTATCATTTATTCTTTCAATGCAAGATTTTATTGTTTCAGGTACTTAAAAAACGGTGACTCATTTATAAATGAATACTACTTAGGGACAAAAGGATTCATAAAATGAAGAAGTTAAGTTAATATCGATCCATAGGATCTTTATACAAAGTAAATTCCAAAAAGTTATGCAAACTTCCAAGTTAGCAATAACAACTAATGTTTCATGTAAATTGATTTTAAAAAAATTCAAGAAAGTAAATAAGAAACATTTACCATTTCCACGAAAATGAGATGATCATATCTGAGAAAATGTTCGCTTTGTGAATTGGAAGAAATGAGAACAAAAATTTGTTAAGATCATAAAATTAAGTAACAGTTTGATGACGCGAAGACAAATTGAACCATATCTTGACAAATTAAGAACTTTCATCCGAATTCTTTTTCAAATTCTGACAAAAGAATATCCGACATATTTTTTACGCATTGCTTTTATTGTTTTCTCTTTATTTCATTAATTATTAGTGTAAGTATTAAGTACAAGAGCATAAGACAAGTTTTAACAACATTTGAAATATCGACAAACTTTCATTACCATTTTTTTTTTTTTTTTTTTTTGTGCTCAATAATTCTCTTATCAGTTCTCAAGAAGTAAACCATCTAATCTTCCCTGTTTGCCGAACTTCTACGAATTGAACTAATGTGTTATTATCCATTAACAATAACGGACATCTGCAGTGACGTGTAATTTAGACAATCATCTCAAAACAAAAGCAAAAAAAAAAAAAAATTTATGGCTTTAACTTCTTGGGATGGTCGAAGGGTTTCGCTCAAAACCCGAGAAAATAACACCAACATCTGGAAAGTGACTACTCTGTTCTGGAGAACTAGTCTTTGAAATTAACTTATCGTATCTAAAGAAAATACTAATAGATGAAGACAAGTAGATAAGTAGAAATACAATGTTCCACATTCCAATTTGCATGGATTTATGACGATTACTGCAGAATGGTAAGCTTGAACAATGATTTGCGAATGGTTTGTGAGACTAGGATTAAGCGAACAAACAGTAAAATGGTAAAAAAGTTGGACAAGAAAACTTGATTTGAATCCCGCCCTCTTATCCTTTTTTCATGCAGGAATACGGAATATTCCGTCAAATGTTCAATTTGCTTTATCGTGTTTAGGCCAGATTTCCAAGTGTAGTACACCATTACTGACAGTGTTTATACTCATTCAGACACTGACTAGTCGATTTCTCGAAGAGCTTATGATTTCTATCTTTTGGCTATTTACCTTAATTTATCAATGAGTTATACTATCATTAATCTTAAATAAGAACAGAATGGTAAAATCACTTATCATGTTAATGTGAAATATATGTGAAAATATTAATCATGTTTCCTAGGGAATTAGGGCAAACAAAACAATTTTTCTTCTTTTAATTTAAGAAATAGCAGAAGACGAATTTCAAACTAGACAACAGATTTGTAATTGAAATGAGGAAATGCTTCTACTTAGAAATAATTCATCCACTGATCAACGGTAATACCACAGAAACAGTTCTGACAACAATCATATAGTGTGCAAATAAGAATTTTGAAATGATCGCAATAAGTTACTACATAAATTATTACTAAAAATTATTCGAACAAACCATATCGATAATCTGAGATGATTGTTTTCTTTCAAACATTCTCTTTTAGGATTTTTACAGGAAATCTCTTATTCCTAAACAACTTTAATAACAATTTATTCGCTAAAAAGGATCTATACTCATTAATTTCGTAATTCCATTAAGACAACGTTCATTTTCAAATGTATGCTGGTAACAAACATGTATTTGCATCAGCAAATGAGCATAGAAGAGAATAAAATAAACACATGCATATCAAAGATTGTCAGACTTGAGAACAGGGATTTGTGAAGTTCGTTGCCGATATGACGATGTCAACGGCTGTTTGGGTGTGCCGGGTTGAGATCGGTTTTCGATACTACACGCACTAGAACAAAAGTAACATGAGCCAGACAAATTTGTTGCTCGATTTGCTTCCGATACATTATTCGCTAATATTTATTAATTAGAAAAATTATAAATTCGGAGAAGTTTGCAAACCAGATAACCTTACATTGAAAGCGATGAGCAAAACGGACAGAAGTAAACAATCAAGCCTGTGCATATATTTTTTTGCTATATATGTGTATGCGTGTATGTACGTATATGTGTGTATGCATATATATATATATATATAACATGTCAATAGACATGTCTGTGTTTTTCATAAGTGTACGCTCACCTTGCAGGTGAACGCTCATCAACAGAAGCACTGCATGCGAGCATATTCCGAGTTGATGTATTATGTTCGCTTACATTTCCTATATATGTAACTCCAGTGCCGGACGATCCTTTACGTGTTTTTCCACCAACGGATCCCAATCCTGTTATCATATGGGTTCCACTTTCACTTATTATCAACGACGGATTTCGCCTATGTGGCACTGGTGATTTCAGATAAGCTAAAATAAGATTAAGAATAGTCTTTTGCAAGCCACTTACAAATGCTGTTCTTTGTCCATCTTCATATGAATAACAAAAAAAAAAAAAGATACGAAGGAGAAAGATTAAGTGTCTGTAATTTGCGTATTGCAGAGAGTGTTCAAAAATTTGAAGTACATCAGTGCAATCAGGATAACAAGTTTACGGACGTGCTAGTGTTTTTACTATTTATATATCAAAATAATAATCGTTTTCAACAGCAGTGATAAATTAGCTGCGCATGCATTGAAATAGTTACCTACCTGAAGTACTTATAAGTAAGCAAAATAAGCGACGCAATTTTCTTTGGCTTATTTTTGTTATGCATGCTAACTAGAAGTGAATGATAGCACTTATAATGTCATCAAAATGTAATCAAGATGAAAAAGTAAAACATCCATTAGAAACAAATTCTATAAAGAATTAGAAATCAACTAAGTAAGTACCTGCCAAGACATTTCTTCGAGATCTCTGATAAGTTAAATCGTTGCTAGATGGTAGTGCATGTCGTACATCACTTGCTGAGCGTAAAGTATACTTATCAAACGTGGAATTTGTCTCAACTCTTTCCTAAATTAATCAATATTAGACTTTAAATAATACTAAAGGTTACCCATAAAATAAGAGCAAAGAGTAATGAAGAAGTTGTACCGTAGTCTGACTTCGAACGTGTGGGATCGCTGTAGCTGTATTAGAATCTGAATCAGAACAGGCACTACTAACACTCGAATCGGAAAGCCTCCTGGGACGCACCATTAATGCTATGCTTCTGTCAGACCTGAAGAATTATAACAAGCAGTAATGAATTAATGACATAGTAGTGCACTAATTCTATAAAAACATGTTATTGACAGCCAGTACATATTCTTTGCGTATTCTTATCATTATTTTATTTAGCATAAATCTGAAAATGTTAAGAATACAGGTGCAATAACCTTTGTTGAGATGCTTGCAAAATAGCTGTGAGATGGTCAACAAGTCTCCTGAATCGTCTAACTGGACCAGCAAGGAGTGCAAATTGGACAACATACATAGGAGTTTCGTCATCTGACGCTGTTCTGTGGGCGGCTTGGACAATATCTACCTAAGAAACAGTAATATTAAAAGTAATAAACACTTCTCTCCAATATATGCATTTTTTTCAATCAAATCAATTTACCTGCATTTTGACACCACGCGAAAAAACACCACCACCAACAGTCGGTCCACGCTTGTATTCAACACGAAATGAATTCTGACCAACAACAGAATGGCTAAGTTCGTGGATCTAAAACAAATATTAGTGCATATCGAATAGCAATTATGAAATAAGGTTTGATTACCAAATATATGAGTTCTGTTTCAGAATAAATATCTTTGTATCACTTGACGAAAAAAAAAAATTCCTGTACGTGTACTGCAGTGGTGAAATTCTTTCTTCACAAGGAAGCAATTATTAATGTTTAAATACAAAGCAATTACTACTTGGAAAAAATCTTTTTTTCGAAAATATCAAATTTTTGTTGTATTAACCGTTAGAAAAGCGCGTATAAGTTCAGCTTTTATGGTATTCACTGTCTTCCCATGAGCAGGTATTTGCACATCATTCCGCTCAACACTTACACTTGATGCAAGGGATCCAAACCATGACTTCTTCACCAAACTAAATGGATAGATGAAAGTTAACATTCATATTAAAAACTATTCGAAGTAAGGAAGCGATGATAGGAAAAACTTTAACCAGAAGACTAAATTTAATCAAGATTTATTAAAACAAGAAAAAAAAATTTCAAGATCACTAATTATTAAATTTCGTTATTTTATGTGTTCTGCAATATTTTAAGTCTAGGAAAGCAATCATAACAACTGTATATCTTATAGTAGTAAGTTAAAATCATTTACTCGGAGGATTCTAACATTTGATTTTCTTCAGAATCACTCTCTCCAGTTCCGCTACTTCCACTACTCAGTTTTCTACGATGAAACCGTGGTGTTCCCAACAGGGAATTTTTGATATTCGATAACCGTCGCCATGGTCTCGACGTACTAATTGTGCTACCTGTAGAAAATACAAGTATTAATTTGTGCTACCTGTAGAGAATAAAATGCAATTTATGGGGACGAATTAATGCCCATAATAAAAACTGTGCTCATACTCAGACTGTTTGTGGATGCATTTGTAGAACCAACACTCGAGCTTGAACTCATCTTTGTTTCAGACGTCATATTTGAGACAGCTTTTGAATGTTGAAGATTCCTTTGAAGATGCTGTAAATAATTCTTATTCATTAAAAATACCAATTAATATTAAGGAGTATTTGCTATATGAACCAAGCACAGAAATCCGTTTCTGACAAGAATTAAGTCGATTGAAATACATGCATTTCTTCAAGTTCATGATGTCCAATAGACAGCTAAAACTAACAGCAACTTTAGTAAATGTTAAACCTTATCATCGATACTGGTACGCACTCGTCTTGCTGCAACAGCTAATGCTTCTGGATCAACTGGTTGGGTATAATAGTGATAGTTGCTAGCACGCGCGGAAATTCTAAATTCCACCATTTATGACAACTTTTCAAGTTTATTCTCCTAGATTTCCAGGATTTAGTTTAGAATTTGGAATAAATTTTTTGATTAAAACAAGCCTTCCATGTTCTTCGACCTGTAAAGCAGCATTACAGATTTGTCGTGAAGATGGCGTTAAAGGACCAATACTACCACCGATCGACTCACGTGGTGATGAGCGAGTCGAACCATTTGGAGATCCACCAAGTGAGCAGTGTCGACCTCGGTTGTATCGCCTTAAATCTTTTCTCTCATATAAAAAAAAAAGGAAAACACATGAAGTTAAGAAAATAAACGTGAAGTTTTAAAAACCGAAGAACGTCGATTTAAACGAAATGGAGAATTCAGCAACTAATCCTACTACCCGTATGTTTTTCGAGGATTGATTGGAGATCCTTCACTGATTGAACCAAATGGATATCTGGAGAGTCTAGAAGAATCAGTACGTTTCCGCGGTGGATCATGACTAAGATTGGAGCTACGAAGAATAACCTGAAAAATTGCATAATTTTTGCACTATATGAATCTTTAAGATTGCTAAATTATCAAACCACTGCTAATTGCTAAACAAATATTTTTCTGCAAATATGATTTCAAATTTGCAAAAAAAGCACCTCAGTTTCATCTTCGTGTGCGGGTCTACGCCTTTTTCGATCTAGCAGCAAGAAATAAACCATTTTCTCTGTGTTATGTCTGCAATAGCGTAATTTACTCAGCAGATTTAAACATATAAGTTATAATATCAAGGATTATTGACGTATAATATCAATAAATCAAGGATTCTTCACGTACTAAAGATAAATAATAATGAAAAAAAAGAATATATTGAGTAGATACCTTGGAGACAATAGTTCTCGGATCAATTTTTCCTTATCCTTGAAGCACCCCAAATTAGTCATATGTCGAAAAACATCCGAATCAATATTTTCTTCGCTAGGAATTATATACGTCTGAAAGAAATCTTTTTGATACGACTACACTTAATGAAGTTCCTTACCATGAAAAACATATTCAAAACATCAAAAATTACCTGTACAACTTGTGCCATCGGTAGTTCAAGTTCCATTTCAGCTTTCGAACTATCAGCAACCCATGGATGTTTGAATACTTCGCTTAACTACAAGTTAAATATTATCTATTGATATGAATTGGTTTTATTAAATAGAACATGGTTTATTTTAATTTACACAGTAAAAATTGAATAGTCTTCTTTTAAAGTAATTTTGGAAAATTTTTATTGCTATTAAAAAGTAAAATCGGTGAAAAACAGTATCTCACAGAAAGCCGCTTTTGTGGATCAACTTCGATCATAGTCCTGAGAAGATTCTGGCAATCAGCTGGAACGAAATGAGGGATATGGAAAACTCCTTTCTTAACTTTTTCTAGCAAGTTACGCAGATTATCATCGTCAAAAGGCAAAGCACCCTATAAAATGGTTGAATTAAAGATATTACATATACTTAGATGAACATTTATTTAAGCTATTGCAAATAATGCAAATAATTTATTTTACAAATAAGCGAGAAATAAGTTATAAATACACGACTGCTCATCAAAACAAAGATGATATTACAAATAAAAAAACTCACAACTAATAAAGCATACAAAATAACACCGCAAGACCAAACATCAGCCTTCCGACCATCGTATTTTTCTCCCTAAAAATAAGAAAATTTTGAATCGTCGGAAACCGACTGATTTTTGTTAATGAATATTAAGAAATTAAACTACAAAAATCAAATTTTCTATTAATAAGGAATATCTCAAATATTATTAAAGTTCATTAGGAATGAAAAGTGCGACTTTTAGATTTCAAAAAAATAACATGAGGAATAAATGATGAAAATTATACACTCATTTTTAAAATTAATGAAACTTATTTGAACCCACCATAAAACTGTTTTTACATACCCGTATAACTTCCGGACAAGCATAATGTGGAGACCCGCAACTGGTCTCAAGCATTGAACCTTCAACTTGCAAGGATGCCATCCCAAAATCAGCAACCTGAAATATCTCTTTTTTTTTCCATTGTACTAGAAATGGGTTAAACTCCTTCACGCTAGATGTACTACTCACATGATGTAAGGAAGAAAAGAGAGATATTCAAAAGATCTATACATTTCAATATCTCAATCACAAACTTTAACTTGTATTAGTATATTGTCAATACTCGCAAAAATTAAGAAGAGCTAGTTGATCGCTGAAAATTACGTATAATTTTGAAAACAAACCTTAATATTGTTTCTATCATCCAAAAGCAAATTTTCAGGCTTTAGATCTCGGTGGCTAAAAAATTGAATGTTCTGTAAAATTCATAAAACAGAACTCTTATAGACATAGCAACTGTTTAAATCTTAATGAAATACGCCTAAACCTGTTCTAGTAACAATTCCCCATGGACTGTTCTATACCGTTTGGTCATTAGTGTATCATTGTCAAATAAACTTGAGAAATAAATTACTCAAGTACCACTATGATACATGTTAAACAATTTTAAAGATTGGCTTTGGGAATTGCAAATCAACAGGAGCTGATAAATACTGACAAAATTTAGATCAAAAATGCTTTGAAACCAATTCCGTCTCATTATAATTTATTTTACAAACCATATGTTATGAGCATGACAGAAATCCAAAGCCGAAATAATTTGTCGAAAAAATTTTCGTGCTTCTTTAGCCATCAAGCGGCCTTTTCGGACTAGGTAATCAAATAATTCACCGCCACTAACATGTTCCAGCAATAAATATCTGCAACGAATTTGTTGAGAATTTTCAAAAACAGATAATGCTTGAATGAAATTAAAAAGAAAACAGAAAAAGACATCGGTTACAAACGGCACGAAGCATATAAAAAATTGTTTTATTTAGAAAATAAGCCTTATCATAAGTATTAGTGCTTAAAAAATATAGATTTTTCCATAGTTATATTTTCTTGAAAAAACTGGCTTATTTTATGCATTGAAAGACTTTGAAAAAACACGGGTGAATATCTTGAAAAACTAACAGATATTTCTTGTTTTCATAAACGTCGTAAAGATGAAGCACATTTGGATGTTCAATTAATTTCATTATTGCAATTTCGCGTTCCACCTATAATATACTTATCAAAGCTTTTTTCCCATTCATTAAATTTGAATGAAGTAGAAACTTCCACGTAGAAATTTTCTGCATGTCTTCATTATGCTTGTTAATCTCGAGGCTGCATCATATATTAAACACTTTTGCATAAAACTAATGATGTTAAATATTAAAGAAAGAATTTTATTTCGTTGCCAGATACCACTGTGTTAATTTAATTATAAAAAAAAAGAAAAACTCTTGAACCAGGTTGAAATACTTCATTTATTTTCATGATGCAAACATCAGTGCAAAGAGTTATGAATCTAAGACACAAATTTGTAATAAGTATTTAAAAGTTAAGCATATTAGCCTCTATGTTGAGTGTTTCAAATACATATAAATCAACCTTTTGAAGAACTGATTCACTAAGTTTTTCCTTGTTAACAATTTTTACAGCAACTTTACGACCAGTAATACAATGCGTTCCCGTCTTCACAAGACCTGAAATATGCATTAATCAAAGATCAATAAACTTGTTCCTCTTCAGATTTTTAGTGTGAAATTCAACTTCTTGAAGAGTGTTACACTAGTGCCTGCTTGCGCTCGATCGTTCAGTTGAATTTATTCATAAAGTGTTGAATTTATTCACACAACCCGTTTTTCTACGGGTTGGCAGGAGCGCAGAGTTAACAGTCACTTTCAACTTATCATCTGACATTCTATTAATCAACACTTTTAAACGCTACTATAACCAACATATTAATAGTTCTTTCTTCCATTTTCTTGCTGTATCCGCCAGTCCAAAATGACTTTTCACATTTTTTTTTTTTCTGTTTGGAACAAAAGAATCAAATTTCACAGCAATTCACAAATAACATTGGCATTGCAGCTGTAGAAAATTACGTCTAATTTTACTGACTGTTCAATTTCATAAGATTTATGAGGATTTTTAAGCCAAATAAAGCTAAACGCCACTTGAAATCAATTGTTTTTTATTTGGTTATATGAAAGACAGTTGTTATATAAGTAATTCATCAAAAACTAATGAAGACTGATGAAATGACATTGCAGCTACTCTTCCCCTTCCCCTCCACTCTTTCATTTTCCACAACCTCACCAATACACATTTGAAAACCGTTTACTTTTTTCATTTTATAATAATGTGGATACTTGTTAGTATATGACCACTTCCACTTCATTAACCGTTAGCATTGATAATATTACATTTTTCATTTTATGCTTTACAATACCTTCTCTTATGGAACGGTAGCTGAAATTCGCGTCAAATGCCACCTCAATTTTATTTGGATGTCTTGACTTTTAATATCCAAAAATGTCATCGTATTTAACTAATTTTGCAGCATATTTACCAAAAGAAAACACATTTTGGTCTTGTACTTTCTCACTATAACTTATTCCTTAGCGTATCTCTTCGTCAGTTTTTTAAAGTTTAGTACCATTCCCGAATACTTAACAATTGCTTTAATTTTCTCCGCTTAATTTTTACATGAAGTGAAACTGCACACCAGTTTGAGAATAAAATTCCTCCCGAGAATTACTCCAAGTGGAAATATGTCAATATTGAATGAAAGCATAAGCATGCATATGATTTTTATTTCTGCAGTTTGTTACAACATATTTCAAATGACTAAGTTAACACCGCGCATTTCATATCCCAATGTTTCCCTCCATAAATCATTTGTAACACAATATTTGGCAGGTATGTCTGTGGTGAAGCACTGTAAGTTTGACCTTTACGTTAGTTAGCTGTGTCTTCTCATTTGAATTGAGCAAGAACGGTTTTATTTTATTATTCTTTTTCTGAATTATCATTTAAAAAGCTGTCTTATTCTACCATATAGTAATGTAAAATCTTGTCCTGACAAAATAGAATGGAACGATTTGCGAAAATTTTGGCTGAATGACTTAAAATTGAATTTGACTAGTCACGAAACTACGACAGTATTTAAGTTAATTTTAGATAAATAAAAAATTGACACGTACTGTTTGATTTGATAATAAAATTTTGTAATCAGTAAACCCAGAATAAATATTAGAAAACTAAGGAAGGACGTATTTGTAGGTAAATAAAGTTAATATTCTCGATTCTAAATAAATGAAAGAAATGAAAATTTTATTGTAAAGTTAAATTTTCGTTAGATCAGTAAATTAACGATCGGAAGCAAAATAAAGTAAATTTGACAGAATGTTTAGCATTGACTATTTGGCCACTGCACACATGAAGGATGTGTAGTAAAATGAAACAAAATAATTTTGCGTCCAATGTGATTATTTAACTAGTAAGACAAATGGCATAAAATTTACCATATCTTTTGAGCCATAAATTCTTTTTCATTGCCTAATTCCTTACACATATATTTTTATGGCTGACGATCAGTGAAAAAGATATGGGCGATCAATAAAGGACGGGGTCAATGATTCTCTTCAAGTGTAGCACGGAGGCGATATATAGTCTTAAGTGCTAAGTTTTTTCTAAGTGATATTTTGTAGGAGTAGAAAGCATATAGATGCAAAATAAATAAAAGTAAGCATCAAACGAGGGAAAATACTTTTCGAATTATTAAAATGAAATATTGCAAAATAAACCTGTAAACCATCACCAAATCGAAATAATTAGTAATGGCTATTTATGTTCACTTTTTAGCGGTAGTAAAATTTTACTCCTTTCAATTGGCACTTATAAAACGCATGAATTTTATTTACTCCCACAAGTTTTTCGAATTGTTTTACTTTCGTTTTTCTTTTTTTGCATCAACATTTATACAGTGGCCACTATGATTGCACCTGGTTTCAAATAGTACCATTATTTGAAAGTATAACATTTAAGGCTTGACCAGTGACCTACGTCAGATGCAACTATTAGAAAGTAATTTTTAAACAGCTCTTATTTATGTGATTGAAATGGTCTAATAAATAAATTTTTAAACTAGAAAAATATGTTTAAACGTAATATGCGATGCCTATTACCCTTGTTCATTTTGCACTTAACTTTTAATAGGTCGGTGTTTTAAACCTATCCAATTAGCAAAATAATATTCCTTAGTAATTTTGAGAAGTCTTCTCTCATACCTCAACTCTGGAATAAAAACATCCCGAAATAAACGCAATTTTTTACTTTTCATTTCATGCTTTCAATTTCCATAGTTTTTCATTTCTTCTAACTATTTCTAGTCACTTCTAATTATTTCTCAATGCTGTGTTCTCTCAGCTATTTTTACTAAATTGCTAAAATATTAAACTGAATTTTTAAGAATGGAAGGGCTTCGAGTTTTATTAACAGCTAACACTTCGTGAGCTATCATTAAATCCCTTCTGCAACATTATGTAAATTACTTGAGTGCATGAATAAAATTCCAGAATTACATCATTTTAAAACGACATAAATAATTAGAGACAAACGACTTGTTAAAGTGAAAGATACAATGGAATAAAATATTGTTTTCGCTAATTTCTAATCTACAACGATTAGTAGGTAATGAATAACTAAGTAACCCTTCCTGAGGAAACTGGACCAATTTTCAATCATTAACAATTACTCAGAGACATCATGCTAATTTGGAATGAACTATACTGATGAGTAGTCAAGGTATTCATATCATTATTTGTATATATCACTCACCGTACCGTTGGACGCATAATGAATTTTAGGATCTTTAGGTCAACTAATTTAAATGTCCAACTGCATGATTGTGTTAAAATCTATTCTCATATAATTAAATTATATAATTAGCAACAGAGTGCATTTTTGAAATAATATTTGAAAGTGCTGTTTCAAAAGTTCACTTTTCATCCTAGAATTGAACAGTTATTGGTTGGAAGGCAAAGTTGAATTAACTTAAGTAAACAAATTGAAGGACATACCCGTCTGACCTTTTCCAAGCGTTTTTTCAATTTTATACGGTCCACAGTACTGCGCCTGGTGGGAAAGCGCTGCTACTACAGTTGTATTCGTTGCACTACCATTACTTGCCGCTGTCATGTCTATAATTAATTAATGAGGAATGAGTAGTAATTTTTTTTAACTTTTTATAAATTAAACAGGAGATTCAAAAGTTTTATGAGAAGATTAGCAGAGAGTTATTGAGAAGTTACTTTAAAAAAAAAAACTAGGAAGTAAAACGCAACACGTAGTCAAAAATGTCTGACTAACAATGTACTGCTATTTTATTGCCCATAATTGGATAAAAATGCAAAAAAGATTAAAATAAATATCTTAGAAATATAAATTAGTGCAGATAGTAATGGAAAAGGGATAAGCATAAAAAGCCTTATTTAGGTTGACCTGTTTTATGCTAACCTATTTTCATTTATCACTTCTCATAATAATTGCACAAAAACATAGTGTTGAATACGTTTCCAAGTTATAGGTATACTGTTTTCAAAATTTCAGGAAAATCTCAGAAACCTAAAGTAAGAATGTTCCAGAATAAAAACTGCTACTGATTGAAAATGAGAATGCTATGTATGAATAACAAAAGTTTACTAGTTAGGGGTTGACATAAATGGTATAAGGATAACAGCTATTTATGATGAGAAAAAAAAAGGAAAACTTGAAACCGAATAAAATAAAACATTAAGAATGTTATTTTAAGCCTAATTTATCGTCCACTGAAGTTCATCTTCTCTTCAAAAGATTTCAATTAAATTTCAAAAAATTTTCCAAGTGACGATGTAAACTTTCTTCAAAAAAAAAATAAACAAACAAAGCTGCTTAAAGGTTTACTACTAACATAGCATTTTATATAGTGCCATCATTTTTCATGCTTTAGCAGTGATGTAGAGAACTGTGGCTCAATAATCTCATATTTCTCGACAAGAATTCATCAATGTCCTCCTCGCCCAAAATTTTGCGCTTTCATTGCCTATGCACATCAACATCTCAGGAGCTTTGCTGGGTTCGTCAACTTTTTTAAAAAGATTTTACATTTTAAAACTTAAAACTTTAAAACCTCAAAGATTCTACATTTTAAAACTTAAGAAAAAGAAAAAACCTGTAATTGATACTACATCTTATACGGCTTTTTCATGACCTAGGTAATTATTTCTTTCGTCCGAGATATTTTATGATCCCATTAGAGGACAACGACACTTATCCCTTATAAAATATCTGGAAGTTCATGACTCAATTTTTCACTTCAAACGTCAGGAAAATAAGGAAATTTCACGATGCTTATTAAGATTACAATAATAATTCCGAAAATTTCACAAACTTTTGTTCTCAGTCTAACCTAAGAATTTTCACTCCATACTTTTGTGGTTTGAAATTGAAATCACTTCCTTTAAATTAATTTCAAATTAACTGTAGCCCATCGAACTATTCTTTGAATGGCGTTTAGTTACAGTTAAAGTGGTAGTAAAATTTCATCCTCTCTTAGGAATCAAGCTATTGAAACAGCTTCAATCATGTCACACTATTTTTCGCCCTGCAACAATCAGCGTTCAATTTTCCAATTTATCGAAAAATGAATATTGAAGTATTTTCTCGTCTTTTCTTCCTTTCATTATTATCCTATCTGGCCTATTTATAAATTCTTATAGTAAAATTTAAGTTCCTAATCCACCTATAAGAATTTGTGAAATCTTAAGACCTTTTGAAGGATGAAAATGCCTTAAAATAAAAGAAACAAGATGCTGGAATTCTAAAAATCTGCTGTGTAAAATTTATAAGATTGGAAAACGCTATTTTTATGCTGCTGCCCTCAGAATATTTCGATAATGAATAGCTGGACAGTTGTTTATACATGTATAAAACGGCAGGAAAAAAAAAAGAAAAGTGATGTAACTTCACTACAAAATGATCAGCTGGGAATTGATCATTTTAGGTTTACAAATAGAAATATCTTCTGTAAAACTTTCGTCTGAAAGAGAGAAGACGGCTAACTGTTCGTATTGCTGGAAAGACAAGAGGAACAGATAAAAAATGCACAAACACTCCAGCAATTAATGGAAAAATGTTGTTTTCTCAATATTCCCTACTGAGCGAATTCGTCAATCAGAATTTAAGGCCTTCAATTTTTCAGATAAGGTTGGGAATTTGGTAATAAAGTAGGGAAATCAATCAGTCACTTTTTTTCTGATAGTAGTTTAGATGACAACGGAAATGAGAAAGGGATACTCGGAAGATTGGTAATTGTTAACAAAACGGCTACTTTATTACTGATATTGTGACAATTACAAGTGCTCATTTTACTACATGCTGCTATGAGTATTTCGATTTTGATATCAAACTGAAGCTAGAAAAATGTCTAGATTTCGAGAAAATATGCAAAAGCTAAATTCGATCATTGCTGTAGCTAATAAACATTAGAAACATAATCCCGACTAATCAGTCTGAAATGTCTATTTACGTAATTTCCCTCCAAAAGAAATGAAATTAGAGCTATCCAGTAAGCAGAAATACGGTCTAGTTCGAAGAATTTGATGAAATCTAATTTGTTCCTAACTAAATGAAAACACTTAAATAGTTCCAAGAATTAGTTTTAGAATTTAAAATTTGTGAGAGGAGCTGTTTCTATAATATATTTCAAGGCCAATAGGATTCTTTCATTATGTCCGGTGCAAAAAATTTTTGTTAGAATTCACTTCCTGATATTCACATCCCAAATCTCAAGTCTTTTCCTCCCCATCTCATCTTCTACCTTCCCAACAGTGACAAGTACAGATGGATTCAGAAGTTTTCCTGCATAGCTTTGCAAATTTTTTAGAAAATGCAATGGGTATAAAGTTATTAAAAAATAACGAAAGTGGAATGATCGGTCGATATATTGTACGATTACTTATATACAAAAAAATATTCTTTCAAACGAATTGTAACGGGTTGAAAAAGTATTCTCTAGTTACGAAGTTTATTTGTTTTTAAAGGATTACAAAGTAAAAAGAGAGAGAGACAGTAGAAAGAGAACAAAACACAGTTCTTTTTTCTATAGGACAGCATCAAATGATACAAGAAATGCAACAATTCACACGTGAAATAAATGAGCTTTATGTGAAGGATTATTATGTACTTGTTCAGTCTATCTATGTCCACTCTTTTCCCTTTTCTAGTTATCTTTAGTGGTTAGCTTGTCCGTATAAAACTTAACCACGGCAGCCTAAAATTAGTATCAGGTTAATCAGCTTGAAAACTCTTAGGACAATCATTCCCACAGCAACGCAAGCAGCGAAATCGAATCTCTAGCCACTTTTGTATTTCCATAATAACTAAAAATATATGGTGATCAAGCGTCATTGTGAATGACTTCGAAGTATCGTATTTCCCATGTAGAAATATTCTTCTGTCCTACAATATGATCCCATCATCTGGAGATGCTCAATGAATGGCGGATAATAATGCTTACAATCATGCTTGCTCTGTTAATTGCTTGCAAATGAGAAGGCTTACTGTCTTCAGTATTACAACTCATCCTTGCATTCAGTTCATCGTTAACAGCATTTAGTTTAAGATTGATTTCGCCAATCACCTGCAATAAAAGGGACACGTTATAGCAGATGAAAACAATTACCAATAACTAAAATCTGTTTGTTGGCTGAACAAATTGATACTTCGTTCACATCATAAATTTATTGATTGAATTCACCTCTTTGATAGCGTCAAACATGGAACGCGAAACGGACACTCAGTGACAATATATGTTAGGAGACGGGCCACCTCAACAATCTCATTTTTCTATCCGTCGATTCAAGCTTGAAAATTTGCTAAAAATTATGAAATAACATTTTTGAAAAATGAGTCACTTCATAGACAAAAAGGGGCAATCAATTTAATTCTTAATAGATTGATATTTTCAGTTAGACGAACTGGACGATCAGCAACCGAGCAAGTTTATAACATACATCATACTACCTTTGTATAATAAGGAAATTCCAGCTCATAGGATTTAACGCGCAAGTAGCCAGAAAGCATAAAAGCCGCAGAACAGTAACTGCAGAACTGGTAGATGTAAAAAACACCTAAGAACAATCTAAAAGGCAGTACAGTAGTAAAATTTAATGGTAATGTAATAGAATTAAGTAGTAGGGTATTAAAAGAAAAAAGAAATACGTTGAATCAGTTGCACTCTTTATTTAATTTCTAGGATAAGGATGACACAAGGGACTGAGGACTAGGTTCAGGTTTGAGACACTGTCATCTTTGCAATGAGCGATAGCTATAATATTGAAAAAGGCTTAGAAGATGAGATCAAAAAGTGGGTCACAAAGGTTGTTGGGAATGCAATGCTGTTTGAACGCAATGAATAGTTGATTGCATGTTTGAGCGCTGTTGGATGTATCACCCCAACAACTAGGACTTATGGAGAGGGTTTCGTGGAAAAGGGAGAGAGGGAGTGGCTAAGGGATTGCATGGAAGCGGAAAGAGGCTTTCCCTTGATGGAAATGTGTGGCTTAGAGGCCAGAAACAGTGGCGCAACTCTATCCCTCTGTGCATCTTTCTGTCGCAAGCCTAGTGGTGCTTGTCATTACTCCCTCTTGTCATGCCTTTGTTGACTGGAGAACATGCCCTATTGATTACTGCTACTGCAATCTGCGACATCTTAGAAAAAGTGTTGAGTGTGAATGTACACAGGGTGACTATAGGCTTACCACTCTTCCTTCAGGGCCATTCCGTAATGCTCCGATCTTTGTAGTACTGCTTCAATCGGCACAGTGCTGACAATTAGTAAGCTGCTTCCACTGCTATACTTCTTCATTTTTGAAACTGACTGGATGATAAAGACATTTGAGTATGCAGGATTGCATTTACTGCCCTGAACTCCATCTGTGATCAGAACAAGCTCATGTTGTCGCTATTTTTACCTTACTTTACCTTTTACTCTGTAGGTGCGACTGCCTCAAAGTAAGCTATTTGAAGTGCAGATCATTAGTGCATAGTTAATCAGTTATTAACAATGCACAAATCATCCCGTTCGGAATGATCATATTCTCGACCTATTATCTTTTGTTGATTTGATAAAATACTACTAGTCATGGCAGCAGAAAGCATCTGGTTACCGAATTTGATTATATATTTGCATCTTCAATTCTGCTTAACACAAAGGTTTTTAAGTTTCGCTTCTAATAAACTCTTTTAATAAAATATCATTATATTCATTTCGAAAACACTGCCATACTTTGGTTCATCAGTTACATGTCTGCTTTGCAATCTGTCATCTGGCTTATCTAGTTTGTCAGAATTCTAGCGAGGATTGAGTATTTACTTTTATAGTAAACATTTCTGTGGTTTAAAAAGGATCGATTAAATTATGGACTTTGATGAATACCGTTCTGGCTATTGGTAGTGGAAATGAATGCTTACCGATTATAAATGTTAAATTTCATGAATCATATGATAATTTATCGCAGGAGTATGAGAGTATCAGGAAGTACTGATATATGTTTACTTTTACTCTGAAGGAAGTTCCTGGGCACTGTACATCAAACAAATTTCCGGTAGGACTATCCATTCCATCTAGACAACAAAAAATTGGGAATTATGCTCATGAGTTTTTTTCTTCAGTAAAATATCCTTAAGTTTTGAAATCAGTCATGCTTTGTTTGTTTATTCGAAGTTATGGAAATATAAAAGGGAAGAAATTTTTGTAACGTTTTTTCACACAAGAACTTTTGTGATAGTAACTAATTCAGCAAGAAAATAACATGGCAATCCATTTTGCTAAATTTACTTTTTTTTTATTTCGTCCTGAAACTTCTCAAACATTTGCAAATGAAAATTTTTGGGCTTTTCATGTGCATTTCATTAATAACTCATCAAATTGAGAAATCATCAACATGGTTCCACACTTGTTTCTAGTATTCGGCATTTTTTGAATACCATGAATTAAATTCGCTTTTGTTAAAGGGCCAACATTATAATTATTTTCTAATTCACATTGATTAGAGCACTATGCCGGATGCAAATGATATTTTTACGATAAACATAAAAGTACCATTGACTGATGATGAGGCCACTAAGGAAGGAGCATTACTCGTATTGAAGGAAATCAAACCAACATGGAAACGTGAACTGATTTCATTCAAAGTTAGTGTTTATTTCTAAGTTTTCGAATTTCTAAAAGAAACTTCGAGAAACTTCATTTTAAGAACGTAATACGATACAAATATAAATTTAGGCTTTCACAGTTGGGATAACGAATAAAATCCTATGTGCAACGTACAGTCCAGCAAATGGTACCACACACAAGGAGCGACTACTGTTCAGAATTTACGGGAATAATACGGATAAAATTATTGACAGGTATTAAAGCTGAAAATCCTCAAGTTAGGATTTTGGATGTTAAAAAAAGTGGTATCATTACTAGGCGGTATTATTACTGACAGCTAGATCTATCTAATCGACTTAACAGTTTTGGTTTAGTAGCCATTCCTTTTTATGATCTTATTTTTTCGAAAAATAGTATGAACTGATTCATGACTTTTGCAATAGATTTATTCTACTATAATGAGAATACATAATTTGAGGTTAAAACTAGATAGTCTTAAATAAAAACTTCTTTGCTATTAGGAATTTAATTCAAGGAATAAGGAATTCAACAACTGGTTATACTTGGCATCACATGGATGTGCTGCTCAAATATATGCAAGGTTTTCCGGAGGGATTGTAAGCGGTTTTCTTCCTGGAAATACGCTTACTGTTGACAACGTACGCAATGATACGATTGTTGCGTATGTTATTTACGTGACTTTTCACTTTTCCTTTTTATTAAATAGCAATTGTTACAATGGCATATATAATAGCTATGTTCATATTCAAATTAGCAGTCTTACTAGCTTAAATTTCTCTCTAATATCAAATATACATTTTTTTTTGAATTTTAAGTTTTTTTTTTTTTTTGAATAGGTATTCAAAAGTGGGGAGATAAGAGTTGAGCTATCATGTTTATCTGTAAGTCTATCTCAAGTTTTGCTGGACGGTAAGCTGAAAAGAGAAACAACAATTTATCCTAGATTGTAATTTAAAATTCTAAATATATACAAATACATACTTTTTTCTTAAATATATGATAGAACTATTTAAATATATAAATACGTATTTTTCTTAAAATATTATAGAACTGCACTGAGACAAACAAACAATTTGAAACTTTTATTGATACTCCTTGATTCGCAATAATGGATATTCTTCTCCTAGAACCAAAACTATTCGATTTCCCACAACAATGATACTTTCAGGAATACTTGTAAATCACTTTCAAGATTGCACAAATTAAAACCGAACACTGGGGATGAGGCAAAACCAACACTGTTTATCAAAATCAGACAGTTTTTGGCAAATTTCTCCGCTCATTATGAGGTCATTTTGCAGTTACTCTCAATGCTTGGCTAATTTATTAATTAATTTGGGATAAGAATTGAACAAAGACACTGATTTTTACTTCATCTATTTCTCAGAGTAAGCGAAAGCAAGAAAGATATGATAAATTCTTCAAACAGCGAGAGATTTCCTTCTTGCATGACTTGCACCGTCTACGAGACATTATTCAACGACGGCAATCTAAAGTTGTTTTTTGCCATAACGACCTTTTAATCCATAACATTATTCATGATGACAAAACAGGTTCACTTTTTTAATTTTCATGGATAAATCTAAAGTAAAGCTACAAAACGCCTCCATAATTAATTAAAATGTTTTACGTAATAAGTAGTAACTGTTCTGTTGCAGTAATTAGACTTTTCTGATTGATCACAAATATATCCTTGAAATTATATGAAAGTGAACGACTGCAGCAGTTCGATATTTTCTACTCAAGCTGTATTTTAATAAGCTTTAGTACTTTTTGAAAATAAATCAATTTATTTTTTCGCTCTTTCTGCTCACAATTTAGATATGTTGCCATTTCTTAAACTACTTTAAAATTCATTCTCCACTTCAGATTCAATAAGTTTTATTGATTATGAGTATGCTGATTACAATTATCAGGACTTCGATATAGCTAATCACTTTTGCGAATATGCTGGTCAGTTTATGATCCTACTTACGTAGCTTGGAATCAGATCAAATGGTGAGAAAAAGCAACAACCGGCTCAATTAGCTGACGGCGGAAACACATGAGTGCGTTTCCAAAGCATATGAAACTATTTTAGCTGGACGTTGAACATTTACTCCAGAAGAATTTTTATTCGTTTATTTATTTATTTAATTAATTTATTATTATTATTGTCGTTACCTTTATTATATTATCGTCATTGTTGTTATTTAATTAATTAATGTATACATATATACTTATTTTTTTTTACTTTATTCGTTTATTTAACCAATTTATTAATCAGTGTGTCTTTATACTTCACAAAAATAATATTTGATATTAAAATCAAATGCATATTATTATTGAGAGCTTTGAAGTGGCAGGAAAGTTGCTATATGTATGTTTAATTAATGTTCAACACAAGACAATACCTTAAGATGTTTTCGATTTAAAGGTGTGGAGGATTTTAATTATTCTCGATGTCCTGATAAGGAATATAAACGCGAATGGATAACGAAATATTTGATATATTATCTAGAAAGGAAACCAACGAAAGATGAAGTAGACAATCTCCTAGATGGAAACAATATTTTTGAAGCGGTATTTTTAGACTAATGTTTTATTTATGAATTAATAATAGGATGTTCTTTTAAGGACTGAGAATAAACTGAATTCTACGAAGCAAAATTTGGTGAAATATTTCAGGCCGCTCATTTCTTTTGGGCTCTTTGGGCCTTGGTGCAGTCTCAAATTTCAACCATTGATTTTGACTATCTAGAGTAAGTTTTGTAAATTGAATTAATATTTCCTTTTTATATTCTTTGTGAAGCAAGCTTCGGGAGTTGAAGACTGTGAGGATCGAGATATCAGAGTAACTCTCGACTAGAGGAAATACATTCACATTTACTTTTCATTAACTTTATTGTTATTTTTAGTTATGCAGTTCAAAGGTACGAACTCTTCCAGAAATGTATGCTTAAATGTGATTAAAGGTAGTAACTTTGCAACGTTTTTTTTTTGAATGACGGATCATTTTTTTTATTTGGATTTCATCCAAAAATTCTCAACCAGTATATTCTGATTACTAAATAGATTTAATCCATGCAGATTTGGCACTTGAATGTTTCTTTTCACCTGTTTACTATCTTGTCTACTGTTATAATGAATAATAGCGTTTGAAGATCTGAATAATATTACATACGAAAGCAATCTATATTCAGTGGTTTCCATCATGCTTACATGAAGTATATATATATATATATATATATATATATATATATATATATATATTAAAAGGAAAATGGACAACATCTGTTACTTTCAAGGATTATCTGCCGAAATAAATTATCATAGAGTAAACAAGAAAGGAAAAAAGGGGGAGATGACTAAATATAATAAATGTCAGATCGAAAACAATTTATATAATAACAATAGTGCGATAAACATGCGAGAGCATTTGTAACATAGTTTATTAGATATAATGATTAAAAGATTCACGATTTTCGAAGTTGGCGATATATTGATGACTTGAACTTTCATTCCTTTATGAAAATGTAACATGGACAATTTTTATGTTAGTTAAATGAATATAATGTAGACAATATAAAGAATTGTTAATAGACTGCCGTGATTATAGAATTACTAAAATTCTAAGTCACGACGTAACATTAAGTGTGTTAATTTTCTGGAAGATCAAATCACTAGGCTTAATCAGCTCAGTGAACTCGTTATTTTACATTGTCGTATTCAGCGGTAACATTGTTAAATCAACCACAATACACCAAAATAACTTCACCTTCAAAGCATTGAGACCAAAACGATGAGTGATTTGAACTAGTTTCATTTGCTCTAACAATGAATGAATATTCAGCATCTTAAGTTGCTTATAATTTAAAAAATGTTTCTTTTAAAGTTATTTTTGCAGCTTCACGGAATGATTTCCAAATAGTTGCTTAAAAAGGTGAATAGGAATTTCTATTTTAAGCATTTTCCTAATTTTTATTATGATACTAAGTATTATATTTCTTTGCTCGTCGAATAAAGCGAACATGGAAGGTTTCACATAAGATATTATCAAGACACATTCGCTTGCTGCACCTAAATTGGAAGACACTAGATGTGTTCGTCGAAGCAATACGATGCACATCGAATATTTTGTTCACCTCAAAACGTACTCATAAAGCTTTAGCAATCAGAATAGTTTATTGCATAAAACTGAAGGAGTGACTGGTTCTTTTTCTACGTATATGTATGTGAAATATGCTTTTGACCAGTAAAGTAATATAGAAGAGTTAACACAGTACAAATCAATAATTATCGATTTTCAGTTGTTGCTGGTCTGGTTCTCCAAATTAACTGATTTTATCACTGTTGTAGTGTATGAGCACATATATGTTGATAAAGTGAACTCATTATTGCAAGCATTTGCTGCAGTTTTTTGGTTGTAGATGATATTCTAAAGGTATGACAACATGTAAAATTTCAGTTCCTGCATTTCATTCTAAGTTACAAAAAAAAAAAAAAAAAAAAAGAACAAGGCTGAGGGACTAAAAAGAACACTGAATTTGTCGAAACACTTTCACATCCTTTCCTATTTTGAAAATATTAACTGAAAATGATAAGACTACTATGCGTTCCACATCTTTGTTAATGGTCTTTCTAATGAATGATCCCAGCTATTAAAAAATCCTCCACTGATGTGTCAGAGAGATTCCTCTCTGTGTATAATTTTGGAGAAAATAAGTTGTGTATATTAGTTCTGGGAAAGTTACTTTAATCTTACAAAGAATCGAAAAATAAACAATTTAAGCAAAAAATTTTTAGTTTAAGAGAAAAGGAGAAAAACGAAAAAATAACCAACAGGGAAAAAAATATCAAACACTAAAACATGATGATAATGGTTGCGACTTCAAGACAATGTCGCATGTTATTATCGACCATGAGAGAATTAAAGCCATTAGGAAGTGAAAGTTTATAATTTCGGGGAATTTGTATACGAGCGGCCTGCTGCCATGTATGTAAATTTTATGCTGCATCTGAAATTTCTTTTGTTCTATTTTTTGGTTTTTACTAGACAACTTCCATGAATTATTGAAAGTTCAGTGTTTGCAATTAATTTTTTGTTTTCATTTAGATAATACCATGAATGTTTTATCGTTTGTTGTTGTTTTTAGTTATTAGTCACTAATGGCTTCCAATTTTTTGTTTTTTAAAATGTTTAATATCTGCTTTTCACTAATTTTTCCAACTTTTTTTAAAAATGTTTTCATTGTTATTCTTGTGTTATTAACCTTGCTGCGTTCCTTGTTGCAATTTTCTGTTTTTTAAAATCTCAAATAACTATTGCGTTTAAATATTTGGGACTTGTGTTTATTCAGTTTTCCTCTTTTTTTTCTTGATCTAAATTTTTGCAAACACCAGGTGCTGGCTTGTGGTATATTTATTTTTACATTATTGAACTTGCAATGGATTCTTTAGTTTTATTAGGTTGTATTTGCTGATCTCATGTTATGCACTTTTTTGGACAGTTAGCAATAATTTCTATCTAAACCCATTTTTAGTAGCATTTAAACATCTTTGTTTACGCTTACTTTTATAAAGAAAAAAAGATTATAAAGAAAAATCTATTAACTCGTCCTGTAAGTCTTAATTTCCAGAGCAGAGTAATAATTAGAACAAATACTAACTTTAGCTGTGCACTAAATGAAATGGTTAAATAACTTACACTAAATTCATTCTGCTTCAGAAGATCCTGGACGATCGAATTCTTCTTGCCACACAAGAATCCTTGGTTTCGGCAATACCCGAAGCATTTCATTTCCGTGACTTAGGGGATCTCCAGAAGCAATTTCGAACAGCACAGATAGGTAGAACCATACACGGTGGTGGTTCAGGCAGAGAAAAACAACAACGTCAGTAATTTATAATTTTAATACTGTTAGAAATGATTATATACCTGTAGAGTGTGGAAGTAATATAAACATACTTTGATCTATGATTGAGAAATCATATTTATGAATGCAACTACAAAAGTTCCTCCTTTATGATACACTAAAGATAAGACAGAATTCCCACATCAATCAAACTTCAATAAATACCTTGTGCAACCATACCATATTTTCTAATCATTTCCATCTTTAGTGTATGGTATCTTCGACAGTCAATTTGGAACGCTGAAAGGGTGGCGCATTCACGCACTCAGAATGCATAAGCAAGATGGTAATACTTTATTCTTGATAATACATTTGATATTTCTATTTACAGTTCGATCTAAAAATGACAATCTTATTAATAACTTATATTTTAGGATTCTATGCCTATTGTTTGAAGTAACCTTAAATACAAAAACAAAGGGAAGTAAGTAAGCAACTTTAGGTCTTTTATGCACACCAGATACGGGCTTGTGTTGTATTTAATTTTGTATTGTTGAACTTATAGCGGGTTCTTTAGTTTAACAGGTTGTACTTGCTGATCCCGTATTATGCACCAAAATGATTTCTTTTTGGGTATTAAACAATTTGGTAATAAAATTTTCTAAGGTTTTTTTCCGCTTTTAAGCTTACCGTTTGCTTGAGATCTGTTAAAATGTAAGGTTCAGAAATGATCATATCAGTGATTAATTTACTACTGGATTACTTGCCGATTTTTTAATCACAAGCTGGTAGCCAATGTTGCAATTGTCTTCGTGATGAAGAAGATCATAGATAATTTGTGCCAGATCGATGAACTGGGTGATTTTGTAATATATCCGGGATTATCCATGTCAGTTTAACTTACCATGAAGTACTAGATATTACTGGGTATTAGAAATTGGTTACAGTATATGCATACATCCACTTATCGCTAAAGATTCTAGGATAAAACGTATGGTTCCGCAAAGGTACTAGGATCAAACGTAAATTTTAGATAAAAAAGTTTATATTTTTTGTAAAGATGAAGATATGTTTATAATATTAGATGAATCAAACACGAACAATATTGTTTTACTTTGGTATTACTAGGAAAGGAATAGACCAAAAGCAAATAGGAATTCATCATACGTGAATTTATTTCATTACTTTATCATTATATCAAAATTTCTACACGCTATAAGACTCATATTGGTTTTTTTGTAAATTGTCATGTCATTTGACATTATATCTGTTAAGCTTTCTTGAGAATTCTGTTAGATAAATCTTGCAGTAACGAATCTCAGAACTAGGAGATCGAATTTGGATTAATATGAGAGTCTTCCAGTTGAGCAAAAAATGTCACACAGCAACGAATTGTTTCTTCGATTCACTTTTCTTTTGATAGATCTCAGTGATGACATCCATGAAATAATATAATTCCAGCAAAAGTCTATTAGCACTTCCCATTTCACTACATCTGTTAGCTTCATGAGAATTCTGCTACATAAATTGGGAGAGTATGTTTCTTGCTATTGAGAGACTTTCCTTTCGATGTTCAAATGGACTTAGATCACAAAGAGCATGATCATTTTACATCACTTTCCATAGCTGATAAGCCTAGCTCATTTTTACACTCGGCTTATTTTTCTCACGATACACGGCTTAGGGTTGCAAATTGCACGGATTTCTTCCCTTCATATTAGAAAACGGCAATGGAGAAAGAAGAATGTAATGCAAAGGGGTGTTCATTTTTTACAATTGTTCCCCAACTATGTTTTTTTTTTAAGCAATTATATAAGATGATTAAGATGGAAGTTAAGAACAATAGTGCAAACTTTGAGAAACTTAGGCCGATATGTTTGGTGTCTTGTATGTTAGTCTGCGTATTATACCAATCCAGCTCTCATATATATATAGAAACATCAAAAGGAAAACTTGAAGGTTGATTCTGGTATCAAGAAGAAACAAATTCAGGATGTGAACAAGACGTACACGGCATTGTGACATAAAGCCTGACATTTCCTCATGCAATTGTACCCTATCAGTCTGCAACTTATCGATGAAACTATTCATTTCCACTTGTTATTGCAGTATGTAAAATACGAAGCAATTTTATTTGTTAGCAACCACAATGTATAGATATTAATCTATAGCAGTAATATTGATAATTTATCTACAATATTAATAATTTATCTACGCAGAGTATCTACAAATGAAATGAAGAAAATGGGTAAATGAATAAATTGGTCGGGAAATGAGCTGAATTGTGAGTGAGGAAGAGCAGCAGAATTGTAGCTTACTGGTAAGGAAAAAACTGATAAAACTGAGAAGTTGATTGAGACAAAAGGTTTAGACCCTTATGTAGTGGGTCTGACTTGCAGCAACAGCATGATTATTGAGTATCAGATGATCTTTACTCTTTATATAGTAAGAGATGGGTTTTAATATTGTTTATTAAAAACCTAACAGCTAGAAATGTTTCGTTCAAAATGTTTCGGCTAATCAAATTTGTTTCCAATCAAGCTTTTTTTCTCAAGTTTGGCCGTATTATTATTCTCAAGTTTTGAGCTGTCAATTCTTGTTTGATGATGAATGAATGTATATACTTTTCGTGTCAACACCATATGTGTTGCAGCGGTTGGCAAAGGAGCTACTGATGAAAAAAATAAAAAGAGAGGATGACTGCTGGATTTGGAAAATTGTAAAATTTTTAGTTCTTTAGCGAACTTAACTCAGAAGTATTTTTAAACTAGTATCACGCTCAAATCAGTGACATATTTTCGCATATAATGACAAAAGGAATGTTAAGTGGTCATAATTTTTGGAATGTAGTAATTTGTACTTATATAGTATTAAAAACGTATGCGGAAATTCTGAAAGAATTTAAAAAGTTCCCAAACTTACGTTTGCGATGTTTCTGCAAAACATTGAAAGACAGAATCGAAAAACTGACTAAATCAATTGGCTGTGTTCTCAGTGTTTCACGTACAAATGCTTCTAATAATGGACGTAATCCAATTGGCACTTTGTAATTTTCATTTGATGATTCTGCCATGTGGTTTTCTATAATTAAAAACATATGGCAATGGACGTGAAATAAACACACAATAGTGAAATCGCACTTTTGACTAGAGATTAGAAGAAAAAACTAAGTCAGAAAACTGATAAGGATGATATAATAAAGCACCATTTAGCAACAGTAAGCAAATATGCAAATATCCTTTTATCCTGATGAAGAAACAGACGGGGCAGATCGGCAAAAGGTTAAAGTGATCACTAAGTAACTTAAGTTCAAATATTTTACTGATCCAATTGTCGGAATCAGAAATCCAAAAACTGTACTGTAAGCAGTCTTAGCTTACATGAGTTGTATAATCTTAACTTAAGCAAGGAAATTTCAAGAGGTCACAGGTTATTTGTAATGCTTTATTAAAATTATACTAAAAACTGAAATTATTATAAAAAAAGTGAACTAAAATTAAAGAAAAAGTTGTTAGTAATACGTCTTCACAAAGAAAAAAATTACACAAATACTTAACTTCTTGCTTTTTAATTCGTTTCAACACTTTGTTTTTTTTTTTTTCCAAGTTTATTCAGTGTTGTAGTCTAAATGCATATCGACTGATCATATGGATCTTGAAAGGGCTTAACACTATGCCAATGTGGACCTCAATTATTCCAACTTTAAGAAAAAATTTTAGCGAAGTTTAGATTAAAAAAATTTTTTTTTAAACAACAATGATTAAGTACCTCTAATATAAAAAGGCACGGAAAATGAGGATAGCAATTATAAGAGGAAAGACCAAACGGGAAGGGTTATAGATGATTAGACATAAACTTTCTATCTAATATCATTCGAGTCCACCTTCGAATTTCTAACAATTTTTTGACCCAATCCTTTATATGCATCAACTTCAAATAATTAATTAACCAAAAAAGAAAGGAACTAGTTGCTGTGTTAGCACAACAGTCCTCGTAAGAATGATGACACTTTTTCTGAGAGGAAAGATTTATTCTCCTTCTGGATTTGTGTAGTAAAAAGTTTCAAGAGTATCAAAATTCCAAATAAAATAATTCCTATAGCCTTTCTTTCCTTGCTGACAGCCTTTATCACAAAGCTGCAAATGGGTCTACCAAAAAAAGTTTACAACTTTCCCAGTTGCTTCCATACGTCTTATTCAGTCAGTCAATGACGTTGTCTTCCCGATTTGCTTCAAGCATCGTTCTGCATTGAGACATCTGTCTAGAAGTAGCCACTCTTATATCATAATGAAATGATGTGATAGACGCTCCTTTTCCTATCCAAATAAGACGATAAAGATAAGAAGTGGAAACCGATAGTACCAAAAATGTTTTAATCCTCTGAACCATCTGCAAAAACAGCGTCCAAAATGTTTTGCCAAGACCAGAAGAATGAAGACTGAGGTTTGTAAAAAGTTAGTTTGGAAATGGAAGAATTGAAATAGACATTAATACCACCGGCGTTCCAAACAATGGCTAATCGAAACTACAACAAAAGCAACAATGACAGAGATGACAGTGACAGAGCTTAATGCTCAGAGTTTGCTGTCAAATGACAAATGTGCTGAATGCACGGGTAGACAGATAGACAGACGCGCATTGCAGCATATCCATCCATCTGATGAGGACGACGAACAGATATTAGGTTGGGATTTTTGCAGACACATGAACATGTATCCATAGTAACTGAAGCGAACAGAAGATGCAGTCAAAGTTCAATTAGCACGAAATATATTTCAAAAATGAGTTGAGTAGTTCAATATGCGTCACCCAGATGAGTGGGAGATGGATGGGAGAAACCTGAAAACGGTGCTTCTGCTCGATGCTCGACAGTTTGCTAATTCAAACTTCACCGATGCCTTCCTCTACAAATTGTTTGGAAGAACGAGAAGGTGGAAAAACTTCCTAATATTGCTTCATTTTGTCACCTCTACTCAACAGATAATCGACTTCCACAGTACTGTGAAATCTCATTGTGCTAATTTCATTCTATCTTGACCAGTGATCTGATCAAACATTACGAATTAAAAAGGACAAAGCTGTGATGAGTAAAAATCTATTATTAAGATGGCATATATATCACAATTTGATTTAGTAGATTCAACATTTTAGACGAAGCAGAATTCAAGATACACAGAATCGAAATTAAAATGTGAGAGATATTAGTGAATGACAATCTGTCATGTTCGAAACATCTGAGGAAATATGACAAACAGAGGTAAATATCAAATGTAAAAAAATTAAAACTCGAAAAACTGACGCAAATATAAATATTTCATACTGTAAAAATAAAATGAAGCTAAAATAATAAAAACAATAGGTCAGAAAAAATTCGAAATATGCTCATTTTGCTTAAATATACCACTAAAAGCAAATTTATCCTTAAAGAGGGATGAATAACTTTTTTCATTTTTGACGTTGATCAAGATCAGAAACAAAATGCTATCAAAATCCTACTTGCGAATCTACTCAATGATCCAAAGAAAATGAAATTACTTTGATATCAAATGAGAAATTCAGACCTAAAAATTTGAAGGTTTAAATTCATCATTTTTAATTACTCATTTTTTCAGTAAGTCAATTATTCACTTCATTAGAATTTAGAGAAATTTGATTTTTTTTTCTTCACGTGTGTTCTGACTACCCAACCATTTCAGTACAAAAAACAAATTAGCAACTACCACGGGAAGGATAAATTCCTAGGATACTAATGTTCGTGAAATACAAAAATATGTAATGCATTCATTAATTGGAAACATTAGCTCTGAAAATTGCACTTACTAAAATTCCGTCGTTTCATTATACCTGACAAATAATGTTATATATATATATAATACCTAAATTTAAATGATGAAAAAAATAATTCTATAGATTTCTTAAGTTTTTCATTGGCTTCCAGAAAATTATTAACGTTTTGAATCGAAGATTCTAAGTTTCAAAACGATTCAATAACAGTTCTATAATTGCGTTAAACTTTTTAGTACGGGACGTTGCACTATCGTAAAGCACAAGCATAAAGAATATATTCATTCAAATTTCTCTTTGCTAGAAGAAATTTCAAACAGGATAAAATAATATATTCAAGGAGTTCATGCATGAGGTAAGCCTTAAATTTTTTGTTGGCATCAATAAAATTGATTGATATTTTGAATCAAGATTTAAAATCGTAGCTTTTCCTTGCGCTATGATTGTTAAGAAATAAATTATGAATTGTTTCCACGCTTGCTTCACAGTATAAGTTCTAACAGTAGAATTTACAAGGGAAAAAGAAAATGCATTTTTAGATGTTCTTGCTCTTTTCAGATAGTTCAGTTTCTGGATCAAATTTTTAATAGATTTTCAGGTCGTCCAAATCAGAAGCATTTAGTTAACGGAAGTTTTACTACACTATCTCAGAACCAGTGAAGTGGAGGATTGGTTTGACCGAAACTTTAAGTTGAAAAATCACAAAAATGGTATTCGAAGTTAAGTATTCCGCAGGATTTCACCAGTCAGATCAGCGAGATCACTTCTCACGGTTCTTTTCCTTCGGTATCGGCATTTTTTGCTTGCTAGTTAAAGTCCCACCAAACCTTGCGAAGGTTCGTATTGCATTACACGGTCTATAAAATTAGCGAGCAAAGCTAGCAGTTTAGCAGTCGTAATTCATACTTTTAATATAAAACCGAAAAATGGTTCCCTTGAACTGTGATCTCATGCAATCTTATTGTCGTGGAACTCGAAATAAGAGAATTTTGAATAAACCTTGGAAACATCATTCTATATTTCAATATTTAAGCAGGGAAATATTTACAAGTTTTGGATTAAAATCCTACTTGGAATTAAGTTGGACAGAATTAAGTTTTGAGGCAAATTTTCACGACCGATTGGTACCAGTGCACCTGAAATTTTCAACAAAAGTTGAAAATTTAATTAAGTTGGACAGAAGTCAAAATTTGATATAAAATTTCTTATTAAACGAAGAATTGGTACGATTTGCATCAATAAAATACTACAAAATTTTTATGTTTGACAGAGATGTTTGAAGACAGTGCACTTTTTCGTGATTAAAGTTTCATGGTAGGTCGTAGGATTCTATGAATTCTACACAAATTCTAACAGAGAACACAATAAAACACTGTAATGGTAAAAAATTGCTGGAAAATACTGTATATATAAGTGTGGTAGTCGAGATGGAACTTGAATAAAGTGATGAATTATTGTTTACTGCATATATTTTCGCTAAACTGCATCTCCGTTACAACACAATGATTAATTTTTAATACTGAGTAATACCTAATCAATATTAAATTGTTCCTGACAGTTGTAATCGATGATATCATCGTCTAAAAAGTGATTAACAGAGCTTGGTAAATAATGGTAAGCCAAATAAGGAAAGCTAAACAAAAATATTCATTTTTTGATATCATAGTTACATCTCAAAAACACTATATCATCATCTGCAACTATCACTAAATGATCAGCCAACTAGACGATAGTATTGATGACTGAATTATATGAATTTTATCTTTGCTTCAAGGTTGTCATAATGGAATGTTAAAAAGAAAGAAAAAACAGACATATTTGTTATATAAAAAATACTGTATAACGGCATTAATGGATCATTCAGTTTATTATTCAGTGATTCATTGACAAAGTTAACATCAAATATTTTCCAATGCGCCACGTAATCGCTCATAATTATTTTTTCCATTATCACTTGTTTGATTACTCTATCTTTTTTGAATTCAGCAGAAACAAATGCATACCTTCCAGTTCCGGTCCTCTAATTCAGAGATTATATTATGAAAATATGTATTATTGGTGAGCCACTCAGTTTCAAATGTTAACACCATTATTTCTTAACTTCTATTTGCTACGTGTTTGTATGTGCGTTGGTTGTTGAAGCGCTTTGAAATTGCTTATTTGGAGAGTTATTTTTCCAAAATGAATGGAATTAAGCATTAATATTAACTTAATTGCCAACCTCATCCGTCGTAGAGCGAAATTTGTACTGGTTGTGTTTGATTTATATTACTTTCAGGAATAGTAATGAATACTATCGAAGATTATCACCAGAAAGGTCCACCATCGTATGGTTTGTTGTGATATCATTTTGAAAAGTTCCCTTTGTTTTATTAATTTGAAGTTTTGCCGGAAATGTATTGAATAGTGTTGCAGAAGCAGCAGTCTGCTCAAACACAAATAGCGGTGGAATATCACAAGCAAAAACAAATTTTGGGCCCTTTGCACCATCGCCAGAATCATCTAGTAATCCTGCATATATACCACAAACTGTCAACCCTACACTACGTTTGTTAATAAGATATTATGACAAGAATCTATTGAAAAACTGATTACTCATTTGTGGCAGTCACTTCTGAAAGAAATGAAATAATAAAGCTTTATGAACATTACATATTTTTCATTTATGAAGGGAATCATAATTAGTTTTACCTGACAGTTCACTGGGATTGATTACATCCCATTAACTTTACTTCACAGTTTTCAGAATTCAAATTAAAGTTGATAGCAAATCGCGTTTTTAGCGTTCTTGTAGTAAATTATCAGACTTTTTAGCAAATTCTACCGCGATGTATCTAGAACCGCATGCAATACCAATTATTGTTGGTGTACCTGTTTTTGGACCACATTCCTGTGCAATGACTTGTCCTAGTTGTAATAAAGCTATTGTTACGGAAACACATACGCATGCTGGTTTATTATCGTTCACGATTTGTGGAATACTGTTACTTTTCGGGTTATAATTTTCTTGTCTTTTGTTCAAAAAATTTAGCTTGAGTCAGTAGAACGATTCCCAAGCCTTGATAAGAGTAAAATATGCTTCATTCTGCGATTTGTTCTTTGTTCTCATCTCAAATCCAAGGCGAGGATTTTTGTTTCCACATTATATTAAAAAAAAAACTTATCGAAATGGTACTACTACATTATGAGTAGTATATAATATAAATTTTGGGTCTTACCACTTATCCTACTTGCTATTTTCTGGAAAAAGTGGTACTGGTAGTATTATACTTTTATTTTACAGTTGCTGGCTTGGTTGCTGTTTAATTCCGTTCTGTGTTAAGGATTGTTTGGTAATTTTCTTTGTTTATTTCTACTTTATACTGAAACTACTTTGATCTGTAGTATAGATTATATAACTTTTACGTAGTCAAGTTTTTAATCTCTTTAGTTTATTCAATTTATATAGAATGGTTTTAATTGTAGGATGTGAATCACACTTGTCCCAACTGCAAAATACTACTAGGATCTTACAAAAAAATTTGAAAGAGCAGAGAAGACAGAAACATCATCCGGATCGAGTTTTACAGGTGGTCATGGAGCGGAAACTTTATGATTGTTTGTTGCTTTTTCATTGTTCGAGCAACACCGAAGTTTTTTTTTTCTTTCTCCGTTATAGTCAGTGTTAATATTTTCCCTCCATGTAATTTTTTTTTTTCAGTCAGCATTCCTTTGGATGGAATCCTTCAAATGGATAGTTGAATCACATTTATTTTCGATTTTTCCATATTGTTAATATCTTTAATCTCTCCACTATGGATAATGAATGAATAGTACATGGTGTTCTGATGACATGATGTTGCACCAAAAAAGGTGCTATGGGCCTCTGAGTATATTATCTAAAGCTAGTAAAGGCAGTGACTGCTTATTGTTTTGGTAATCTGTAACTTTGATTAATAGCAATTAAATTTGTTTATGATGGAATTTTGTGTTGTTACAGTATATATTTAATATATCAGTTGTGCCATACCTCATTCCCATAGAAATTAATCAAGTTAATCCAGCGGCTTCTGTTAAGATAAATACTAATTGCGAAAGTTGTCAACTATTATTTTGCAAAGATACATTACTTACCCTTAGTGAACATAACTGGTAGGTTCTACCACCACACTTTAAAATAGGTGTTCTTTGCTAAAGCTGATTGTTAGATATAATGTTTTCTTTTATTCGAATTGGTCCAGTTACCGTATGTCTAATTGTAAGCACTTTTAAATTCTTTAGTGTTTATACAAGCAAATATTATTAGCGCTGCACTTGGTTAGTAAAAATGAAGCAGTCGTAGCTTTGAAATTTAGGTAGGAATTGTAAAATATATGTGTAAAGTCGTTTCTTTACAACCATAGGTTATGTCAAGTGGGTGTTTGAGATTATCATTTTGAAATATGATATAGACTCCTTTGTTCGTCTTCGTTGATATGTGCAGACTTTATGTAACGCGTTGTAAAACCCTCAATTGTTGCACTAACATTTTTTTTTAATACTGAGGTAGCCTTGCACTACTTGAGTTCATTCCATCAATCTAACAGTTATTTTTACCGCAGATTTTCAATAGCTGTTCATCTGTGCTTGGTTATTATTTTTAAAGTTGTATCAGTTACTGTGCATGTCGTTATGTTGAACTGAAGATAGAGTTTCTCATAGGCATTTTTTGCATGAAATGGAACGTAATTGCGGGGACAAACAGTTTTTATATGAACTTTTTGATTGTCCAAAAATTGGGAATAATTATTCGACATAAATCCTAAAGTCGATTGATTAAATGGGATTGAACCGTATCTCAAAACTAAAAGTATTATTATCCAGATTGTATACAATTGTCAACGAAGTATCGACTATTCAGTTTGCAACGATAAGTGTACTTTTGTCGTTTTTGTGCGGAAAAAATTCAAATTAAGATAAAAGTAGTTTTAATAAAACTGTGTTTCTGATTTATAAAAAATATGCTCAAGCAAAACAATTGCGAGCTCGGTAATCCAAATACACTCGGCATCTTGTGTTTTGATTGAACTCTTTAAACTAAACGAAGAGTTTCGTCCATTTTGTCTCTAATTGAGAAATCATCTAGCAATATCAGAAACATTGTTAATCATAAAATAATCGGTGAAAATGTGGAGAGTGCCAGTTCAGGTATAGGGATGATTTGTCATTGATGTAAAGGAGTAAGGATTAGTACAAAAAATTGAGGATGAAGGAAGACTTGTTTCTTTCAACCAACTCAAACGTTAGAAAGAAACAAGTAAATTGCATTTTAATTGGGAATGTCACTTCACACAGATGATTTATGACGATAAAAATTTCTGCAAATACTCTTTCAGGGCAGATTCTTGCCTTTGAATGCATTGTAATTCAGCGTGTAACCTTTCCAGTTCTACTTCGCGTTCTCGAATCAGAATCTGCAAAAAATTTTTTGTTAATACTTGGTATATATCTTTTAAAGTGAATCAATTTATTAAAATTATAAAAGCAGTTTGGACTTCAAATTTGATTGTTAGAAAATAGTTGCGGAGGATTATTCATTTCTAATAATCCTCAATTTGAAATAAATGCAAAAGTTCAAAATCAATCAAAAGACCTGCAACTGCTGTTCCTCGACAACATGTTGCTTGTCTGCCATTTCCAAGGCATTTCTGGATGACATCGCACGAATTTTTTCACCTTCTACGGTTTTTGCCAACTAAAAAAAAATTCATTCCACATTTTTCATAACATTTCACTGCATTCCATAACACAAGAGATATAATAATTTTGTCGTAGCCTTACTCCATCAAATGCTTTTATGATTGCTTCTGTAGCGTCATTGAAAGTGTTCAATTTATTCACAATTTCTTTCGCTTCTTCAACAAGTTCGTTAGAAACATCCGCAATACCTAAAAAATAACCTGTTTCTGTGGACATACAATCTGGCTCTTATTAGCGATGTTCGTGTGATAACATATTGCACCAGGTCACAAATCATCACAGGTAATAAGTAATAGACTCGAAAATCAATTTCTTTTCCCTAAAACAAGTAATATAAAAATACAAAGTGGGATTATCCATCGTAGTTGGATGATATTGCCAATGAAAAAACATAACCATAAATGTAATCATTTGTGTATTACCCGGCTGGAGAAGACGTATTTTGCTGAAAGCATCTAGATATAAGCCAGCTTTCATCAGTGCTTCATCTGCCATTTATTCTTTGCACGAGGAATAGAAGTTCCACGTCGATCTGGAGAGCTGAAGTAAATTAATCCTTTCAAAAAACAATTTTATTACCTAATTCAAATAAGTTGCAAGGTTAGCACATATTAATGATTTTTACAAAATGAAAAAAGAATTTGTGAGAAAAAGTTATCCGGTTACCTTGGAAACGCTGTAGTTGTCAGAATTAATTTTAAGAAGTCGTAAGCCACATTGTTTCAGCAAAATAAGTCTTCCATTAGGACCAGCTAGTTATCTGAACCGATTATGTATAACAGTATCTGACGGATATTGGCATGTAAAACACACTTCACATTTGTCATCATGACAAAAACTGAAATGAAGCATAGAAGCCTTTTCGAAAATTTTTGAAAGTATTGTTTTTTCAACATGGATTTAAAAACAGTAAAGAAGAAAAGAACGGATTTTCGATAACCAATTTTACGTTAAATGTGTATTGGACCTTCAACAAAGTTCATAAAAATCTTGCAAGTACATAGAAAAAACTTTATTTCAGATTTTTGTTATTTTCTAATTAATAATAATAATTATCATTATTTTCACTTATCAACATATAATAATATTTATTATCAATTATTATTATTGTTATTAATTGTTAATTTATTATTACTATTATTAATAATGTTACTTTATCACTATTATTAATTACATTACATTAATTATCATAATTATATTATTATTGTTATTATTTATCATTATAATTATATTATTACTTTCTATAATTATCTTATATTTTTTCACTTACCAATTATGCCTGATAGAAGTAATGAATGCTAACTGAAACTTTTTGCTTTTTCCCTATTACACATAGGAATTTCCCATATTCTGGAAAATATACGTAAAACTTTTGAACTTTGCCTACTTTCTTTAATTGTCTACTCTCTCCAGCAATTATTACATCAATTAAGCTTTATTTAGGATGACGGTACCTTTTGTTTTCAGGACATTCCATGCGTCATCTTCATCTCTCTTTTATTTAGGTTATTTAATGAATAACTTTTAATTGACTTGTGAAATTTCTGACTCTTTTTTTATTTATTTATGAATTAAATATCATTTCACAAACAAGTTACACTTTTTTTAATGGTGATTTGCTTGAGTGTTTCACTCATCGATGTTAATACAAAGCATACATACTTTGATAATGCTTTGTTAAAAAATATCACAGCACACTTAGTTTTTAACATCTCTTGGAACTCAGGCAATGCTCGTGACCTATACTGTGTACCGATTTGCTATAGGATCTGATTTGTATGCTTAATAATATCACTTTTATCCTAAATGATTTAAACCTTTTACTGTTCTCAATTGCAATGTTTCAGCTGAAATATGAAGATTTTTCGAATCTAATGTGAATAAAATTTGAAATATCATCAAACAGAAAAAAAAAAAGGAGAAATGAAAACGATGCTTAAGAATTAGAAAAAAACACTAAAATTCTTGCATAATATTAATGTCCAGAAACACTTGTTCGCTTTCTGGAATCTCCCTGAAGACGGCAAAAGGGAAAAATTCCGGATGATATTACCAATAAATCAAAATTTATTTCTTGTCTTATTTACTATTCCTAAATTTAGCATATTTGATTTATATATAATTTTCTTTTCTAGATCATATATTAATGAACCGAATGAAATCTACAATTGTCTTCCTGCCATGATGCTAGCACAATGTTGGTATTATAAGCAGTGGAATTTTTTCCTATCAGTTTAGTGAAATTTACAGCCGATACTTTTCACTCGGTTTAATGAGAAATATAATTTCTTCCATCTAGAATGATTGCTCGATCATATTAAACATAAAAAAGGTAGAAGAAATTGCTGAATACAGTGCTTGCTTTATCAAAGAAACGATTTAGTCACCCAACGGTTAATGATATAATATGTTATTTATAACTATTTTAGGGTGAATCACAAAGAGGAAAAAAGACATAGTTTTGCAACAACAGTGAAATTGAAAGGAATATTACAAACTTAATAGATACAACTGCTTGTTGATTTTTTTTTTTTTTGTAGTTTAGAAGTACCTTAAGATAGTACTTTAAGTTTTGAAGTCACTAGTTCGAAGAGAAAACAAGAATTAATGTAAATTTTTTAGTAATATAAAAATTGTGATGTAAGAGTTTGCTAACAACGTCTTATGAAGATACGACACATTTTGAAATTCTTGAGAAATAATAAAAAAAAACAATATATAATTTGTTAGCATTGCATATGGAATATTATGAATAAATAGTATTTCGAAGCTTACTTGCCATATGAATTTAAAATAGCATCACAGTATAAAAAAAGGAACAAATGAAAGAGTGAAAAGGGAAAATGGTAACGAAAATAAAATGAGATTAAATTGCACAAGTGTTGAAAAAAAAAGATCTTGAAGTTTCGAATGACTATTATTTTTGATTGTTATTATTTCGAAGCTTAGTCTGCCATATGAGATGTCAGAGAAAATCGCAGAAAATGAAATTGGGAATTAGTACTTAGAAAAGAAAAGTAATGAATGAAATAAAATAATCTGGAATAACAATCTAGCAATAAGACATCAACAAAGATAAATCTGATGAACTTATTAAATTACAAAAAGTTTTTAATCAATGAGTATAGCGAACAGCTTCGGCTACAGCACAACAGATTCGATAACTGGAATCAGTTGAAGAGAAACATTCACTTCCTGCCGGGCACCGAAATGGTTGCCAAATTTCCGTTTCACTACCACAAGCAATCACTAAATTGTGTCGATCACGAATGGCTATCTCCTTTGTGCAGAAGGTTAGCACTACAAATGTTTATGCTATGATTACAAATTTGCCGTAATTATATCGGCTCATTATAGTATCGGGATTATGTCGTTTTAATAAACTACCCATTAAGCCTTAAAAGTTTATTAATTAATTTATTCATTACACTTGCTCCTTTCCTCTTTATATTATACAGCGAAAAAAAGAAAAAAAAAAACTGAAATCTTCTCAAATTAACCTTTTTCTGTCTGAGTTGGTCGTTTCGGTGGTACTGTGCGATAAAATTTCGCTGGATCATAGACGTCTTCTGCAGTGTTCTTCAGATTAGCCGGACTGGAGCTCTGAAATGTGCAAAAGTTTGTCACTTTTAGATTCACATAAATCCGACCTAAATTGAAGAAGGAAAAAAAAGACTGTAAAGAAAGTAAGATGTGAAAAGATATTTAACCGTGGTAGGAAACTCCAAATCTTGTTTACTTGATACTGTTGAAGATGCAGAATTATACGTATCCATTGGGAATGAATTAACCTCATCATTCATTGATAGTAATTCTTTGTCGGCATCTAAAGTTTATAAATTAAATTTTAGAAACACAAGTTCAAGATTAGTGCATGATATTCAACATGACATTTCTATGGAAAGAAAACAATTTTGAAAGTTTAAGATAAAGAACGTTGGATGCACTGTAGTTTTTATATTGGTAGTTTCAATTGATAAAATGCCTGATAATTCTATGAACACACAATAAGTTCTCCGTACAATCTTTTGCTGAATATCATTTTCAAGCGAAAAGCAATGGAAATAAAATTATACATCCATGATAAGCTCTATTACAAATCTTAATCAATTCCAAATTAGAAGCTAGTATTTGTCGCTCTCGTTCACGCAATGGATACTTATTCTTACACATAAATGAACCATCATATTGTTGAAGTATTTCTTTCAAAGGTTAGACCTTATTATAAGTTCTAATTGAACAAAATTTCAGTAGACATATCATTCAAGTTCATTTTTGCGAAAAATTCATTTCAATTTCAGAGAGAAAAAATATCCATAAAAATTAAATATCTGTTTTCTCTTCTTAATGCAATGAAAGAGAATGAGTCTACACTTCGTTTTAATCCAAAAAAAAAGTGCAAAAAGCAAAAAATAGACATATGCTTAATTTAGCAGTAAAGTTATCATTATTTGTAGATAACTTTCAAACAGCTCCTCACCATTTTTCTGTTCTTGATTGCTTTCCTGATCATTCTGTTGAACTTTCTTCTTCTTTCGTCTTGCTATTACCAAAACAGCATTTTTTTGTTTGCTTGCATCGTATACGATTGCTGCTAAAGTAATATTTTATTATCAGTAATAAAAACAGTTTGTAGTTTCAGCAAACATTAGCTCAGACAATATTTACGCTTTCCTACAGAGAATTCTTCATTAGAATTACAATAGCCGAACGGTTGTTCCATACCTGATGGAGCGTTCAGTGGTTCCTGATTTTCTGGTACATATGTACGACTACCATCAGCGGATTTCTTCATCGATAAGTTATATTCACTGTAATCCAAACCAACATCTTCTGTAACATCTCTCTTATCATTTTATCACTTGATGAACATCTGTGTTTCAATCAAATGCTGAAGATTAACTTTTTTAGAAAATTAGAATACTTTTTCAATACATTACCACTTTGTGCGTTGCAGTACAATATATCTCTACCAGAAATTCGAGATGATTCCAAAACTACAAATTTCAATCAGACAAATTGTGAAATGATTAATAAGCAACCAATATTTCCATCACCAAATGACGGGAAGTTAAATTCGTGATCCACTTTGTTCGTTTGTTTGTTTGGGAAACTTTTGAATTCACTATATGCGACTCCAATTTGTTTCCGAACTTAACATAGTAAATTTTTTGATATTTCTTTTTTAAATTATTTTACAAACAATAGTGAAGAAGACACAAGACCTAAAAAAGTCAAGATGGTAAAAACTAACATGATTTAACTGGAGCATGAAGAATTTCATTCGAAATTTTATATAAGAAACTGTCGCTTGATGTGGTCATATCGAGAGGATTAGCTGAGGTAGGAAGAATCAAATATTCTGATCCAAAAGCCTGAACAATTTGCAACAATATTTCATCAAAAATAAATTAAAACCTTTCAAATCTAAATTCATCTTGAAATTTTTAGAGTCATTTCAAACTACATAAAATTCTCCCTAAAATTATTTAACCTCATTGTCACGTGAAGGATTACTGTCCCTATTCTCGAATGGTGAATACTTGGTTTCTTCATCGATGTGTGTTCCACTAGAAAAATCACGACGCAGTTGAGTACTTAATAAAGAAGGACTTTCTGTTGTATTCTCAAGTTCTATGAGATGAGCTGATGACGTTGTTAACTGAGGCGTAATCCTGGATGAATTACTGGAAATGGTTGGACTTAGTGTCTGTTTCATCCGTCGTCTTTTACTTGCTTTCGTTGTAGGTTGCTTGAATTGGAAATCATTGTCATAGGATTGAAATTTTTCTTAGAAAAGGGAAAATTAAAAATTTCTACTCCGAAACTTGGTTTAAATTTCTAAAATTTTCATAGAAAAAACATATTGCAAATTCTAAATTTCAGATATATAACATCATAAAGATATAAGGGTTCATTAGAATGAATGGGAAAATCAATGTTGGAAAAGCAATAAAAATATGATTCAAAAATTAGAACTGGTCTTTTTTTTTTTGAAAGAATTTATTATTAATAAAAGAGATAAAGTCACCTTGTTTTTTGATGTAACTTTAGTATGCACTGTTTTAGAGGTCAAAGGTTTCAAGAGAATTAGTGGTGACGCAGTTGTGGTTTGCAGTGAAGATGTAGCGAAGTAAGACAATGTCATTGCTGTTCGGTTACGACCACTTGAAACATCTTGTTTAGCTGCTACTGAATAACTTTGAAACTGCTGAAACTACATCATATCATATTTTACTTCTCTGTACGTGCCACCATTTTTGGCTATTTTAAACACATTTTATGTTCTAAAATTTTCATTGAAACTTGTCTTCAAATAATTCGAAATTCCATTTATGAAACAACCTGCGTAACTCTTGTTGGTACAAAAGAAACAGTAGGTAGTGCAGAGTTTTGCTTGCTTATTTCATCTATCATCCTGAAATCCCACTTAGTGAAAAGAATATTCAAACATGTTTATTTTTTTACTTTACTTTGTTTTTAATTTAATTTGTTTGATCCATAAACTTTTAATTTCGTGGTCAGCGGTATTGCTAGTGCATAAAAAGCGAAATTGTTGCTGTCGCAGCAGTATGTAGTGAGGCTTATTATCTTAAAATATCTATTATTATAAATTATAACAGACAGTCTAATGGTCATTATTAAAATCAAAACCAACATTTACCAGGCAGTGCTCTGGCGTTTTTTTTCATCAACTGTATTCATAATAGTTGAAAATTTCTCTCTGGAGGTTTGTTGCATCTCTAGTAATGATTCAATATCTGTTAGAAGTTACGAATAACTTTGAAATTTCAAATTATAGAAAGTTTAGAAGTTGAAAGTCAGAAACAGTTTTCAAGGAGACTTTTTATTGTTTTCATCGACATGATGTATAAGCTTTAGTTTTCTAGGAATTATGAAGGATGGTATAAAATGTTGTTTCTGATGTAATTACTCTAAAAGTCACTTTGCAACTTTCTGAACATATTCCTGCATCCCACCACCATGCAATAGCCGCAGAACTCACACTGATCATATCTGCGCTATAGAATCACTTAAGCTAACCTTATATTAGGGCTGAATATTTTCGATCCAAAAATTCTGCTGCAAAGTCATTATGATCATTTATGAAAACAAGATAAAAAATTATGAATTCTTACTTTGAGAATGATTTGGTGAAGAAGTGCTTGTATTGCGCATATTCTGAACCTCTTCAAGGTTGTACAAGGAACTCGGTCGAAATATCTGGATAACATGTTTGGTTGTAGATGATGAGGTCGTAGCTTGCGATGTCAGACGTTCTAAATCTTATATTTGCTGATAATTGAATTTCCTCCAACATGTTTTATGTATAGCTTAGTGATACAAATTATCTAAGATTCATGAAAAAAATATTCATTTCATAAATGAATTACCAAACAAATTATTCTTTGTGTATTTATTTCTGGCCGTTGCTGTATTCAACATGTCACTTTCTGCTTCTGCATGATATCCATTGTTCTTTGGAGTTTCGGTGGTAATAGTAGTTGTTATAAGTAAGTCGTTGTAAATTAGAGCTTGAATATGAATAAGAATAAATTAGAATAAGATTTTGAAAGAAACCAAATTTTCATTGAAAAGTTTAATCTTTAGAACATTTTTCAAATGTGGCAATCAAAGCTATTGAATTTTTAATACTTTTAACAAATAAACTACAAACAGACCGATAGCTCGCGGAGCAAGGTCGCAAAATCGCACTCTATAATTATGCCCTTCGACAGCAATCGAATTGATAAGCTGTTTGCGATGATATATGTCTGTCCGTGGATCAAATCCAATTGGTTTAGTGAACTCTTTCTCTTGACAATTTGCTTCATCTCGTGTTCGCAAACGACAACACAACACCTGTACCCTATACTACGAAATGATAATATATTAGAAGCATTACTTCGCCTGAAAATAGATTCTTATTCCTTCTAAAAAAGATAATTTTACCGAGTATCCGACAGACGAGTAATACCAGATATGTATTCTCGCGGTCGACATGTATACAGTGATTCTGTATCTACAACTGGATCAAACAAGTGGCTGTAGTAGCAGTCTTCTCGTTCCAATTCCGCAATGCTTATAGGAATACCATGCCATGGATATAGCTTTAATTAATCAAATTTTCAACTTGCTAACTTACTCCTGATTTTTGAAGTAGATTCACAAAACTTCAAAATGTGGAAAAAAAATTTAACAGATAGTGTTTTGATATGTTTGAACGAACCTCGTCGACTCGTTCGCAAATAATTGCGAAAACGGTATCTTGTCGGATGAAACCTTGTGAGCCGACCATTCGTACACTAATTCCTACGGCACCTGATTTATCTTGGTTTTATTACAACAGGAAAAGTTATACATAGCACTGCTAAGTATGCTAAATAGTTTTTATATTCAAGTTATTAAATACCTGAAGATTTGGCACATTCGATGCGAAAATTGTCGAAAGGCGCAGAAATGAGTGGATTTTGTAAAGTGTATACAGTAGATACAAATGCCGAAAATAAAGCAGCTGGCTTAACTATCATCATTTCTGTAAATAATACATATTTGAATAGAAAAATAAATTGTGAAATGAATAGATATTTCGAACTGTTTAAATGTACTTGTATTAATATCATTGAAGCATTCAAAAGTTATGCTCATTAATGGCAACTTTTACTGAAGTGATGAGAGAAATAAGTTTTGTAAATGAAAAAAAAAACCCTTACTACCACAAATTAGACTTACAATATTGGAATCTGAAACAAAAAGAAAAAAAAGGAGTAGTAAACGAAAAACTAGTGACTGCGTATGTAATTTAGCAGGAATGTCTAATCAATCAGTACAATATGACTATATACATTGTGCAACTTTATGGCTGTTGGCGCTGTATTCATCTTTTAAATGGGGTTTACGGTGACATTTGTAAAGTCATTTCTTCCATTTTATAATTTGATTAGGTTTCCAATGTTATAAAAAATATAATCTTAACTAATAAATGTCAGCAGTTTCATCTCTATTTGCTTTCATTTTCTCGGAATTTATTCCTCCGTGATTCCTAGCTATCTCTCATTGGGAAAAAGTTAAGGACTAAAAAAAACCGTCCAAAAATTTAAAAATATATAACTCAAAACAATGATCTGCTGTGTAGTTCTGGGATGCTGTTTGGAATATAAGGTAATGTGAAGGAAATATAAAATGAACTACTTTGATGTTTCCCAGCACTCCTAATGAACTTTATCTGCAACTATCCCACACAACGTCCTACATACCCAAATTAGTATTACATCAGAAATGATTTCAACCACTTTTTTACTGACAATGATTTAGTGTCCATTATATATCAATATGAAGAAAATTGTCTTCTATGAGCATTTTAATGGCTGTATAAATTTATTTTTTGAGCACATACTGAACATTTGATTGTGCAATATAATTTTAAAATCTTGCAGTAAAGATTGTTGGGTCAGATCATACTGATTTGCCTCAACCATTGTAGATGGAGAATTCAGAAGAGATAATTCGTATTTCACTCCATCTTTTAGATCTAAAATTTTTTTTTCTACAGATGAAGATAAACTTCAGTCAAAGTTCATTCTTTTGATTTTTTTTTACTTTATTTTATTTATCATTTATTGGGTATAATGAATGACCAAAAAGGAGCGAACAATGAGGGAGAACTCAAGTGTAAATAAAAAAAGAAAAATAAGTGCTCCTAATTATCATTAAATAGTGGTCTAGAGACTTTCGAAAATTCCATATGTTTGCCTTTCACAATATCAGACATGGAAAGTGAAACTGAAACTATTGTGTTAACAATGTTGAATTCATAAGAGTATTTTGCTCACATTAATAATTTCCAATTGTTCAATGAAAGAATGATTTTAGTACAATAATCCTAAAACTTCATAATTCGGTGGTAATGGATATCCTTTTCAAGTTTTTTTTTTTTTTTTTTTTTTTTTCATTCCCTTCTTCCAATTTTTTATTCATAGCTTAGGAAGGCACTTGTAGATCAAAACTAAAAACTAGTAAAATAAAAAATTTCCAAAATGTGTAGTGTTTCATGTACAAAATATGAGTGTCCAGTGTTTACTGACCTTATTTTCTTGACAACAAAACATTATGGCATTATAGTTTCGTCTTTTAAACAACTGAGAAGTTGTATTGAAATGAAATAATTACAGAGCTTGTAAATTTTCCACTCTTAATGTAAATCCCATTTGAACACATAGTTGCAAGTGGTAAATTAATATATTCCATTGATCACCAAAAAGTTATCACAGTAAGTTTCTAAAACCGAAAAAAAAAATAAATATCGAAAGTTTCCGACCCATTAGCATAGATCATATTCATTAGCATGCTGGATATAACAATATACGAGCTTGCTGAAGAAGATTTCCATGCCACTATAAATTTATATCGTTTAATCTATTATGATCAGATACCCAGCGAAATATTGTTGTTTTCACTATTACGGTATTCGTAAAATTTTGTATAATGACAATAAAATTGAAAAAAAAAAAAAAAAAAAAAACCATTTATAATGAAAATGATTTGAAATAATCTTTAAGAAAACATAAAATTCGGTGAAAAAAGAAAAAAAAATAGCAGTGGATAGTAGAATTCTCAGGAAATGATTTCAATGGACTCGTACGTAAGTAAATGAAATAGAATTTTCGTCAAAAAACAGTGGAAAACAAGTTGTTGATATTGAAGGAAACGTCCACATATATTATATATATTAATACATGTGTGTAAGAAATTTGTGGTATATCAACGGTCACTGGATAATCAGGTCGACCACCCAACCATTGACTGTGTGAACTGTTACAGAATAGAACTGTGATACCTGCTGCTCCTACATTAAATTCTTTTTCAGTGGAATTTTGTTACCAACTTTATTCATCTGCCATTTAAGGGAACTTAAATCTGGCAGAATAAATGACTCTTTTTGGAATGATCATCAATAATCTAAGCAGGGGTTATAAAATTAATTTCTGTTTTCAGATCGAAACACACGAAAAAGCAGGCATTCTTGGACCGAAATGTTCATCCCAAAATATATCTCAAAAATTGCAATTATTGAGCAACACCAACACATAACCTTCGGTAAGATCAACCAATGTCCCAGTTGATGTAACGTGATGTACTTACATAAACGTTTAATCTTGAAAGCAAGTGGTATATACGAGTTTGCTTACATATTGCTTACATAAAAAGAGTATGCACTAAACTGTAAATGTAGATTCAAAGTAATGATGAATCACAAAACGAACTGTGACTAAAACGAACTAAAAGAAATTGGTATGAATCCGCTGTAAGATCAGATCAGAATAATTCAGAATAAGTATGAAGTCTTTAAAAGATGTAGAGATATCGCATGACTGGCAACATAGTAACACAATACCGACACCATATTTAAAAACAAGTTTTACAATGCATATCTTTTACTTTTTATTTTTATCCTTTACTTTGAAAATATATATATCTAATTTCAGGATTGGAGTATAATGACAAGTTTGACTTCCCCAATTCCCATTATTTTTTTTTGCTTTGACGAATCACTAAAACAACCCAATAATATATATTTGTTTTACTTCAATTGTTTCAGAATTCTGGAAATTCATTCGGGTTACCAAGTTCAAAGATTTAATTAAACTTCAAAATTTTTAGTAATCAAATTCCAATTATCTTTCTACAGAAATATTATTGCACTGATGCAAGTCTGCTCGAACAAAATTCCTGCGCTCTCAACATTTTCAGTGATCGCTGGTGTAGCATGATGAAATGCATAATATTACCGATTGTATGATATCTTTCTACTTTTCATTCCGTTAGTGCATACCTTTCAGTAACTGAAAGGAATCTTTTATGCGTGAAACAAAAAAAAAATAAAGTGTACATGTAAGAATCCATTGATTTTTGATTTTTCTTCGATTTTTTTCTTCGAGACCTCTGAATAATAACATAACGACCAGAGCAATAAAAACAATTTTGTTAAATCATTATAGAAATAACGAAGTGCTGCCATTCATCTAAAAAACCAGCTTAAAGCTTGTTTAAATACTTGCCCTTGGCATCAAATCATATTAGCATTTCCAATTTTAGCTGCAAATCGAGTGACAAATTTCAGTACCACATTTCAGTCCCAACGTGACATACGAGGTATATAGAAGAGAAACCTTTCTACGAACAACAAACATCTCAGCGTTGGGTCAACTCAGTTTTGGAAAAACTGGTATCTACAGAAGCCAACTGTCAAAAGCGCAGCTGTCATCATTTAAGCAATTAGCTAACATTTTCACTACTGCACAGCTAAGAGATGAGAATTCAGATTCACTTGGATGTCCTTCAATCAAGTCAAGTTGAACGGACAAATAAATGCAATGCAGTGGCACAGCAACTGATAAACTGTACCACGACCTCATTCACTGCATCCCTCCAGTGCGCTATACGGAACGGAAACTTCTGATCGGCATTTCTTAATACTCTTATTTCTTCTCTTCACGCCCTCACCTTCAGAATTCAACTTACCAGCTCCGATCAATTCAGTCCAGACACCTTGAACGAAACACACAGACGCAGACATAGACATACATACATACATACGTACACACACACACACACACACACACACGTGCCTCATCAGCCCACTACTAACGGACAGACATACAAGCAAACTTCTTTGAACCCATCGACAGACAGAGAGAGGGGAGGGAGACTCTCGACATTCCGAAAGGCTACCTACCTCCTACTCTCGTTTCTTTTCACCTAACGAAGGGACAATACTTCATGAATAGTCTCTGAGCTGATTGGCACTCTCTCGCAATCGTCGACCGATCCTGCCACGTCTTCTACACTCACGCGGTACTTGCACCTCGTCGTACCTCCCCTACATCGATCGATGTGCCCCTCTTCCGAGCACCACATCTGCCATTCAAAGCGTCCCTTCTTATTCATCGTCCGTCATAACAGTAGTAGCACCAACAGCGCAGGCGACACTGGAAGTCGCATTACCCATCAGTTTGTACGAGTCGATACGTTACTACCCCACCGGGTGAACAACATGTACTGTATTGTATCTCCGCTTCCGTCTCATCCGTCTGGCTATCCGCAACAACACATTGTCACCAATGACTGTAGTTGTGGGTCACCCACTACTTGCAGTTGTTATTTCTTCAACGCTAGCTTTCTCCTCAAGACAATAATCTTCGCATACCTTCGTTATAAACATACCTTTTTACTTACCACTACGCATGTTTGTGTCTCCACACTGAACAAGTAATTGCACGGCATATGTACTACGGTTTTTTACGTGAATTTCCCGCACAACTGTAGTACTACTGATGTCGCCAGATTCTTCCCATCTGGAAATTTTTTTTTCTCTCTTTTGTAATCCGATATTATGAAATGTGCACGTAACAGACAGTATATGCATAATTATCCTCCCCCTTTGATGTCACGTAATGCGTTCACTTCAGACTGACTCATTTGGCTTACGGATCATTTTCATAAAATTGTTGGGAATTCTGATTCTCCAAATGAATCATGAGTATCAACTACACGAATGAATAATGATTGACAGATAGAAGAGATTCAACAACAGAGAAGAATATGAGTTGTCCCGGGCTGCAGCCTCTTACTTCCGGTATTTCCGATACACTTTCACAAAGATATTGCTCATCTTGACTGGTGCAGTATGTAGATGACTCACAATAATGAGATCAGCTGTTCTCTTCCTTCATTCTCTTCCAGGCATGGTGGATGCATCAGTCAGCAATTGAATTGATGATTTTATGTTCTTCAGTGTATGAATGTTTGTTGGAAATATGCTGGTGTCAATGTGGGCTATGACATCATGCTGAGTACAGCCAGCCAGTACGAATAAATGTGAAAGGCCTCCTAGCTATCTCTCTCTCTCTTTGCATGCTCATTTTATTCTACAAATTAGGTCAGGTCACCACTAATGCTAATACTAAGTACTTTTCCTATCTTCGGTATCAAACGACCCGAAATATATAACGCTGCATAACAGTATGGGATGAGACATTGCACTTCAGTCGTCATTTTTACATTATTCGGTGTCAATTTTTAGAATTGTTGTTGACTATAAATTTGCAGCGAAAAAGGACATTTAGCTTTCTCCTTCAGTTTACTTGTCCTATCAGTTCTTCGCCGAATCTTCCCTTCCTTCCTGAAAACATAGTATTAGTATTTGTACTACTGAACTGAAGCAACCAATTTGAAAAACACTAAATCCATGCGATCCACTAGGTCAAATATAAAAGTGTACGCTATAGCTCCTAAAGAGCCTACGCAGTTTAGATTTAAGCAATCAAGATTGACTCACTGTCCAATTATCCACATTATGAAATGGTACTGTCATCGGTGGAAATAGTTAAGTGAAAAGCAAAAGGACAGAGATGGAAGAAAACGAAATGTGGGAAGGATCTTTGTGGAAGTTTAATTTGCGGGAAACATGACAACGCACATATCATCATGAAAATCAACCCACTTGAATAGCGAGAACAAAAAATGGTACCATATTCTGGGGTAAAGTATCTAGGGAGGTAGGCATTTACATTAACTTAATATTGCCAATTTGGTTCACATAAACCGTCTTAGCTTCAATATTTTTATTACTGATTTTCTAAATGTGACAGATTTTTATATTTGTGCCTCTGTTGCATCCTTGTAAGATAAATGGTAACGTAATTATATTATAATACATTTATTTTTTTGTAATTTTCGCGATCACAAGTTAACATTTCATTCCGAATAATGTTCTCAAGAAATTCATTTTACAAACTGTAAAAGTATCTATTAACAAGCTTTAGATTCACGAGAAAGTTTCTTGACTTTCCAGTAGTTTTGTTAATCATCTCGCAATCCTAACCGTAAAAATATTTTGCCACTTTTTTTTTCGTGTGTTCGCTCACCATACGTAATGAAGTAAAATGTGGGAAGCATTCATATACTTTGCTGGAAATGCCCCTATGGTAGCTTTCATCTCACAGGTGGGTTGTTCTGGTTTCTTGTTTCGCCTATGCAGCTTTCGGTTCCTAAATATCGCAAGCATTCCCCTCACAGCTGATCTATTTATTATATATCATTTAAATTAGTGGAAATTTTTGGAAAATATGGCTGAATGAAAAAAACATATAGTATATGATACTGTGTTTGCTTGCGCATGCGGAAATATGAGTGCAATGAAAACATTGATAATGAATCATAATTTTCTCTGGAAACATGAACTTTCAACAGTGGTCATCTGGATTCCTTTTCATTTCTTTCCACACGTCACTTCTCATGTGTTCTGTTTTTTCTCCTCTTTATGACTAAACTTTTGCCTCATACCTTAAATATATAAATGACTTGATTATCTAACTGATATAATAAAAGAACAAAGCAATAAACCATTTATTTCCTTAAAGGTAGATATGAAGTGAGAGGTTAACGGTAGCTACAAAAGATGAAAAAGTTCACAAATAGATGGATAAATCTTAAATACATGCTTTTCTTCTTCGAATAGCATCTTGAGAAGTGTGTGGTATTCTAAAATTGAATTTTGAAAGAGGAGTATTAACAGTAACTTTTCCTTTCAGAGATATGCCATTGTTCATTAGATCAATTACTTCAAAATATGCATAGTTTATTTTCTCGAACATTATTACTTCAGATTAATCAAAATGCATTCATTGAATTCACAAGGTCTTTTAATCAAACTGCAATATTTTATCAAAGGAGTGGTAATGGAGAACGGAGAAAAATAACATTTTAAAACCTTATAAGTTATTCAGTAAAAGTAATGTGATCAATGATTAAAAATGCTTGTGCATGTTTTAAAAGATAGCAGTTTACCCTTTGGTATTAAGATATGATTTTTCTTTCTTTTTTTTTGAGGTATTTTGAATGGGGTTTATGAATATTGTTATGTAGATTTAATAATAACTACTTAAAGGTCGGCCTAACGCTATGCTGCTAGAAACTAATGCTATACTGGAAAATGTTGTTATGCAAACTTGTTTGTGAAAATTTTGTATAAAACAATAAACTATCAAAGTTATTAATATCAAAGCACTTAGTTGACTATCTCGTACATCTGAAAATCATGCAATATGAGAATTTTCAGGGTGCAAAAGGCTTTTTTAGATGTAAAAGCTCACTACTGATATGAAAGATGTGAATTATCATTTGGCAATGAAGGAAATGGCCTTTTTTACCGGATGGTGGGCTGATGAGGAAAAGCAGCTGTCCCCTTTGTTTTTTCGACTTTGCAGTTTGAATTGTGAAACACCATCACCATAACACTACTAATACAACCATTTTATTCACATTCAAATTCTGTCCTACCTCCATCATCACCTCAATCGCTTTTTCTTTTTTAATTTTTCCTTGTTAACGCACTATTTTACATAAGATTCTGAACCATTAGTAAATGTCTTTATGTTTGATGTTTTTCTGGTAAGAGAAATTCAGTTCATTACAATCACCGCTAGTAGATGTTGTCCATTAATGTTACATGTCGCCTCCACGTAAATCAGGTTGGATCTTTGGATTTTTACTGACAGCTTAATCAACAAACGAAATAAAGTAATCAGCAAGATGACTAAATCATGTAAACTATCACAAAGATGACTGTATTAAATAAGTCAATAATTCTAGCATTTTGATGTAGGTTCTTACTTGGATTATTGCTGTTATTTGTGAATTGCATGATCCATAATAATTTGTTATGAAGCTTCTGAGTTGCCCCATGATTTCCATTTTCTGAAAGTTGTTAAATTTTTGGCTCTAAAATACTCACGATTTCGTACCTTTTTTGAATTTTGTAAATTAGAATACGTAGGCAAATATCAAAGTCATAATTTTTTTCCCCTGAGATTTTTCTGATAATGGAAGCTTTTGCTCCTTTTTTTAAACCTATCATTTGCAACCGTTGAAGACAAAAAATAAGAGCTTCATATTGTTCTTTAATGGTACTAAGTTGCTGATTTTAACCAAAATTATAAACTGATTAACACTGAAGTAAATAAGCGGAGGAATATTTTTATTCAAGAAATTTAAAGGCATTCTTTTCCCAAACATAATTGGGAAATAGTTTTTAGTTAATAGGTTGTGAAAAGAATGCACACATGTATGAACCCGAATTAGAAAACATTCCATAAATTCGTGATTAGCTTTACTTTTGATTTAAATTTAACGTGCATTGAGCATTCATTCATTCTCTGTCAGTGAAGTGTAAACTGGCAATAGCTGTTGGACTAATAGGATGAAAGAAGTATAACAGTTTTTTATGAACTTTTCCCCACTGCTTTATCAGTTTTCTTGGAGCATAATGCTATCATGCTATCCGCATGTCAGCCAGTATCATCTGATAATCTAAAAACTTTAAGTACATTTGGATATACGCTTCATGGCACTTCAAAGTTTTTATCACAGCTACATGGATCGGAGAAGTTATGTTCAGGATTTAGGAGCAGCAAAACTGGGAACCGATCCCTCTAATCATTTTTATGTGTATTTTCATTCTCGATAATTATTTTCAGCTGTGACTTATTATTGATTTTAAAGTATTATGTTTAAATTAGTTGCAAAACATAGCATACACATCTAGCTGTATTTTTCAATTAAATTGCTTTTGACCCTGTTTCTGCCTTAAACACTTTAAATTTTCCATTAATTTCATGTCTTCATCCCTAATTCCGTTGTTGCACCTCAATTGAGAATAAGTCCCGTGACAATAAAGAGAGAAAGGAAGTAAAGGATGTAACCCTGGTTTTGATTTTTCTTTTTTTGTCCTTGTTGACATTCTCTGCATCTTTCATGAAATCGATGAAAGGTGCATAGGATGTTCTTTTTATCTCACTTTACATTTATTTCTTTTTTTTTTTGGTCATTGTGGAACTCATTTTTTAAATTGCTCATTGGTCTGAGGATTCTACAATTTTCCCAACCAATAATGGCTGAAAGTTTGTTACTATCGATATTAAAAGAAACTGGAAGGATGATAGTAGTAGCAGCAGGGCTTCAGGCGTTTAGCAGTTAGCTGTAGCTTGATGCTGGCTCACTTCTTATCCTTTCATTAAGAAAGCCGCTTCCGGTTAGCTTTTATTGCTACACCATCTCTTCGAAATGGATGCTAACTCTGTCTGATCAGGATTGATGACGTACACTCTTTAGAAGACGGACCCACTCCTCCCCCGCCCCACTAATGTTTTTAAATTAGACACATATATAGCCAACATTGCAAACAGACATGCATACATATACACGAGGTAATGCAGATGTGTGTTTGCCTATATATCTGTTTGCAATACACATACGTAGGCATGCACTTACCTATGCAGACGACATGCATTCCAAAGAAGCATAGGGTACGCAAAGAGAATTTGTTCGCAGTGCAATTTTTGTCCCCATTTTATATTCTCTCATGTCTCCTTCACAGAACACTTCTTCCTGATCAGTCTTTATTAATATATATATATATATGATTGTTATCATGAAAGTCTAGTCTTAAACGTATATCACGTTCACACGCACTTTGTTCTGACACACTAAGACTAAGGCTAGATAATTCATTTTAAATTCATGCACTCACTTAAATTGTGGCGATTCCCTGATCCTTCACTGTCACATATCTTCCGGTGAAAACGTAACAATTGCCCAACGTAACACTCTTCTACCTTCTTCCGTCTTTTATTCCTCGTCTCTTCCGTTTCTTTTTGGCGATAATTTTTCAAATGTCTGATTGGATGACATTGTATTGTAGGCATCAGCAATAATTTGAAGGTTGTTCCCTTTGCAGTGCAATGACATTGCTATGCATCTGTTTCAAACTTTCGCTCAATTTATCAAAGTATTTCAGATTTGCTTGAAATTGTGTCTGATAATCTCAGCAAAACGATATCACGTAGGCGGTATTAAAATTACAGTCTTACATATTATAAATATTGGTCATCAGGGCCAAAGAGTTCAATCGTCATTGATTTGTAAAATGACAGAATATAATGATTAAGTGATCAGTAAAGTTTATTCCGAAACTGAAGCTAAATGTTACTGATAGCTTAAGACTATTTTGTTTCTACACCGTCCGGAGAGTACTGCCAAATATGTATTACCATGAGATGAAGTACCTTAAGGCATGAAGCAAATTGAAGTCAGACGTCTACATCCAAGAATTATGTACCGAGAAGCAGGCTTTGGAGAAGTTAAAACTGCTTTTTAAATCCCTTGCCGTGAGGAGTGGTCAGATAAAAGAACATGGAAGGGCGGGTTATTTGGGATGAAAAATAGGATTAGCGTGATTTTATAATGTTGGCAAATGAAATCAGTTATCAAGAATTAAAATGAAGAATGCGGGATTTCTTTATTATATAGAATTTTCCAATAATAATAATAATAATTACATATCGCAATTTTCCCTAGTTGCAAATCAAATTATCTGTGAATGTTCTTTCAGTTAGTTAGAATCAGAAGACTAATATTTCAAGCAGTTCAAACAAGAAGGAGAGAGAGGTGATGGATGAAGTCTGATTATATGGAACGATCACATAATTGCATATTCGTTTGTGAAATGTTTGTTCATATTCTCTTTTCCACAAAAATCGAACCGTGTTTCAGGTGTGATGTCACTCATGGTTTCGGTTTCTAAATTAATATTTCTGGAAAGCCTAATATTTTGTCACCCCAATAATAAGTGTTGTTATTGCTGTGTCTGCTATCAGATGTTTAACACTTCTGAATATTCATAAAGGTTATTGCTGAGCGGTTTCCGACTCTTTATTGGCTGAACTTTAGTACGTATACGAAGATTAATATATATTTTGGAATTAGAAACTCCATTCTGTCTCTCTCACCCATATATTCGATAAGTGGGTTAATGGACGATAGTAATCGGTAAAGCGAGCCTGGAAAGAATGGTTGCTCAGGACATAAAGCTGGAATACGATCGAAGAGCGAACATGTTTGGACAAAATCCAAATGTAAGTTTTCTCATTTAGTGCTTTTCAGATTTCACCTTTCTGCACCAGTATTGTCTTATTTTTTCCTCCTCCGTTTTCCTTTATGTAATGGTTTACAGTTTGCGACATCGTCAGCTTGGCCTCAGCAGAGCTCTACACATAGTTCAGCATCGTTGGCAGTGCAACCCTCTGTCATTGATGGTGGCTCGTTTCTGAATGCTCCGCTCCAGGATTCGACTAATGCCTACTCTCCAAACATGTCTTTCAGCAATAGGTAAGTTGTTATTTGACATTTTACAACGCGGGTCTATCCAGTGAAGTACAAACCATTGGATAGGAGGAGACATGGTAGTCAAAAATAAGATGTGAAAGAGTAGGAATAGTGAAAAATATGAAGATAGATATTTTAAAAGACAATAGATATTTTAAAAGACAAATATTTCATCGATCTATAATAGTTTGTATACGAAACGATGATCTATGCTTGTTAGTCATAATTTCATGTTCTAATTAAGTTATTTACAGTTCTGGTTTGTCGCTGTCTAGTCAGACACATGTGGGCTTTCCTATGGCTGATCATATTCCATCCACCTCTACCCAGAATCCTCATAGCGGTGCTGTGGTCACGCATCAACAGAATAATACTGTAACAAATGTTCACAATCGCTCTTTACAACGCGAATCCGGCACTTCTCCTTTGAGAAAGTTAAGCGTTGATTTGATTAAAACCTACAAAGGCATCAATGAGGTTTGCACTTTTTTCAGTTTCTTTTCAGACTGGTTTAGTTTTTTACAATCTTGGTAAATGCTATAAATCTTATCTTCGAAGATTGCTCGCATCTTTTTCAAGCTGTAACTTTTACGTCGCAGTAACAACCCTACAGTAAATAATGAAATTTCAAATTTCCTGATAATATTTTAGAGTTATTATGCACGAAAGGCGAAAAGGCGACATGAGCAAGAGCATCATACACATGGACTTCATGCAACAACTCTTTCCGAACATCATCATACTGCACCACCACCCAAACAAGCCGTTTCACTCAATCAACAAGTGAAAACCTTCTATTTTGACATTTGCTGGAAGAGTTTTTAAAGTTATTTGAAAATTTTGAGGTGAGGACTTATTCGTTCTAAGAAATTATTTGCAGATTACTTCAAATTTGATACAACAAAGCCATCCACAACATGTCCATCATTCGATATTTTCTCAAGCTGCTTCTGTCCCTTCATTGTTGCATCATTTGCATGTGCAGGTCACCTTTTATACTTAATTGAAATATTAGAAATGATCTGAGCATGTCAGGATGACTCCAGAAATAGATAAACCCAATTGGTAGTTGGAAAACTTCTTGACAGAAAATCGATGAGAACATTTCCAATATATCTCCTTTAGAAGCAAGAACATGATTTACACCAGTAATGGATGATAAATCATTACTGAATTAGTGATTACATGAAAGTCTTGTTCTATGATTCCTGGCAAAACAACATGTAAATCCAAAAATTGGATTCGTTGTGCACTGTTTAGAGTGATTTTAGAATAAAATTAATTTAGGTTGTTGAAAACCCACGTTCTGGAAGTCACAACAACGGTTATGACGATGATAATCATGACTATATCATACATCCCGGTGAACTTTTCAGTAATAGGTTAGTTTATCACTTTCTTTCACATAGCTTCTCTTTGCCGACAAGTTCATAAAATTAGTTATTTAGCTTTGTTGAACAGTGCATGCGTTTTCCAGGTATCAGATTGCATGTCCTCTTGGCAAAGGTTCTTTTGGACAAGTTGCAAAAGCGTATGATACTGTGGAGCAGCAGGATGTCGCTATCAAAATTATAAAAAACAAAAAGCCATTCCATGATCAAGCTCAAATTGAAATCCGGTTGCTTGAAATGATGAACAGTCAAGAATCTGAAAGCAAACATTACGTTGGTATGTTATACATTTTATTGAATTTGGAAACTGTAGAACAAAAAATTTATCGAGGAGATTAATAACATCGTGGCATTGAAATTTTATTCGGGTATTCCGAAATTTTTTGAAGTGAAAAGAAGGGCAGTGTATTTCTAATTTTTGATTTTTCACCATACGAAGTGTTTATGGGAGAAATTTTTTGTAAATAATATTAGAAAATATAGGCGCATTTTTCATAACAACAGTCTAATAAATATCCTAATTTCAGTGAAACTAAAAACTCACTTCATGTGGCGTAATCACTTATGCCTTGTTTTTGAACTTCTTTCGTATAATTTATACGACTTATTAAGAAATACTGATTTCCATGGTGTTTCGCTGAATCTCACAAGAAAATTTGGACAACAAGTTTGTTTATTTATTTATTAAGTGAATAAACGGAAGATCATTTTAATAATGGAAACATAAATTTAATGCATTCACTGATTTGATGCACACATTCACTGAATGTGCTGTTCCCTACCTGTTTGCACCTTATTATAATCTATATTTTCAATTTTGAGTAAATGATTACCATATGCCGATGAGTCCTGTGATTTGAGGTAGAGGGGGAGCTTATTTCACACTTTAATAGGTTGTAGTGAGAGGCCCGGTTATCGTTTCCACAATGGCAAAGGTATAGAAGATTACAAGTCAGGTTTAAGATAGCAAATTTTGTTGTAAACTTGGAACAATTTAATTGTTTTACAGCAACATGTAGTGTTTCTGATGTCCAAGTGATAGCAGTAATCGACAAGTATATTTCATCTTTCCATTTTTTCATGATCTTTTTCATCCCTTTTGTTTCAGTTGGCCAGTACATTGATGTTTCTTTCATCGCCTCAGCTAAATATCATACACTGTGATTTGAAACCAGAAAATGTTTTGTTATGCAATCCAAAACGTTCTGCAATCAAAATAATCGATTTTGGTTCATCATGTCAACTTGGTCATCGTATTTACCAATACATACAGTCAAGATTTTATCGTTCACCTGAAATTCTGTTGGGTTTGCAGTATGACACAGCCATTGATATGTGGTCTCTTGGTATATGCTTTTCAGATCCCATTCTGTTTAAATTGGTTCAGTTTCCTGTAGTTTGTTCTCTAGCAAGTTATTTTATTCGTTAAAATAGATCAAATTGTCCTACTGATGAAGTTCCAAACTAAATTTGAATTTTATGATTTGTATTGCATTGTGGCTTAAAAATGTGGTTTTCTCATTTCTTTGGTTCAGGATGCATACTGGTTGAAATGCATACTGGTGAAGCACTATTCGCTGGTACTTGTGAGCACGATCAAATGATGCGCATAATTGAAGTGTTGGGTATGCCACCAAATCATATGATTGAAGCTGCGCCGGCAGAAAAACGTAATAAATTTTTCGAGAAAAGTGATGGTAGGTTTAATATGAATAATTTTAAATCGTTTCTTGTTTTCGATATTTAGGACGTATTTTTACATTTTCCTCCTAATAACTACCAAACACATTTCGATTCTTGTCTTGATATTCCCGATGTTTCTAAGTTTTGCATGTCGAACATAATTGTTGTATGCCAACATGTTATCGGAGCTTCGTTTCTGCTGAGAACCCTGGATTCCTTTGAATTGATCAGCAATATTGAATCATAAAGTTTGATTCAGCTCAAGTATTAACTTGTTTATCAATGTAAACGTCAAAAAGCATGAACATGATTTTGTTTGGCTGTCAGAACGAGATGTTGACTCAGTTCTTATCGGTTTCCTCATGCCGGATATATTGCATAAAACGTCCCGAAAAACAATGATATGGAAAATATTGAATGGACTAGTTAGATCGGACAGAACTTTAATGGATTAATTTTATATGGCTTTTGCAGGCATGATACTTTGAATAGAACATATCTCTTTCTGCTTGTGTGGATAGCTATACTGTTTTGCAAATTTTGAGTATTTATTCCATATCTCAGCAATAGGACTTTACAAAGCTATCCTAGAAGCAGGAAACTTCCACGGATTACTTTGTTACAGCGTCAGTAAATGGTGTGAGAGATCCTTTTGAAAGTAGTTGTACGAATAAGAAATTTCAGTAACTCCTTTGAGAAAAAAATTGGGCCATTATGCTAACGGGTGGAGCATAATGGCTTAGTTTTAGATTTAAGTACCGTAACTGTGTATTTTTTTTTTTTTTCTCAGAAATTAGGAAGTGAAAAATAATCACGAAAATCTTAAAAGCAGGAAAAATGGATATATATATATATATATATATATATATATATATATATATATATATATATATATATATATAAAACAAGCCAAAAGCTTTTTAAAATGATCGCACGGACAGAATCACCTGAACGGCTGTTAGTCTTTAGATAGTCTGGCATTTTTGTCAGTATCGTTATTAATGTAGGCTTTTTAAGATGGGAATTATCTGTGTAAAGAATCACGAGAAAACAAGCGTTATCGATCACCAGGATCACGCAAGTTGGCCGATATCATCGGTGTAGACACAGGTGGACCAGGAAGTCGACGCCTTGGCGAATGTGGTCATACTCCTGAAGAATATACGAAGTTCAAGGTTGTATTCGATGGCGGTGTGCATATTTTGAATTTACATGAAAAAATGAAGATTTGGACATAACTCTCATAAGTTTTTTCATTAATCTGATTTTTTCAGGATCTTGTGGAACGAATGTTGACGTTTGATCCGCGGGAACGTATTGGACCATACGCTGCAGTTAGGCATCCTTTTTTCTCACGTAGAAGTGATGAGTGTGTGACTCTGGGTTCTGCTATCGCTTCGCATTCCAGAACCTTGCAGCAACCGGTTACAGTATCCAATGTTCAGGTCAGTACATCACATACATTAAGTTATATTATTATATACAAAAGAAAGCTCTTAATTTCTTCAAAAAGCACTAATTTCTTCAAAAAGCACTTAATTTCTTCGAAAAAGTGCTTATTCTTTTTTTGTCTTCTTTTTAACACTTTCAGGTTGCCCAACCTCATTTTATTGAGGAACACTCAGTCAGTCAGATGGATTGCGCGGATTCTATAGCTCATTCACAACGTATACATTTGCCGCAACTTAACCAGGTATTTTATGTATTTATGGATGCAAATCCTAGCGATGTCAACTATTTTTTCTTTTTTGCTTTTTCTGCAGTTTTGAATGTTTAATATTCCGTGTCATGTTATCTAAAGTTTTTTTTTTTTTCTTTTTAAGACTGTAACCACAAATAATGCAGTCAGTACCAGAATCAAATAAAAAAGATAGAACTCAAGAGCTATTTCTTCACTGCTGTTGTCCTATTTTGCTGCAGTTTCAGGTTCTTGGTCAACCGAGCAATTACCAACAACAAACAGGATCAACAAATCAGAATTTATTTCAGTAAGTATTAATAACTTGAATTTGGTTCTTGCATTCTTTCAATTAATTTTCTTACAGAATTGCTCAACCTTTCGGTTTGTTACCTCAACAAATGCAACAGGGACCGAATCAAAATCAACAACAGCATCAGCAAAGCAATTCGATTATTTCTAGCACAGAACATCAGTTGCAAGCTCCTCCACATTTTGTATCTAGCTTGCAGAATTCAATTTGGACATCCCCTGAACAGGGTGACGATACACGATATGACCATCATTCTCAGCCGTCATCAAATCTTCAACCATCTCAAAGGGTTAGGGCTCATGTTATGAATATGGCTGCCTGTTGTATTCTTAGAAAAGAAAATATATTCATTACGTTCATTCTTTAAATCTTTTCGAATGTAATTGTTACCATACTGCTGAGTTTTTCCCAGTTCAGATGTTAAATATGATCTTTTTCCATATATTTTCATACGTAACTTGCATTTCAGAATTCACTTTTGCCACAAAGTCGCAATCTAAGCTTTGATGGCACAGTAGGGAATGGTCAGGTATCACATCAGCGTCCTATACAGTCTTCAACAAACGGTGCTAGAACAAATCCGACATCGGTTCTGTTTCCTAACAACTTTATACCACAAGCCCAGCAACAACAACAAACAGCCCAAACTGGTTTATCATCAAATTCAGCAAATGCCGATTTCTCATAATTGTTTTATTTGCTCCTTTTATATTTCCTTCTACTTCTGTTTTATTTTTGTTGTATATTTGTACCGTTTCAGTGCTTTCAAAAATTTTTATTTGTTTCAAAACATTTGTACCAGTTTTTTTCTGTGTAAGTAAATGCAAGCTTGTGACCATTTTATTTTATGTTTTCCTATTTTTTTGTAATATCTCTTCGCAATATTTCATAATATCTTCGTACTTTTTATAACATTTTGCTCCTACATTTCTTATAACTAAATTTCAAAGTGTTCGATTTATTCATGTTATGCTGTATTGAGTACCATATGTTTCTGTTTACAGAATTTCTCTTGTGGTTTTCTTGTACTTATTCTTTCATGTTGCGCATGTTATCCGCCATTTTTCTTATCGTCTTATCTATGTGTTATTTGAAATCGTGTATGGAGTTATCCATTTGCTAACCAACTTTTTTATGATTTATTGTATATGCATATCGATTTGTGTTGCTCTTTTGATTAATATGTTTGTATGCATTTTTTCGAAATCGCTAATTTTAGTTTGTACTTAGTCCAGTGTTTTCTTTTTTTTTTTTTTTGAGGGGGTGAAATATACTTCAAATTGTAAAGTTAGTATACTGTAAATTTTCGTTTAACTGTTACGGGCAAGATAAGATTATCCTTGTCGGTTTGCTTTTTGTATCATTTTTTTTTTTTTATTTTTATTTCTGAAACTCTGTTGTATATACCATTTTATCTATTCCATCTCTCCTTAAGTTGCAATGCTGTGCTGACTTTTCGTTTTTATGAATTTTTTTTCCTAATTTCAATTCTGTTTTCCTTTTAACAGCAACAGCAAATTTTGTATTTTCGTTTAGTGAATGAGTAGGCTTAGGATATGCATATATACATATATGTAGAGAGAGGGAGAGAGAGCGGTGTTTGATGCTATGCATGTGGTATTGATTGATACAACATACAGTATGTGGTGAAATTTACTGATTGAAAATTCTCTCCGTTCTTGAAGAAGGGTAACACTTTCAGAGAAATTAAAAAATTTTCGCTGTGTCAAATTCCTTCAAATAACAGGAAGAACCGGTTATAAGTGAAATAATGATCAGTTGTTATGATGAGTTACATTTATTGATATGTTGTTATGCTGATCGATTGTATTTTTAGGTGCTTAACTGCTAGCCGTATTTTTTTTTCTTAGTAATTATTCACTTGCATATTCGGCTATGGATAACTTTGCGTAGTTTTTCTCTATGTTTCAAGTCATTCTTCCTGATCTTCCGCCATTGTTTTTTCTTAAAACACCTGCCGTTTAGATGGTCAAAAGAATCATTTATTGGCTTCTCGTATTTCATCCTGCATTTTTATGCAGTGTCCATCGTGAAACTACTTCCTAATTTAGTAGATGGTCATTTTCTTCATTGTAATTAGTAGAATGAGATTTCCTGTGAATTGACTCCGGTATGACACATCTTATAAGCAGTTTCATAACTGGTTTACATTATTTTTTTATTAATTATTATTAATTAGCTCACATTATTACAATATTGTCATTTTCAGAATGGGAACACGCGTAATCTTTATAGAAAACTTGAATAAAGTATGCGAAAATTAAAATGCTTTTTCCATGTTCTCAGACTTTAGTCATATGACTACCTCTTTGACCTTGTATTACAGAATATAAAATGAAGCATTTCAAATTGGTTGAGGTTTTCAGTGTGCTTTCACGTTATTCAGCAAAGTTTTTGACTATGAAATGTTACACTTGATGTTTTTTTTTCGCATATGACTGTATCAACAAATTGAAGAGAAAGCGGTTTTTCTTGTCAGTTTTCGGTTCCGTGTGTTAAATGAGCAAAAATTGGCGGTACAGTTAAATGCGAAAAAGCTTGTAAGATATGCCATCTACAGATCATTTAGAGTTACTGACAATTGGCATCATTGAAGTTTTCATGGAATGATAGTTTTTTACAATATTTGATAGTGATTCTTCATTGTACACAGTCGAATGACATTATGTGGGGATTGATTCTCATTGATACATTTTTCCACATTTATCAAGGTCTTATAAAGTTCTCGGTTTTTTTTTGCAGAGTTATTCAAAAAAAAGTGTATTTGTTTTCTTTGCACTTCATTTCGATATTTTCAGTTAAATTCTGCTCGGTACTGATTTAAAAAAAGAAAGGAAAAGATGTTTGTTTAATATTTGACTGAATCGGGAAGTTAACTTTTTTGATGTTAATGAAGTTACGGATGGGAAATTAGTATGGATATAAAAAACTATGACAGTATTAGTTATGATTGCAAAGTCATGGCATATTGAAATTCGCATGAATTTCTTCGCTTGTTTTTTTTTTTTTTTTTTTTTTTTTCACTGCATTAAAAGAAAGCAAAATTTATTGATAATGTAAATAACGGAACTTATGAATAATGGGTGATCCGAATTATAATTATTTTCACAACTGCAACATGAAGTTTTATATCTAGAAATTCGGCCATCTTCTGAAATCATTTGCATTCTTTCTATACCAATTTTATAATGATATAAAAATTGATTCCTTCCTATGAGATTCTTCTACTTTCTACCTTTAGCCACTGTTAATAATAAAATCATTTGAACTAACATTTTCTTTTGCGTGGCACCAAGTGTGACCTCCTAGGCGTTATACCCGCTCGAAAGAATACTCTTGCTAATTCACCGTTTCTTTCTTTTTGTTCAATTGTATTATAATCACCAATAAACTTTCCATTAACATATAGTTGTGGTACCGTTCGAATACCACCGGTTCTGTGTTTGAGATAATCCTTGAAAAAGAATGCAATTTCAGAAACTAGCCAGTTTCAAACCTGCAGCAGATAGATTAGTTTAAAAGATATATTTTAGTCTCTTAACATATAATTAAGTAGTTAGATTAGAATTAAGTTGGAACATTTGTTCTGGGTGATTGAATTTTATTTTACATTGCAGTAAACGTGTAATAAAGCATCAGTTCAAAACATTTACGTTTATTTTAAGTAAATTTCCGTAATAAAGAAGAGGGTCGAAAAGGTAGGATATAAAAAGCAATTCTGCAAAATATATTAAGAAGTATTTCAATTAGTAAACGACGTAAGGGAAAGTTTTAGTGATTAACTTTATGATTATTATATTTATGTTTGAAGTTTCCTTTCTTTTTAATAGTCTCATATTTATGTTATGATTCCGCCTATAAAATAGTGGAAGTTTAGCAAATTTAGCAAAATTTGATGTCCAATTTGTGGATTTCGCAATTTTGAAATTGTCAGAATTTTAAAACTTTGCGTTTAAAATTATATTATATTATATATATATATATATATATATATATATATATATATATATAATACTGTATTTTTTTAGTGTGTTGCCGATACAACTAACAAGCAGAATGAAGTAATGATCAAACGGAATGTAATGTTGTTAGAGATATAACATCGAGTCATTGTGACAAAGTTGCTTGTTTGTCTTGGATTCGACTTGAGCTTTTCCATGAAATGAAGAATTTCGATATAATTTCAATTTGATATACAGTAAATGCAGAAATTAATGCTTATGTCAAGAAATACTAGGAAAATGATAATTACTTTGAGGAAATTGTAGCTTTTGTATGATATTCAAATAAACCAACTGCGTAAGCGTATTCTATTAGTTATTACTTTATTTTGTATTTTTTTTATTTGACAACCAATGAATGTTGTCAAATACTTTTGTTACTTCAAATTTAATTCTTAAAGCAACATACCTCCGATTAAAATGTGTTTAATAACAACTAACCATCATAATATAATGCTTAAAAGGGGCAAATTTTCAGAAAATTCTTCTTTGGCTCAATTTTTTTTTGATTAGAGGTTTTTTCAAAAACTAATTTTTGATGAGATGTAATGTTTATTTTATTCTTCCTGTGATGGCATGCACCTCCTCTTCAAGATGAAATGAAGCAGTAAGGTGGAAAAGGGGAAAACAATATGTACAAAGAACTTGTATAGGAAAGATTACTTGATAAGGAATGATCTTCACTACTTGATCAGCGAATCAATTTTTTTATCCAAAGTGAACATGGTAAGTAGACGAAATAAGAAAGTTATTTGCTTTTAGGAAACTAAGGTTAGCATAAATAAATTGGAATACATTGTTTTTGATTAAATTGGGATTCTCTTACCAGATGTGCAGGAAAACACCATTGATAACAGCGATTTAGATCATTTGATGCGTTTGTTGTAAAAAATAATTTTTTCAGATAGATTTATGTAAAAGCTAATGCAACAATGTTTTCGTTTTTTTTTTTTGAAGTATAGAACTTACCTGCATCAACTGCATATCGGGTTCAAGATTAAGCTCCATAATTCTTTTGTCCCTGATATTGTATTTTCCTATTAAATGCTTCAGCTTAATGCTATATTGGCAGTAAGTTTTCGAAAAAAGAACCACTTGATGATTTTGTATCATTTTCTCCAAATACCATTCCACATTGTACCGGTTATTTCCACTGATCTGATCAAATTGTAACTAAAACCGACCCGAAATTATTGATTTATCGGATGTGATCCAGTTTCTATTTATTGGCATAAAGAATTATTGAGTGAAATCAAAACTCTGTTCAATATTTACGGACAGGTAATTATTAATTAATAATTGAAAACTGAAGCAATCAAAGAATTCAAGCTATAATTTTAAAAAAAAAGACTCTAATTCTCATTTTTGCTTAATTATAACATTAAGATTATCAACTTTGCGATAATAAAATAATCCTGGTCTGCTGGAATAAGAAATTCTAATTTTTAGCTGTGATTACTTTACGATTTTTCAATAAATTGGCGATATTTTTTATTTGAAGCTTCAAAATAAGAGTTTTTCGGTTTTAAAAATTCACCTCGAATTCTTGCTGCTGATATTATTCGTTCAAATTCTAGTCTTTTATTTAAATTCTAACTTTGCAGCAAATAGTAAATTTGCAACTTTTTAATAACAATTTTATAAATATGTGAAATTATTACCAGCATCAGGAAGGTTGACAGGAAAAATTGTAAATGCATCATCATTAGAAGGATGATATATATGTAACAATACAAAGGCAAATACAAAATTAAGATGAAATCGAATAATGTTTCACTATAAGAATATGCAATGCTCAACCAGCTGATCCATTTAACGAAATTCTGTCACTTATCAGAAATTTCATTTGCTGTCGTATTCGACTTTGCTGATGTAGGCCTGATACTACACCTGCAGTTAATGATGATACAGTGATCCTCATGATATTATATTTTATTCTTGAATGAATGAAGCATTTTAACATTCTTTTAAGACATTATTAGATTCATTAATTTAGGAAGTACGTAACTAAAGGATGACTAATTTGGGCAACAAAAAAAAAAAAAACTAAAGAATTATTGTGTAGAATAACATAATAATAAGGGGGTTGTAAATGATGCATTGTTTGCAGCATGCAAATGGCATAGAAACGGAATTTAATGCAATAACACTATCATTGCTTATTACTGTGTCGATGTAAATGTTTAATCTATTGAAATAGTATTCGGACATTTCATAAATTAATGTGGAACAATTTCAAAGACGAGTTGGGCGTGTGATGCATTTGCTTGCTGGGGAAAGGAAGTGAAATCAAACCTATCATTGTTGGTAGTAGAAAGGTAACGTTAACGGATATTGCAATGGCATCATCATGCAAGAATCGCGCAAATGCGTACAATTAGAAAAAAAAAAAAAGAAAAAACAGAGAAACATCGATAGACACAGGACAGAGCAACTTTAACTGCAAACGGCAGACGACGACAATGGTTGCAAAGTTTGCAGAAGGAAGAAGAATGATAGGAAATCACTCGAGATAAAATTTTTTAGAATTTTGCAGTCCATCGCTGTCCGTCTCCTACTTCTTTCCACTCGATCACTAACATTCAATGTTAGTAACTTTCATTGGCCAATCTTCCAAATCATTACCATTTAGAACTTTATGCTTCAGTTTCATCTATGAGATTCTATGCTTCTTTACATATTTCAGTTGCCCAATGTCTTTGAACTGGTTATTTTAATTGCAATTTTCTTCAAAAAAAGAAAAAAGTTCATTCGTTAATTGTTTTATTTGATATTACCTATAAGGAAGCAAAAGTTAATGAGACAGGGAGAAGTTTTTGATTTCATTAGAAAAAATAATGCAATAAAATGAGTAGAATTTCTCAAGTGTTACTGCGAAAATAAGTAGTATAAAGAAATTAAAAATAGAACACACAACACAGGAAAAAGTTTTTCAGTCTTTTCTCAATAATTCCAACTTCACACTTCTTACTTTCTTTGAAGACTACAGAAGGAAAAAGTTTGGAAATTCAGGAAGTTAACAAAAAGTACTTTTCTGTGCTTTTTATTCCTTCAAATTTCTTTCTTTTTAAATTAACTGTGCTTTTCAACAGTTCTTGGCATGTGAACTTTTACATATGCCGGAAATTAAAAATTAAAAACATCTGAAAGTATTGTCAAAGATAGAAATGCCAACGCTTGACATTTTCTTTTGGTCGTTTGGGTATTTCCTATTGGTATTCTGACATTAACAGAACGAATCTATTTAACAATTATTATTGAAATATTCTAGCCTATCATCTTAAATTAAAAACGTAAGTGTTGACGAAAATAATAAGCTCAGAATTCTATACAATATGCAAATTAAGTCTTCAACGGTATTTTGATTTGCTAATCATATGTAGTGAATAAAATGTGAAATCATTCTTCTTTTTCGCGGTGCAAATATTATAGGGGCTAATTGGAACTCTCTGGGGCTACAGTTACTGTGAGGACAATTCTAAATAGTTTCGTATGACAAAGTGTAAATCTAAATGAAGCATTTTCAACAAGAATTGATTTGAAAAAAATTAAGAAAAAAGTGGAAAAAACGAAGAAAAAACCAAAAATTAACATTAAAAGTTCAACTAAAAAACTTTTCTTTGGGTGGATTTTAAAAAAATTATGAAATGGTATTTTTAAATGAAGGTTAAAATGTAAAATAAAATTCTTCTATAACTTTTCAAATATGACAGAGGAAGCTCTGGTTGTAATACAGATCAATCATTGTGTTACCAAATAATTTTTCTCAAGCAGATCGTAGTTTTTTCTCTAATTTTATATAGGCGAAAAATTTTATACGAAGTCTTTTTATTGAAATTTTATTCTTTTCAAAGAATAAAACATTTATTTAGCGGGCTAAGCTATTTCTGTACAACTAAATTCTCCATTATCTATCATAACATATCCATTTAAAATTAATTTTAACAAAAAATGATTGTGGATAAAATGAAACAAAGAACGAAGAGCAGTAAATAAATTGTCGTAAAATGGAAAAGAGTAACCATTTTCTGATGAGCTAAAATAAAATTTTTGTAGTTTGTGTTAAACATTACATGGTCGTCTTATCGGAAACGTTTAAATACAATATTAATTTTTGCAACAGCTTGTTTTTCTGATCTATTCGCTGATCTATTAAAATTTTAATTCAAATTAACGCGAAATATTTTTTGTTTGCATCTAATATGAAAATGATGAGTAAATGTAAAGAAACAACACATTGATATTGAGATTCTGGGCTACTCGTGATGGCCTAATAAAATGAAATTATAGATCAATCAAAATTAAAGAGCTGATAATAATACCTAAATAATTGAACAGTGCAATTGCTATAAATATTAATCCAATGCAGTTTAAAAGCTTAAAACTACTATTGTCGTTTATTCCTAATAATCATACTTTAGATAATTTTTTCTCATTTTACTAAAGAGATTACATTTCTTTTACTGCTAAAATTTTCAAAAAAAAAAGCCATTAAACTACTAAAAAAAATTTTTAATAAGCTTTTATCCCACTGTATCGCCTAAGCTAAATAGTGGAAACATTTAAATTGTCTGATGATTTTTTCAAAAGGTACTTTTAACGCATCATATTAAATTGTCAGAAAGGTCTTTAAAATCTATTAAATCAAGCAGGCTTGTTGAAATCATTTATATATTTCGTCGCTGCCAGTCGTGGTTCATCCATGAATCGCCTTAACAATTTACTTTTACATTATTATCATTTTGTTATGCAGTTACTTCTCATTTTTCACCAAATTTTTTGAAAAAAGACGAAATTGTTTTTCTTTTTTTTTAGTTAGTAGCTATAAAATAGTTTCAGTATGCTTATTAAAATTTTATCATATTTTTTCTCAAAATATTGATTGATGAAAGAGAAACAGTAAAACTGCGACATGACTCATAATGAAAATAAATTCAATAATAACAACTGGTGACAGGAAAGTTATGCTTGCGATACTACCATCATCTTTTGAAATTTCTTCAAAATCCAAGTTTTGAATTTTGATTAAATTAAATCATAAATTTTAGCTTTGTTGCATTGTCAACTAACAATTCATTAAAGCATGATTAGAGAGAGGATCTTTACAGTCAGACTTAAAAAGAATGTGAAAAAGTTAATTTCATCAAGAAACATGGTAAAATGATTTACAAAACAAAAGTTTTGCTTAGCTAATTTAATACATAATACATATAGATATTTCCAAATTTTCGTATGTTCTTTAATAACTAATAACTATTCAGTATGAAATTAAATGCCTTTTTATTATTTCTATTAAATATAACGTAGGGATTTTGCATGTGAATGTATTTATTGAAATTAGTTTTAACAAACTAACAGCGGTATTAACGATTCAGTTTGTGCAACCATTATAGATATTCGAGAAGTTAAATTGAAAATATTTGAGAAAAAAAGTAATAACGTTGATTGATTTCGTCTTGAGAATTTTTCATAGGTTTGAATTGAAACTTTAGAAATGAATGCCAAAATGATTCATAATTTTGCTGTCTTTTAAAGTTATCGCTTCCTTTGTTGCATATTTATCTTATAATTCATAAATTCTTCTCAATGATTCAGTTTCATTATTGTACCACCTATATTGCAAACAATTAAAAAGATTACCATTAGTTTTTCGTTTTATTTACAAGACAACCTTATCAAATTTAAATTAATCAATGATATTATGATCAAATATTAACATTCCATTTTGAACCAATCATTATGAATAGAATGTCTCCAAAACATGCAAGCATATCAATCTGGAGTATCACTAAACATCATTTTTATATGTTATTATGAAATTGACATTTTCAAATTGTAATGAATTACTACGTTTTTTGAAGTAATAAGCAAAAACTGCTCTCTGCTAGTACTTTTGTTGCTTAAATGAAAAATTCGCACATTTTAAAAAATATGCACTAACAATTCACTTCTTATTCTCTACTTGTCCTACTGCATTCTTCTGCTTTACTATCTATGTAGCAAATGTCACCAGTTCTATGCTGGTTCGATGATCATTTTCATCTGTTTACTGTTGTTCTCCAAAATGTTTATACCAATTTTTGGACCGTATTAGGAGATAGAAGATAAAACAAGACTTAAAACACAGAACGTTGTTATATTAGATCAATGTAAAAGAAATTACAATTTTGAACTGTAAATTCTGAATTGTTCCAATTAAGTTTATTAATAGAGATATTAAAAATAAATAAGCATAATTAATCATCAAAAAAAGAAACGAAACACAAGGCGTGAAATACATATGAAAATGATGAAGTAATCTATTTCAGTGTAAAACAGCAAGTGATGTTGATTTAACTGCCAATTTTAATCAACGAGAGAATTAAATTTCATTTATCGTTTTTTTTTTTTTTGTTGATTGTAAAAAATTCCTAGAAAACGCATTATATAGAAATCACGGTGATTGTGGAACTTCTAGTGCTGAAGCAACTTTCAGTGATCATTAATAAGACATTTCGCCTTTCCATAATCAATAAAATCAACAAAATTTTCCTGTGACCACAATCAATAAACTCCTCAATATAGATCTAACGAATTTGAGAAAATTTGGAAAGTTTTTGCTAAAAATAGAAAGTTTAAATTTCCAAAACGAATTTCAATGTCAAAAGAATATATTGCTAATATTTCAGTATGTTGTAACTATAATTATTACAGTTCCTATTCTTGTTACAGAATCGAACAATAACACTGGGAGAAATTTTCAAAACTACTGTAATATTTTGGTATAATTTTGAAGTTCGAGGAAGAAATATATTCCTGAATATTGTGCTGGTTTTGTAATTGTTCTTTTCTTTTACTGCTAATATTCCAAGATAAAGTGCGAATTGATTAAACAATTATGTATATAAACATCGAAACTATGCAAATCGGTTCTTCAAACTTTTGGAATCATAAAATAATGACATCTAAAGGATAATAATTTCTTCATGTTGTCCAACAATTATTTTTGAAACGTTTAAAAAACTCTCTAATATTTCTAAATTTAATTATTTGCACTGGTTTTTAATAAATTTTGTTGCATAGCTTGATTTCGCTCAAAAATATAAATCTATAATTGTTATTAAAGTTAATACAAAGCGATAATTTTTATAAGTTTTACTTTTTTAGTGTAGACATAAAATGCTCATCTTATCATAATATAAAAATAACTTTGAATTAAATGGTGGAATGAAACCTGGTATGATAAATTTCATTATCATTTATGGCAGCCAACAGCCCCGAAAAAATAAATTTTTTATAAAATTTTTTATATATGATAAGATCCACATAAATTTTTGATATGATACCAAAGTCATTTAGATGTTTGAAAGAACACCTTTCTCCAGTAACAATTTCAACTGAGCTATGGTTAAATGGTCAAATTGTTGTTGAAATTTCAACTGAGCTATGGTTAAACGGTCAAATTGTTGCTAATTTCACAATTTGGTTTTTAGAATAGATTGTATTCATAGTTGACTGCAACACTTACATCCTCAATTTCATTCCTGCTAAAGTAATTTTGGAAAAAATTCATGAATTTTAATACTATTCCAAGAAACACATCGATCAACAATCTAGAGCTATGACTTTAGTTAACGTAAATTTCTGAACTTTGAATCACCAGACAAATCAAAAGTACAGATCTTCCAACAAATAGTTTGTAATTTAATTTAAACATTTTTTATTCTAAATATTTTAAATTAAATACTATTGTCGGTCACAATTTTTTTGTATCTAATGCAATTTTCTTGAGATGAAGGACCAATTCGGTTTGTTGGAAAAAAAAAACTTAAATTTCAAAATTACTTCTCTAAAGAAGCTGAAATTTTCAGGATCATAAAAAGCCTTAAAATATATTTGTGAAAGTAAAGGAACGAATATAAGACATGTTCAAGATTCATAATAATCTTTGGTGATGTTAAGTGAAGTTGCATTTTTATTACATTATTCGTTGTTAGGAATGAAATTTAACGAAAAATTTTTTCTTATCTTTTCCCACTATTTCCTTTCAGCATTCTTTTTTCATGACTATTATTTCCTTCTATCATTTTTCTTTCTTTCGCAAATAAAGTTTAAAACAATCGTTAACAGTTTCTTATTAGTGTTTGTTATTTTAACATTCATTACTAAATCGGCATTCACAGGTCTAAAGATTTCGCAGAATACTAGTACTAGATTAATTCATATTGGCAAACGCATAAATCAAAAATAGAAAAAAGAATACCAGTTTCATTCAGTTTGATATTTCATAAAAGAGTAGCACTGCATCCTGAACGAATTTTTGAAATTTCGTCCAACAATATTTTAAGAGGTAAAAGTTGATTGAAATATTAAATCTCGAAGTGACTAGTTAACTTCTAATTGTTGTTTTTGAATAAAGTGCAAAATGTTTTTTTATCAGTTCTTGTTTAACGAATAAACGAATATGTTTTTAACAGATATGTTGAAATTCTCCTAGCTTCAGGAACATTAAACTTTTCCATTACAGCTCTTAGTCTCAGTGTTAGCAGACTTTCATTGCATCTTTCATTTAACAAGTGCTAAGGTAAGAGGAGGTAGTTATTTTGGTTCAAAACAATTCTCATAATTTCTATGCTCTGAGACAAAAACTTTTCGAGAAATAGATCATACATACATAGAACTTGTGGACGGAAAGACAGGAAAGAATCATTTATCGATTCCATCCATCAGTTCAACCAGCACAAATTGAATGGATTAAGGAATGATAGCAAAAAGCACAGAGAGCATATGTAGAGTAGCAACAAAAGTTTTCGCGTTTCATGAAGAAATAAGTTAAAAGTTCTCGGGTAGGATAATAAGTGGTAAGAAAAATTGCTCAATAACGCCGAGAAAGTGGAGTCCCTACAATCAAATTTTACTGCTGATATCGAAACGATGGGCGATTATAGTTATGGTTTGTCCCGGGCGCAATCTAATACACTCCTTCACTCACATCGTCCCAGAATACTAGTAATTCCTTCCTTCTTTCCTTTCCTTTTTTTTTTTTTGTTTGTTAATAATTACTAACTTCTACAATAAGGAACTGTTTGAAATATCATTTACCTTTAAAATTAACTTAAAAATGCTTTTTCCGGAAGATTTTCGATTCCTTGTACATATTTTGGTGTATTGAAAAAAGCGAGGTATCTACTGAAATTAATTGGTTCACAATTTACAGGTAACTCGAACAAAATCAGTACCGGATCTTGTGAATTATGTAAGAAGAAGCAGTAAATACAAGCCTCAATGGGGCTATAGATTCTGGCCTGATTATGATTTGGTAGGGTCAAAAATTTCAAATGTAATTAAATCTGACTGAATAAATTTATCTACCCTAAAAATGTTTCAGTACGATGACTTTTGGCATGATCGTTACAGTGGATTCAGACCACTTTACAGAAGTTCATACTATCCACGGCGTTATTATCATCCAGATATAATGCCAAATCCGCATTACTGGAGTGGACCATATACCACATGGGCAAAACATAGAGGATTTTGGTAATTTTAATTTCAAATCATTTTAATCATTAAATATTGAAGGTCATGGAGCACTCATTTGTTTGCATTTCCTGTCAAATCTCATTACAGAAGGATTCTGGAGAACTGGATTTATTCCAATATAATGAAAACTGTGAAATGTTTTTGCAAATTCATTGGAAAAAAAGTGTGATGAGAGATGTGTGCCATCTAATGCTACTTTCCAGAAAAGGATTGTGGCAGAGAGGTAATACAACTCCGCATGTTTACTTTTTTTGAAATGTTCAGGTACGATTACAACTCACCATTCTACTACCGAAGGTACTTCACTTATTATGACGACTATCCACGCTATATTTATATTCCGTTTCGCACTAGAAATTATACACCAGAAATTACTACACTCTACGGTCATTACTGCTGAAAAGCGAAGCTCATTCCTCAATAAACTCCGTGTGGCACAATTAATCAATGCTTATCTAAAACAGTTTTCAGTCCATTTTCACAGGAAAACGTGCTGCACTTGAACACATACTTTACTTCATTTAGTGCCTATGCTTCATAAGTGTCCATTCTACTAAACTCATGTGATGCATTAACCTGTTTTCCTTAGTATGTATCAAATAACAAGTTTATCTCATGTTAGATTCAATAGTTTGGTGTTATATAATATTTATTTCTCCATTCCATCACCACACTTTTTCCACCATCACAAAATTCAGATTAAAATAAACACCAAAATTTATTGCTCTACTGATTCTTTTGTCAGCCACAAATGAAGTAAATCTTACGAAATAGTGAACCAGGATATATTATAAAATGGAAACTGTAATAAAGAACCAATAAAACAAGAAACAATAATATCACAGACAATACATAACATAAATAGATAAGCTAATATATAAAAACAAGGAAAATATAATGTCTAGCTTACTGAGGTCACTTATCTATCGAAGCTATATTTGAAAGTAACTACATTCGGATAAAACTAGCAATGCTTATCAATAATTCTGAAAATTCGCCAGTCTCGAAAAATGCAAAGATGATATGGAAATTGGCAGAGGAGCATTCACCCTTCTTATTCTAAATTGAAAAGTACTGTTGACTATATGGCACAGACATCATAAAGCTGCACACTATAGAGAACAATGAAGAGATGAAAATGATAAGGGATTATACGTAATAAATACAACATATGGAAGGAATTATGAATGGCCATAATCACTGATAACTGTAACATAATCAGCGAATTTTAAACTAATCACATCTGATCAAGGAAAAAAATGCAACTGTCCATACCAAATGCAAAATCAAGATAAAGGACACAAAAATAATAAATTCCTATAAACTTCAACAAGAAGTCTGCCACAATAATGTCAATGAGAACAAACGGAAACTATCGTTTAAATTAAAAAGGATGATATCATTTCTGCAAGAATGTTACATACCTAACAGGTATGTTAGGTATGTAACATTTTAATTAAAAAAGGATGATATCATTTCTGCAAGAATGTTACATACCTAACAGGTATGTACAATATATGTTAGCGACTGAAATTACTTGAGGAACCCCATTATTAAAAAACCTTTCTTAAATGCCTGCTTACAAAAAATGAATACTTTACCTGATTCAATGGAAAAAGAACACGTATTCTTCTTTTGGCAACAAGATCACTGGCCATATTTTGACTTAGATTAAGAAAAGTGAGTTAAAAGCTGCAAGCACAGAGATAACTTCAAAATATGAATTTTACAGAGAAAATATAAACAAATAGGCACTGATATCTAAAAAGTGCCAAAAGAAACGTAGACGAATACATGATTAATGGAACCTAGTATCAAAAAAATACATCCTTCAGTATTTAAAATTATATTAACAAATATCGCATTAATTAGTATATTCCGGTCTCACGAAAACTATTGGAAAACTCAGAAGAAAAGTAAAATGTGATTTACTGCATATGAATAAAATGAAAACAACGTATTTTAAGAAAGGAAATAATGCTCAGAAATATTCATATGGTCTACCACCAATCTCTCTATCCATCAAAAGGTTAGAAAAATGCATCCAACAAACAAAGTAAAACTCAAATATAATAGCAGTAAAATATAGCACAAACAATTTAATAATAGATAATTTAACGTTAAAACAAATGTTGCTATTCTGAAATGCATAAAAATGAGCATGTATAGAATAAAGAGAAACAAATACCAAAAGTAAAAGCAAGCGACAATCTCTTGCATTTACAAGAATCACACAAATATAAACAGCAATATCTTGTCCAAGATGCTTGCATAAATGACTCTACCTGACACGTAGAGAGAATCTTAGAAATAAATTTAAAGCTTCATTTGAAACCAGCACCCGCTGTTCAGTTAACTTCAAGCAATACTTAAAAGAAAAAAGATTATGTAACAAATATTTGAAAAAAATCATAAGAATTGCAACTCAAATAAAATAACTAAATCGCGTGATCGTAAAAACAGTTGTACTAAAAACTATAGAAAAGAAGTAGTGATGATAAATTAGTAAGCTGTGCAATAGAAAAAAAAATGCATTTGAAAACAATATATCATGTAAATTCGCAGAAATTCAAAAAAAACATAACAGGAAATAATCAATATATTCATAATAACTTCGACTTTTCATTATAATTGGAACGAGCTCATGCAGAATGAATAAACGTAAAAAATTGGACCTAATCATTATCGTTGCCAATGCATTTAATAGAATGCAAAGAATTTTTAAATAAGCTGAGAAGACTGATAACCGTGCGCAGTGTGCTCCTATACAATTTTTAAAAACTATATTTTTAAAGACCTAGAACTACTGCAAAAATAGTGCTGAAGATACCTAAACAATTCTGAGACACTCGTCTAAGATCCAAACGAGGAGACTACCAGTCCAAAACATCCTATGTATGCTCCAAGTAATAGGCCCTGTATAATACCTTACTTGATATGCTGTAAAGCAATGAAGCAAATTATTATGAAATCAAAAATAAATAAATGAAAGCACACTGTACCCGCATCTGGAAATAAAGATTTCGATTGCTAGCTAGCCGATATCTAGCTAAGTTAAAATTCTTGGACAGCGAAAGGTCGTCTAGGGAAGATACGCAGCTCCGAAAGTTTATCAATTCGCTGCGACAGTTCTTCTAGACGTTTCAATGTTGGCTTTACATACACGTAAACGAATTCAGCTACCGTATCATTGTAGAAAACAGTTTGCATTTCAGTTCTAAAAAAAGTCTGCTATTAAATGCTCTAATGAATTCACTTTATCATGAGAAAACAAAAATTTGCAAAACGTCAAATCAAATTACTTGATATTCTGCTCGCAAACTTCCATTTCACGAAGGAACGACTTAACCTTATACAACACTTGATCAAGATACCAGGCTTGTGTGTATAAATGTTTCTCATTGAATCTTGCAATCCACCCACGAACCTTAAAAACAATATCTGTTTTCACATTAGGCTTAGTTTTAAAAACTGAAACAAACCTGATAATCATTGAAAACCTGTTCTTCAACGGAATTAATTGTCGAATGTAATGTCTGCACAGCGTGGAAAACGTGTACACCTACAAAATATTGTAAATGAGTTTTATTCATAATACATATGCATACTGCTCGCGATGCGCTGATCTGCATTTTTCGCTATCTACAAATCCAAATTTCTTGGAATTCCAAAATTTAAATTTAAGAAATATAATTTACAAAATTCCTTCAAACAACATTTAAAAAACTAAGGAAAGACCGATACCAGGAAAACTGCACTGCGGTATGAATGGAGATGAATTTTTGTCGAAATATAATACCGAAGAGCACTTCAACGACTGTGAGACTGACCGCATCACTAAATTTCAAATTTAATTAACTTTTCAACAGCATGAAAATGACGTCAGTGCTTTGCGAGTATGGAGAGCATAAGCACATGCGGATCATAAGAGAGAATCATGTTTAAAATGAAAAGTTATAGAAATTGCTACATTTCCGAAAGAAAAATAAAAACAAATTTAAAGGATATGCTTCTATCTATAAATCATCGAAAGAGATGCAAGCATTTTCTACCTAGATTTTTCCATGAAATAAACCAGAATTCTTACCTTCAAAATCATATTGGCCATTTTTTAAAACAGCCATGTTTACAGCAGCAGAAAGAAGACCAACTGGTATAATTTCGCATATGATGGCAAAATGGTCAAACCTGAAAGTGGTTAAATATTTAGAAACATCAAATTCACTTTGCACAACTTAGGAAAAACAAATGTAAGATATTATCATGAATGGATCGTCCATTAATGAAGTAAGCGAAATACTTATCATCGCTTTTGCTAGTAAAGTTACCTACTCGATTAGTTCATTAAAAAAAAAAAAAAAAAAAAAAACGTAACAATTACCAATACATATGTAACTATAGAAAGCTTTAGATATGCAATTTTTTACAAAAAAGTGCAATAAGAATCGTAGTTTTTCTTCTCTTCTGTAAGAACGAGGAACTCTAAAAACAAGGCAAAGATCTACAACGTTTCAAAACATAACTATCATATAAATCATAATTATAATCAACATAAACATAATTATCTGCGCTGCAGTAAAATTTTCCATTAAAGTAGTATAATGTATGCAATCGAGAAACTTTAACCTTTGCCAACCAGTCACAATGATGCCTCGAAACTGCTTGAATTTAGAGTGATGTTCATTCATCTGTTTTAACCAACTTATGTGGTTATTCAAGTAATGTTGAACATTAGAAGCATACTGATCTGGACCATCGGCACCTAAGATGAGAATAAATAGTAACTTGCAAAAAAAAACAAAAAAAAAAAGAAAATCGTAGAGTAAAAAAGAAACGTAATATAAATTACAAAACTTTGCATTTTCCAAAACTCAACTTTGTAAGCAGAAGCTCCCCAAACGTACGAAAACATTGAGGATAATCTCTGCCAAAAATCAGGTAACAACTGATCATCCAAATTTTCCATATAATTCCATACTACTGGCTCGACCAAATTACTCAAACTAAAAGTAATGAGACTGATAAAAGAAATAAATAAAAATTATGACGTCGAATATTTCTAAGAAGTTTGGGACACAAGTTACATTTACATTTAAGTGAACAGTGGTGCATATTTCACGGGGAAAAAACATGGCAATTGGTAAAATACTCAGCACTACCACTACTGAAAATACAAACTCATGTGAAGCCACTAACCTATCAATATACCAAATGAAAAATATATACCCATGCTTCAAAACATTTTGTGCTTGTAAATTTACTAGCATATCGTGCCAAATCAATACATTCACTTTTTTGTTTGGAACTTGAGCCTAAAATCAATTATAGATTTACAAGTGTAAGGAGGTTGCTTCCTGAAGCAGGCAATTCGTCAGGTACTTTTTCTCATTGAAGATTAAATTCGAATACCAATAAGAGAGTACAATTTGAAAAAACATTTGACAGAGAAAAATTAGCTTCAAACCTTAACAAACTTCGATATTCTCGCAATGTGCCTAAGAAGCAAGAATTCCGTGTCAACATTGTTGTTTACCATGTAGCTTCTGTCCTTTTCACACCGACCGATCTAACATAAAATAACAGTCGTGAATTACGTCGAATATTTTTATAATGCCATCACCTTTTACCACGAATTATCAAAAAAAAAAAATAAGCGCCGAATGCAAGTGTTTACAAAAATGTTGTGCTGAAACCCACAACTACATGTTCACATTGTTTCAACTGTGAAAAGCAAGCAATCTAAATTGTAATGAAACAAACTTGAAAAACTTCATCTGCTCCAATGTGGAAATATTTCATGGCAAAATCTTTGTGTAAATTTAATATTTGTCTCAGCGCTTCCTGAACCAAATCAACTGCTCCTTCATCCGTCAAACAAATTACCTGAATGTAGTTACAGAAATGCCACTAAAATACCAACCGTAAGAAACAAAGACATAAATATGCCTCGGAATTACATGCAACTGGACAATTAGAACTTCCTCAATAAAATACAAAAATTCCAACAAACAGAAGCTGTAAGCCGTACCTGTGGATATCGCTCCTCTTCGCGATATTTGGAGAAGTTAGGGTATTTCAAAATGTATTCCAGATGACCCACTGTTTGCACAAGAGGTATAATGTCCAAATTATGTGTCTGGATTGCACGGAGAAAACGACGCAATTCATCCAAAGTATATGCATTACCAGCTTTTACCCCGCTTAGTTTACCTTCAAAATTCATGAATTAATGACAACGAAGTTTTCTGAATGCAGTGGATGTTCCGAAGAAAACGGAAGGTAGCCATCTTATCACAGTACTGCTGCGACCATTTCTAAAATAATAATGAAAAAAAAAAAAAAAAATCAAATCCAACAAAATTTATTGGTAACAAAAAACGAAAAATTTTCACAGCACAATGTCAAAAAAATTGAGAAAAACAAAGGAACATATGTACCTGTAAATGGAAACATGTCTTCATATTCGATCATTATTCCTGTTGCTCCAATCTGTTTAATAAATGGAACAAGCTTCAATAAATAGCCCATTTTTGGTGCTGCGCCTTTCAAATCCAAATGAAAAATGCGATTTGCTGTAAAATGTATATTTCTCTGCAACAAGCATAATAAAACCTATACAAGTACAATTAATTGAAAATAATAAGAAAAGTCAGATACATAATAATTTTAATTAAGTGCCAAAACTGCTTTTCATTAATTTAATAAGATAAACAGCTCATTCATATCAAGAAAGTTCAAAATTAAGTAAAGGAAAAAACTTTTAGAACTTACGTGCAATAAAGTAATTTTGCGAAGATGATGGTCTATGTAGTACTTTTTGGAAAACACGATCCCCATCAACGACAATTCCTTGCATATTTTCTAGGCTGTCTCTCTGAATTACAAATTCGATGATGTAAGAGACAATGATAACTTTTTTCTACACTTTTCCGTGAATTTGACGAAAATGGCCAAAATTGATTAACTGAACTTTTGCGATGTTGTCAACTTCCTGCCAAACGAAGTGTAGAAGAAACTGGCAAAGAAATTGAAGTCAGGTATTCAGCTGAAATTCATTACCTTTACTCCACTAACTTTCGCTCCTGACTGGGCTTTACGTGACACATTACGCTGTATCCGCGACCCATCCTAAAAGCAGTTTTTTCAAAATAAAATTTTTTTTTCAAAAAAATTCAAAATCAAATGACGTCGTTGCAATAAATCATGCTTTTTAATATTGATATATCTTACTTAAATATGATTTAACATCCTCAGTACTCACTATCTTCCAACCAAAATCCCTATGACTATTTTGCCTAACCATTTAATGCGTCGAATATTCTGACATCTTCTGAGGTCTCGCAGTGAAAAGATCGTGAACCAATAGTTCAGGGTACCACTCGAAAGAAAAAGCTTGCCTGATAGTCCATAATGAGGATCGTGGCTGTGTAAATCACTGTTAAACACGATATCGATAACGCAAATCGCCGAACCGATCTTCGCAACATTTCCTGAAATAATATTCCAAAACCCACAGAAAGAGAGCACTAATCATACATACCAGCAGACAATAACACCTCACAGACCTACCGCACACGAACAATAAGCAACTTTTCAAGCCAGTTCTCATCCTCTGTCAGCAAAAGAAGCATGGAACTTTTCACGGCCCGCCAGACTCAACGTGCAACCAGGTATGAACTGAGTGAATTTCAACTCGAATAGGGGGACGCATGTTAAATCGGAACAACTGCAGTTTAACTGAGGAGTGCTTGACCTCCAAAACCACTTTTTTTTTCTTTTAAATAACATGAAAATTATTGAACGTGGACTTCATGCAAGTTATTCATCTTATTGAATCCAAAAAAAAATCTGAATCTGTGTAGGCCTGTAGGAATGTTTTCTCAATGTTTTTCATCACAATGTTTTCAATTATAAACTAGTGCTTATTTCCATCTTTCATCAAATGATGATACTTTTGTAGAACAAACTTTCACTCTTAACTGTTCTAACAAAAATGTTCGCCTTCAATTATTTTCCTCTAAATTTCTTTCAGTTTGGAAACCATTTGTACTCAACGCTAATCCAAATTGATATAAAGTTCATTTAATTGGCTTATTTTATTGAATTTATTACGAACCCACTTCATAGTTCTTTTTATAGTATATCATCATAAATTTCCAATAAACAATTTGCTAGATTACTGTGGTGTGTTTAAAAAAATACAAACCTAAGCATTTATAAATATCACATAAAATGTTGCATAAACAAGCAGTTTTTCATGTGACAATACTCCGAGGGACTTTTGTATGTGTGCAAGATAGTAATTCTATACGAAAATGAAATTTGAGAAAAACATCAATTTGCTGGGAAGTGGGAAATTATTCCATGAACATCCTAACAGAAACCGAAATTTCACTTCTTTTTTTCTCTCACTATATAATTTTTTAAGCGACCAAAATTTCAGATTTTGCTATAGGATCTAGAAAAGCTCTAGAACTAAATTAGATTAAAGCGGAATTCGCCACAGAAGGTACAGTGATAATGATAACGATGATAACGATGATAACGATAATAATCTGGTCATTGGTAGCTGAAAAGTTACTCACACATTTCTTTACTGTCAACAAATATCCTTAGAAATAAGAATATATGACATCAGTATTCCACTATTTGGCAGTTGCATTGGTCAGTAAATCAAATAAGGTATGGTTCCGGTATACTAGTTCTGCCGGAGTGTAGGCCCAGAGAGGGAATTTGTCCAGCTCGAATAGGTATCTGGAATTGTTTATTTAATTACTTTTATGAAATTATTGCTAATTGCATAATATATGGAAAAAAACATTCATGTTTTAATATTCACATGCAATGGAATGTGAGAAAGGGTAATGAACGATTTGTAATACCGCGTAAAATCTGAGGTGAAATCTCAGTCATAAGTAATTAGTAAAGCTGAAGCAAATGTGCTTCACTAAGTTGATCAAGATAGCATTTCTAATGATAGGCTAATAATGTACTCTTTTCTGGTCTAATCTGAAAAATTGACTTACGTTGCCCAAGTCATCATAAACAGTATTGCTAATAAACCACATTCGATAGTGGCCAATGTTCCAGCCAATAACTGAAAGAGATACGTCATGCTTTGGTTACAATAATCAAAAATTTTATCTGGAAAAAAAATTCAACTCCATGTACTTACCATATCTTTGACACGTAATAAACCTGAGGCGAAAATGATTGCATTTGGTGGAGTTGCCACCTGAAATAATTTAAAGCTTCAAAAAAAAAAAAAAAAAAAAAACCATAAAGAGATATCTTAATTATCATCTTCATGTTTGGCGTCCAAAAGTCAATTACAAAGTTCAAAATTTACTGAATGAAACGAACAGGCAAACTGAAAGCCATTGAAGACGCAAGAGCGGTAGGAATCATAAAATAAAGTGGATGAATTTCCAATGATTTCGCTAATTCTGCTACAATGGGAATGAAGATGGATGCTGTTACTGTGTTACTGCAAATATTTGTTAGGAATATGGTGATAAATATGCAAATTGCCATAATAACATTAACTGGGAACATTTGTAGTAATTGCATCATTTCTCCAACACGATAACTTAGGTTCGATTCCTGAAAACAACATTTGTATCAATTAGCCAGCATCTTTTATACAGACTAATATATTTTTTTTTTTTCATGCATTCTGAGTGATATATTCACGTATTAGTTAACTGATAATCACCTTCTTATTCAGATCTCAAAAAATTTACTAAGATTCTGTTTCTTATTCAAATAGATTTACAGCCGCTTTCTTTTTTTACTGTCAAAAAGCTAATCAATCGCAATTTTCTGCTGACTTTGAAAACAGTGGCCCTAAAATTATCCAAATAGTACACCGAATCACAGCTTTTCTTAGATTTTTGCTTTCATTTTATTGCTTACTTGTAAGAACCTCATAAAACCCTTGAATTCCATCATTGTAGAAAAAAGATTTTATAAGAGAAGTTCGCTAATCGATGCTTTTTGGAAAAAATTTACCAGTTTTCTGACACTTTCTTGTCAGGGGATGAACTATATGATACCAGTAAACTACGAAAAATGCATATAAAACCATTGAGAAGGATTGTTCCATAATTTTCATACCAAAAAAAATTTAACTAATATGGACATTAAAGATAATAAATTTGAACGCTTATAATAAAATTTATCTTAAGTTTTCGTAAAATGGTATACCAAAAACAAAGCATAAAATACAAAAACAAAGTAAAATATATATACTCTTTTAAATATGAGAAATTTTATAAAAGTAAGCTGAAAGATATGTGATAATGATTTGTATATCAGATTACATCCATAAACATTCTGTGGTAAGAGAACAATGATTTCCTGGTTGTTATATTAAATCAGCAATCTGTTCTTATAATAAATTTCAAATTCATGAATGAAGAATTTTGAGTCGTGTATTTAGTACCTTGACACCGGCAGCCATTGCAAAGCCACCTCCAAGTAGCAGTACAACACTCCATGGAAATTTTGCTTGCATTGTTTTCCAATCCAGTAATGTTTCGATATTCTCCGTTTTTCCTAAATTGTTATTTTATTTCGGATATATGCTCAACTTTATGTTTTTCTCTGATCAAACATGATAAAAACAGTTTCAAAATTTGTTACCAAAGAAATTTGGCTTTTGAATCGGGACGGCAAATAATATGATTGCAACCAACATTGCGCTTGTTGTATCTGTTACATATCTAAATTTCTTGGGGCTGTATGAAAATGTTTTTAAAAGATTCTAAGAAAATTAAGTGTAAATATTTCAAATAAGATATTCTGAGAATGTTAGACTTATCTAAATTTCCTCAATTATATTTCTGAGTTTATTTTTTGAAAATATATGCGAATCACATGCCCTGTTTTGAAAAGAGCTCCGAAACCAGAAACAACATAAGGATCTCTCGTTATCCAAAGTGTTAACAATATTAAGAAGCAAATTGATACAGAGATTTCTGCAAACGATAAGCCTGGCAGTTCATCGTACTTCTGTCTCAGTTTGTCTTTAATCGTCTGATGACCTGCATTTGTTACATCCTTTAAATTTTTATTTCATTCTGTATTTCAGTTGCTGGCTAATAGGTATACGATTAATGAGAAGATTCAATATCACATATTAGTAGGATAAGTAGTTAGAAGAAAAAACATATGAGTGTTTAAGAGAAATTTTTTTGATTCTCAATAAAAAAGAAAAAAATAAACCTTTCGAAGCTTTCCGGAAGAAAATGAGTACTAGTGTTAACCATGTCATGAATAAGCATGCAATAACAAGTGGTAGTGCAAAAACCATCCAGGATATGAAATTAATGTCTGTATCTGCGAGGGGGAAAATTCTAAAATAATATTTGATAGCAAATAGAAGAATAAATACGCTTTAAATCACTTCTTCAACTTAGAAATACGAATGCTAGAATCTTTGCTAAAAAAAAAAGGAAATAGAAAAATTTCCAGATTGACAATATATAAGTAATTGAAAAATAGTAACAAACTCTTTAATTTGGCCCAATAAAACAAGATTTGACGGTGTTCCTGTAATCGTTCCTGTACCACCGATATTTGCACCAAAAGCAACTGATATCAGCAATCCTTTGGCCATTTGATGTTCATCTTTACTTAAAATTTCTGTTGGATCTCTGGAAAACAGTATTTGACTATATTAAAGTTCATAATTATCACAGTAGTAAAAAGACTTGTGTGATGCAGTTCTTCATTTTGTAGAATGGATATATGACAAATTCTTCTTTGGACTTTTGGTCTGAATAGGTTATGTGCATACATCTTTCTCCATGCGTATATTCTGTGTGAATGAATGCGTGTACTGCACATGTGTTATGCGTATTTTTGAGTTAATTTCATACGGAAATGCAAAATAAACCAAAAAGCACCTCGTACTAAAAGTACCGAGAGATTTCCTTCGTCCATCGCTGTTTTCATTATGCCTATCTTCAACCACTGCTTCACCCAATAGACTATCCTGTAGAGCTTAAAATCATAAGATGCGTCTTCTCAAATTATAGTAATGAAATTTGATCACTGTTATATAATTGATCACTTTTTGATGACGGGATATTTTAAATAAAGCACAAATTAATTTGAAATCTACTGACAGAGTTGTCAAGTACATTATTGGTTTTACATCTTTGATAAATATGAAATCTTACAGTAAACTGATTTCTACGATTACTTTTGATAAGCTCGATAATAACAGAATTGGCAATAGGTACCATGAGAGCAGCGGTTGCTGTGTTTGATATCCACATACTGCAATTTGTTCTTTTCTTTTTTCATTTTTGAAAATCGAAAAGTCAACTACATAAATACTAGAAGCTTTTCACTACAATTGCACCTATTAGGAAATATAAATCACCTTAAAAATGCAGTTACCAACATGAAACCAAGCATAATCCTGAAAATGAAACATTGCCATTGATTTTATTTTAAAAAATTGCTGAAGTAATGGAAATCCATGTGTAAACCTTTTATCATCATATCAATTTGGTAAATGACCTTTTTAAAACCATTAATCCACCAAGAAGAAATCAAAGAATTTCAAAATAGAAATTCATTCTTTTTTTTTCATGCTGAAAAAATCTGCAAAATCTAATAACAAACGGAAAGACCATAAAGTACAATATGAAATAGTAACCAGCATGGTTGGGGTGGAACAATAGTTAACACGAATAAGGCGACACGATTGTGTAATTTGCATTTTTGAACAGCTACAGCTACCATTAATCCACCAATAAATAAAAAACTTATATCCTAAAAATTACACAAGCGTCAAAAATGTCAAAATCTTCAACTTTTTATAAACATTTTAAAAATTAACAAAATTTTATGGAATCTCGTTATGGTCTTTTGTTCATAAAAATATAGTAAAAACTAATAAAAGAAATGATAATAAAGCTCACAGGTAGATACATTTGAGCAACATCATCCGATGCCATTAAGCCTAGCAAAGGATAAAGTACCATTGGTAGTAAAGCAGTTACTGCTAACGGTATTACCTCCATAACCCAGTAAACAGCCATTATCCCAACACAGTAACCACATCTTGCTTCGTTCTATAATTACTAATTATGTTAGTGATATTAGTTGAATTGTATCACAATTGAAATTAACCGTTGCTTATCTGTTTCTTACATTCTAGTTTGGCAATAATATAGAAGTTGACACATTAGGACTTTGAAAATTTTCATTTTTTTTTCCAGAATATTTCCGATATATACATTTTTTTTTATTCTCAAATATACTTTACAATTTCTAAACAACTATATAATGTGAATGGAAATATAATGGACATAATGTAATAATGGAAACACGTGAATATAATGGACAATATATTTAGTGTCTGTTGTTGAATTTGGAAAGGAGAATTCTATACTCCTAGTGATGAATATGTAAAGAGATCTACCAAAAATATTTAAAATTTTTACCAATTTTTACTTCTTTCACTTATCTGTAAAATATTAAAACTTTCAAGAACAACGAGATACGTAGTTAGAAATTTTTACCTGACTTTGTGGGAAAGAAAACAGGATTGGTAACAAAATTATGGGCGTTAATGTAAATGCCAAATGAGTACGCATTCTCCATATTACTGATAGTGTTGACGGCCTAAAATCTCCTTTTTACCACTGAATGAAAAACTGGATAGTTTTAGAGCCTTTAATTTTTTTTTGATTTTTAGGTAATGTCAAGTTTTGATCGATAAATTTCAAATGAACTAAAAAATACAAAAATAAAATAGAAAAATTAAAAAGCTTACTTTCTTGGCTGATGATATCTTATAGGCGATTTTATCACTGGCATTTTTATCGTTAGTCTTCAATGTCTTTCAAAGATATATTGGTATTATTGAAATTTGAATAGCTTAAAGTCTTGCTATGAATTAATTTCAGCAATGGTATACGTTGGAATCCTCACAAGAAGAGTGTTACTACTACACTTTTATTATTTCCAAATTCAATTTTGATAAAAATGAACAGATAATAACAAATAAATGAGTGAAAAATTAAGATTAATAACACTGTAGAATCCGTCCAGCTGCATCTTTCGATTTTGATTTGACAATGTATAAATTAGACAGAGTCTTGAAGCATCTTCCTAAGGTAGGTCTATGATGCATGACGCTAATGTAAATTCCTCGCTAGTAGTAGGTCGTATTACTTAATCTTAGTCAGTGAATAAATAGATATAACTTCGGTATTTCCTAATATTACAAGATTAATGGTCGAGTAACACCTTCTGAATTTCAGGAATAGTTGTTCGTCATTGACCTACATTACGATGAAATACCTATAGGAATACTTAGGATTGAGAAGTGATCATTTTCGAGGTACATTAACGCTGCATGTCAACTTCTTTAGAAGTAGAAAATCCTTAATGGAAAAAAAAATAACCACTAATTAAGTTTTTTCATCATGACAACTATTTTTTAACTTGGCTAATATTTATGGATGTTCTTTAAAATGATTTTTACAGGGGATATTGTAAGTAATTGATAATTTGTTTATCATTAAGTCTTATAATAATTTGAACCGGTATTTTCGAAAACTAGAGAAAAAATAATAACTGCAACAAATGGAATAGTCTTAAACTCACTTTCTTTATGTCAAAATATATAAAACTTAAAATTCAAATTGTTCTTATCGAGACATAACCTCACAACTTAGTGCGTGCTGTATGGCCATAAACATAAAAATGCAAACGCTTCAAATGCCAAGTTTTCTAGCGTTTACTTAGCAGTTTCTAGCGCTATTTCAAATCATAATATAATTTTGTCAAGTTCCACAATATTTAATGAATTGAAAATTTACAAAAATTTGAATTTAAATTCAGTTCAATTTACGTTTTGTCGTGTTCTTATTATTTGTAAATGACAAATAAAATAAGTTTTTAGCTGAAAGAAAAGTTACATTGGATGCCATTCATGAATCATTCTTGAACAAATCTTAAAGGAAAACAAATCCAGAAGAGCTGAAAAACTTGAAGAATTCGCTTTTAATGTACACTGGAATTAGCATCATTAAGAATATTTACTCTACTTTGTTTAAAAATTAAACTTTGACCATTAATTTTTACTTTATTTCAATGCTTAAGGTAACTTTTCTATCAGTCTAATTTTTCTATCAGTCCAATGTGTGGAATAAAAGAAAAGAAGTGTTTTCAAACATGGATTGAAACTTTTCATGTTGTACCCAAAGTTGAACTGAAAATTACGAATAAAAAGTTATGAGTAATTTATTCTACTTGTACTTACTCAACAACTGATAAAATTAGTTAATATAACACCGCAACAAATTACTTTTCAATAAAAATTACTTTCAATAGTCGCCAAACATAAAACATAAGAATTGAAATGAGATGTTTTTGATTTAACGGAAGAAAAATTCGTTCTTTAAATTTTTAATGTAATTTTACAAATTTTCACCATAAGGATGCAAACCTGGCAAAACTATGATAACGAAAAAAGCTAAATAAAATTCGAAGACTAATGATAAAAAGATTGAAATTATAAATGTTTTGATAAAACTGAATGACAGACGCGATGTGAAAAATTACTAACCGATCAATGGTGTAGAAGGGTTCATGCTACCACTGTACCCATTTTTTTTTCAATTTTCATTAGTACACTCCTATAATAAATTATTATTACTGCTATTGATTGTTCAATAGACTGCACGTGGTTGCGGGGATCCCATCAATATGACTAGTCTGAAATCAATCATTTCGAATGAAGATTAGCAGAAAATATATAAGAAATGTAGGAATTATTCCTTTTAGCAATTTATAAGTCGATAGAGTCAAAAAAAAAAATTTATATCACTGATTATTGAATTTTGATACTGCATTATCCCTTCTAGCGACGTATTTTGTACTGACGAAAGTTCTTGACAATAATGGCTGACTCTATTCAAAAATAATTATCTAAAACTTTGATAATCGCAAATCATGCAATTCAACTTTTTCATTTTGGCTAAATACTTTAATCATTTAACTTTAGTTATTTGTCGTAATAATTATCAAAAATTATAATGTGATCAAGTGATTATGAAATTGCTATTCATAAATATTTGAAATAAGCTATCAATATAAGATTATATAATAGTGTAAGATTTAGTCCTACTTTTTGTTTCGTTTATTTGCCTAATTTTTGATTGCTAGGTCATTCTCATATGTTTTATTCATTGCTCTCAAAATTTCCAATAAAAGAAAAAATTTTTCTCGCAATTAATTTCTTATTATCAATTTTAAATAGAAATAGATGAAGTGCCCTTTATCTGATGTTTTGCATCAACTTTCTATGACAGGGAATGCGCAGTACTACAGCAGAAACTTATTTTATCAATAATTTGCAGGCAAAAATAGTAACGACGTAATATATCCATTCATTCACTTTATCAAGAGAGCATTGTAAAAAACATTTTAAATTATAAGAATAATGCAAGGAGAAAATAGATGCACGTGGAAAAACGATTTTTTAAGTTTTATCACACTATTTTGAATAGAATCTAAAATTTTAACAAAGCTTTGCAAGTTAAAATTTTTGATGTCAAGTGATTTTGGAAATAAAGCTGAAAGAAAAAGCATATTAAAACAGTATAATCAAAAATGACGAGGAATAATGGTAGTTGAAGAAGAATATCATGTGAATCCTTAAAGCTAATTAAGCGTAGCAGTGTCATAGCTGTAGTCTAAACACATTAAGTAGTTATCAATAGAATATTACTTTTAATGTTTATTTTTTTATCAGGTTGCGCTGCGTCAATCTTAAATTTATTTCAATCAACATAAAGTAATACTATTATCATGGAAGTTGTCTACTTAGGACAAAAAATTTTGCAGATTCATAAAAAATTTTTTAAATCATTGAAAAATTTATGATTAATCGTTTGGTCATGTAACCAAAGGTATCACAACTATAAGCAAATTTTAAAAAAGTATTCTATTTCGAGAACCTGATTGTGCGCTCTGAAATCATTTGGTATCTTCTATCATTTCGTTTTTTTTTTACTTTTAATTTATTACGAAATACAGTTGTGAAAACTTCATCAATCATTGCCATAGGAACACTGCATTTTTATCTTGACAACTTGAACAATATTTCTATTTTTTTTTCTCCTTGGGATATTGATGATATCGTAAAGTATGAAATTTGTTCAGATTACCTCACACATGATAACAAGTTAAGCAGTTCAGTAAGCTATATATGACATGAATGCAAACATAAATATGTGCTTGTGATCCTTCAGAGAAAATAAAACATTCGAGTGTCGATATATGAAATTTTAACAAAGCGCAATTAGTTTCAGATAAATAAAAAAATAGTTCAAAATCTTATTGATATGAGTTTTCTAATTGTAAGTTAAATGAATTTGGATATCAATCTCTCAGAGTGAATTTACAGTATTAACTATTTCAGAATTTATTTCAGTTTTCTTGATAAAATAAGTACATACCATCCATACATTAAATGTATGATATATGAAACTTCAACAAAGCGCAATTAGTCTCAGATAAATGAATTGCAGCAATTTAATCTATAATAAGTTGATAAAAGCTAAATGAACAGTTTTGATCAACGAAGCCGACAACATCATTTACATGGCACTAATTTGATTGCTGCATTTCATAAACTTTTTAATTTTTAGAGATGACTGTGTCATCAGTTAATAAAAACAGTCAATTTACATATGTTGGTTTGTAGTTTCATTAGGTTTTATAGAAAGCTATTCATTGTCAGCTCTTTTGATCCACTATAAGATCACTTTAAGTTACACATCTATTTCATCTTATACCAATTCATCTTCCAGTTTTTCATATCAGTGAAGAATGTTTTTCATAGCTTCATTTTACCGTAACACAATACAAAGTGCAATTTAGCTGTAATCGTTATTATGGCGCATTAGTCAACTCTTTTGTTCTATCCATTTCAATTTAACAATTAAACAAAAATGATTTTTTTTAAAAACGGATACATGTGTTTTAAACAAAAAAAAAAAAAAAAAAAAAAACAGCAGAGGGGACGAGAGCGCAGAGAAATTGAATACTTGAACAACGGGACAAAATTTAGCGAGTGTTGATTTCAATAATTTTTATTAAGAAAATGAAATGAAAAACGATTTGTTTCCTTGTAAATATAAAAGTGCTTCAAAGCATATTTATGCTTAATCATCAAAGCACAAGATTATATTTAACATTATTAATCATTGATTGATCCGGTGTGATTTTCAGTTGATGTAAAATAATTTAAATATGAAATAAGCATTAATAACTCATCATATACTATTATCTATATCCTAAAAGAGCGAGAGCGATACAATGACCCTAATTCACTGTTCATGTGACCACAAATTGACGAAGTTTCTACAGTAGCAATTGATAACAAGGATCAAAAATTTAAACTGACCCGATGGAACTGGCAAATATTTCCAGAGAAACGAATTATATTTTCTAACTAAAAGTCTATTTAGTAAAACTTCTATGATAAGTTATAATTATCGATTTCGATGACTTTCCGTTTTTTTTTTCTTTTTTTTTTTTTTTTTTTTTTTTGATACTCTTTTTGCTGCCTACAAGTTTCATTTAGTTTCTTCGTTGATTTCTTTTAGTGATGAGGATATCCTGATTTCTCTAGCAACATTCCATTTCATGAATCTCGTGGTATACCAACTTCACTTTTTTTCTTGTTTCAGTAACGAAGAAAAAGTTTTTTTCGGAAAAAATGGTGAACTATAAAATCCGTGATTTTATGCCATCTTTGTGAGGATAATTTTCATGATTAACTCATTAAAAAGCATTATTGCAATCAGAAGGCTTAAAATTAAGTGAAATCACAATTATAATCAACAAAAGTAGTAGAATTAAAGCTAATTATTATCATAATTTGATGAAATTTGTTCAAAAAAAGCTAATTTCCTTAAATAATTTTTCTCATAATGCATACGCATATGATGAACAATAGACATTTTTAGATAAAGAACAGTTTGAAAATGGAACTGAAATTATAGAAAAAAATATTTGAAATTAATTGAAAATAACAATAATTCGTATGACTCAACGTATTCAAATCTATTAATATTAATTTAACTACATGCATGGAAATATTTTTTTAATTGTCAAAAGAAATATATATATCTATACGCAAATCATAAATTTTCACCTGCTCCATTTATTTTACAAATCTAATTGCTAACTATCAATGATTGCAGATTATCAGTAATTGGAAGACTACATTATAAAAGAACCCGTAAAAATAATTCAAGTTTACAGTAAAGAGAAGTGTTCAACGAATTTTTGAAATGTAGGATTAAATTTCAACCCTAAATCAAAGTTCTGAAAATTGTTATAGAATTAATATCTTAACAATGCTACAACTTTTTGCTACAAAGAAAAGGTGACAAAGGGAAAAAACTAAGAGTAATTGGGATAAACAGTAATCCATGTAATAATCCAATGACCATTGTAAGCCAAATTGTCTTAAAAAATGTTAAAATAATATATGCATTGACCGTATAGAGGACAGATACACCAGCGATTGTTGATGCTGCACCCTAAAACTTAAGATTATAATTAGAAGAAAATATAATCTTTAGCTATAAGTTTGTTATATCTATTCACAGTGAGTATTCCCGTACTAACTGTCCTAAAATATGACCCTTCTAACTCATCAGTATGTTATGAATATAAAACAGGAATTAAAAACCTGAAAAATGGGCCATCCAAGTGATTCGAGAGCATGAATAACTCGTTCTCTTGATGAGCCAGTTGCCATAACAAATGCATATGTGATATGAGATGATAAATCAACAGCGAAACCAATACTCATAATGATGGAAATCATTGATACGGCATCCAAATGAACACCCCAGAATGTCATATATCCAAATATACCCGTATTAATTGATATTATAGAGATGATTATTAAAGCACCTGAAGACTTGTGCATTTTAAAAATTCGATCATCAATTTAGCAAATAAAAAATATGAATTTTAATGACGGAATCCATTTTGAATTCAACATAATTTCGACAGTGCAATTTGCAATTTGAAACTTAATTTTTTTAAGTTAAGAACTTACATGGAGCTAGACTAGGTACTAATGTTACAGCCACAGTAGCCATACAGATTAGCGATATAATGATACTGCGAATAGTTGATGGGACAATAATTATATATTGATCAGCAAACGGAAACGTTTCATGAAATACTTCGATTTTAAATGGTTGCCGATCAGCTATTTCACGTAATTTTTGAGCGGCATTTTTGTGCTGATTTGCGCTAACAGTGTTTTGCATTGCTACCTGCAAATTCATTACATCAACAAGAGATTGCTCAAATTATCAATTTCAAGAAATAATAATCATAAAATAAAAATGAAAGTAAAGTTGTCAATTTCACTATTTCTGTCATTTTTAGTGAAAGCAAGAGAAATTTAAAAAGTTTTAAAGGAACCTGAAATCGAAATGCTTGAAAAGTACCATTCTCGTTAAAGTGGATATCTGTTGCCCACTGATTACTTCCTCCAGTATATTTTAACCAACTTAGCAATTTTGTGTTCCAAATCCTAAAAAGAGTACTATAACAGTAAATGCTCAACTTTTTATTTTAGGTGTTTTTAAAATTGTAAACATTTAGTTGAATTTTAAAAAAACTACGCGTTTTTTTTATATGGTAAACATGATTGATAGACTTTTTTATTTTAACTTTAAAATTTCAAAATTCCAATTTCGGAAATAAAGAGACGGGTCAGGTATTAAAAAGGAAACCAAATGTAAAAGTGCGTCTGGGCATAAACAAAAATTACATTATCATAACTGAAATCTGTTAAACCTAACTAACCGTTCCGTATTTTCCAGTTCAGCGTTGACTTCATCAAGGTAATTTAAATATTCTAGAAAGAAAAAAATTGTTCCATCTCTACCTAATGTGTATTCCGTATTCTCAAATGCTTGTACTACAGCCATCATTTTTTCTCTGAAAAATTTTTACTATTGTATATTTTTTCATTACTTAAGTTTCAAAACTTTAAGCGATAAGTAATCATTCTAGAAATATTTCTAAACAATCCAATTCTTAAAGCAAAATTCAAAAAATAAAAAAAGAATAAAAAATTTGCAAAATAATTCATTTTTGATATCACTGGATGATTTTCCGGAAAGTAGGTGTAGCTGACAGGAGTTGCTGACCAAAATGAACAAGCTATATTGATGATTTATTTGTAATTTCAGAACTACCTTTGAATAGGATCAGTAAGATTTGGAGGATGTAGTACAGCAACATGAAGTTGAGTACCTCGTACCCAGAAATTTTTCAAATCTGCGAAATAATGAGAGGTGTAATGATTATTTGTAACCAAATTCTCTGGTTCCAATCCTTCCTATAATTTCAAAATTCACTAAATATTCCTGTTTCAAAAGCTTTTAACGGAAAATTTATAACAAATGTTATAGTGAAATTATGAGAAAATTTCAAAATATTACCGAATAATTCAAACATCCGATCACAGCAACAGCAATATATATAAAATAGAAGATGTATGTTAAAATAGCACATTCTTTGCGCAGTATAAACTGAGCATAAATATGACCAAAGAAATATTGTGTCCACGTATTCTTTTTCTTCTCGATTGGTTGAGTTTTTAACTGAGATATTGTTGTGATACACAGTCCTGAAATCTACACGCAAAATACATTAACAATTTCCATTTGAATATCTAAAAATTGTAATTCAAGGAAACTTTTGCAATAGATCAGACTTTATATCTAGGAGTGAAAGCTAATTTATAAAGTACTTCAAGTAAACTTTAAACAGTGTAGTATGGATTCATATCATTTTACAACTACTATTTTGCATATCAGAGTTCATTCCAGCTGTTCTATAACAACTTGTAATTTGTTATCTAAGGAAAGCTATACTTGTGAAATGTAGTAATGAGTATAAAAACTTAACCTTCAGTGATGCAGTTGTTATCAGTATCAACCATTTCAGTTGATTTTTGATTACATAGTTCGTCAACAGCAATAATCAAACTAAGAGTTTTAATGGCAGTTTTCAAAGAACTGCCATTTGACTGAGTGCTGATACCAGAGCGATATGATATATCAGATCCGCTAAATAAGTTCAAAAGTGATTCCGAATATAATCATAAAGGTCAAAAATAAAATAAAGTGGAAAAGTGGAACCTGTCAGTTGACGAACACTGCAAACTATTATCATAGTCATTCCTTGAATTACAGAATCGAGCACTGTTAATCATTTCTTTTTTGACGCATTTTTCGTCAGCTTTATAGAAAAGTAGGCAGTGTCGTTGATTCATTTCCACAGAACCCATTATGGCAAGAAATGCCATAAAAAATGTAAACTGAAAATCAAATTTTAATTGTTTAATTGCAAGGCATAATATTTACTCAGTGGAAATTTTAAAAAAAGGAATGAAACCATTTTCAAATTTTTAATTGAGTTATATCAAATAAATCACTAACTTGATACAAATAGCAAAAGATGAATGTAATACAGGCATAGCTGCAGAAGAACTGAATTCCTGGTAATTCGCTATGACAGCCTACGGCAAATGATAATATATCAGTGATATTTGTGATAGATATAGTGACCCCTGCATGAGCCATCATATTACTCATTCTGAAAGCAGGTCTTTTCAACTTTAATTTTAGCTCATCAAAAGGTAGTCAAATGAAAAAAAAAAAAAGCATAGATCGACAATTAATCGCCACTACTGCTACAGTTGTATGGTCAATATATCTAATAATGGACAATGACACACCACATTTAATCAATGAAATATGTTAGCAGACCGAATTACAACAATGTTTTCTTAACTTGCATAAACACTCAAAAAAATACTGAGACAGTTCTCACTCTTTGTTATTTCTCTAATGTGAAAGCCGAATAAAAGCAAGCTGCTAAGTGCATATAAAAATATAGAAATAGTTTAACCTTTTTGATACAGTATCTGTCTGGTCTGTTTGATTCCAACAAGCATTCATTACAAACATATCATCCACTCCAATTGCTACAATTTATTCATTTAAACAAAAATAATCTAACCAAAGATTGAATTAAAAAATCATTAGAGTGATAACCTTTTGTAAGCATACTTTTTGAAAATTATTGCTCGATAGTAAAGTGCTTGACGGTAATTTAGCCCAATATAAAGTGGTGTTTTTTTTTGTCAGGTTAAATTTCATAAGTTTAATTTATAAACCAAAAAATAAATGAACTTATTTAAAAACCTTCAATTAATTAAATTCTTCCGACACCTTTTTCATTGGTAATTAGAAATGAATCTGCACTGAATTGCTAACCGATAATAAGGAATGGTATAATTGTGTTGATTACATTGTACGGTATGTTTAACATCAGCGCAAGCCCAAAACCACTGCACATTGCCAGTAATGTTGTAATAAGTCCTAAAGCATACTCAACTAATTTTCAAACTAAATTAATTTCAATTAAGCAAAGATTTTGCAGCAAAATTAACAAAAGAGAATTTTAGAAATATTAACTTCTTAAGTATATTAGTAAGGTAATTTGACTTTACAGTACCTGCACACGCAACATACGGCTTGCTACGAACCCAGTCGATGCTTGTTCTTGGATGTTTCTTGAGGACGTATGAAAATATGGTAGCATAAATGCAGAGTAACGAGAAGCTAGTAAGGAAATTCCAAGTGAAGTCTTTTGCATTCTCAGCTAAACCGTCCTATAAAACAGACAATAGTTTTTTTCAGAATGATTTGATTTGAACTTTATTTTAATTTGAATTCCAAAACTTCCTTAATTCCTTAGTTTGATTAATTAAAAATTCGTCTCACATAAATGAAATTGTTTTACCTGTAATGAATGGTAATGTGAGAATGAAAGTGAAATAATATCACTTTTATAATTATGCAATAAGTAATGCTCAACAGCATATGAGAATGCGGTTGAGTAACGACGAACAATATGCGCTTCTTGCTTCAAGAAATAGAAGAGTTGAGTCAGTTTTGCTGCTTTTATAGTACCATTCGATTCGTTTAAAGTCACATCACTTAGTACTGTTCCCAGATAAACAGGCGTGTCCGAAAATTTGATTTCATTATTCATCAGAACTTGAAACTTTCAGAAAATCATTTTTAAATCCTAAAATAACTTTGACTGAAGCTAAGTGAATTCATTGTAATTCATCTTTTCTTTCTTATCTAAAATTTCATTTCCTGAAAAAACTATGATATTTTCTAATGTTTTCAAAGGAAACATGAATATTTTGTTTGAAATTAAAATTAACTTAATGATAAGCTTACCTTACTGCCAGCTCGAGGGTATGTTAATTCCACAAAATTGCCAACTTTCATCCTTTCTTGTAACATCGAAATATGTTCATTTGTTCCACATATCCATTCATAGCTAAGACATAAATCCTAAATGTACTGAATGTAGATTAAGATTAGTTAGTGAACCAATAATCCATTGATTAGTTAGCTGATAGATAAACTCCTGGGCTGATTAGCTTATATGATAACTAACTAAAGGTACATAGTAAGTACAAATGATTTCTGACTTTCGATTGTAGCAGAAAATGTACTAACCTGATATGTGAGATTATACTTGCCATCAGTTGTTGGTATGCTAATATTAAACATAATCCACTGATTCAGTCCTTGTATCTCATCTAATATTTCCTCTCTCAACAAATTTCCTCCATCTTTGGCTTTTACTAGTACATTTATAAATCGCTTCATTTCAAACGATTTACCCGGCAGAAATTTGTTTTCATTCAATGGCCATAGTGAAGCGAACGTGTCAAATTCTTGATGCCACCTGCAACTGGTAAACTGCTCTTGTCTTCTTAAATTTGGCAATTTTTAAGAAATGGAATCTACCCAAAAATTAAGTGTATAATTGCGATCTTATGAGTTTTATACTGTTTTCATTACAGTGAAGTAGAATTTCATTACTGAAATAAAACTATGATCAAGTGAAATCATTTAGGCAAACTAATGTTTGATATCATTTTGATGACCATATATATGTCTTGATACACGTCTTGAATTCTACCTATAACTTATATGATAATGAAAGATAATGTAGCTAAACAGCAGGTGCTAAGCTAATCATTCTACTTATTTTAAAGTGCTTCCAATTCCCTTAATTAGGATTAAAAGAAAATGCTTCATATCGTTGCTCTAATCAATTCAAAGTAGATGACTATGTAAATAGATCTTTGGTATTTCATGAAGAATGAATTTAAAATAGTAATAGAAAAATGTGTATGGGAGACTTCCTATATTTTTACCTGGCATATACCGGAGTGAAAACATAAAAAGGATCATCAATAGTTAAAGCAGTAAGGCGACAAAAACCAAGTGATAATAATGCAGTTATGATCAATGGAGACATGATTAGGAACCATCGCCACTGATAACCAAATTCACCATACCATTGAAAAAATCGACGAAGTTCAGGTTCTACTGATGTTATTCTCATCTGTAAATAATATTCTTCTCACAGATGCAGATTTCATCACTATCATCAGTATTGATTGCTGTTTGATGTGAGGTAACGATGTATTCTTGAAGTGTTTGGCGTCAATTCTTTTTTTAATATACCATCATATAAGTACTTTTTTGCTTTTTGTATCACAAATATGAAAAGCTTCTTTTAATAAGATTTTTAAATTTTAAAACTGCATAAACCAATCCAAGTGCAAATGCTATTATTTATTATATATATACTGATGATAAACTATCAACGAGTTGTTTAACTGAATATGATATTCAGAAATATATACAATTCTATCACACTCTTTTGCTGCAGGAAATGCAAGAAGTTTAATCAAGCTAGACATATGCCCATAGTTTGTATCTTTTAGAAATGATTAATTTCAAATGATAATATTTTTGTACACATTTTCAGCAAAAATTCTGTACATGACTTCCAGTTTCATCGTCGTCAGTTATAAATCTCTGAGATTAAAACACGTGAATTGTTAAATATTGAAAATTAAGTGAACTACCTTTGAATAGCAGAAAAGGAAAGATTCAAGGAGTAAAATGATTTTCTTTTAGAGACTTTAATAAACTCGAGAATATACTGTTATGAATAAACTTAACTAGTTTTTAAAAGGTTAATAAATGACTGCTGATCACCATCTATATTATAATTAGAATCAAAAGATTCTGAATAACTTGGACAGTAATCATTCACTATATCATTCATTATGTGTTTTTATTCATTAAGCATTCTCAAGAAAATTCGGTGTAAAATTGATAATAATTGTAAGAATTTAAAATGATGGATAAGATAAAAAAAGAATACAAATTTCAAACGGAACATTCATAAATTGGTTAAAAGTTTTGAAGTGGAGGTGGAGAGGAGGAATATTAGTGTTGTTGGGGACAACAAAGATGGTTATATCGTGTGACAACGTGAATTGATGACGGTGTATGAAACTGGGTCGATTGGAAAGGGGGGAGGAGGGAGAGGACACATCCTTACATTAGGTAAAACGGTGATGCGGAAGTGATTAATTCAGTGAAAGGTGTACAAAAATGTAAAAATCCTTATTTTTCTTCATATGTCTATTTTCTCTTCTCTGATATTCGTAATATCGGCGGTAATTAAAACATATTTAAACATCGATCATTCACTACTACCCAATATCGACCTTTTTCCTGATTTCATATAATTTTGGAAAAATTTACCAAAGAGTATCATTAAATTAGTTTGCTTCTTGTGATTGATAAGGATGCATCTGAAATCCGCTTACTACGCAACTGTCATTACAGCTATATATTCTCAGTTTGCATGTTACTTCCTATTCCCAATTTTTTTTCTGGAAAAAGTAGGACTCAAATCTTCTGAAATTTGAAATAGCAAAAGGTAATAAGAAAAGAAAAAAATGTTTGCTTGAGTTACGAAAAATAATTATAGCATAGTAAAATTGTAAATCATTTGTATAAGTTAAGTAGTTTTGTATACTTGAATCAAGTTTACTGGGATGATCTGACGGTGTTTTTTGTCTGTCCATGTATTTTTTTTTTTTTTTTTTTCATTTATTTCTTTTCCTCATTCACTGAACAACTTCTCCTTGATGTTTACACAACAGATATTAGAATAAACTAGAATTTCAATGAATTCCTTCTGTGGTAATTTATAAAAAAGTTTTTTGTAAAAATTTATTCTTTCCACTTCATCTGCCTTGGCATCCCAATTGTAAAAACAATAATATGTATATGACAAAGGTATTTCTAGAAAAGATCATTTCTGAAAATCATAAAACTAATGATCACAGAATAGGAATGCTTTTCTGCATTCATTTTCTCTTTGATTTCCTCTATAAAATGCTTTATATCGTATGAAATGAGTATAATATGAAAAAACAAACAGGTTCCAAACAAAGGATTTTCTTATTACAATTACATACCTTTCACTTATGATTGAAAAAAAAAATACATTTATATCTATCAGTTATGAATGGAAATGGTAGTAAATATTTCACTTCGTATAATTCCAATGAAAATTTTTGCTAGAACGATAGAATAATTTTCTTTGTTTTTGTTTGTGCCTATTATATCCTTCCAAAAGACACTTTTTACAAATTCTAGTGGAGTTTTTTAAAAATCTTATTAGATCATTCAATTTAGATATTTGCAATTATTTTCTTGGTGAAGTCAAGGGAAGTATTTATTTAATCTTTTCTGTGACAACATCAAAAATTAACTGAATTTATAGTAGGAGAAAGCATTATACGCTATTATATTTTATAAGCTATAGAACAAAAATTAATTTAAGAAACTAAAAAGTTTGACGTAATTTTTTTTTTTCTTAAAAAAATGAATAAAACTGAAGTAGCCCTAGAAGTCTTGTAAGAAATATTATTCAGGAATTAGACTAAGTAAGTATACAAGTGGAATTATCACCACTAACAACATCATAAAAATAATATGATTAAAATATTATAGTAGGAAAAGCAATAATATGATTAAAAATCAATTTGGAAATAATAATAATATGGACTGCACATATTTAAAGAAGTTTGCTCTTCAAGAAAAGAAAATCTTTTTTTGTTTTTAAATACAAATCACATTTCTATATCTTAGCCATTATTGATTAAAGCATCTTAGCAAAAAGAAACTGTTAATTTCAAAGAAATCGAACTACACGTAAGTGTAAAACTTATCGCGAAGTTTTACTTTTTCATCTGTAGTAGTCTATTGATAATTTAAACATCCGAAAATAAGATTAAAAGTAAAAACAAATAAGAGACAGAATGGCACCACAAACAAGTAATTTAAAATATCAATATATGCTGAATGGGTAGTAATCATTTACTAGAGAAGTCAATAAATTAGTTAGTATGCAAAAAGGCAAAGAAAAAATGAATGAATACCTGCATATTTGTATGCATGTATGCTTGCATATATATAAGCAAAAATGAGGAGGCAGACAGTAATGAAATAATAATGCAAATAAGTTTGAAAGCGAAATTTCAGTCGTAACAATTTCAAATTAGGTCATCATTTAACAGATATTAGTGGAAAAAGGAGTAAAGAGGTGAGAGGGTGGGAGTGGGGTAGATAATTCTCATAAGTAAACGAATAAACATTTATTTATCGAGTATTACAGCTGAAAAGTATAGTTGGTCCGAGAGTTCGTTATGTTACTTATCATCGTTACTGCTTCTATCCGTATCACTCCTGTTTCACCTACTCAATCACTGAATGTGAAAAATATCACTGGAATTAAAGATCTTTAAACAAATTAACGACGGAATATTGTGGCAAAAAAGAAAATAAATGAAAAATATTGTTATGCTAATTTTTAGTTCCTAATTTTCATTAGTAATTTTAAAACTTCAACTTAAAACATTTGATTAATCGTGTATGAGTCATTCATTTAGATATGTCATATTTGTTTTTGCATTGTTAATCTTCTGTTTAGTGATCTACAATCCCAGATTGGAATTACAAACAAAGAGCCCAAAAGTCCTAATTGAAATATCTGATGAATTCATATGCATTCTATTACAACAGAATAGTGTAAGGAACATCGAAGTTAAAGAAATGACTTTCCGGTAAAAAAAAATCAATATAATGTATTATCGAGAATAAATATTTACAAAAATTATGTACTAAAAAAAACATTCCAGCATATGGAGTTTTATTTATGTTAATATTGATTTTTCAAATATTGTAGTTTTGCATAATGTATGTACAAATATTTTCAGGAGGACAATAAACTGTTTGACAGAAAGAAATTTACTGATAATGGAAAGGTGAAACGATATGCAGGTCTAACTAGCAGAGTAAATTAAAATCAAAGATTAGATAACTGATTGGTTTTTTTTTTTTTTGATCTTTTTTACAATTCTAGTATGTCTGTAACTTAGTTGGACCATTACTAAAAGATTTTACACTGATTATTTAAAAACATTTGAAGAAACATAAAAATTGTCCATATTCTAAAATCATAACAAGCAGTGTAACCTGAAAATCATATCTCATAATAATTAAGTATTTGAAATGTTCATTAACTGACTGCAAATAATATGCAAAATTATAACATTAATTAATAATGACTCCTTTCCTACTGAATGTTACAGGAATTTGAACAGATTGAGGTGAAATGTAATAAGAGACAAATGCTAAAGTTTGAACAGATAAAGTATGGTTAAACACGCATTACATCCATACTTCGATCATCGAGTTTTTGGTAGCCTGGCAAGCACTCGCATTTGAAGGAGCCTGCCAAATTTATACACATCGCTCCAGAAGGAAAGACAATCACCAAGCTGAAATGTATGCTAGTCTGTGGCTTCATCTTTTCTTTTTTTTTAATGTTGGGTATTGCTGCAGTATTAAGAATTAAAATAGGATAGGAATTGAAAATCTCTATTAATTTTTCCACCAACAAACTTTACATTCTTTCTTTCTCTCTCTATCTTGTTTTCCTCTTTCTCATCACTAAAGTTAAAATATATGACAACTTGTCATCAACATCATAACATATTGTTCCATTTCCAAAAAAAAAAAAAAAAAAAAAAAGCCCTACAAATCAAATATAACAATTTCCAATTCTGAAGTGAATAATCTTCCAGTTTCTTTTTTTTTTTTCTTTAATTAAATCTTTGGAATTTGGATAATTTCTTTGTTACATATTGAAGCATTTAAAAAAATGTGATAACTCCTAGGACCATTTTGCATTAGCATTCTGCTCCGTAATTGCTGTTGTTGCAAATGGCATTCGGATCACAAGGATTAGCTTGTTCATAGAAGTTAACGTTGATACATACCGGACAGCAATGATTGGGTGGAATTTCTTGTTCGTCGCAGTTTAACTTCGTACATTTATTTGATTCTCTGGAGTTAACAAAAAATGATCTTTCAGTTTACTACAACAAAAAATTTATTGTCATCTTGAATTCCACTATTGCCTAATGAAAAACATTGGTTTGAAGGATTGTTCTGTATCAAATAAAAACCTTATCCTGAATAATGATATTCCTGAACAGTCGTAGTAGATAAATCAGAATTATGAAAATAAACTTATGATTTTTTATAATTTTTCAAAAGCGTAAAATAGTGAAGAAAATAATCAAATGAAGTATAATGAAAACGAACAAAAATTGACAATCCATATTGCCGTTATCGTATATACATCTCAACAGTTTTTAGGCCAATATTGTTGATCATTTTGCCATCTGCGCCCATTATAGAAACACTAGAGAATAATAAAAACTTTCCAGTGGCAGCCGGAATTAAATAAATTGGCAATATATGTCGACGTAATATAATACCTTGAAATATATGCCATGTAGACAGGTTATTTTAAATTTCAAATCAATTTTTTTAAATTTTAAAATCTAGAATAAAATTTGCTCCATTAAAATCTGACCTCTTTGGTGCAAACTGGACAATACTGCCCAGAAGGTAAAATAGTTCCGCAGATTACTCTAAAGTAGTACAACCAATTCGCCCGCAGATCACTTCACCATGTGATATACAAACACATCCCATACATAAACTATTGTTACGATATTTTTGTTCCACTACTATCAACCCTAAATCATTTTAATATAGTTTTCCAATTTTTGATATTGCAATTTATGATTTAAAACAGATAAAGGTTTCCTGAACTGTGAAATATTTCTATTTTCGCATTCTTTATTACAAAAAAGAAAATGGAACTAATTTATTAAGAACAGATAGAGTAAGAATTACTCAATGAAGAAAAGAAATATTGCTTTTTATTTAATTACATAGTTTTGGAAAATAATTTAATCCAATTTGAATTGTTTTTTTTAAGTTGTAGTTTATATATGACTGATTTTTAATTAAATTTTTATTTTTCGATTAACTGAAAAATTTTTAATTAATTGAAAATCAACAAACTTAACAGCTTCTTTGCTGTAATTCAATTCTTTTTAAGTTTTGATCACGCAAATGCATTGCTTCCAATCATTTGTTTATATCTGCTTTCAGCTAAGTGTTCCAGGATTTCCTACAAACAAATCTCAGAATTTTCATTGTCAAACTATTATTTGCTAATGATGAAGTCATGCATAGATTTTATTGCATTTAATCTTTTAAATATCATCTGATACAATTTTATATTTTGCATTTAAAACCTAAAATTCTTTGAAATGACTAAATAAAAAAAAAAGGTTCTGAACGGAAGTCTATAATTATTAGTTTTATAAACTGAAATCTTGCCAAAATTTTTCTAACTTTCAAAATAAAATTTCCGAATCAAATTATCGTTCATGAAGTTTCAAACACAGGCAATGAAAAATTTTTGCAAAATACTTGATCCAATTTAGTTGATAACTTGATCGGCAGAAGCAAATTATAAAATGTTGGACTATCGCATGTTGCAAGAAGTACGGCGCTTGTGAAGTTTTCTTGTTGAAATTCCAAATGTAACAATGCATTCTGTGTTGCAATATAATCCCAAAAACATTCTGCCTGAAATGGTTTGATTGCTTTATATATTCTATGAATTAAATAAATAGATTTAAAGGATCTCTTAATCATTTTAAGATTCATAATTGTGGCAGTTTTAGTAATCGGTTTTCGTAAATTCTTTCTTGAAGCTTTATTGAATTTTACGACCAAAATTTCATGGAATATTTTTCAATTTTTACTAAATATTTTTAATATTTGCAAATATTTGTATTCCACTCGTGACATAACGTTTCCTTTAATTTGATGATTTTTTTTTTTTTCATAAATGCTGATTACAGCACCTTCCGTTCATCCTATGATTAAATATTTTTAAACATCTGCTATTATTCAACCTGACAAATGATACGTATCTTTGAAGTCTTCAGAAGCTTCGCTGATTAGTTAATCCTCACGAATAATTTGGATTGCAAAGCCTGTTCGAGATTATGCAACACTGTTAGATCCACTGGATTATCCGAGATATTTTTCCTCCACGGATGATTAGTAAGTATACATCAAAGTAAGAGTGGAAATTTTTTTTTTTTTTAAAAGAGGCTAAATTAAATATAAATTTTCTCGAAAGGAAACCTGCCATTAGTATATTTTACAAGGTCAAATTAATTTTTATAGAAAAGGCCTTTTACAGAAATATTTTTTTTCATTTCTTTCACAACTTTTCAATTATTAAAGATGTCATCGATAAATACTTTAGTTTTTGGTATTCGTTTCCGAAATCCTTCAACAGCTGCCAGCATTACAGTAATGAAATTCACAAAAAAAAAAAGATGATAAATTTTCATCCTAAAAAACGAGCAGCATTAATTTTTCAAAATGTTAAACAAAAAGAAAAAGTTTTAATACTGCATTAGTAAAATATTGAAGTAAAAAATTTTGAAGGAAGTGAAATCCTCTAATGGAAAGAATGATTGAAAATATAATATGATATATAAAAAAAAAAAAATCACATGAAAGATGAAAAAAACCAAGGAAAAAAATGAAGAGAGAGAAAAGGAAAGAAGAAAAAGGCGAAAAAGAAAACAACTCAAAAGCCTGGATGATACGAATAAAAATTAAGCGCTTCAGTAAACACAAGGCACTTTCTTCAATTCACCTGATGATATTGGTCTGCGTTTCAAAGCTGTCATATTCCATTTTCTGGAGAATAATAATAGTATTAACTTTTAGATAAAAGACGAGCTACACTTTTAGAAGAACAGCTATTCAAATTGCAACGTTAGATGAAACTAGTTTTAAGTGTCTGTGGGATCAAAAAGAAGAAAATAAGCACTTGTAGTAAAATTTTCCGTAAAAATTTCATAAGTTTTATCTATAAGTGCTGCACAGAAAAAATAATAAATCCGACATCTTCAAGATTATAACAAAAAATGTGATAAATATAAGAGTCTGACTTTTGATTATACAAACAGTTAGGTAGCAGTGTTAAAAGGTGTTAAGACTTTTCTATGAGAGAAAACTACCACTGACTATTTGATTGGCTCCTACAATTGAACAATTCATAATGAATGTTGATTTGTAAATGTTAAGAAATGAAATCATTAGTACAAAAATAATATTAAACAAATGATTAATATATTCACTGAATGTGTCACATGTAGAAAGCTTTCTTATCAACTTTCTCTTGTATTGTTAAGCAAATTTGGTTAAAATTGTTAGTTTCATTTTCTTCCAATTTATATTTTAGTACATTGTTTCGATTTTAAATAATAGTTAGTTATATGCATGTAATTTCCGCCCATCTTTGTGTGATCATTTAAAATTTTTTTTTCCAAAGAATTGTATGGACGATAGCATTGGATTGTTTTCTTGACTTCAGAAAATTACAGGTTTATATTCATGGATTTTTTTTTTAAATGATCATTTGTGCGATAGAAGTAATAAATGAAGGAAGTTTAATGTATCGTTGCCCCATGTATTTCAGATTTCTGTGGCCACAAAATGTGTCATGTTGTTTAAATTTATTTATTTTTTTTCAATGATCAGTTGAGAAGTGTTTTAATTAATAATTTTGAAGGGAAATCTTAATTACAAAGACTGAGAAAAGTAAACTTCAATAACTTTAATGGACATAGCTTTTTCAAAAATATTTTTCCCAGAAAAGAAAAATGTCGTGAAACTTGAAATAATTTCCTCCGAATAACTTACAAACCATATCAAATAAAATTGTATTAACCCACAACACCAAAATTTGTGTTAATTAAACATTAGAAATGTAAAACTGTTTCAAATTATACATGATGTAAGCAATCATTATTTCAATTCTCATTTTCTCACTGTAGTTGAGCTTATCTGCTTGTCTGATAACAAAGAGTATGTGCATTGTTTAATATGTTAAAAACTACTTCTTTGTTGCAAATCAAATTTGCTTACAATGTCGAAATATTGTAAAGGTTTTCTAAGCTAATAGTCATTCTTTAAGAAACTACAGTATTAAAACCCATCTCTTACTATATAAAGAGTAAAGATCATCTGATACTCAATAATCATGCTGTTGCTGCAAGTCAGACCCACTATATAAGGGTCTAAACCTTTTGTCTCAATCAACTTCTCAGTTTTATCAGTTTTTTCCTTACCAGTAAGCTACAATTCTGCTGCTCTTCCTCACTCACAATTCAGCTCATTTCCCGACCAATTTATTCATTTACCCATTTTCTTCATCTCATTTGTAGATACTCTGCGTAGATAAATTATTAATATTGTAGATAAATTATCAATATTACTGCTATAGATTAATATCTATACATTGTGGTTGCTAACAAATAAAATTGCTTCGTATTTTACATACTGCAATAACAAGTGGAAATGAATAGTTTCATCGATAAGTTGCAGACTGATAGGGTACAATTGCATGAGGAAATGTCAGGCTTTATGTCACAATGCCGTGTACGTCTTGTTCACATCCTGAATTTGTTTCTTCTTGATACCAGAATCAACCTTCAAGTTTTCCTTTTGATGTTTCTATATATATATGAGAGCTGGATTGGTATAATACGCAGACTAACATACAAGACACCAAACATATCGGCCTAAGTTTCTCAAAGTTTGCACTATTGTTCTTAACTTCCATCTTAATCATCTTATATAATTGCTTAAAAAAAAAACATAGTTGGGGAACAATTGTAAAAAATGAACACCCCTTTGCATTACATTCTTCTTTCTCCATTGCCGTTTTCTAATATGAAGGGAAGAAATCCGTGCAATTTGCAACCCTAAGCCGTGTATCGTGAGAAAAATAAGCCGAGTGTAAAAATGAGCTAGGCTTATCAGCTATGGAAAGTGATGTAATATATTTAATATGTGTTTTAACTGACATGATTTCATTTTGCTAAATTCCAGGACTTGATTCTTGGTTTTCACATTCTCACACCAAATGCAGGTGAAATAACACAAGGCTTTGCAATAGCTTTGAAATTTGATGCGAAAAAAGCCGATTTTGATCGATTAATCGGTATTCATCCAACTGTTGCCGAAGTATGTTTCTACACCACACATTCTGTACACATGCCTAACATGACTTGCAGAATCATTCATTAAAGATATTGTATTTAACAGAATTTATGCCAGTAGCTAGATGGTAGATAAAGCATTGGGAGAGGTTGCTGATCTTGGGGAGATTCGTTGGATGTTGATGTAACTAGGTGATATAGCTTGTCAAATAGTTACCAAAATCGTACTCAGGAGGAAAGGTCAGTTATTCCGTTGCCGGGAATCGAACCCGGGCCTTGCGGGTGAGAGCCGCAAATCCTCACCACTAGACCACAACGGACACATACACTTATTTTTGTACTGTTAGAATTAATGAATAAAACGTACGCTTTAATGAGTGAAGATGAAGAGTGATCCAAGAAATGATATGTTCAGGACGTGTATTTGTTATAGCTCTTTCTTTCTGTACAAAGTATTTAAGTGTAACACAAAAGAATGAGATTATCTGACTTTAAACAATAAGTTTGTTTATCAAATAAAATGTGGGCCAGGTAATAAAGTGAAGATTCCCTGACAATTTTGATAACTTTCAATCATGTGACAGACACCCAACATAAATTTTGATTCTAAATTTTTTATAATGTGTTGTTATAACTACTAAAATATACTTTGTAGCAAATAATCATTTTTAATTATTACTATCAAACAAAGTGAATTTGTCGAGAAAATGAAACCGAATGACCCGGTAATCCTAACAAGTATATTTTCCAAACATTATTATCATTTGGGTATTAAGATTTTGCGATGATTATTGTTCAAATTATAAAAGTGATGTTAATTATGCAGTTGTAATCTTTCTAATTATTTTTACCAAGAAAACAAAATTAAAAACTATTAGAATTTTTAGTAAATCTTTATTTTGCAACCTAGCACACATTTTGATTTTAAATTATTTATAAATGTAGTGTTGTAACTAATAAAAAGATGCTAACTGTCAAAAAGATGCTACATTATTTATAAATGTTGTAACTAATAAAAAGATAAAAAGACAAAGTCATTTTTAATTGTGATAATCATCATACTGAGCAAATCAATCAAGAAAATTAAATCAAATGATCCAATAATCTTAATGAAATTTAATTTCACAGCTTTGTCATCAGTTCTTTCGTAATGTATATTGCTTAAATTAAAAAGGCGATATTGATCGCAGACTTGTAATTTCTTTAATTGTTTAGCATAACAAAACAGAATTGAAAATTATTAAAACTTCCAATAATTTATCATCCTAGCACTGATCTACATCTGGATTTCAAAATTTTTGTAAATGCATTGCCGTGCTGCTTAAAAGATGTTATCTCTAAGATTTAAGTCAATTTAAATTGATATCAAACAAGATAAACTTTTTTTTCAAAAAAATTGAAATAAGAATGGTGCAATAATTTTGATTTATTTGATTTGTGAAGCTTTATTATCATTTCTATCATTTTGCTTCTCGAATTTTCTGCCAATCTTTATCATTTTGTTTCTCGAACTTTCCGTCAGTCTTTGCCATTCCGCTGTTTGAACTGTTTCTCGAATTCCATGAGCCTATACTACCAGTCCCTGCAGTCTCTGCCATCTGATAATCTCCACCATTTTGTTGTTCCAACTTTCTGTTCCTAAAATTTTTATCGATCCCTGCCGCTTTGTTTCTTTGTTTGCCGAATTTTGTATTTCCTTATTTCCGTGTTTCTCGAACTCTCAGTCTGCAGAAATTGAATCTATTATACACACTGCAAAAATTTGGACGTCGACATGGTAATAAAGCTTTAGAATTAAAACTCATTATTTTTTGGCAGAGATTGACAGAATGTTCGTGAAACAAAGTAACGAAGAATGATAAAAAGTTCTAGGAACAAAGTCGAGATAAATAGTGCGAGAACATCCAAATTTATACATTGTGTATGATGAATTCAAAACTGCTCAGATTGATAGGAATTTTGAGGAGCAAAGTGGCAAAGACTGACAGAAAACTCGACAAAGTGAAATTAAATTCGAGAAACAAGAAAATTGGAAAAAAAGAACAAGGAGATATGTTCGGTTTTTCAAAATTTTCTCAACAAATACCAATCTGCGCAATTTGAATTTATTATACAAATTATAAAAATTTGGACGTTGAAACGGTGTCACTGGTTTTAACATCGCAAAAATCTAAAATATTATATGAGAGTAGAAAATATGAGTAAGAAATATATTCTATGAACTCTTTGCAATACAATGTTTATACCCTAAACTTTTTGTTTCCAAAAAGTAAACTTATGTTTAGATTGTAAATCTTCTATATATTGTTTACACACGGTATCAGCTCCTCATTTAGTTGATCTCACTGTTGTGCCACCACTAACTAGTAATTAGATTTGTTTCTAAACCAGGTCAACAGCTCTTTATTAGACCGATTATTGTAAATCATGTATTTTGTTTATGTATACTGCTTGCTACATAAGGAGGCTACTCATATTAACAGTAGTGTGTTAAACCAGCAGAGTTCAATCACGAGGCAGTTCGACCACAAAAAGGGATTTCGCTACTTCAGTTCTTCTCTAGCAAGTTTATTGTATTATAGCTTCTCTTGATAAACGATTTACTATATTCCTGTATTATCCCACATATTAATGTCTATGTTAAGCGAATCTCCCAGAAATCAATAAACGTCTCCTAAAATGATTTTTTTTTTTTTTCAAATCTTTCACAATGGTACTTTGGTACCTTTTATGCATCTCATATATATACTATATACATCTTATGTACAACTATATATCTCATATACCACTACTGTTGCAATACTTTCGGTTTTTCTTGAGATTCCTTCTCCGCCTCGATGAAACTTCCTTCCTGCCCCATTCCTTTCGATGTACTTGATTTGCTTTACAGTGAAAAAATTTAATGCATCTTCTACTTCCTGTTAGATGGGACTACCTTAAGCATAGCATCTAAGTCCTTTAGCCCTTAGTTTTTATGTCGAGTACTTTTGAAAGCCGTCATTCCAATGATCACGACAAAAGTAACATCGCTCCTTCAAATTTTTTATGGCCAATAATGTAACCCACTTCACTGACAGCTAGATCGATTCTTATATATTCTAATGCCTTTCCTTTTAAACATCTCTTTAAGTGTAGGAGCTCCTTTGTAATTATTATGTCTTCTCTTTTATCAGTCTGTATTTATAAAATTCTTCGATTTCCATCGAATTCTATTGCCTTCACTTTTGAAGATTTGACTGTAGTCATTAATTTCTCGATTAGTTTAGTTAAAGTCTTTCCTTCGTTTTCTTTTTAACTTCATTTTATGTTTAATCCATCACTTGAAGGTTCTTTTTCGCATAATGGGCGCATCCGATTTTCTCAATTAGAAAAGCTCAAGCATAATGTACTTCGTGACTACTACTAAATAAGCGTTCTTCGGCGTTCAAATAGGACTCATATAAATAGAGTCTTTTCTTTGTCTTTAAACGACTGTAATGCTACTTTCATTCCTTTTCTAATGAACTTGCATTGGAGTTGATTGCTTCTATTATTTTTAAATATCCAATGAGTACTCTTCTTCTTTCTAGAGGTACCGATATATTTCGTTTTTGATTCTTTTTTTTTTTTTTTTTTTTGCATTTCTCCACAAATATTTTGTTTCCCTTAAAATCAATTTAATTTCTGAAGGAAGCTTAAAGTTGTTCTGATTTTTTTTTGTTAGGTAAAACAGGAATTTTTCATCCTTCTTCCTCATGCTTCTGCTCAAACTGCTTTCACCATCCACGATTTTTTATTACCCAAATTTACACACATCCATCCGTCTCTGGCTTTATAAACCGAAGATTGTATGTTCAACTTTGTTGCCAAATTCTTTCTGATAGCAAAAAAGACTGAGAGAGTTATTTTTGTCACTTTTGTTCTTTTCTTCTCAACATTTCAAATTTCGTTAATTAAACCTTTATTCTAATAAAGTGATTAATACAAGAACGAACGTAGCAGTTAGAATTTCAATAAGGCAAATTCAATGACGATATCAGTAACAAAAAGGGAAACCCAAATGATGCCAATATACCAATCAACCGATTCAGCCTAAAGGATTTTACAAAATGAATTTGATGGGTGGGACTGTACCACACAGTCCCTTACAAGATTTTTTTTTAATTTACAGGAATTATGCTAATTGCAGAATTAAAGTCTTTTATTACCAGAAAACAGGGCTGAAAATTGTTAAACTGTCATTGAATTTTCATTTTACCATTTGAGTTACGTCATGATTTTTCTAGATGTATTACCGTAATTACTTAAAAACAAATCTATAAAAATAAAATCATTTTTAATTGATATTATTATTAACAAAGTTAATTTCTCGAAGGATGTATTTGCTTGTATAACTTTAAAAAATTTCAAAATTGATTCAGTTAATAATTAAAAAGAAATTAAAATCATGTTTCAAATACTAAAGTCATCTAAATGTTCCGTATTACAACATAATTTGGATCAATACATTTTAGGAAGAACATTCGGTGACAGTGTGTTATTTATGCTCACATTATTTTTGCATAATAAACTTATCTGTTTGACCGAGATGACTTTTAATACTTTGTAAAAGTATTAAAGAACTTTTCTTTGTTTCCAAAGTCATGACCAGCTATTTTTTTGCTTCTTTCAGGCTTGTTGTTAATATTGTTATTTTTAAATTTTTCTTTGATTTAATATTAGAGGTTAAAATAAGACGAAGAAATTAGTGTAATGGAAAAGTTAATGATTCGCCAACAGCATTTTATAAATTGGTCAGGAAAAAGCTGCGTATTTACATTAACAGGTTTGTCACATTCCTAAAATTATCAAATCCACAAAGTTAAGTTTCAGTCTGATCAAGTCATACAAAATGAACAGAAATTCCAATTCTCTTAATATTTAATATGTTTTAGTCATTAAAACCTTTTCTTAGTGATTTCTGCTTTGGATAAAAGATTGCACTCTCTTAGGTAGAAAAATAATAGATAATTTATTGGATCATGATTGAACTCTGAGTTTTACTTCATTCAGTGAGTTCGTTTAACATGTTGAATATTACGAAATAGTTAATATACTAAAAATCAAAAAAAAAAAAAAAAAAATTTAATGAATATTTTAATTTGTTCTCATATTTTTTATGACCATTGCTATATGATTACCATCTATTAGAGAATTGTGCTTATGAACCTCAACATTGTTATAAAACAAAAGAAGTAAATAGACAAGATTAAATGTTGTTGATAATGATAATAACAGTCAACAGTTTGACGACAAATGAAGTTGTCGTTTTCCAGTTGACAAAACATTTTATCAATTTATTACAGTCAAAACGTAATCTGAGTCAAAAGGAGAAAAATCGGTTCATTCTGTTTTTCTTTCCTTCAAACTGGTGAGTAAGTTAATATTTTAAACGCAATAAAATGTAAATAGCGCTTCAGTAAAACTATTAGGAATGTCATATGCACTCTATTTCTGGTCAATGATGAATTTTAAAAGCATTATGAATTTAATTTTTCTATCTTTAATTTCTATAAAGTTTCAACCTTTGCTTTGAATTTAAAGGTTGAATAAAAAAAACTGATTGTAGATATGTTCTCTAATCGTGTATATCAATTCGATTTATATGCGAACCTTCAGAATGAGATAATTTATCGGTAATAGGTAGTTTTGCGTTATGATAATATTTATTTCCACATTTTGAATGTACCAACGATCACTAAGCAATGAGCATTTGTACTTTTTATTAATTCAAGTTTTGTAAAACAAAGAGAGAAAAATTTACAGTATTTGGTAAAAAAGTTTTGTTGAAATTTCGATTCAGTTCGACAGTTTTAATTTGTCCATTAGCGCGACTAATCTGCAAGAAAACAAAAATTCCATACCATAGTATGCATATATTATAAATTCTAATCGATTAAATAAAGGAAACTCTAGCCATCTTTTAAGTAAAACAAATTGTCAATTTTGATAAAATGGTAATTTGGAATTGTCGTATTCTAGGAAAAAAAACGAATAGACTTAAAACAAGTGAGAAAAAATGAAGACACATTTCACAAGCACTGAGATCATTACACTAAACTGTCTCAAACATACATACAAAGTATAATTACAATGGAAGCTTAATTTTTGCCGAAAACATTTTATAAATGCATATTGAAAACATAAGTTTTAAAACTTGTAGGATAAACTGAATATAATATGCTGAATTAACTTTGGACTAGATCATCCTATTTGAATAATCTTTAGATAAATATTTCAATTAAGAAATCCTTTACCCAACACTCATCTGCAAAATCTGGAATTTTACAGTTTGTTTACAAAGAATGTGTGCATTCCTTATGTGTTTGAAAACCGCACCTTATTATGGGATAGGATACACAAGTATGTAGTAGTTGCAACATACATACAGTGTCACCACTCAACGTCAAAATTGCTGCATTCAGTAAAATTCTACATGAAGAAGACAGTCCCAAAGAATGGGGCACACATTTTTCTGGCAGGTGAATCCAAAAACGGATGTTCCCACCAAGCAGTTGGCTTGATGATCAAAAGCTCAGTCATCTTTAAACTTGTTAATTTATGGACAGATCATTCCAATCGGGTTATTTTCTTGCGCCCTTCATTATGCAGTAAACTTTTCAGCACATAGATTCCAATTCTTCAAGCTAATACCGCAAAAAAAAAGACCGAAGCTTTTAAGGAATATAGCCAATGCTTTTTAAACTAGTGTTTACTTTGCATATTTGCTTATAACGCAAAAATCATTCAGTGGTCAACCACTTCATTTGATCAAATATCGTGAAACAAGCGATTGAGATCATGCTATTTGTTCTGTGCATCAAAAACTGTATCAACGTAATTAGTGGATTAAAGAATAGTTTAAAATTGTCGCCATAAATCTTTTCTTACAGTACCAGAAAAAACAGTTGTTAAATGGTTAGTGATAGACATCAAGATGAAAATTTAATGCTAGAATCAAAATAAAAGCATGAAAACCACTTCAAAAGAGAAAAAGAGCTCACCTTTAGAAGTCGGTTTAGCTGTGACCGTCATAACTCTAGTGCCAGATATTTCTTCACCAGTCTACGTATTGACACATTAACATTGTCTAGAACGACGTATATTTGATTTTCTTTCTAAGACTAAGAAGCTTAGTACTTCTGTCATCTTTGTATATTTTCAGTCAAATGAACCTGATGCGTCGATTGCACTGGAACTTCGATTCCTAGATTTCTCATAACACTTGATTAGTGATCAGCTGAAAGATATCCCTTTATTCCCATAAGAAGAAGCCAATTTATGAAGACACGCTGCAAGCATTCCTTAATTACACCACCACACTATTGAAAAATTTTCCCACTCAGTGTTGATTTCATTAATTTTTTCACTGGTTTTTATTTAAATTATTTTCCCTTCATCTTCTATTTTGACTGTAGTAAACCAACACCACTGAGAGGCTTAGATGCCGTAATTAATTCAGTAAAAAATATATGACTTCTGGATCTATAAATGAAAATACTTGTAGCAGTATGAGGAAAAACACATAGACTACTGCAACCTCTGTCGCGAAATTCGAAATAATCTCGCAATCTCCAAATAACTTACAAAATATATCAGACAAAATTGTATTAATCCATAATATTAAAATTCATTTTAATTAAGCATTAGAAATGTAAAACTGTTTCAAATTATACATGATGTAAGCAATCATTATTTCAATTCTCATTTTCTCACTGTAGTTGAGCTTATCTGCTTGTCTGATAACAAAGAGTATGTGCATTGTTTAATATGTTAAAAACTACTTCTTTGTTGCAAATCAAATTTGCTTACAATGTCGAAATATTGTAAAGGTTTTCTAAGCTAATAGTCATTCTTTAAGAAACTACAGTATTAAAACCCATCTCTTACTATATAAAGAGTAAAGATCATCTGATACTCAATAATCATGCTGTTGCTGCAAGTCAGACCCACTATATAAGGGTCTAAACCTTTTGTCTCAATCAACTTCTCAGTTTTATCAGTTTTTTCCTTACCAGTAAGCTACAATTCTGCTGCTCTTCCTCACTCACAATTCAGCTCATTTCCCGACCAATTTATTCATTTACCCATTTTCTTCATCTCATTTGTAGATACTCTGCGTAGATAAATTATTAATATTGTAGATAAATTATCAATATTACTGCTATAGATTAATACCTATACATTGTGGTTATTAACAAATAAAATCAGACCTATTATTTAACACATTCGTCTATACCAATTACAATAACAAACAAGGAAGGCTCTTGAGCATACGAAAGTTAAGGTCGACTCTAAGCAACAAGTTATATTCAGGCTGAACCACCAAGTGACAAAAAATTTCCATTCCAAATTCTAAAACATTTCTCTGAACAAGCATCCTATCTTTTGCTTTGCCTTGTCGTGTTTAAATTATTTTTCATGATTAATCTGCTTTTCTCCACTAACACACTGTAATAACGTTGAATCTTGGCGGAAGATTTCAATATTCTAAAAATCTGCTAACCATGTTTAAACATCCAAAAATTAGAAATATTTATGCACATAAAAACATTGTAATACACCAGCTATTTAAATGAAAACATTAACCCTCTTATGCACAGCATCAAGGCAAAAAAGAATCGAGTAGTTTCAATGAATTCCTGAGAGAGTTTGATAACATTGGCAAAGAATCAATAAGTGGCCATATACTGCATACATTCTGTATACGCTTTGCTTGTTGTCGCATCAAATTTCGTATTCGCGCTTTCGATAGTATTAGTAAGGTAGGTACCTGAAAATTATTAACATTACTCAAATTAAATGAAAATTGCTGACAAGTTCATCAGCAATCGATCAACTGAAACTTACATATTATCTTCTTTTCCGCACATAAATATCATTCCAGCTTGGTTTTTTTTTTTCTTGTTGCACTTTTTGTATTCATAAAAACACATTAAAGTACAAATTTACCACCAAATGGGTCTTATCGATAACGGTTGCTAGGGCACAGTTTTCACCATTAATCCTATCCGTCCTTCCTCGTTGATCTGATTTGTCTTGCAACATATTTCGGATTCTAAATTCTTCATAAAATATTCAGAATTCATACAATGATAATGTTCTCGTCACCTTTTTTAGCTACACTTTTAAAATTCCAAAGTTTAAATTCTGTCATCATATTACTTGACATAATTCATTATGTGTCCTAAGTGATGCAACTAACAGGAATGAAAATTTTATGATTTGCATCGTTTTCTTTAAAAAAAGAATTTTAATCAATTAGTGAACCAAATGTTTTAATATGGGGCATTCGTTTTTATTATCTTATTCCAACCGTTCTTTCATGTGTTTACTGATTGGTGATCCCTCTTCGATTAATCGTTTAATGGTTGGTATAGATGCATTAATTTCGGCAAAATCTAATGGAAGACGACGTTTGAAGTCAGAAGCATGTACATTAGCGCCATGAGCAATGAGCAACATAGCAATCTGTTCACGGCCTAAACAAGGTATAGCAAGAAGTTGCAGAATGATATGAAATTTTTAACATAAAATCAAAAAAGGCAAGTTGATTTTAAACGTCATGTTTAAAAACTCGATATTTGAAAAGTGCATTATGTAAATACACCTATTTTTACTGAATATAGCTCGTTTCCTAAACATGATTTGATCTGATTTACACCAGAAAAAGTTCTATTCTTCTAATTCAACATAATATCATATTCATGCTGACTTCTACAGATTGTGTTCTGTCAACTGATAAATTCAAGACATATTTGATCATGAAACATTAAGCATGAAAACTGGAAAATCTGATTGAAATGAATTTTTGAGTAACAGAACAAATTGACCAGCGATATTCCTGCATGCGAAATGCAAAGGAGTTTGTCCGGTACAATCAGGAATATCCAAGTTAGCTCCAAAAGCAATAAGTAAGTTACAGATGTTCAAACACCGTTCTTTTGTCGCAATGTATAATGGAGTGCGATTATCTGATACTGTTACATTAGGGTCTGCTCCATACATCTACAAATGGGTTATTCATATAATGGTAACTTTTCAATTTCAAACACATTTTAAATCACTGAATTAATTTTCTAATTACTTTGGAATCTAGTAGAGAAACTGGTATTGAAATTTTGATTGAAACTAGACAGGAAGGTATTGAAAATTTGATTGAAACTAGACAGGAATTAAGTTAAAAATTAATGTGTTGATAAAAATCTGGAGCTTAAATTTACTATTAGACAATATCATTGAATTAAGCCATCATTTAATGAAGGTGTATATATATTGATTGTTCTGGAGAATAAGATTTTGTTCATTCGATAGCCTTTGCTGAACCCACTGCATTTTTAGGATCAAAGAATTTTAAGTGGACCATTCAGACAGTTTCCTATTTAGTTGCTAATGAAATTTATTTTGTAATAATTCAGTTAGTCTTATTTAGATATTATTTAAGAAAGCGAACCAGCAGTAGTTCAACGATCGCATAATTGTGAAGTCGAACAGCCGTGTAAAGAGGAGTTTCAAGTCGACCGCTCTCATCAGATGAGAGTTTATTTAGCTCACAATTATAGTCCAACAATATTCGAACAATTGATTCGTTCTGATTTCTAACGGCCAGTGAAAGGGCAGAAGTGCGCATCAAATTTGAATTAATATTCAAGCTTCGATGACGTTGAAGTGTGTACAGGACCTGAACAAAAGTTGTACATTTCATATAGTTAATGACATCAAATATTTTGGTGATACTTTCTTCATAAATGTCTAGAAATTATGCTGACTCACCAATCCAGGCTTATTAGCCCTAATTGCTATGTGAAGCTCATTCAGAGCATCCCATTTTCGGTAATTTTGGATCATAAATCCTTACTTCAGGCACAAGGGCACACCAAATATTAAACAGATGAAGGATTAAATTTCTGCAATTATTATAAAAGTTTCAGCAAAAAAAAATGTCATACAAAAATATTTGAAATGTAAACATGCCATACACATAATTTTCAATATAATTTATGTTTTTAGTGAAAAATCATGTTATGCAAAGTGTGCTTCGTTTGTTTCCTTTTAAAACAAACGAAGCATTTTCCTCTCCGTGCTTCATCTGAAGAAATCTTTTTTTCACTATAAATCTTGGCAATCTGATAGCTAAATATCTAGAAAATCCAATCAATGTACAAATGCATTCAATGTCATATCTAGAAACGTCAAACACGGAGATTGACCGATAAGATTTGATAGCAGTTTTAAAAAATCTGAACTCAACCATTCATATATACATTTCCTTTATTTCAACTTGTTTTGATCTAGCCAGCTATCTACTAAAAATTTCGAGAGCATAAGGGCACTCTATTTCATTTCCCAAACTGATGATCATGTGGCTACTGACTGATTCTATCGGTAATATTTGCAGGAAAGTAACGGAGTGATTACTTTCAAAAGGATTTTTTTTTTTTCAAATCAGAAAGTCCCCCATCTTTATCAAAAAAAGAAAAAGTAAGGAAAAGCAAATGATAGCCTCGAAGTTTAACTCTTCCTATTTGATGCTTGAAAGTATGAAAGGCATAATCTTGTTCGTCAAAATCATTCAAAGTGGAGATGAGGTGTGAGGAAGATGAGGTCATCAGAAGCAAACAGCAAGTTAACCTGGAATGATGATACCAACCAAATGAAAATTAGAGTCTATTTAAGATTTGGTCAATGTTTTAGAAAAGCGCTGCAGGCAACTTCGCAGTCCGATAATGACAAAGCACGATTCAGCAGGTCTATCTCTGTCACTCATCATTGCTTTGTTTCTGTATTTCACATGAGAAAACACGTCTTTTCTCCTTCGCTCACTCTTTCTACGTCCTTTTAAACGTGCTTTTACAGCTAAAACCTGTTCTTTTTTGAAAGTTTAGAATCTTCAAGATATAATGTATATATATTCCGGATTTTTCAGATGTGCGAGTGCATATTTCATCCAATTTAATCTTTGTTAAAGGGTGCTAAGTACAAAAGTGAGGTTTGAATTGAGGGAAAGAAAATGAATAGAACAGTGCAAAAAGTAAAATAAATTGGGAGTGATAATCATTTTGACACCAACTTTGTAACTCGTTTTCAACAGAATATAAATTGAACAACATAAACTTTTCCCGTATTACATATTTTTACTCATTTGTTCAAATTTTCTCCGCTCCTTCTGTAAATTAAACCATTAGTTACGAAATGATCTTTCTTGAATTACCATTTGATAACAGATAAATATCACTGCAATTTTTATTCATAACTGTGGAGATATCGGTCATGATTGGAGAAAAAACGATGAAATGCTCATGTGCACAATTAATGATATAATGATTATCGTTACACTGTAGATACTATAAACTGTCACTAGTGAATACTCGATCTACCTTTATTAGCACCTAATTAAAAAAAAGAAATGTTGTTATCACATCATACCATTTGTAAGGTTGCTGGATTACCGTTGCCATTTCAGACAGCAAGTTCTAATTTGTCGCATGAGTTCGTAAATACCTATAATTATTTCCATCCATCCATACCATCATCTAGAAAGCTATCCTCAAAAACTTAAACATTTCCAGAAAAAAAATCGAAATCATCTTTTAATCATATTGAAATATTTTAATCGGAACTCTTATAGGAAAAAAAAAAAAAAAGAATATTTCAACCTTTATTTGATACGAGACGATTCCTTTATATAATTGTTTCCTGCTTAATTTATATTCTTATCACGTTTCTTCTCTTTGCTTCGGTTGTACTATCAGTATAATTGGTTGAGCTGACTGTTGTTTTCTTCCCTTTTACTTCTTGATCCTTGAATTGTCGTTGAATGTCGTAACTGTCGTTTGCTTGTACGTCGTCGTTTATTGCCAGAATTTTGTGCTTGCCGTTGTATTTCTCCACCCGTTGAATTTCTTCGTCGTTTTCGTAATTCACGTCGTTTAATACTCTCAAACTTGGGTAATTAAACCTCCCGTTGTTTTCTTATTGGTGTCCTAAGAACTAATCCCTCTTACCCGTCCTCCTAACCGTTTTCCTCTAATTTGGTTTAATATCCACATAGTTTCCTTTGTACGTCAATTCTCTCATTGTGTTTTTCCCTTCGCTTCGCTGCTTGTTAGCATGACTCCTTTGCTAGCGACCTCCTTTGTTCTTTATTAACTATAAGATCCTATATACACTATATACAATACCCTCTCTTTATTCTTTAGTTACCGTAATAGTACCTTCTGCCTATTTGCCGACACTCCAGACCTGGGACGGTGACGTGGCTTCTTGTTCTGGATGATATCGGTCCATCATCTAAAGTAGTGATTTTTTCTGACGTTTTCATATCCTGTTCATCTTTCGTGCTTCCTTCGCTCTTAGGACATACGTTCTCATCTTCTTCAGGCATTTTCGTTTCATTCGTGTCTTGCAGTTTCAGAGGGTATAATAAGTTTATGGGTCGTATAACTGTATTTCTGTTTGGAAGTTTCAATTCAACAGCTCTTACTTTTCTGTCTCTTCCCATTTTTAAGCTTATTATTTTTGCTAGTTTCCAAACTCTTCGTGGTATTCCTAGTTCATCTAATAACACAACTTCGTTTATCCGTGGTGTGTTTCTGGCCGTACATTTTGGGTGAACATGATTTGCTTAAGCCCTTTCTCTCAGTATGGCTAAATATTCTCCTTTCCATTTGTTCCAAAAATGTCTAAAGTTTTGAGTGTATTTTTTTAGCATTGTATAAGCTTCTGTCGTAAATTCCTCTAGCAGGATTGTATTCATCGTCGGTAAAAATCGGTAAAATTAATGATGTATTTGGAGAGATAAAATCAACTGGTCGTATGGGTTTAATGTCATCTGAATTTACATATGTTAAAGGGCGTGTATTTAATACGCCTTCTATTTCTATTATTAACGTTTCCAGGTCTCTTTCTTGTAGTAAGCTCTTCTAAAAGTTTTCTTCGTTAAGCCTACTAACCGTTCATATAATCCTCTACACCATGGAGCTCGAGGCGTAATGCTTTTCCAATGATTTCCTTTCTTTGCTAACAATTCGTTGACCTTTGCATATTCCTGAGTGAATACGGTTTGGAATTGAAGTGCGTTGTCACTGATAATTTGGTGTGGATAACCTCGTCTACTAGTAAATCTTCTAACAATGTGCATAAATGTTTCGGCAGATAGGTCTTCGGCAATCTCCAAATGAACAGCTCTCGTCGTAAAGCAAGTAAACAACGCAATCCATCTTTTAGCTGTACTTATATTTGATCTGTATTTGATCTCCGAGATAATCTACTGCAATGTTTTCGAAAGTTCTTGACCTTTTCACTCGCGTTTCTGGTAAATTTGTCATTATCAGCAATTTAAAAGGTTTTGCTTGCCATCGTTTACATACGTGTAACACTTGTTTAAAATTCGTTTTACTTCGGATCGGCCTTTTGGGATCCAATAACTTTTCCTGTTTTCTGATAGCGTATGTGCTACTCCGGCGTGAAATCGTGACTCATGTTTATATAATACAATAAGCTCTGTAATAGCGTTGTGTCTTGGTAAGTAAAGTGGATGTTTCGTTTTTTCAGGCAAAGATGAATTTTCGAGTCGACTAGCTGATCTCCACAATTTATTTTCATCGAGATAGAGGCTTATCTTAGTTACATCCCTTCGTCGAAATTTTTATTTGAGCTTGTTTTATTAAAATCTGTTCAGCTAATTTATAATCATAAACTTATGGAGTTGCCAACATCCGATAACAGTTCAATCCATTTGAATCTATTTTTTGTGATTCGTTTAATGAATCTCCAGTGACCAGATCATTGTTCTTACTAATCGCATCCATTTGCTAAAGCGATTGGTATTAATTATTTGAAAGGAATTGTTACCGTTTTGGTTTGTAATTGCTTCCACTACAATTTCTCGAGCTTCTTCCTCTTCGTGTAAGTCTAAATTTTGATAAGTCCAATTTGGCCAACTTTCTTCGTTTTTATTTAATCAATATGACCCATTCCACCACAATTCCTGGTATTTTAAATCTTCTGGCTTAATTCCTCTTGTTGTTATATCTGCTGGATTGGTTTTACTAAGTACATATCGAAAGGAAAACTTTGATTTCCTTATTTCTTCTACTCGATTCTATATAAATTTTGGCTGTAATTTCGTACAATTTAGTATCCAATGTAAGGAACATTTTCAATCTGACCAGAGAATTGTTGGGATTCCTTCTAATTCTAATTGTTTCTTAGCGAACGTCACTGCTCTTACTCCAATTAAAGCACCCATCAATTCAAGTCGCGGTATTGCAATAACTTTTATTGGAGCGAGTCTTACTTTTGAAAATATTAACGATGTTTTTCTTTCATTGCCGTCGTTGGTTGGTATATAAACTGCTGAATAAGCAATAGCTGAGGCGTCTGTAAACACGTGCATTGTAAGGCCGTCGTTTGTTTCCATAGTTTTTCGGGGAATGTTTTTGATAAATTGTGGCCATTCTTCAATAAGGGATTGCCATTTTGCTAAATCTTTCTGTTCTAATGGCTTGTCCCACGAATAGTTTTTTTTCCAGAGATCTTGAAAAAATAATTTCAATTTGATGTTTATTGGTACGATTAATCCCAGGGGGTCGTATTGAGACGCTATAAATTGTAGGTTGTTTCTTTTAGTTATTTCCTTTTCTTTCCAGGATTTGAGCTCTGTTGTGATTGTATCGTTGTGATAATCCCAAGGAATATCAAGAACTTTAATCTTTTCGTTTTTAAACTTGTCGTCTTTCGGTACATAAGCGTTGAACTCTTCATTATTGGATAGAAATCCTCTAATATTCATAGGTGCTTCACTATATATTTGTTTCACTTCTTGGTATTTTTCCAAGGCTTCTTCTGTTGTGGCTGATGATATCAAAACGTTGTCTACTTATAAGTTCTTCTTAATTTCTTTGGCTAACTCATTCCCGTTGATTTCTAAGTGATTATTCAAAGTCGCTGAAAGTAGAAATGGTGATGATATTATTCCAAAAGGGACTCTCTTGAATCGGTAGCATTTGACATTGGTGTTTTCCATTGGTTTTTCTATGTTGCGTAACCATAAAAATCTGGTGCAATTTCTACCAGTTGGTTTTAATTCCAGCTGTAAAAACGCCTTTCCATCATCCGAAATCTCCATGGTATAATACGTCATTTAAACTTTTGTCATTTTTCAAATGTCGTATACCACTCCAAGTTTCGTTGTTTCTTTGTTAAGTGTAAGAATCTCATGATGTGGAAAATAACGTATTATACCTTCTTGATCCATCTCTGTGGTAACGTCTTCGATCATATCACACGCTAATTGTTCTCGAATAGTCTTATCGTAGCTTTGGTTTGTCTCGTAGTTCTATAAGTGATCTAAGTCTTCCTAAACATAACCCATAATGACTTTTAAGATTTACCTTTGTTTCTTTCCACGGTCAGCTAACTTGATATCGCCCATTATGTTTACTGATGCTTTTTTTGAATTAAGATAATGCTTTGTCTTCTGGTTTTTCTTTCACACAAATAAGTTCTAATTTTCAAAACTGATCGATATCTGGTACATTGCAGCGAAAAGTTGTGCGAAAAATTGCTGTTTCCATTTGCGTTATATTTGAATTTATATTGTTAATTTGACCATAACCTGCCACTATTGGTCCTCCACTAAGTAAAATCCCGAATTTATTCGTTTGGCTTTACTTGGTTCTATGAAATTGAAAAAGTGGTTAGCTCCAATAAGTAGGTCCGGTTTTTTCCACTCACCATGGACCTCTTTTAGTTGTTCGAGATTCTGATCAGAAAGATCCGCTACTTGCAGGTCGTTGGTAAGATGGTCAACTGTACTAACTTCCATCTGAACGTTTCCTCGTTGCTTAATTTGATTTCCACTACCGTCTTTATCGTTTGAAATTCTATGGGTCTTTCCTTTCCAATCCGGCCATATGAAGAATTTCACTTTTTCCTTTAATTCGTAATTGGTTTGCTAAGTTTTTCGACATGAATGATAACTGTGATCCTATTTCGAAAAATGCCAGTACTCTAGCTTTGATTCCAGGTTTTTATGGATTTACTACTGTCACTTCTCGACAAAGTAGTAAGACGTTGTATTTCGTTTGTATATTGCGATCTGCTACAGCGTTGACTGCTTTTACTTCGTCTTTTCTTTGATCCATATTTATAACCGCCTTTGATTTTTGTTGTGATTGACCTCTTCTTTGGAAAATGTGACACAAGGCGGAATTGTGATTTTGCTTACAGTGGAAACAACTCTTTTGATTTGTCTTATAGTTTCTTGTGTTATGTCCCACTTTCAAACAATTTCTACAGGCTTTTAGAGCGTTTAATCTTGCAAGGCGTTCTTCCAAAGTTGTATATTTTCGGCATTCGTCGTCTCAATGATCTCGATTGCAAAATACACAAGGTCTTGGACCTTTTGCTAGAATTGATGCTTCGATTTGTGGTTTCCTTTTAAAATTATATTGCCGGTATTGCTGATGTTCTCTTGGTTGATTAAATTGAATTCTTCTGCTTCACGCTGTTCTTGCATCGTCTGGATTCTTTGGTCCACAAATTTGGTTAATCGTTTCTTTTCGTTTCACACTAACAAACCAATCTGGATCTAGCTCCTTCCATTTATATACTTCATCGAGTACCCATCGAGGTAACTTTTCTTCAATAGTCAGTTCGATACTCGTTTGTTCTACGTTTTCACCAAGTTTGTCAGCTGCCTAAGGATATGTCTGAATGATTTTAATTCGTGATACAGCGTTCGTTTAATGGTGGAAGGACTTCCAAATCTTTCAAAGAGAATGTTTCGAATCATCTCATAGTTTTCTGGTGTTGTTTCTTATTCTTCCATTGCGTTTAATGTGGTCCCTCTTAAACAAGAGAGAAGATATGTCAGTTTCTGTACGTCTGTCAAATTCTGTTGATGTACCGCTGCTTCAAATCCACTCCAGAATTCTCTCTATTGCTTCGGATCTCCATCAAAATTTTTAAGGGCAAGAGTGGAAGTTTAAAAGTTAGTGGACGTCTTACTTCCGTTGATCCTTGCTCTTGTTGACTCGAAATTCCCTGATCGTCTTCAACTATTGTCACATATCGTTGATTTTCTTGTTGTTTAGCTGGTATCTTTTGCAGGAATTCCATCCATTTTTCATTGAATCTTCCGAGTGTCGTTATTTGTTTCTCTATTTTTTGTTGCTTCTCTTTAAGTTTTTTTCTTGTTCTTTACATTGCTCGCTTTGGTTTTCCACGGCAGATTAACGTCCTGTTGGATAACTTTCAATTGTTTAATCTCATTGAGCGCCTTCTTTAATTTATCTTTCGTGGGTTTGGCGCTTATTGCTATGCTCGCTGACATTTCTCCTTTCTTTTTAAACTCGGTTGCCTTCCCAGTTCGTGACACCATTCACATCCGTACAACCCCATCATACGCTACAATTTATAATCTAAATTAACAACGAATGACAGACTAGTCCCCTCGGCCTCACTTCTTAAGAATGTATATCGGTACGACAAAAGCCATTCATCATCTATCATGCACGGCTAGTAACCGTTTGCTTTAATTTCCGCAATGCCTTCATAACTCTCTCCTCACGCGCAGCTTTTGTTACATCTATCATAAACGGTCCCATCCTTATACCTTTCTCGAACATCAAACGGGGTACCGCTTCTGCTCCCAACCGGTCGATGTTAACAATCTCCAATTTTCTGAGTCGCGCATTAACAGAAGAAGAGAAGATACTGTCCATGCTGATTCCACCCATGTGTTCTTTAGAGAAACTTTTTCATCGTCCGCATCCTCTGCCCAAAAGTCCACTGACAAATCCCATGAGTGCCAACCTCTTACTTAAACTTGCACAATATAGGAACAGGGCTGGGGTATTCTGCAATACTAACAAAAGAGGATTATATCCGATCCCACAGGCCTTCCTTGGTAGAATCAAAAGCCGCAAGCTTATCAGGACAACGTAAGCACTCCCCTTATAAGATCTTTTCTCTCTACATTCGACTCTAGGTACAGCAGAGTCTCCGTAGCCATACCCTCGAGTAAACGGCCTCTCCTTACTTTGTAATTTACTTCCTCATGTATACTCACATGGTGCTTACGGATGTCCATTCTAACGAGCTTGTAATAGTGCCACAACAGCAGAACGATCGCTGCACTTTCGCTGTATCCTCTGGCGCATTTGCTGAGGAAGAGGCGTTTTGAAGAGAGCATATATCCCAAAGGGTCTGAGACTGTTCTTGGCTTTTCACTAGGTATTATCATTATCTGATCCCTTGACACATAAAAGCCATATCTCGCAAATGTCTGAACAAACTCAGCGCTACACACGCATAAAAAAGTCTTCTCAGACGATAATACGTGTCCGCAATGATCGTATGCGTTTCGCAGCCATTCCATAAACTCTCCCACCTCATCAGCGTTGACATTGGCACCATTCAGCCTTGTAATCCATTCCATCCAACCGCCTGCCTACTTCAATACTCAATCTTGAACCGAAAGCGGTTTCGCCTAAGCGGTTCATGATGCAATTCTGCATCGCAAATTCTCAAGGTAGTTCGCCGCTTGCTTCGCTCGTCAAACGCACTAGATCTCGACCATCTATATAATTACCCACATATAACCTCAGAGCGAGTTTCGAACAGTACAACCATCTCACCTCCGACTCCCCGTATCCTTCTCACACAAAACGTAATCATCTTCTTTTATCGATCCCGCACCGTAAACTGCAGTCACCTTCAGCTCCTTTACGGAGTTAGCTTTTCTCCAACACCCAAATTGGAGGTCCAGTGGCTCAACCTCTCCAACAAGGTGTCGTAAACGTCGCGACCATCATCCCACCAGGTATTATGTACCCATCACCAAATGCGTTCTCTACCATTTCATCCCATGTTATCCATGCCATCCTGCTGATCGCCAGGAGCTATACACTTCAAAGCCTGCAACATTGGTCCACGGAAGTTCCAAAGAACATTATGCGAATCATACTCAGATCTGTGTCCACCGCCAAAAAGGCTGAATCTCTAGACATTCTAATCGTTTCATAATTATCATATATTCTCAAACCAGTCGTCGATCCAGGTCCAGAAGCAATGTTCGAAGCATCCAGGCCGTACAACATAGGTCCATCGTTTTTACCTTGAATAGAAACGTAATCCGCTAACTGCCCTGCTACAGCCACTTGCGCATGAAGACGCGGTAACGGTAGCACATAAATATCCCTTGGCTTTATATGGGACATCCCGATATCCAACACCACCTGGACTAGTCATAATTAACTTTTTTTCCTAGCTCCGAACGTCTGAACTCATCTTCACCCAAAACACATCCTATCAACATTTTCTTTCTGGCTTTAATAACTCTCTCTTCACCTTCAATTACCGACTTTACTTCCATCGGCGTGACACCCGCACTTGTCGACCTCCAGTATCCGATACATTTCTGTTTTTATATGGGACATCCCGATATCCAACACCACCTGGACTAGTCATAATCAGGTGGATAATAACCGTTTTCGCGCGCCTGCCTATCAAAGACATTATCTTACTCACTTCCTGTAGTAATTCCTGATCTTTAATTGCCTCTTGCTCGCTCCTTGGGGCTGATATACGCTTGAATGCACCTTTTATTTTTTCATTAGACTCATTAAGAATGAGCATGCACTAACGAAATCACTTGACAAGGTACGTTTGAGATTACAACGAAGAAAAGATTGGCAAAAACCCAGCAGTCAAACTAAACCTAGTTTCGACATCACTTCTTTCACTTCCACGATTGTGCTGTCGGTGAAACACATACGCGTAACGCACATTCATCAAGAATGGCATACAAACTACATTCTACACCATTCAGGTGTACCGTCGCACGCACCAAACCGACGGGCATCTCTTTCACATTCAACAGCGACTCAACTACGTTGTGCAAATAATAAAACCCATTCACGAAAACCATCTGCGATTTGTTCGCTCTGCGAACCGAAAACGCGCTCCAGTCCGTTTTCTCGCAACTCTGGTGGAATTTTGTAAGTTTGTTTGAATTAAAAAACTCAACAAAAACTGAATGATAAAACTCGTAGCTGGAAATTGAACAAATTTTGTTGTTTAAAACAGAAACGAAGAGGCATAAAAACAAGGATGCAGATAGTTGAGTCAGTGATTAGCGCGACCAAAGGTTACAAATATGTTTTCAGGTGGAAGGCATAAGTGTCGCCAATTTATCAAATGAGAAATGAAGTAAAAAATTTTTAATTTGCAGTGAGGAGTGGGGACAGTTAATTGTACAAAAAAATCAGTTCGGTTTCTCCTCGATTTCTAATTCGGATCATTATAGATGATAGTTGTAATGATGACATTAAACTGGCGACTGACGTATTTTAAAAATAAATAAATAAATAAAGTAAACATTAACATTAATTTGGTAAATTCTTTCAAGATTTCACTGAAAAAAGAAGGATTGGATTAATCAAAAAATATTGTTTGTGACAAAGATAGTACTACTTCATGTGTAACTTATATTACTGCAAAAATTTTTTTGCAGAAATCCTATTTAGACAGTCTTCAAATTATAGTCTTTACTTCAACTTTAAGCTAAAATAATTCCATTTTGAATTATTAATCTAATTATATTTCGCACATTTTCCTTCATAAGTTTCTCTGTTTATGCATTTCTGTGAGAAAGAAAAAAAAAAAAAAAACATGTACCTCGTATAAAATATATCAATGGCATCACAATGACCCAGTTTAAGCACCGCATAATGAAGTACTATTCTGTCTTAAAAGTTGGGTCACATGAGCAAGTTGACAGTTGTTAAAAGAATAATGAAATATAGAAATGAATATAGAACAATCATCGACAACCAAACAAAGCGATAACTGATAACTACAATTTAAATGTATTATGACATAATGAAGTGAAAACTATCTGCTAGAGGGTTAATAGTTATCTAATAAACAGAAAGTTAGAAAGCAGATTTTGCTAAAATCTTTTCTTCTTTGAATGTGCTTATACCAAGAATTAGATTAAATGGATCCTTATACTAATGAGATTAAATGAAAAGTTCATAATTTTAAAAATTAAACCATTTTTTATTTCTTTCTTCACTCTTTATCTTCAAATTCTCCAACATTCATTATTTATATTTTCTATTGGTTTTTAAATTATTATATCTGCTAGATGTAAAGTGATCAATATAATCAAAAAAATCGGTAGATTTTTCAATGTTGTGTTACTGAAGTTAATTGATGAGTGCAATCAGAGTTCAGAAAATGTTTGCCTAAGGTTTGTTTTCATTTATTCATTAATAAAATTTGGTTCGTATCAAATTCATGTTTTTTTAAATTTTAATCAACCAGATAATGAGAACTGACAGTTTAAATATTTTGTTCACGTTAAAAAAGAGAATTCCATTGCTCTTCACAACACTCTTGAACTGAACTAAATCTTAAACTGGAGCAGGAAGCGAATATTACAGGAAACGATTAATGATTACAAATTACGATAAAATGTGTTGCTTCATTTTTCTGGATGAGTCATGTATCTATTAAACTTTCGAATTTTTAGAAATTTCGGATATTATAATAAAAATAAAGTTACTATCAGTTTATCCGCAAATTTTACTGACTTGCAGTAAATGTGAAATAGCTAATGGGTCACAATTTAGCGATTAACTTGGATATCACAATTTTACTGATACATGGGAAGAGATTCTGTTTATTTCTGATTTTTATAACTATCAACAGTGCATTAAATGAATGCAATGTGTTATGCATTATTTACATCAGTTCTTATTGATGTAATCTCATGGGTTAGTGCATCATCAACTTATCCGTTTCTCAATCGTGATTTTCGGGTTTCTGCAGAATGTAGTTTTGTAGGGTGCAATTACATTGAATAGATGTAAGACATGAAACATTGATAAGAAATCTTTCGCGTCATAGTATGGCTATCTTGCAGCATGATTAGCTCTATTAGACTTCCGGAGTTTTAAAAATCAAGAAATTCCATGTATAAAAGAAAATCTTTAAGTTTTATCATGAACTGAAAAGTCATGAAATTTCCTACATTTTATTCATCATCGAATAACTTGTGAATTTATAATAATAAGTTAAGTAAAGCTATTTAATATAGCATTGCTGAAGTACGATTGATGAGACTGAAACGCAGTCATACTTCAATATCAAATTTGGCGACGCTTTTGGTAATTTTATCGAAACAACTCGAACGATTTTATTGTAATTGTTGTTTAAAATATAATTATTATCCCTGACAATCTTTGAATTTAAATAACTCTTCAGTGAACATTTTTTGCTTCAACATAGAAAAGAAATTGTGCAATTTCATTTCCAATTTGTAATAGAATAAATGTTGGAATGCTTAGTTTAATTAACAAACTGAATATTATTTTCTGTATGGAAGATAAAAGAAATTGATGCTTAAACCGGAATCAGGATTTCTGTCGCAAACTGAATTTAATAATAATGAAGTTGTGAAATCAGAACAAATTTTGAGTCGATCAGTCTCTGCACGCGCTAGCAGCTGATGTGTGAAAATAATGCAAGCTTTTGCGACATATAATAAAGTTTTAATTGATGTATTCAAAAGTTTTGTTTTGTTATCAGAAATTGAAAATTGCTTTTGTATAAATTCTCACTGTGTGTGCGGAAAATTGCAAAAAACACTGAAAAAGTTTGACAAATTTTAAATAAATCTATTTTAGTCAAAAGCTAAATAAGTTGATTGAGTAATACTGAAACTATACGATACAGTGCATCCTGAATGAAATATCGTGAATGCTTTCGAATAGCAGCTAGCATGAAATTCACAATTAAAAAAAAAAAAAAACTATCAGCCATCAATTTCAAGCTATTTCGCTGAAGTATTTTGATAATCAAGTAAATGATTGACTGAATTCCGCTTGGCTTTAGACCAAGAAATTTCTACTTCTCTGCTTCTCAAGACTTTTGCAAATTCTAATCAATGGAAATGTTACCGGTATTCGGTTTATTCTTGTTTACTTTTTTTGTAATATTGCTCTGAATGCGAAAACTACTACTGCTCTGGAATGTGGGAACGTGATCTTAGGTATTAGGATTGATTTCACCTAATGCATAAAACTATTTAACCCTGAAGCTAAGCTAGCTGGCCAGCTTAACATCGGGTGCTACAAATGACAAAAGCGAAAGAAGAATATAAACACAAAAAAGAGAGCTAAAATTCCTTTGAGTTGTGCGAATGACATTCAGTACTTCCGTGAATTGTTGAATTCTTTTCGTGATAATAACGGTAATTAAGAAGTTCAGTGTCATTTTACATAAATTAAATTATTCCTAACGAGCAATTTGAAATGCTTTTTTTTTCCCTCTACATAATCTGCGCTGATGTAATTTTTTGACAGCAATAATTTAAACTATTTATTACCTATATTTTTTATTCATTTTATGACTGTAAACACTATTAATAAATGCATAAATTTATTTCAATAATTAAATGAACTATATTTCACACGAAAACCAATATTTTCATTTGCAATAATATGTAATTGTAACGTCTCCCGATAATCATCAACTTTCCTTTAAATTAAGACAACATAGATGACTATTTAAATGATCAAGTAATAAGTGAATTAATTAGAAATGTTTTTAACAGCTGCTTTCAGTTCTTTTAGAAAATCTAGTCATAACACTAACTGGATGTATCATTAGTGAATAATTAGATGGTCAGTGATTATTTTTAAATAAATAATCAAATTAAACAACCGTCTTCGTTTTTTATTTGTCGAAATAATTTCTAAATGATTTAATGGGTTTGTCAAATATCAGTCTTATAAATGCATATAAACAACTAGATATGTACAATCATCATCCATAATTCTCGACATATTTATCCTTTTTTTCTGGTCATCATTTGACAAAATTCTGAAACACACGTCATGCAGCATGGCAAAAATTTTCATATATTCATGAAAACTTTGAAGTTTCTTAATAACAGCATAATATTTCGAGAAGTCCAAAACAATGAAATGACCATAATTGTGGTCAACTTAAGAAGAAAAAATAATTCATTACCATCGAAATTAATTTTTCCATCTCTGTTAACATCCACTTGATTGTAAATAGCCTTGATATCACTGTCAGTAAGTTTATGTCCCATTCGTTGGAACGCAGTTCGTAACTCAGATCTAGTAATACATCCATCACCATCTACATCTAATTCATCGAAGACAGCTTTCAAAGATAATGAAAGCGGATTTGCATAAGCTATCGATAGAAATTCTACAATTTTAGTGTGAGTTGAAATATCGTATGCAATATCTTTATATAATTTATCGCACTTCACCAAAAATTAGCATAGAAAAGAAAGTGTTGATCTTAGGATTTGCAATTAATTCTAGCGCAATTAATTTACTATACTTAATGATTATACGCAGTTCTACGTCTTAAATTATAATATTGAATAAAAATAAAAAAAAAAGAAAAACTACACTTATTGGCCGAAAAAAAATACCATCAAAATCAATATTGCCATCCTTGTCTTTGTCCGCGGCATCAAACATTGCATTCAATTCATCATCTGTTGGACATTGGCCCATTTTTACCATCACCGCATTCAATTCATCTTTTTGTATGTATCCATCACCATTCAAGTCAAATTCTTTGAAAATTCCTCTCAAATCTTCTTCTTTTAACTCTCTATTACTTGCATTCTAGAAGAATGATTTTCTTCTCAAAAGGTAAATAATTATGCTAGTATTATTGATTCATGGTTCCTTTCTTTTCTTTTCTCCCAAAAAAAAGTATGAAGAAGAAAGTTGTTCTATTCAAACAGAATTGCAATCAATATTATTAGACATGATTTGTTTGAAAACTTTGAGTATCTCTGAGCTAAATTTACAATCTTATTCATTTGAAGAAATGAAAACGATGTGATCAGAGAATGGTTCATTCTCCCTCCCATCAATATGCATATTATTTTAGTTACGTTAAAATAAAAAATAAAAAAAGCTAAATTGAACTTGACAATCACTGAAGTAAAATATTAAGAAAACAGTGATGGAAAAACCACACAAAACATAATTTATAACTTTCACGCTCATTATGTGAGAAAAAGATTATGTTTATTATTCCATTTTTAGCCTTTTCCTTTTCCACATATTGCCATTGCCATTATTTATTATTATTATTACTATTACTATTATTATTATTATCATTATTATTATTATTATTATTATTATTATTATTATTATTATTATTATTATTACCACTACTTTTATTATATTAATACTAATCATTACTATTAATTATTATTACTTATCATTATTTGCTATTGTTAACTGTACTATTATTGTTAACACTTATTGTTTTTAATTAATATTAATCATTAATATTAAATTACTATTAGTTAATACTAATTATTTTACTGTAGGAATCGATAGCATTACTGCTCTGCTTACATTAATCTATCATTGAGTTGTCATTATTCTAGATATCAACCAAAATTAAAAAAATTTAAACCTGAATTTAATTATCATTTTAACTCGAAATATTTATGCAAATAAACCTTGCAATTCGTATGCTTCACATCAAGTTTTAAAGTTTACGAACAAAAAATAACATGATTACACTTTTTTAAAAAAGAACTATTTGCTTAATTACAGGAGTCTTTAATCTGTGTTATTTATTATTGAATGACGCTGACTGCTAAGGAAATAAATGCTTACTAAGAAGTACTCACTCAATAACGAATCAAATCTTTTTTTAAAAATTACTATGTTCGTTTTTTACTTCGATTGCTACAAAGATGTTCGCTTATTCTCAAATCATACATGCATGAGATTCATGAAGACACATGTCATTCACATTCCGTAACAAGAATCGGAAATCAGACACAGTGCAACAGTTGATTTGTTTTATATTTCATGGAATATGGTTTATTGGACTTTGACACAGCTACTGATTGCCAGTCAACAATCACGATGAAGCGTCAGTGATATAAATCATGGATTTGTAATTTTGTTAAGAATATCTAAGATAAATAGAGGGAAATTCAGCTATAACCGAAGCATTTGTTACAGATACAATGCTCTGAAATAAGTTCATAAATTATATTAATCATCGTCGGTTATTCTCAGTGATTTACTTCCTGCAATCAAAAAAAAACCATGAAAAAGAAGTAAAATAATGATTCATAAATAATTACAAATTATTTTCTCTGAGCAATTTTTGTTTCTATGCAATAGTAATTTGAAGAGAAATGTGACAAGGGGTAAACATTCCCGTGTGTTTTATTATACTTAAAATAGAGTTTCCTTGCTGTTTGTTTACTTTATTATTGCAATATTTTGAAATTACACATTTAAAGAAATATGATGAACGAAGTGAAAATATTTTTCCTTGCTTTTTAAATCCCAGAAATTCATAAAACTTATGTTGTCTACCAATTAAAATTTCCCATTAATTTAATGTAAATCGTCGGGGAGTATTTCATTTACTGTCATCAATCACGAAAGATTTCGCGGAGTAAAAGGAACATTCCCCCCTTATCCATATATATCAGCAGTCCCACTGACTACGACTTCAATGTAAATAATGACTTGAATAGTTTTGCTTAGCAACTCATCGTGCAGGACATGGGTATCTGCTAAGGCCTTCTAAAGTAATCTTTCGTGAAATGTATATTAAATTAAAAATAGAATATAATTTCGACATTATTACGTCAGCTGTGACCATAGATATTTGAAATCGCATAACGATGAAACGACTTTTTCCCTCCATGTTAATTTTAATTTTTATTTTTCAATGTTTTAAATGGATAGTACATCGTATATTAGTTTAAGTAAACAAAGTTGCTTAGTCTAACCAAAGAATTTCAATACTAAAGCTAACATGTATATCATGTATATCAACATATATAAGATATATAAGAGGCCAAAAATGCTTAGATTTCCCAACTAAACTACAATTGTCTTAGTATGTGCTAAAATTAGTTTGCTGGCAAACAGTCTCAATATTCGTCTGATCTGGACCGCAACTAATAAAAGGAGTAATACTGCTATTATTGATCATCGAGAGGTTGATTTTCTTAAATAACATGTTCAAGTACTTCACAATTTATTTTCTTGAAAGACAAGTTCATTCAATAATCCTAATAATTCTGCCAACATGCCAAGTTTTAGCATCGGTTTGAAGTAGATGCATATGCAGCTCATTACTGCAATTAAATAAGCTATCGGCATAGCACTAAAATATTGTTTTCATTATAAAATAAGAACGAAAAGAACAGAATTTAATTCTAAGTTTTTAATAATTTTACGCTGAAATCAAGAATCAAAGGGTAAAATACGGAGAATTTGCATGAATTACATTCTGTGTCTCCTCATGAAGTAGTACTTCTATTATGCAGTTTTAGAAGCTTACCTTCTGCTATTTTAATTATCAATCATTCGATTTCAAGGGCAAAATCTCTCGATAGAAAATAACAAACATTATGTTCCGAAATTTCTGCGAGCAAAAAAAAAAAATGGTACAGATGAAAAGAATGTCGTAAAGTGCAGATACCTACAGACAGTTAATAACGACACCGACATATTCAAAAGTAATTAATTGCATCACCTTATTAAAGTTTTTTATCGAAACTAAAGAATGTTGATGTTTACAGTAACCTGCTTTTGAGATGATAGTTTTAAATCATTTTAAGTGGAGTGACACTGGAAGCAGTTTGTGTAGCGCTAAAAATTAAAGGTAATGGGTGATAATAACTGCAAGTAATACTCACCTGCTGAGTATTTCTGGACCTGGAGTTCGAGGAACAACATATGCCCATACGTGTAGGTGTGAACTGTCTGTGATACTGCTGCAGCTCGTGTCCGTCAAGCGAGCACCAGGGGCACAATACCAGTTGTGTCGATCTGTTTAAGACTATGCGTTTGAGATGGTCGACTATCGCAACACCTTCCACGCCCACCAATCCCATTCATACCTACTAGGTATTGCATGCAGCCGCACTGAACGCCCCAGCAAGGACTCATCCTAATGTCTTTAAACTTTCACTGCTTGCCACAATAACTGCAAGCTTAGTAGCTCGGGGTCGCTGCAAAACAAAGGCAACAGCAACATTTCTTACACGTTCGAAACTGTTTGTGATATCATGTAAGTTCATTTAATAGTATTATTCAAGAATTGCTGATCATTGCATTGTTTAGATAGCAACAACAGCAAACAACAAATAACAAACAACAGTGACAGTAACAACAAACAAGAACAACAACGGCAAACAGTAGCAACAAACAATAACAAGCAACAAACAACAACAGCAAAACCAACAATAATAAACAATTAGAATAAATAGCAACTACAAGCAGCAATAATAAACAGTGAAAACAGACACAATGAGAACAGTGAACAACAATACACATAACAAACAACAGCAAGAACAAAAAACAATAATAATTGAAACAACGAGCAACAGCAAATAACAACTAACAACAATAAATGGTTTTATATGAAGTGGGGCATTTTTAAAGGAAAGAAAAATTGCAACAAAAAGGGAAGACATAGTATTAAAAAATTGAAGACAATGGGAAAAGTTCGATGTAATCATCAACTACCACAAATTTCTGCAACCTGTATTAAAGGATAAAAGATCTAAAAAAGAATGCAGCAACTTTCATTCAATAAAAGAAAGGACATAGCTGATGAAAAATCATTGTCCTAACGATCTTTCCTCGTTGTATGAAATTTCTGCATTTTTATGTCTATGAAATGTCTTTCCGATTCCCATTTTTATGATTTAATTAGCGAGATCATACTGAAAAGAATAATGACAACATTTCCACGGGTATATTTACATATGACTAAACAAAATGACTATTTTTCGTCCAAGTATTTATATAAAAACTTAATTCGTACAAATGAATTTCACAAATATTATTGTTATCGATATCATATTTGCTAGGGTGATAGTGCTATGTTGTCAGAGAGACTGAAAAAGCAAAGTTATGCATGAAAATTAATTTTGTCAGATTTGATCAACACTAACAACATATACTCGACACTGAATTTGACTGATTAATTAATAAAATATCATTACAAATATGTCAAGTGTTAACCTTCCAAGAGATAATAAGAGAAATAATGCAGCTCAGAAGCTCTTACAACAATGATATTCGGATGCGATAAAAGGTGGAAATATTTGTTAATAAAATGCAGTAAATTTCATGGAAAATGACTTTAATGAGAGCTTTTTGTGGAATTTATGAAATGAATAAACCCTCAAGAATTGTTGTACCGTTTGGGACTTTTGACAACTACATTTAAGACTTTTTTTCATTAAAAATGGCATTTAGTTGAGAGAAATTGCAATCAGATTAAAGATTGAGGCCAGATGTGTCAAAAACAAATTAATAATTATAACCCATCCATCAGGATTGATTTCACATTTCCAGTGGATTGTTATATGAAGTTATGATCTAGCAAAAGCTGAAGTATTTGTGGATTTAAAGAAAAAATTAATTTGGTTTCTGCATTACTGAAAAAAAAAGCTGATTGTCACTACGGGTTACAGGTAACTAATTAATTACCCAGTAGAACGCTTTTTGGTTTCTGAAAGAAAGAAAGTGAAAAGTTTTTTATGTTGCTTTCATACGTGTGAGAGAATATTTTTGTTTGTTTCCGATCAGTATCCAAAATAACTGCAGAAAAGTCAATTAAAATAAAAAATATTATGCTATAATAGTATTATAATGTTATTTTTTTTCATAATGCTATGTTTTATACCATTGCTAAAAATATTCTTGCTGGATAAGATTGGAATCGAGTTCATGGATGCATTCAAGATAAGTTGCTGTCAATCAGTTTTGGGAACTGATAGCAATATGATAATTGAATTGTAATTCCGCAGAATATCATTCATCAACTTCAAAATTGTTAAGCCACTTCGACCAGTCGCAGCTATTTTCATCATTAATTATCCGAATTGTATAAAGATTTTACTAATCTTACTCCCGTAAAACTCTTTTCTGCCTGTTTGATAGATTCTTTCAGTTTTAAAAGTAATTTTAAGAATTCCCCGAAAACTAGCGTTACAGCAGGATTCGCATTAATAAAATTTATGTTCTTGTTCGAAGAAATAAAACCAGCTTTTTCAGTAACATTTTTGTAACACATTGTTATGAACGATTGTAAAAGTTATTAAGGAAAGAGGAAGTAGTGAAACTTATCAGTCTGATAAAAAAGATTCTGGACATCCATAAAATATGCACAAAGATATTATTAAGATTATTTGCAATAGTTCGCAAAAAGTTTCTGGAAGAGCGAATGACTAGAACGAATCCTGAACTTGAAGTTAGCTATCTAAGTTGAAATACCAAAGTAATTAAAAGAAATTAATAAGATCACTGACTAAATAATAATTAATAAATTAATGATGTAAAAAAATGTAACAGAGCAATAGTCACTAACACTAGAAAGAAAACTTTAACTTATCAACGAAAAAATGCCGGTATGAAATTTGTGTCGCGGATTTTAATATCGCGATCTAAAAATATGAGTTGCAAATTGTAGTAAAGATATCTACGTAATTTCCGCAAATAATGCTTATACTTCGGACTCTTTGTTTCCAAATTTATGCTTCTACATATTGAAACAATTTACATCGTTCTTTGTTAGCAATCCTTACAATCATGAGGATATCTACATTGTTCTTTGTTAGCTATCATAATCATGCGGTTATCTAATAAGCTCTTTATTAGCAACTGGTGCCCATGCAAGCACCTCCTCTCCTTTGTTTCGATCATTGTCTAACATCAATGTAGATTTATAACCATACTATTGTCAATTAGGTCAGTTTTAAAATCATCCAATCCTCCGAATCAGTTTTACTCAATTGTTGCCCAAATATTTAGCTGGCATCCAACACATCTCCCTGACATCAAACTTCTCCCCCGAATAACAATTTAACCAAATCATAAAGGTTTGTTTCCAAAAACATTTTTTTGCTTCCACTACAATTTTGGTGCCACGAGCCGGGACATGTCCGACAGTATAAGAAAAGGAAGCGAATTATCGAAGTCGAGAACTCTAGAACTTCTTAAAGAAGCAAGTGAACTCGATCTGACCTCCCCGTCTCAAACACTATCACGAGGGGAACTTCAGCATCAATACGAAATTAAATTGCGAATCGTCAAGGAGAAGATCGCACATCTCGAATATTATGCTGGGTTACTCGAAACAGCTAATCAAAATTGGCTGGATAATATTCAGAGCTTGACAATAGCAACGAGGAGAAAGGAAGAGGAGACGAAATACGCCAATATGGTTGACGATCCACAAGGTATTTTAAGTTTAATCACTAGAACAAGAGAAACTATTATTACCCTTAAATTACATACTGATGAATATTGCTCGGTACTACAACATTTAAAACAAGAAGAGGTCAAAGAATCATTTCCAAAGAATAGTATGATTCACACAAATCAAGCAGAAATAAAACTTCCTCAATTACCACTAATAACGTTTAGTGGGGATCCAAAATTGTGGAGGCAATTTTGGTGTAGTTTCAAGGCAGCAGTCCATGAGCAAAGCATCCCAGATATTCAAAAGTTAAACTATCTGATATCATGTCTTAAAGGAGATGCTTTGTTATCTGTAAGAGGTTATGATATAGCGCCAGAAAACTACGATGTTATAATAGGTTTACTAAAAGAGAAATATGGTAAACCTTTCCTTATAAAGAAATCACTCTACAACGAGTTGAATACCATCAAAAAAAATGACCGAGAGTGGAAAGCAACCATAGAAGCCATGGAGAGAACATTTCGACAACTGGAAGCTATAGGTGAAAATTTAGAGCATTCAAGCATCGAAATTACAATTGAAAATAAACTACCAGCGTGGATAATTGATAAATTATACCAATTGAAAGAGGATTCGACGAGTTGGTCAGTTAAGGATATCCGGCAGTACCTGACAAAACTAGTTCTAAGAAATGAAGAAGTTGCTAGAAGTCAAGCAGACACAAGGGAGAAGAAAACAAACAAAAATAATGTTAGAGGCGAAACGTCAGCTTTCGCCACAATCAACCAAACAAAGGGAGATAATACAATCAAATCAAAAAAGGTTCCAGGAAAAATTTCTATAAATGGGAAAAGGAAACCATGCGTATTTTGCAATAAGGACCACTGGAACAATGAATGTAACATCTATCCCACTCTCAAACTCCGGATGGAACGTTTGAGAGAAATCACTGCATGTTTCAAATGTTTACGAAAAGGACATGCAACAAGTGATTGTAAAAAAGGGAAACCTTTGTGTTTCCATTGTAAAAGTCCACACAATACAGCACTGTGTCCCAACAACTACAAGGAACTCACGCAAGCAGTGGATTCCAACAAAGAAAGGTTGGGTTCAGTCACAATCGCTAACTCCATTACCGAAAAAGGAAATCAATGGAAAAAGCGAACCTTACTGTTATGTAAGGAAATAAATGTAACCAATCCAAATCGCCCAAAAATCCAACAAAAGGCTTTAATTCTATTCGATATTGGTTCTCAATTATCGTTCATATCAAAGGATTTGGCTTATCGATTGAATCTACAAGAAACTAACGAGATGGAAATAAAAATTGCTTCATTTGGTGATAAGACGCCAAAAACGTGTATCACTACTAAAACTGAAATCGGAGTAAAAATTGGAAATAAAGAAATAATCCGATTAGATGTAATAACAGTTAACCACTTGACGAATGAATTGCAAGTAGTTAATCTAAACAAAAAGGAATTGTTGATGATAGACAAACGAAATCAGTTTAGTAATTTCAAAAACAAATGGAAACAACCGGACATACTCATAGGTGCGGATCACTTCTTCAAGTTTATCCAGTTTGACCAAGCAGAGAACTTAAAATCAGGATTTTCATTGATCCATACAAAGGTTGGACCTATAATAGCTGGAAGTGGGTATATAAATGAAATACACGACAGTATTTCAGAAACCACATCAGTAAGTCCGATTTCTCAAGTCAATGCCGTCAATATTCCAGACTTAGATCACTTTTGGAAACTGGAATTAATGGGTATACAAGACAAAATAAACTCTGACAATGATGAAAAAGCATTGCAGCAATTTAAACAAACTATCACTAGGGACAAGGGAAGATATCAAGTTTGTTGGCCTTGGAAAGATTCAAAGAACAAACTAAGCGATAATTTCGGACTTTGCCTTGGAAGATTAAAGTCGTTAATTAGGAGGCTTCAAATGAAACCTCAATTACTAAGTCGATACAATCAAACTATTGAAGAACAACTCAATTCCAATATAATTGAGAAAGTGTCATCGGAAATGAATGAAGTTGGTATTATTCATTATCTGCCTCATCACGAAGTGATAACACCAAATAAAACCACGACAAATCTGAGGATAGTTTATGATGCATCAGCTCATTGTAAAGGAATGAAAAGTTTAAATGATGTTTTATATCGGGGACCAATAACACTCCCTGATTTGGTTGGAGTTTTGCTACGTTTCCGTACAATGAAAAATGTAATAATAGCAGACGTAGAAAAGGCGTTCTTGCAAATAGAATTGCATCCAACAGATAGAAACTGCACTCGATTTCTTTGGTTGAAAGACATTCGAAGTCCAGTTAACGAAGAAAACGTAAGTTGTTACCGTTTCCAACGAGTTCCATTTGGAATTGTATCATCTCCATTTTTATTGTCCGCTACACTCAATTATCATTTGGAAACTTGTAAAAGCAAAATCGCACTCGAGTTAAGGAAAAATCTCTATGTCGATAACATTATAATACCAACCAAAGGAACCAACGAAGCTCTTTCCAATTATAAGGAAATTAAAATTATATTCAATGAAGCATCAATGAATGTACGGGAATTTCTCTCTAACGATCAAGAAGTCAATGAAAAACTTCCGGTACAAGATCGAGCAGAGGTAAGTTCAATTAAAAAAATTCTAGGTCTCAATTGGTACCACAAACAAGATATCATTCAAGTAACGTTAAAACCATGGTTTGGTAAGAAATTAACTAAAAGAATTATATTGCAATTCGTAGCCTCACAATATGACCCACTAGGATTCATAGTTCCTATACTGATAAGATTCAAATTGTTTCTCCAAACTTTGTGGAAAAAGAACCTTTCATGGGATCAAACTATAAGTGAGGAAGATGAAACCACGTGGAAATTACTCACGAACGAATGGCCAAAGAAACTAAAGGATCTACCAAGATTCACAACAAATTGTTCCAAGCAAGTACAATTTCATGTTTTTACTGACGCATCAACTGCTGCATACTCAGCAGCTTTATACATTCGAACTCAAGAAAGAGAAGTATTCTTAGTGTTTGCTAAATCCCGAATTGCGCCAATTAAAGGAATGTCAATACCTCGATTAGAATTACTGGCAATACTCATCGGAGTGAGAATGGTACAATTCGTATTAAAACAAAAAGAGCTTGAGGACGTGATAACAATTTTATGGTCCGATTCTCAATGTGCGCTTCATTGGGTTCACAATAGTTCCCGTTTACTACCAACGTTCATACAAAATAGGGTAGAAGAAATACGAAAGGCGAAAATCCATTTTAGATATATCCCAAGTGAACAAAACCCAGCTGATATAGCTACAAAAGGAATCTCTCCGAATAAACTAAAAGGATATGATCTTTGGTGGAAAGGACCAAAGTGGTTAACAGAAAACGAATCAAAATGGCCACAGTGGAAATACAATTACAATGAGGATTACCAGGATGAAGAAATTGTGGCCCACATCACAGAACCAATTATCATAAACAAACATTTCGGAATCTTAGATGCTAGTCGTTTTAGCAAATGGTCAAGATTAATAAGAACAACTGGTTGGGTTCTGAAATTCATAAGATTAACAATGAAAAGGGAAATTCCTTGGCTAAAGATGGCAACGAAAGAAAAGAATATATTGACAACACAGGATTACGAGTTGTCAGAAATTGTGCTATTCAAACAAGCACAGTCAGAAGGAGTTACCAAAGATGAAATAATCAAATGGAATTTGTTCTATGATAACGAACTATGGAGATACAAAAGCCGCGTAGTTAACTCTGAAATGAAAGAGAGTAACTTACACCCAATATATCTCCCGAGACACAACACCATAACTGAACTCTTTATTCAGCAACGACATGAACAACTGTATCATGCTGGAATTGCTCATACACTCTCAAATCTGAGATCGACGATATGGATCCCAAAAGGTAGAACGGAAGTCAAACGAATCTTGAATAAGTGCATGAAGTGCAGACGCTGGACAACTAAACCATTCAAATTACCAACTATGGCTGATCTTCCAGCATCTCGGACCACAAGATCAAGACCCTTTGCGCGAGTAGGACTAGACTATTTAGGTCCTGTGAATATCAGGAGTGATAATGGGCTAACAAAAAGATGGGTAGCACTATTCACATGTTTCACAACAAGAGCTGTACATCTAGAAGTAGTAGAAACTCTTTCAGCCGAAAGCTTTTTACATGTTTTCAGAAGATTTACAGCAAGACGAGGCTTTCCAGAATTAATCTTAAGCGACAACGCTGGTCAATTCCAGTTAATTTTTAAAATCATTGTGAAACAACAATTAAATGAATTCCTAGCGGAAAGGAAAATGATCTGGAAAAATATAATACCAAAGGCGCCTTGGAACGGAGGAGTATATGAGCGACTTATTGGGTTAACAAAAAGGGCAATGAAAAGAGCCATCGGCAGAAAGTTATTATGGGAACGGGAATTGATTACGCTAGTAGCGGAAGTGGAAAGTATTTTGAATACTCGACCACTAACTTACGTAAATTTTGATGATTGTATCATATTGCGTCCAATTGACTTTATACTACCGAATGCGCATCTAATCATGCCTGCTAAAAACAAGAATGAAATGGATGATTTTATCCCTCATAAATTGGATTCGAGAGAAAAACTCATTCAATACTGGTCAAATACACTAAAGGCCCTCGATGCCTTCTGGGAAATATGGAAAGAGGAATATTTAAATACTCTTAAAGAAAGAGCACAAAGGGAACACTCTTCTCCGAGAGATGTAGTAAAAAGAACTCCCCACGAGGGAGAGATTGTGTTACTAAATGAACCAGAAATTCCCCGTGGCATGTGGAAAATAGCCAGAATAAGAGAAATCAAAACAGGAAAGGATGGAGAAGTGAGAAGTGTCTCGATAGAATTACCGAAAGGAAAAATACTCAACAGACCGGTGAATATGTTATACCCACTGGAAGTCAAAGGTGAGGAAATTGACCCTCAACCAACAATGTTTAACAAATCAGTGCAAAATGTCAATGAACAAGAACCAATTGCTCTACGAACTAGAAGCGCTATAAGGCGAAGCAATCAACCAAAGCTGTCCAACGAACTAAAGCATTTAGCTCCTTCGGTCGGGAGTGTCGCGGATTTTAATATCGCGATCTAAAAATATGAGTTGCAAATTGTAGTAAAGATATCTACGTAATTTCCGCAAATAATGCTTATACTTCGGACTCTTTGTTTCCAAATTTATGCTTCTACATATTGAAACAATTTACATCGTTCTTTGTTAGCAATCCTTACAATCATGAGGATATCTACATTGTTCTTTGTTAGCTATCATAATCATGCGGTTATCTAATAAGCTCTTTATTAGCAACTGGTGCCCATGCAAGCACCTCCTCTCCTTTGTTTCGATCATTGTCTAACATCAATGTAGATTTATAACCATACTATTGTCAATTAGGTCAGTTTTAAAATCATCCAATCCTCCGAATCAGTTTTACTCAATTGTTGCCCAAATATTTAGCTGGCATCCAACACATCTCCCTGACATCAAACTTCTCCCCCGAATAACAATTTAACCAAATCATAAAGGTTTGTTTCCAAAAACATTTTTTTGCTTCCACTACAATTTGTTCGAAAATGTTTAACAACATGAATAACATATCAGAAGTATTTACTGCCGTAAGCTAATTCGATAGGCATTCATGTCTGTATGTATCATTTTTACCTAAATTTATTGAATGAAAGGTTCATTCTATATTACGAAACAGTAATAGATAAGATGACTGGAATCAAAGTAACAAGATAGCTCCTTCTTAAAATCTTTTTAGAAATATTCTCTCATCTCTTTAGTAATGTCAGCAGAAACTTTTGTTTTGTTATGAACAAGGAAATGAATCACTGATAAAAAACCGATATCATTTTTTTACTTGATTCGGAACCAAAAACGAATGAAAGCTTATAAACCATGACTAAAAGAGAATTTATAAATAATTAGTTCAAATCAATAACAAACTAACCGTTATTAGTTGTTTTAATTGAGAATGGTAACAACACGGCTGTTAAGAAATACATGAAAATAATCATATATCCACGACACTACTGATGTTTTGGGTTAAAAATGATTCGTTGCAATTGAAAACTTTTTATGTAAGCAGGAAGTTTCTTCTTTTTTTAACAACGACGAAATTATTTTATTAAATGATTTCATACATATTCTCCAATCATCATGATAATGCGCTAATCTTGTTGTACTTCGTTCGTGCTGTACTTTTTTCCTTTATTGCAGTAATCCTAATTATCTCTGGAAAGAAAATTAAAATTACCTGTTCATCCTTTTGACCAAACCAGATTATTAAATTCCATTACAACTATTCTATGTAATTTTACAATAACAAAGAATTCGCTTCAATTACAAATCTAAACCCGTGGAAGATTTTATCGAAAAGGGGTTGGCTAAGTAGAAGAACTATAAATTGAAAGCAAAGTGACTGAAAATGATCTTTGGTATGTAAGAAATAAAATATCGCTGGAAGAATGTAAGCAGATGAAAGTGTCAGGGAAATTGGTTGGATCAATCAGGAGAGCAAAGAAATTACATCTTCTCATCGCATCCCTAAAAATAAAATAAATTGTATCAGGTAGACAATGGGCTTCTCACGTGTTTGTAAAATTCAATTGTATTATCAAGCTCGCTTTATCAGGAAAATCCAACAAGTAATTCTTTCAATTGTTTTTCATTTTCGAGAAATGACTCGATATAATCAGTTTGTCTGTCTTAGTTCGAGTTATTTGTTATCAAGATTCTAAATTGTTTATTCTGATATTTTCAGGTATCCCATTAATAGTAACAGGTTGAACTGAATGGAAGTTTTTAAATCTTAAACTTGGTACATCTTCAGATTTAAGGTTCAAAATTCAGTCCATATCATTTATACATGTTTATATAATCATATAATGGATAGCTTCAGTTCTTGAATGGAAAGAGTTTCACGAATTCGATAAATTCTGAAAATTCTTGGATCTTAAACTAATCAGTTATGGTCTTGATTATCATTAACAGCATTGGACGTATGTGTTATTTCTTCATTATGTTCGAAGAAATGAGATAACATATCTTAACATTTTGAGCAAAGCCATTTCCTTATCTTTTTAATTTTTTGTTTGGAAGAATATCAACTTTTAGATGACTAATAAGTATTTCTTTTTAGGCTATTTTACTGAACTGGTTTCAGAGAACACTTCTTGTTGTGCTTCTTAAGCCTTTGGAATGCTTTTAAGCAAGACTTGCACATAGGAATTTTACCTAAGCCGCTTATAGCATGATTACTTTATCAAAAAATAAAAAATTTAACGCTAAGAAAGGCATTTCTTGCATTTATCTCAGTGTTTCGAATCAGCTGATGAAGTTTTCGATGATTTGTCAACAAATTTTTTTCCTCTCAAAACATTTTCCAGTTAAGTTTGTATCATATCCAACAAAAATAATTTCAAAAGTAATTGATCCAAAGTTTCCTTAGCTTCTTAACATGTAACGCCCTTATTATGCTTAATTTTATATAAGAAATTTACAAATTAAGAAAGGATTTCTCATAAATATTAATGTTTATTATTTACCGTGCTTTATAATTTGAATTGGACTAATTCTGGATTCACCAACTATATGGTCCTATTTTTTCAGATAATAATAAAAAGCAAAGCACTTATGCTGAAATTAATGAAGCATACAGTCTAGTACGGTTCCTAACAAATAAAAATTATTAGAAAAAGGTACATAAAAGAGCTAATATGATTTCTAATAAATGAAAGATCCTTGAAGTAACAGAAGCATTAACTATAAAATGTAAAATTCACACAATGACATAATTAGTATTTTGTGAAGCTTATGAAGCGTATGTGAGATTAAGCGAAAAAGCATATAAATAGTACTAAACTTCAACACTTCAGACATTTGAAAAAAAAAATGACGGAAATGATTAAAATGGCATAAATAAAGCTGTAAAAATGATAAATAACTATAGCTGTTTGCCTCATGTATAATAATAATATGTGTTTGCCTCATGTATAATAATAATATGTATGAATAACTTCTTATATAAACCCTCAGCAGAAAAAAATAAAGATGAATTGTAATAAAAAGTGAAAAAAAATGTTTAATTGCATAAATATCATCATAAAGTTATAATTTTAAGCCAAAAAAAAAATAGTAATACAAGAGACAAAGTTTAATTAATTATGATAATGCTAACAATTGACATTTGCTAAAAGAAAAGTTTTAAGTTTAAAACATCTGCAATATAGTGATGAAACCATGCACATGCATATGAGTTCGGTAATGTGAACTCACCGGTCTTAAGTAAATGGGAAAATAGCATTCATAAATCTATTTTTTGATTATATTGATGTTTAACCTTTTATTTATCGCACAAAGTTGTGTGTGTGTGTGTTTTTTTTTTTTCAAGAAAATATATTATATATGTATATATTTAACAATAAATAAAATAAAATATACATTAATGTATATTAATGTATATATGAACTTCAAAAACGGATAAGTCGAAAAGAAGAGAATTAAGCTACATTAAATGCTTAAGGTAACACTATTATGAATTACCTACTTTATGCAGTTCTAATGTCTGATAAAGTTCAATTGAACTATCAGGTAAATAGCAATACTATATATTATAAATTATCCAAAAATCGCTAGTTCAATTTTCCCGTGCTTTTTAATGCTAATAAAATTTAAATAATACAAATCATTTCTTTATCATTTATTGGTAAAAATCACTGCTTATATGAAGTTTTTTTTAATTTGTATGATAGCATAATAAACGGAAAACATTTCTGAACCATTAATTTATACATGAATATAATAATATCAGAAATGATTGGTTTTATGCTATTTAGCTATTACTACTATTAGACATTTCACAGATAGAATACCTTTTTCTGCAACAAATAAAATGAAAATTTTTGAGAAATTTGCAAATCGTAGTAAAATAAATCTTCATATTTCATATGTGAGTGCATTGGAGCAAGGCGACATATTACTATCCTTGAAATGCGTAAGATGCAGCAGCAGCAGTATTTTTTTTTAAAGCAATGTCCTTTTAATTTGACGAGAGGAAAACCGCATTAAAAGTTGTTAGTTGTCGTATTAGTGTACTATCAATCTGTCAGGAAGTTAATTCCTTTTGCTTATGAACCCATCGTCCAGTGACGCGCAAAACCAGAATAGAGGCGGCTGAGTGTGCTACTGCTTGGTGAATTTGTTGTTGGATAAGCCTGAAAGATGCATTCCGTATTATTGACATATACATTGGAACCTGTATCCTAACTGGGACATGAATGCTTATCCAGCTGTTTCTTTGTTCATCAAACAATTCCAATTAAACTTGCACACTTCAAAGAGATTTAGTTAATTCATCTGAAATTATCAAGTTTCCTTTTCTTTTTAAAATTCTACATTTAATTCTACATTTTTGATACAGAAAATAATTTGTGCAACGCATTATCATTATGGTGATGGTTAGAAACACACTATAAGTTTACGTTAGCTAACCAAACAAGTTACGTGAACATTAAGGATTGTTTCCCAATGTTATCATTTTAATTTTTCAAATTGACAAAATACACCGGATCAGTAACAAAAGAGTACACATTCGAATAATTGCAACGAATTCCAAAACATATAAGCAGAAGTACTAAAAAATATGACCAATATAACGAGCATTCGACAATACTCGGAGATACAAATGGAAAATGGCGTTCAGGATTATGAGCCTATCTAATTGGTATAAATGACTTCTATGTACGGTAAATCATCAGATGTACCCTGTTTAAAAACGCGGGTAGTTGTGAGTGTAGATAGAATAGGTCCCCGTGCCACCACGGATTGATGAATAAGAATTGGTGCGAAGCAGATCCATCTGCCTACAAGCTTGGTCCAGTTTATGCGATAGGGTTTTGTATTTGGCTTTCATCTAAAAAATTTACAAATTCCAGAAATGGTGATATACACATACAGTTTTGGGTAATTTCCCTGATATATAAGTCAGGTGTACCAATGTCTGCAGTCTTTTTTAAGGATTAATCGATTTAAAAAATGACTTTTGATCATTTATAGATTAAATCTAATAATTATGATACTGATCTCAAATTTAGAACTTGTCATGAAGCACGGATGGAGCTCACCCTTTCCCTGGCAAGTCTTTCACGAGACAAACTCCTCTGCAAGTCCGCAATTCTGCTCTGAAAACAATAATCCACATTGAAAATTGATAAAGCAGTGCATCACATCACATCCCTTAGTTCGAGCGTTGGCGCCACAGGAACGTACGGTTATTATTACTGATAAAAAGTTAATTTGTTACATGTTATGAAATTTCACGTGTATTATACATTTATTAGATGATAACAATGATTATGAGTAATATAAAAACATTCAAATAAATGGGATATCTTTACATGCCATGGATTTCATCACAAACTGCTAATTTTAATTTTACAGGAAGGGATACCCCGATTATTCTCCATACAATTCTCGTATCTCCATGAAATAATTGAAACTGTAGAAATGATCTACATTTGGTAAGAAAGCAGGCTTGAAAACTCTTGAAACATTAAAATTAATTTGATTTCAATACCTAAAGACGAATAAACGAAATACTCAGTCATGCTTTCACTCATCTGAAATTGTTAATTACTATACTAACATTTAGTATCATTAGCAAATAACTATCAAAAAACAACTAAGATTGCATGGTTACTCTATCTATTACCAATAATCAGTTTCTTTCATGTTTAAATTTTATTGATGTCTGTTATTCAACGATTAGGTTTTAATTCAAGGGTTTGAAAATTTTAAAAAGTTTTATGTTGAAACACTCCAGAATCTTACCCAATAATGATACATTTTATAATATAATGAGTGCATCCTTGTGAACTTAGTCAAATTGTTTGACTTACTAGATCTGTTATCAAAATGTTTTTCTTTCAATTTTTAGTGCAAAAAAAAAAAAAAAAAAAACATGAAGAAAATTGAATTTTCTGGAAATAAGGATAAGAACAGGCAGCATTCTCGCAATTGTTTTAGTTTTTGTCAGTAAGCAAAGCATTAGATGTTACAAGCTCACCTCGTACAGACTCTGAGACACTGGTATCGGATTATAAATATATGGATTATTATAAAGAACTGAATGACGTTGACGCGATAACGGACTGTTGTAGGCCTACAAGCAAAGCTACTACGAAAAATGTAATTTGTATTTTGAAACCATCTAAATTTGACCTCTTTTTAACTGAAAGTACATAATAAGTTACCATATGAAATCAACAAAAATGTTTTAAAACACTTCGATTGAATATTGTTTTGCTTCAAATATTTCTAACAATACTCAAATTGTCTTCTTCTTCAGAAATTTATCAGGAAATCCAAATGTAAGACTAGAATAAATTAAATCATAAGGAGCGTTGAATTGGACTAAAGTTCTGCTAAGACTTCCAGAAACGATATTTCACCTTACTCTGGAAAATAATCTTATGAAAAACCAAGGACAAGAGAATCTCTTAGAAGTAAATTCTCCGTTTAGAAATTTTTTAGAAGTTAGATATGTACATAAGAAGAATACACAGTAACTGATGGTCACAATAGATTAATAAAAATTATTTTAAACAACGAACTCTGTATCCATTGATAGGAGTATATTCTTGCGGCAAATAAGGTCGTGACGGCGAACGATACTTGACGTAAGTACTTGGGAACCCGTACTCAGTGTTACGATTCAAATCGCGTACATAGCTATCCACTCGTGACAAACGTTCCATATCATAGAACATGTCAACATTCGAGCGTGAGCTAAAAGCAAATACGATTTTCTGATCGCCAACCTAAATTTGAGGCTATGGAAAGCAGTTGCTTCCGTCGGTCTCTCACTAAGCTCGAAGAAGCAAACCTTGCTCGGCTTAATCCATCAAAATTTGAGAAACGGCTTGGACTCCTTGCAAGTTCATATTGTTTTTGTCCGCTATATTCCATGAAGGAAATAAATGAACCAGACCGTGATGAAGAGTGGTATACAGACGACAATGGTGGTGTCGAATAATCACGAGTTCGAAGTGGTGGCGTCGCATAGTTTGAAGTATAACTAAATTTGATTAGCAGTAATTTCATTCCAATCCCAGAGCCAAAATTTCAAGAAGTTCTGGTTTCTAATCATTTTGATGAGCAATGTGATAGCAATATAAATTTCCTTTAGACAGTCATGCTATGGTAGAAGCGTGACCGTGTCGACCGTGCGATTCCAGCAATACCGGAATGTGCGATGTAGTAAGAAACTGGACAATATGAAACTTCCTTTGTAATTTTTGTAATCTAGAAAGTGAATGTACCGGTAATAATTGCTTGTCGAACGCTTTGAGCGAAGCGCATTTCTCAACTCTCGAGAGCGGCTGCGCGAGCGCTCAAGAAGACGATTCACTGAGTACAAATCGCTTGAAAATGGACCTGAAATATAGACTGCTCTATTCATAGTTATGTAAATGTTACGAAATATTCTCATGGTTCTTGATGTACCCATTAATTTATTGTCTGTTTGCTAAAAATAGGCAAATTCTATGAGATTGTCCTTACCGATTGATTTATTTATTGTCAATCTAGATATCATTACAGTGTGTTAGATAATAAGTCAAAGGATTAAGAACAAATCATTTACAAGTCTATTCACAAATTCTAGCAAAGTCTTCTTAGCTTTCCCCATCTGGAGAGAAAATGAAAATATCTAAATTTTCTATTCATTAAATTGATTCGAGGCTAGATACTTGAAGGTTAAAATTTTATTCTTAAATATTAATCGCTCTCAAAAATTACATATCAAATTTTGGCTGCATATTATTTACAGATAAATAGCCTAACAAGCGTGAAGTGCAATCTTTAAAAAAAAAAAAAAGAACAGAAACAAACCCGAATTAACAGTGTCATCAAATATTGAAGTATAAATAGATTTAGGCTTATAAGCCGAAGCGGCAGTGTAATCGTTTCGATATTTTTGCGCAGCATTTTGTACCCATGGACTAACTGGCGAGTACGCTTTTTTCTCGACTGGTATATAGGATGAAAATGATAAATAATTTGGCATACGAGGAGGAGGGCCTCTCTGTCGATGTGTATCCTAGTGAAACGTTTCTGGATGAAAATTTTAAACGAAGTTTAAGTTAATGAAGTAATACATAAAAAGTAGATGTTATCATTTTCAAATACCAGAATTTTCACATCTCGAACATTATCTTATGCTTTAAACTTCAATTGCAAATAAATTTTTTTTTTCGCTATTTCTTATTTTTAGTAACCAATGATAAAAAACCAATCATTTGACTCGTAAACTTTCTCGAAATAGCATTCGTAATATGCATAAAAGTTTAAAATGAGAAATAAATTATCCAACTCAACGAATAAAATTGAAGTTGAGATCAAACCAACTACAATCACTTGAAGATTAGCAAAATCATTAAAATTAAACGGCATTATTTAAAATATTAGGATCTATTACATACTTGATCATATGATTTGTATTTACTTTCTCGATTTTCTCGATTTGTATCTCTCCTCACCGGTGATGGTGAACGCCTACGTGGAGGAGATGAAATAATTTGTCTTGCTGGTGGTAAAGATTCTCGCTGTAATTCAACATCAGTGAAGTTCAAATTTTCAACTATATAAGTCTTGCAAAACTCATGTTGAAACATGCATAAATGCGCTTCCACACTGCAAAACATTGTATTGCTACTGCATCTCAAAAATCTTGTTCGCTCTAAAAAGCTATCTTTCCTACTATTCTAATTACTGCTAAAAGTTTACTTCATTAACAGCAGCATGTTCTTCTTCTTTGGCGTATTTTTCCTCTTCAGGCACTTTTTTCTCTTCATTTTCGACATCTTCGGCAGTAGCGTCTTCAAAAGGAGCCTATAATACAAGTACAAAATTTCTTCTGAAAAGTTATATAATTGCACTATAATTTTGTTATTTCAAAAATTCAATTTTATCATTTGGAAGCAAACCTCGTCATTTATTTTTCCAGTTGGTGATTCAGCAATAATTTTAGCTTCTTTTGCTTCAACTACAGTTTCCTCAGTAGCCGATTTAGGCTCAACAATCGGTTCAAGCTCTGGTTCTATTTTTGCTTCATTTGATTCAACTCTATAATATCTAATGATAAACAAAGCAGTGAAATGTTCACCACATTTAATTAAACTTGCTTTTGGTAACAATAATATAATAATAAGTGAAGTGATAAGAGACTACGTCAACCAACGTCGCAACATAGTATAGCTAGTTTAGAAAAAATAAAAAGTAAAATAAATATAAAATGGCAAAACATGCAAAGCCTTCAATAAACTGACAGTTTCATTATAAACATTTTATGCAATTATTTTGCTTACCAGGCTTTTTTAGGTGAATGAAAATTGCTAGGAAGCAAAATTTAAAAAATTTACAGTAATTTTGAATTCCAGAAAGCAATCATTTAGAACAAGCTTGAAAGTAACTGCAATTAGGAACTACATTTTGAAATCTAAGATTTTATAGAAGTTTTGAAGAAGAAATCAAGAAATGAAAGATGCAAACTTGGCTATTTTTGCTTTTCCCGCTCTCTCTGATTGTGGTGCTGCTGCTAATTCAGGGGAAAATTCCGTTGTTTCACTATTTTCTTCAACACTTTTCATTTTTGAAGCCTTTCGTGACGGGGCCTTTTCATCCATTTGTGATGATATTTTTCGAGGGAGAACTCTTTCCTGTGCTATTGATGATTTCTTGGAAGCTATTTTTTCTTCCTCGACGACTGATGTCTTCCGCGATGAAATTTTTTCCTCACTTTCTGACGTTTTTCTAGATGGAGTTTTTGCTTCTTGAATTACTGATGATTTTCTTGATGGTATTTTCTTTTCTTTAACTTCTGAAGACTTTCTTGATTGAAGTTTCTCTTCTTCAGCAGCGGATGTTTTTCGAGATAGAGCTTTTTCTTCCATGGCTGAAACTTTTCTTGAAGACCTATCTTGTCCTTCTCCTTCCATAGCTGAAACTTTTCTCGAAGATACTTCGTCCTCCATTGCCGATGTTTTACGTGAAGAATTTTTTTCTTCCGTAGTAAACTTTTTTTGTGACAAAACTTTATCGTCGGTGATAGATGTTTTGGAAACTGGTTTGTCTTCATCAAATGTAAACTCCTGTTCAGTCATCAGTGGTGTCGCCATAGGTCCATCACTTGTTTCTTCGAATTTTAAACTCGACGTATGAGAGCTCAAATAAAATCATCTCGCAAAATAAGCAAACAAATGATTAAGCTTATGCAATTAGTGTATAAAAGAATTTTTTTAGGAAGAGGGTGAAAAAAGAAAACTTTCATGCTATATTCTTGTCCAAAATGATATAATTGAAATCTGGAGATAAAGAATTCATAAAGTTAAAGATCAATTAAGCATTAAAAAGTTGCAAAAAAATGATAAATAGAGGATAGTTAAGCAGAAATGTAAATTGAAGAGCTTAGTATGGAGCAGACAATTAATCTACCTGTGGATTGTTTCAGATTTTTCTTCTGGTAGTAGAGCTGATACAAAACTGTTTTCCTCTGAAATTTGAATATTTTTTTATTAATATATCTATTCTTACTTGACACTGTTTTGTTCGTTAGTGCTCTCTGTTGTCATTCACTCAGTATTTTCATGAGATACACCAATGCAACAAATTATGCAGTTGAAAAACCTAATATGCGTACACGCAAATCTTATAGAAAATACCAAATTATAATCTTTAACATACACATACATCATAAGACTTATCACCACCTATGATCGATCATGCAACCTTTCTCATAAATAATTCCAGCGAAAAAAAAGTAATAAGTTGCATGTGTGTCCACAACTTCATGATAAAATGATTAGAATTCGCAAGTTTAGAAATTTGAAAGGAGCTTAGCGCTATTCACGAGCAAACATTAATAATGGAGCAGCTACAAAGAGATTGCATGATCATTAAAGAACGATTACACAAATTTTATACTAGTCAAAAACTTTAATCAAAAACTTCTCCTATGAAATTCAAACTTTGCATTGTAAATAAACATTGGAAGAAATAAGGTTGTCAAAGATATATTATGATTGAAATCATGAATTAATTCTCTTGTAAACAGAGAAAAAGTGAGAAATTTATGAGAATCTGAATTTAAAACTGTAGTCTGGATAATTGTCAAAACACGAAAAGAAATAATGTCCATGAAAATTAAACAGGTTTAGACGATTTTGCCATATGCACTAAAGGTGTAGGAAATGATCCAATCACTAAGTGATTTAGTTATGCAAGATAGACTTTATGATGTGCTTAATGATTTAATTTAAACATACGTTACAAAATAACTTTTAACATATACGAAAGGATAATAATATTTTGTAACATATCTTACCTGCTTCGTTACCGCATTCCATAGGTTGCTGTTGTTCGTTCGGAAGTTCTACATTACTAGGCTCATTTCGTTCGTTATTTAAGTCTTCTTTTTTAATCTCTTCTGCTGCTGCTTCCGATAATTCATCCATAATGGCTTCAGATTCGTTGGTAGCCAAACTCTGCAATTTGGTTTTAGATTCATTTTCATTTTTCAAAATATTTCATCTATTTCCTATTGTTAAGAAGGCTTGTCAGTTTTTTTAAATGATTTTTTCACTTCATATGAAGAAAAATTTGACATATATCACAACATTAAAAAGCTTTTCTTTTTTTTTTCTTTTATAAGGACAAATGCATTTCAGTTAATTACATTTGACAGTAAGTATTAATAGAACGCAACAAGTTTATTCAGAAAACATATTATTAAAGGAAAATTAATTGCACATGATATAATTGTGGAAATTCTACGAATTAATTTTATTAATTGAAAGATTATTTTGTGAGACAAAGAAAGCTGACAATTCAAACTCAACAGATTTACACATGAAGAAATTCCTGAAATTTTGATTTAGAATTCTTCATGATTTAACAGATTATCACAAAAGCTAAATTGCTAAAATAAAGTGTTGCAGTAAGTTAGATGACAGAAGCACGTCACTTTGCACAGTTATGGATTCCATACAATGATACCTGCTCAGTGACAACCTCCTGTATGACTTCAGTGACCTCGAGAGGTTCCGTATGTTTTAATTGATCTTGAACTTGTTCCACTTCGGGTTCAGTTTCTTTCAGTCCTTCAACTTCTAATTCTTCAGATTCTTCTTCAGGTGCAGCAGGATTTTGCTCTGTTAATAACTCTTTAGCTTTGTCATCATTCTGAGGTGCTTCAACATTAACATCTGTCGCCTCGTCTGTTGGTACTACTTTTTCCTCTAACATTGTTTCAGCTTCATGAAGTTCTTGTGGTATTTCAACTTCAGAACCTATAGCTATTCTTTCTTCCTCTATTGGTGCTTCTGTTTCCGTGATTGGTGCAATCTCTACATTATCAGTTTCCGATTTGACAAATAATTCAGCTTCTTGTTCTACAAGTGCCGATGTTTCTACGGCTTGCTGAAAACAAGGCTATAATGCAAGATGACGTTCATTATAAATTTGTATTTGCACTTCAAATACTGCTTTAACTGTGATTCTTTGATTGATAATCCCGAAAGAAAAAACGATTATAGATTTTCAATAATTAAACTTTAACAGGAATCAAGCTCTATTGTTGAACTTTAGCTAATGCCTTCGCCATATCAGCAATGTATGAATTGCAACCCAAATTTCAATTTCAAACAGTTAACTGATTCTTTTAAAGAAAAACACTGTTTTCTGTCAATGAACGATCAGTCGAAAAATAATTTAGCAAAGATAAAGAAATTGAATAATTCTTTCTTATGAAATAAATTGGTAACTCTTCCGGCATTTTTTTTTCTTCACATTCCTTTAATTGTTTTAATAATAGGGGTTGTTTGAAGTGTTATCGAAAGTTATCGGTGTGCAACAATTAGCCATCGCAGTGTATGCACAATAACAAACAGATATTTTCAGAATATTTCTACCAACATTCTCAGTGTTATTGGAATCATCGAGTAGAGACTAGTCCAGCAAATTGAACAAGTTTTTGATCCTCCAAAACTACTAGTTATATTAATCACGCATTTTTCTAACCCCCCTAAAAAAAAGATAAACGGATAGGAAAAGCGTTGATTTTACGAAAAATAATCAAGATAGAAAAGAAAGCTAATGCAAGTTTTATAGGAGTTTTTATTGAAAATGAATGAGTTAAAATATCAGTATATCAACACAGTTACTTGATTTACCAGTTATTTGACTAGTTCTTACCTAGTTAAGGCCGATCATAAGATAGTTAATAATTCTGAAATAATTCATGTATCAAGTCATTTCGCACGAAAAGTAATGTTAAAATCCTTAACAGCATGAGAGCATGAATTGAAAATTTTGTTCTGCAAGGTTTTATCAGATGCAACAATTGAAAACAGATTTTGAAGTTTTGAAAGCCATCAATTTGTAAGTATCTTAGTAGGATAAAATGAAAAAGATCAATTTGAAGAGTTCTAAAGATGGGCAGTATCGACAAGAACAATATTAAATATTGATAAAGATATTTTCTGGTTCCTATCAGTAATTGGCATGTGAAATAAGCATACAAACGTCGAGTTTATGATTCTGATCTTTAGAAATCATAATAACAAAAGGCAATGATTACAATGAATCTTCTTCACTACTGAAATTTGAAGATTTTAGAAAAACAGGATAAGTAACACAAAATGAGTAGTTGGAAAGATAGAAAAAGTTGATATACCTCTTCACTGGTTGGTAGTTCGTCAATACTATCCATTGAAGTAGCCATTACATCTGCATTATCCGTACCGGTTATATCAGGTACCTGCAGTGATATAAAACACAGCTTCAAGTACGTCATTAAAATTTTTAATAGAAAAAAATGATGATCGTAATTGTGATTATATCTTATTATTTCTTTTTTTCTACAAAAGATTCTGTTCATCTATTTAACAAACTGAAACATATTTCTTTTTGCCTTCCTCAGAGCCTCAATTCAACTCCTTTTTTATATTGTGAAAGTGAAATATAACTGATTATGCATATTGTTTGAACAGCTAACCATTACAGAGACTAATGTTTCTTTATGAGCATTAAATTATGTGGATTGTAAAAATTGTACATTTACAGTTTACACTAAAAAATATTTTTTTAAATCACATCAATTTTTTTTTTTTTTTTTTTTAAGTCTTGTCCATTTTTGATTGCATAAAGTAAACTGATGTATATATTATATGTAAAAATTGTACCTCATTTGCAACTTTGATTTAATCGCAATACAAGTCATACTATCAAATCAAAAAAGCAATAGCTATACATTTGTGTATTTTATCAAAAATGATAGACAAAAGAACTAAGAGAAATTTCTAAGAAGAACGAAATCAGCTTTTTGCCAACGTAGCATTGTAGCATTGCATGGGGTGACATTTTGCTAAAAACACGTCAGTTGTTGATTACCTGTCCTACCAATAGATCTCAGTGATCAACGTGCGTTCATATTTCATCCTCTTTCTTATAAAAGCAATCTCAAGATTGGTAGTTTGGAAATAGACACCAACAATCAGTGAAGCATATATTTCAAATATTATTTCTTAGTAAAATAAACATCTATTGCTTTACTGAATATGAGTACTGAAGAAATAAATTGGAAAAAACTTTAGAAAAATCTATTTTTTATTCAACTAAGATTGTCTCATACAATATATTTATTTATTTATTTACTTAATTTATTTAATTAATTTTTTTGTATTATTTAATTATTTATTTATGACTAGAGCTATCTCATAGTTTTCATGATATACCAGAATGAGAAAGAAAAATAGAAATCAAGCAGTAATAATATTAACGAGTTAATGGGACTCCATTATATACAAAAATAAATTTGACGATAATGCTATGTATTCTCAGATGCAACTTATTATAAATTGTATAAGTGTATCAGATGGGATGAAAGAATACAAAACATAAGTGACAAGTGATATTTTGATTGAATTCAAGATCTGGATTACTGAATATAAATGTTAAAGACTGCATCTCCTCCTCTATTTAATGCTTTTTCTCTTATTACTTAGTATAGCTTTAAGCGCATCGCCAAAGTTGATAAGTTAAACAATTCTGACTTTTTGACATGATAGTTTATAAAAGAAAGCACGAATTGGAAAGTTTTATAATAAGGCAACAATTTAATAAAAGTTAAGAAGCTACTCTCATTTATTACTCACTTGGAACTAAACATTTTACACAACTGTTGATCTAAGCACAATATGTTCAGTGGATTTTATGAAATGGCTTTGTTAAATTATGGATGGAACTATTAGTGGAAAATTTAGTACAACGAATAAATCCGAAAGTCGGAGGAGATTTCTACAAATCGTCCTCATACAATGATGTATAGAGTATTTTGTTCAAAATCTATCTGGTATTCATTTTAAAGGTAGCAGGGATGCCATCTGATGATGAAAAGTAATTTTTTTGAGAGAATTAACATAATATTAAGAATAGCTTGTCGATGATGCTTAAAATGTTATTAAAACTATAATTTGGAAAGGAAAATTAAGAAATGGCGGAGATAGCTTAAGTACTGATGAGAATAAATAGCTGCTAAAAGTAAAAAATGATAACAAATAAACGTAGTTGTCTAAGGATTGAACTTAGCAAGACTATGAAAGCTCGAAAGTGCAAGATATCCTCAACACGTTATACGAATTAACGCGTTAACCACCAAAATAATGTTTTTTGTGTATTTTAAAATGCCATTAGTTTGACTTATACATAGAGAGAATGAAAAATATGAAATATGACAAGTAAATTGTAAATACTCATGAAGTCCATGCCATTTATTAGAAACTAAATAATATCTGATTTGGCTTATTTTAAAATAAGATAATTTGAAATTTCTCTCCAAAATTTTGTTTATTCCTCCATAATTCTTTTATGCTCTAATTTCAATTAATTTATGCTGTAATTTCAATTTTCTAATTTCAATGTATGTTCTTGTAAATTTACCTAAGATTTATTTTAATGATTGTAGATGATGGTAGTAAATGAATAACAAGCAGAAGTAAAAGCCACCTGTTGTAAAAAAGGATTAAAAATGCTCTGAAATAAAAGTTACTAAACATTGTCTGCAGTTCATATCAATATTTTTGTGAGTATGTTATGGGAAAGCTATGGGAGTAATACCTGATCCTCAGTTCTATCCTCAATTACTTGCTCTTCCACTGCTTCGTCTCCCGCCAGATGAATTGGCTTTTCCTTCTTGATTTCCGCCTCATCTAGAATATATCAAAAGCAGTGAAACTTTAAAAAAAATTACAAGTATTAAAATAACTTAATAACTGGAAAAGCTACCCTTAGTTCAATGAAAATATAATTTGAAGAAATAATATATCATTCATACTGATTTCATTGTGGTCGAGGTCATATTTAGCCTCGACCTTTTCCACAGCTTGCTCCATTACTTCCATATTATTTAACTTATTACTTTCTTGCTGTTCTTCTGATCTCGGTCCTTCTTCTATCGCTTTTATCTAAATAGATAGAATTTTTCTATACACTTCAGTTCAACTGTTCTTTTTTTGCTGCAAATAAATTCCTTCCATTATTCTACTTTCACAGCCACTACTTAATGATAAAAGTGAAATTGCTGCTAGAATTACCAATATTACGAATCAATGAACTAATTACATTCTGATTTAATTAACCTGTTTTAAGCATCCTTCTATTTATTTCACCTGTTTCCTCGCAACACACAAAATACATACCTCATTGGACTGATCAATCTTCGTTTCTTCTAACAATATTTCACTACCAGTGCTACCAACAACGGTTACAACTTGAGAATTATCAGTATTCAATTGTTCATCATTGAGAACGTCATTGTCACTCATAACCTTAGTTTTCATGTCATCTGTACCTGTACCATTCACTCTAAAATTATATGGTTCACTAGCGAAACAGCTATTCCTCTCTCGCAAAAAGCAGTGATATCAGTAAACAATGATGGGTTCATGTGATTATCTTCTCATTTAGAAGGATATTAGAAGATCTACCTAACGCATGGAAAAATGCTAGTGCGCTTACTCCTCACAATATTCGAATCACTAAAATCACTAGTATGTTTTTTTATAATTAAAACTTAAATAACTTAAAACTACTAAATCACTTAAAAAAATATCGTGATAATGATAACTCACTGGACTGCCCTGCCATCTTCTACTTCAGCCATTTCAACAACAGTTCAGTGTATTTGGAATTTTGAAACCGTAGCAGCAACTATTTCCCTCTCTTCTAATATTCCTATCGAGGCTGAGGCAAAAGTAAAGCCTCTTCTCTCTGTAATTACTTCATCTTTTCTTACAGGTTTTCTTTCCTTTTTTAACATCAAAAAATAAAATAAAAGATGGCTGTAATAGTCATACATTCGAGGTTAATAAATGTAAAGAGGACAAAGGTTAAAGAAAAAGCATATTTTAATTTATTAAAAGTAATAATTTTATACTTCTCATGTTAAATTTGATACATGAAGAGATTTAAATGTTAAAGATAAGCAAAAAGGCCTATCTACTTTTGTTGTTCTTTTTTCTTTCTTGCAATCTTTCCTTTGAAAGATAACTCAATCTCCAAATTTTGAACTGCAAAATTTAAAGCAATTAATAACAATATTTTTCGATCATAAAAAATGCCGCTATCCGAAACGAGTAATAAATTCATTTCAATTTTAATGAGAAGGTGCTCTGGATAAAAACATCAATACTGTTTGAAGCGTGATTTCAAGCAATCGGCTAGTGAGGATGTTCATGCTAATAATATACATAGCAAAGTTATTGCTATGTATATTAGAAGGAATGAGTGTTGCAAGGCTGGTATTATCTATATTCATAATAAACAATAAATTTTTGTAATTTCGCTAAATGAATGAATGATAATACATTCTATACATATTTACAGCAAAAGATTCAGAAGTAATTTTTGAGATCAAAATCTTAAAAATGCAATAGTATGATAATATAATATGGCAATTTATTGAAACAGTTTTTCGTTCTACGTATTTTACATATGAGATGAGCAGAAGCTATTTTTAGGTCAGGTAGTAGTTATTACATTTATATTCAAAAAAGAACAAAAGCGAACATTTCATTACTTCTTCCCATAACAGTTTGTTAGAGTTCGCATTTGAAGAGTTTTCTTTCTGCGAAGGAATGCATGAAACAAATATGAATATGAAGCAAGGAAAAATTTCCAAATAATTGATAATCTTTTTGACTTTACATTTACGAATTTTGCATGAACTGTTTTTAATCGCAAAAATAACATAATTATGATGACTTAAAGCTGGAAACTTCTTATATTCTATTATATCGTTGTTGATACTTTCAAAATAGTTTTCAGCCATTTCTTCAATTCTTTTATGTCCTTTAACATTTCGCTTTATTCATTTTTCAACTGCTAGGACTTTCGAACAAATAAAATGATGGCGAAAAGCAAGTTTCTGCAACTCCTATACTATGTGAAGAAAATAACAAAGTCGAAAATAGAGTTTGTTATTAGTTTAAAGGTAAGTGTCATTAAGGCCTTCGTCCGAGAAACTTCATAGTCGTTGTACTCAAATAGTTTGATTTGCAGAAATTAAGAAACCTGAAATTGATTTGTTTTCCTAAAAGTTTTGCCTACTTTCATGGTTGTCATCTTTGGTTTACTGAAAACGTTGAAACCATTAAAAAAAACAATGTAGAATAGAATTATATAGAATTTGCAGGTCACTTTTGAGAAATATGGTAGAAAATTTCTAATTCTTCATAGTGCTTATATAAAAATTATGGCATTTAATTATGGAAGCAATGAAAATGATAAAAAGAAAACTTATTTGATTTTCTAGTAGTCAAGAAGTTTTAAAATGAAGAGCTGGAAATGAAGTGTGAAGGGAAAACCCAAACACTGATAAACGCTGAGTACGCGTCACTGATGTATTTGCTTCGCTCTGGATGAAGTTCTTTCTAAATCATTTCAAAAACAACATAAAGTTTCTGTTGGCAGTAGTTTACTGGGTAGCAGGCAAGTCAAGCGATGCACAAACTATTTCATTAGAAATGATGGCTATTGTGCCTATTTCAAATCCACAAAAAATTTTTATCCTCCTACTAAATTTCCCTCCCATCACGTCTTGCTTCCTCTTTCATCACCGTTGCTATTGTTTCAATCCTTGAAATTCATTGATTTAAAATCAGCTGATTTCTCTATTTTTATTAATTATGTTCAGAAAAAGGACACAGTTTGTAAATACCCGCCCAAAAATCATTCTCAGCGAACAGAAAAAAACTTAACTAAACTATACTAGAATAGTTTGTAAGATATGAAATAGTAAGTTAGATTTATTTCTGCTTTTCATTTCTTGCCTTCTTTGCAAAGATTAGCAATGAATTATTATTTGAATTTCTTTAAACACCGAAACTTTTGAATCATTAGCATCCCTTATAACAATAGTAAAAGAACAAAGGAAAACCGAATCACTTGTAGGAATCTTACAAAAATGGTGGAAGCTTCACAATCTAATTTTGTTAACATCCTTTATCATCGATTCTGAATTCACAACGACACGCTTCACCAATGAGACAGTTCATTTTTCATTTTTGGAAAAGATACCCATGTAATGGCTATTAATAACCACTAGATGAATTGAACAAATAAGCGAAATTCAGAAAATCTAGGAAAAAACATTCATATTTTGCAGAGCTCAAGATGATTTTGGATTCAAAAATAATAGTAAAAGAAAGTGAAATTTTAATCAATGATGAATTTTATAAATTTAATAACAAATATTTAAAGATAATTTAGTCTTTTTGGTAGTAATGGAATTAAAGAACAAGAAAACGAACAAATTCTGAAATTAAGAGTTTTTATGTCCTGAAAGTTGAATTGGCAATAAGCCAGTAAGCTAAGGACTGAAAGGATATAGTATCGTTGTTGTCGTTTGGATATAAGAGTGATGATATATTATTTCTTCAACAATAACATGACATCGGAAGGTATACTACATCACGTTGAGTTCGCCTGCTGTAGAGTTAGAAATATTTTTAGCTCAGTTCATCATTTCATGCCTTCACGTACACATACATACACACAAATAAATCAATTCCTTTTTTTTTTTCTTTTCTTTTTTGAGATTTCTTTTAAAACAGATTTATGAGGAATTTATTTGCTAAAGTATGGATCTTTTCAGTTGATATTTGGTAGAAATATGCATTAAAGTATCATAAAAATGAATAAAGTAATTTACATCAATTTTATGTGGTTGAAAAAAAAAAAAAATTCTGGAATTATTTGATAAAATTTTCAATGTAAAGAAAGATAAGTTTGAGGTAGCACTTTTTAACTGAAGAAGTACAATAAAATGAATATATTGGCAGATTTAACTCTCAATTAACTATATTAAATATTATTTAATCAAATAAATGTTAAAATGCTCACATCTCATTAGGCTTAATAATGTCACATTCACGAACAACAGGAAACAATTTCTTGTAAAATTGTTATTATCGAAGAAATGAAAACCCATAATAGTTATCTCTAAAAAAAAAAATACTGGTCATCAAGCACACATTTTTTTTAAACTTTTGTTTGAAGGGAGCAAATAAAACAGTGGTTTTAAATTTGAAATTCCAAAGGTTTTAACTTCTGCTTGAACATTTTAAATTTTAAAACAAGAACAACGAGAAACATTTTACAAGAAGTAGTGTAAATCAGAGTTACTTTTTATTTTGGGGAGTGATGACAGTTCAGGTTAGATTTATAACTTAGACAATGGAAAAACTTTGAATCAATCAAATTATTCTTTTTGCATTCTTTGTGAATAATGAACATGTGCATTTTTGGAAACGATAAATAATACATAATAAAGATATGTATAGAGAAGCCAAATAATACGTCAACATTTAATGTTTAGTTTAAAAATTATTATAGTAAATTAATTCGCTTTTTGAATTAGCATAATGAATATGAAGTAAATCAAGTGATTAACTCTCATAACACAGATACATTATTTTCAATGTTGAATTCAACAATTTCCTGCTTTTCAGTTTTCTATGCATTTCTTCTCATTCAATGTGTGATGTTGATAATTTTAGTGGAACAGGCATCTAGCAACACTCCACCATTCTGTCTGCTATTTCGTTTAGCAAATATCATTTAGGATAAAAAGCAAAAAAAAAAAAAAAAACACTCGTTGTTGGTTAACATGTCTTTTTCACTCTTAATTGTGTGTGGTTGCTACCAGTAATAAATATAATCGAATTTTTCTTGGCTCTTTATCTATCCATCAATATTCTTTACTGATATAACATATGTATACGTATCTCATATATATATACATACATACACACATACACACACACGCTCATAAATAATAATATCATTAACATTGCCAGTCATTACTTTCATTTCTTTCACTGTGGTGTTTGAAGACTTCTTATTCCACTTTACCTGCATGATCTATGAACTTAGAAAAAAAAGCAGATTTAGCTTGAAATGACTTTTTTATTGAATTTGATTTTCTCTTTTCTTTTTTCTTTTTTTAGGTTAATTAAAGTGAGGAAAGAGAAGGTCGAATAAATTGAGACTCTTAGTAAAATAAACATTTCAATTGCGAAATGAAAATTTGGTAGGTTTAATTATCTATTACTTAATATAATTTATTGTAAAAAAAAAATGCTTTTTAGAAGTTAATAAACTGATTCTCTTATACACTTCGTTTGATTATCCATTCAAAAGATCGGTTTAATTGGTGAAAGTATTGCGCTTGGAGAAGATTTGTCACAGAAAGATTCCTTCATTGCTTCAAATAATCCACGAGAGAAATAGGAGAAGAGACTGATTGCTGGGTGAAATGTCCGTCACATCTAAGTTGTCAATTTTTCGTACTTCCTTTCCTTTGACATTACACTTAGTCAGTTTGTTCAGTTATGCTGTAAATGCTTCCCAAATATTTCAAAGTGTGACAGTCATAGTTTTGTGATATACTAAATGGTTATGCGGAAGTAAAAAGTTGGACGGATGGAGGAGTTTGGGGTGAGGTGTTTTTAGGAGTTATGTGTTTCGGCTTTTGGGATTCATCTTAAAAAGAGTGTAATGCTAAATTCTTTGCTAACTTGTTAATTGGAGTAGCTAGGTATGTGGCAAAATATTCTCGTTTCATCAAAAGCTGCCAAAATACATTCGTTCCGTATTAATTTAATACCATCTGAATTGTAACTAACTTTTGTCCAGTAATGAAAAAGAAATTAATTAGGTTAATTAGGTTAGGTTAAAAAATATTCAGAACTCAATTGAATTTATCAGTGGAAGACTTTTTGAAATACTGGTGATTATTATTAGAAACTGATATGCAATAACTGAATTGAATAAAAAAAATTATTCCCAACATGTAGGATTGTAAAATTGGTGAATAAGTAAATACAAAAAGAAGCGGGGAAAGGTTGAGATATAAGCCAAGAAGTCGACCAGTAATAGTTCAAGTAAAAAAAGAATCAAACAAAATATTCACAAGAATCATTTTGAGGCTGCTAATAGAAATTTGTGTATGATTGGCTATGAACTCTAACTAAATACTTCACTTAAATGACCAAAAGTCATGATGGTTCAGGTCTGAGATAAGCTTTATTTTAAAATGGATTTAATTTTTTAAAAATCTACGTCGAGTATTATGCATTTTGGTTTGCTATTAAAATATGGCAGAACAAACCTGTTGAACATCTGTATCTTTGGAACCACGAAGTAAAAATGTTTTTAATTTTTTTTAAGAATCATGTATTATCTGACGTTCTAAAGTATCAGTGGAATAAATTGATATGCATTTTTGGCTTACTTGCTTATTACCAGCGCTTATTGTCTTTTCTCTGTTTTCCTCAGGTCTTAAAAATTCGCAAGTTTTTGAAATTATATCGCTTAAAAAAAAAGAATTAAATGACGCAATGGTAAAACATTGGGATATTTTTTCATTTTCAGCTATTTCTACTTAAAAACTAAATTTTGCTTCATGATATACGCTTTAGCAATCATTTAAATATTTATAAAGAGTGGATTTGAAATGCAATTTTCCGTTGTTTGTGAATGTTTAGTTGTAGCATTTCCCATTATCTTTTAAAAAATTTTCATATATATGAATAAATAGTTTTCAACTTGTTGAAATTCTCTGAATCTTTTTCTTCTTTTTCAGCGATTATTGGTGGAGTATTGCGGTGCATCTTCTGCATATTTTTTGCGAACACTTGCACCATTGGATATTAACATTGAGATTCACTTATTTAATCAGGGCACCATCGGAGGTATTCTTTTTTTGTTGCATTCTTTGTTCAATAAATTAATCATATGCAAATGCTTTCCAAAACACGGGGCGTTGGCAATACTTCTAATTGATATTCGATTCTGTTATATAGTTGTTCTGAGTTATGAATTTTTTTGCAAACGTTCCATGCGTTGCTATCATGCTTTATTTGATTGCTCAATCAAGTTTGATGTATTTCCTCAGATTATTGTAAAAAAAGTGTGCAGGTTGTGATGTTTGAATTGCTCTTTAGTTTAATAATTTCATGATATATGAGAATATGTTTTAGGGCGACTAACAACTATTCAGATGCCGTATAGCGATCAGAAACGTATATTTGAGGCCGGTGGCAGTGTTTTGCATCCTGCTAATCTTTATTTCAAAAATTGGATGGAAAATTTTGGCAAGTACTTTTAAACTCTAAACTCTACTAAATGCAAAGCAATAGTTTTTGCTATTATAACTTATTGTTCTAAAATTTTTTAGTGTGACACCAATACTTTCCTTTTTGTTTTGCAGTGTTGGAAGAGACCTGTTTTATTTTACAACACTGTGCAGATTTGTCCAACTTTTTAAAAAAAAAACTCGATTGTGTGATTTTAAAATATCTATCAACATAGTGTCGGTGTTATCTCAGTTTAATTTTACTTTTGGATTATATAAGAATGAAAAAAAAAGGCTGTTGTGAGCATGTGGAATGGTCAGGAATTTGTCTTTCTGGAAAGTTCATGGTGTATGGTCAGATTTTATCGACTGCTAAAAAGATATGCTTTTGATCAATTGAAAAGTATCGTGAAATCAGCAGCCTCCTGTCGGATTTTGACAATATTTATTCTCTACTGAAGTAAATTTCTTGTCTAAAAACAGTGTCTCAAAATTCAGTGATTTATTCGTTTTTTTTTTTTTTTTGTAAACATCACTAGCTGTTTTTATCCGTATCAGTGTTGATTCATTATTGCCAAACATTTTACGGCCCAATTTATTTCATTTGATTATCGGACCGTTGATGGATATTTTGATGTCTTAGCCAGGGTAGATATATGAAAATATGTTTTAGGGCGACTAAACAATATACTGTGGATGCAATAGTAATGGCATTGTCGAGCCACCTCGCAAAATTGATAAGACAGTGGAGGAGTATCTTGCTGAGAATGGATGTCATGATCCATTTATTTTGGAATTCACCAACGCAGCACTTAACTGTAATTATGGACAATCTGTTAAAGTTCAATTTTCAAATTTCTAGTGATTCTAATTTTATAATAAAATGCCTTCACAGATGGATAGCTGTCTTTCTCAGTCTCCATTATTATACTATTAGCAGGTAATGTGGAACAATAATCAAATTTCTATACACTAGTCATCACTTATAGAAGATTAGAGTTTTTGTGGGCTTTGTAGGACTAACTGGATCTGTATCTGGGCTTTACTCGGTTAATGGTTCAAACAAACTCATTGTCGAGAAACTGATGGACTTTTCGAAAGTTAAATTGATTAGGTAAGTATTTCTAAGTACAATCGCTTTATTTCCTTATTTGAGATTCCAGAAATATTGACTTGTCACAGTTAATGGTCAAAGAAGAAGGAAGGGTACTAAAGTCTAATCTTATTATTTCAATGCAGAAGTGACAGCTATTTCCAAACGGAACGATCAGTTTGTGTTATATGGAAATGATAGCCAGGAAATTTGTGCTAATTACAATTATATAATTTTTGCTGTACCATTACAGTAGCAAATTCAAATAGAAGGTTATCATGCTTTTATTTCATCGCGAAGCACTCTTTTTTTACCCATCTCATCTAGAGTTATCGTTTTAAAACAGTTCTTAACTGTGATTGCTTAGCTTAAAATTTGTTATTTGATGTAAACTGGGAGGGTCAGCGTGGTAAATTGAAACAAATTATAGCAACGTTTTTGAAGGTTCTTTTTTTGGATTATTTCCATTTCGTTGTTATATTTCTACATAATTCTTGTATTCAACATGTCGAAATCGTTGGCTAAAATGATGTCGCTTAAAATTCATTCTTTTTCTTTACTTTACGATCCCTTTTTAAATTTACTTTTGTTTCTGTGACCCTTCTGTATACATGTCGCTGCAAACAAGGTGTGAGAAACTACATTCAAAAAGCAGAAGTTAGAAATTTATTTTTGCAGGAGACTCTACGTGCAAAACACTGGTTACTGTCTGAGAATGAATGATATGTTGACTGCGGTGATTGTATGTAGCAACAGTTTGTCATATAACTCAATAGGGAATTTCATTTGTTTATTCACAAGCATTTCTCTTATTTCTAATATACTCAAGATTTTTGTTGTTTCAGGACAGATTCCACCTGTTGATGATTATGAAGGAAATGAGTCCTCTCCAAAAACGGGTTCAAATAAAATATGGAAATTATTTTCAAGTAAAAATCTAACTGACTCAGAGTTGTCGCTTTACTTTAGTGAAATCAAAATTGTTAAAAGGGTAAGATAATTCGATGTTTGCCCCATTTAATTTAGATTACTTTTAACATATAAAATCTAATCTCAGTCTTGCACAAGTCTTTCTTTTCTGTAATTTCTAGGCTTCATTTCTGGCTTATCCAGAATGCAAGAAATATTCCGTATCGCCAAAAATATCTGTTTCGTGAACGCAGTGGAATGGTTAGCAAGTACTGTCGGAATGAGTGCAATCGGTAATCATAACTGCGTCGATATGCTTTTGAGGGATTTCGGACTTGTCGATGTTAATAAAACTACAAAAATGGAACTATGAAAATTTTTAAATTAGAACTAGCTTACTAGGAATTTGTGATGGTGGTAGTGATTCGTAACATTATGCAAATTAATATTTGCAAGAACATTTGCTGTTAACGAACGAAATGTGTATATAGGTTGATATATTCAGAATTGCTTGAGATTAATATAATTCTACTTTCTGTGATATCTATGTTTTTTTACAGTAGTTTTTACCTTTGGATAAAATAACGTATTCGCTATTGCTATCTCTTTTCCTAAAGAATAATGGTAATTTAGTCTCCTTAAAGAACAGGTTTTGGGTGGTGAATATCGCCTTTTAGTAATGCGCTATAATAAATAAAAAATAAATAAAAAAAAAAACCACTATAATAAAAATTATGCAGTTATATTGCAGTAAGTCGTAATGGTACTTTTTTTAGTAATGGTCCTAATTACATTCCACTCAAAGCGAGATTCTTTGCGCAAATTATCAACTGCGTTTTGAATATTCTGTTGCATTTGATATGTCGACCTGTGTTTGTATTGTTACAGTTGTTAAACGAGGTTTATTATAAGAGCATTATGTACAATGAACTGCATTGTTAAAAGGCGATAAGAGAGTCGAAAATAGAGGAGAGAATAAAACATGAACTTCATATCATAAGCATTTTAATTTATAAGTCGTGAGGTCCAATGAATATTTCTTTATAAATGACAAGACCAATTTATTGTCAGTAATTCACCTAGCAGGCAGTGATGAAAATTCAGTAGAAGCAGATGGCATATGACTTCTTTTCTGTGTTTCAAAAAGCGGTGAAATAAGAAGGGATGCTATTACGTGTTTCAGACAGCGTTACTATATCCACTTTGCCAACATTTTTATGGTATATTCGATCATCCATTAAAACATTGTAAAACAATAACAAAAGTAACATATAATTTGCAAACATATGAAGTATGAAGATTCATTTTGGATATATCACGCAGGGTATCTCATAACATAAAATTTCAAATATATCACAAACTAAAATTCGAGAAGCACAACAGATTTGATCTGATTCTTGATTAATCGTGTTTTCTAGCCATTTTTATGCTTAGTGCAAACTAGAAATGTACAATCCAGAAAATAACGTCATAGTAATAGGCATATTACCTCCCATATCTTCCTAGCAAAAACAAGCCGAACGCTTCCCTCTCACATGCAAATAAGTATTTATGAGTCCTATCAACTGTTCGATAAGACCACTTCACTGATATCTGTTCTCTCTTCAATTACAGTACTCTCTCTCCCTTTCCCCATCCCACTCTCAATCACTTCTACCATAAAACAACTATATACATCCATTCTCTCATCCCTCCTCCCAACAGCTAACTCTAAATGTCATCAGGTCATTCCCTCAGAACCATTTTTGGTCACGCAGAGAAATGCGGCAATTGTTTAATTTAGGTATGGGCGTAGTTATTGTCTGGAGACAATGCGTCGACACTTTACACTCTCACGTGACACTTCATATTTAACACTTTACACGATCCCGTTTATTGCTTGTGATATCTCACATTCGGTTTTACATTGTGAAGTAATTGAGAAATTTTATTGCGAATGTATACTTACAGCAATTATAGAAATTGAAAAAGAAAGAGAAAGACACTGTGTTAACAGGATGATAGCTGCTGAGAAGCTGAAGTTTAGTACTGTGTGAAATTGAGGAAATACCAGAATTAATAAGTGTGTAAGTGTGAGGTAAGAAAACTGAACCATAATAGATGACCAGCTGTCCGAGATAAAGGAATAGTTACAGTGATAACAGTCTGTTTGTCTTAGATAGTGCCATCGTTTCGTTTTCATGTTGGAGTTTTGTGAAGCATGCTTTCAACATGGCTTTTGACGAGTGTTGCTTATGTTATTAGCCATATTCGTATGTGTTTCTGGCTGTCTTTGTTTGTTTATTTGTTGAACATATGTTCCGTTGCGTTGTTTCCGTACCAGTTTATTACAGGTATCTATTGCAGTACAATGGCGGTAAAGGGTTCAAATAGTATACAGTGGGGTAAATGGATTGTTGTTGGTGGAGCGTGTATTGCAGGCGGTGCCGCTATTTGGTGGTATGTTCGGAAGCAAGCTAAAGATGCAAGTTTTGTAATTATCTCAAGTTCTTAGATTCTCTTTGTGATAGAAAAATAAAAAAAAAGCAGATAAGTGGTATAATTGCGTTGTTTGTTGTTACTTCCCTTTATTATTATTTCCGGATTTAATCTCTGTGGCAGTGTTTTGATGAGGATTTATTGAAGAGATGAGTTTACTTAATTGCTGCTCGCATGTTTAAATGTTCTCCATGTATTTTCATCAGTTGTTATAATGAAAAAGAACAAAATAGTGCTAGAAAAGGAAGTAAAGTTTAAACAAATAAACAACTTTACTCTTTCTTTGTATGGTTTCAGTTTTAAATTTATTATTATTATATATTATAACATTCAAAAGAGATTATTATTTATTTAGCAGACAACTAACGGTTCAGAAGGCGGCGTGGGGCCAACTGTTTCTGTTGCTTCATGTTCAATTCTTTTTCCAGGTATCTCGGACAGTATTAATTTTTTCTCTATGAATGTAATTCCAAACTTAAGAATACAAAAAGACAAAAAGATGTAGAACGTAAGTCATGTTTCAGGTATGCAAAGTTCAAAAGGGATGAAGGATAAGGGTAATGAATATTTCAAGCAGTGTTCATATAGGAAGGCTGCTGAAACGTTTACGGAAGCTATCAGACTTTGTCCAACAGAGCAAAAAAATCATCTTGCTGTATGTTACCAAAATCGGGCTGCTGCTTATGACAGACTGGTACGATTATGTTTCTGACTTTCATTAATTTTGATGGTGGAAGAATGAGTTGTATTACAGTTCTGCATGCCGTCTTATTATAGTGCAAAGTGTTGTGGTAGTTATTGTCTTTGGTTAAATTCTACTTTCATAGAAAATTTTATGGAAATCTAGGGAGATCCGGAACGGTCAATTATGGATTGCACGAAGGCAGTGGAGTTAGCACCACTTTATCTTAAGGCCGTAGTGCGACGAGCAAGAGCTTATCTATCAGTCAATAGACCGGACGAAGCACTAGATGGTTTTTTTTTGCTATTTATAGATTTTTAGTTCGTTTCTACTAGTGCATTTTACTATCCGAAAAATAAAGACTTTTAGTTCCTTTTTTCAACAGAAGACTTTGTATTCTATGATTCTAGAATATCTTGCTTTTTTCTTTACTCCTATTTCACTTCGTTTATTTTCTTTTTTTTTTCTCTGTTTTCCAATTACTTTGTTTCAAAATAACAGTAGATTCTGCTTTTACAGATCTTACCTATGCATTCGTTATGGCTCCAGAAGCAACAGATTCACTTAAGATGGATGTTGATAGTGCAGTTGCACTTGCTGCTGCTAATTTGGTTGAACATGTAGTAAGGCCTTATCTCACCGTTATAAATTCTGCTCTTTAATTTTTTTGCAAATAAAAGCATCCTTTAATTTATGACAAGAAATGATGGCGTGTATAGTAAGCATACTATGAAATACTGTTTATTAAAGTTAATGTGGAAGAATATGAAGTCGTTAATTTAGGAATTCATCTTTTAATAACGGTGGCATTTTAACTTTATCCAGCGCACTTTATATTTACACTTTTTTACATTTATGGTTTGTCTTTAAAAATTTCCAGAAAAATACTCGTGAATCCATACCAGTAAGAGACGAGTTAGTGCTGCTGTGGCGTAGTTCGTATGTCAATGATCCAATATTACATGATTTGAAGGAAGAATCTCGTTCCACTAGGTATTTTGGAGTTATTTAATGTTCGATTTGGCGATATGGATTTTGTGCCAAATATTATATTTCTGTATCATTGTTCGGTATCAGGCAGTCATTACTTTATATAAAGCATATGATGAAGGCAGCCGCAATTTCTTTTTTATTATGTACCACTCTTTTTGATAACACAATATTTTTTAATTATATCAAATTGGACTGGTTAAGGGTTTGAACCATGTAAATCTACCTGGCTTGAGTAGATTAATGTAAAATGTTATAATGTTTGCACATATTTCTTTCCTTACAGTCCGTATCACCAGGCACTGGAAGCGATACGACAAAGACATTACGAGGAAGTTATACCTCTTCTTGAGAATGATTTACGTGTACAGCAATCAGATCCAAATCACTTAAATCTTACTTTTATTCTTCGGGATTATATATTGCAGGCGCGTTTTGCTTTAATGAAAGAAAACCTAGTGGTTAGTGTCATTTAAATTCTTATTTAATGTTTATGAATCAAGATCGTTTCTGTTCTCCATGAAATACCTCATCAGATTAAAATGTCAGGAGAGTGTTGTGAATTTTTTTTCTCACCTAACAGTTCAGTACAGTCTGCGGTAATTTTTACCTTGTTCTGATATTCCATCTTCTCATCTATAGCTGTCAGCAAAATGCATCAAGTTTAAAAAAAAAAAAAAAAAACATTTGGTAAATGCAGTTGTAATTTGCAGTACTTTCTCGCAGTAAAGAAGTGCTAGAACTACCACCAGATAACTATTTTAACGATAAGAATAGAGATAATTTGAGGCAGCGATGATAGAAATAGATCTTCGACTTTTTGTTTCATGAAAAAAATAGTGACTATATGATAATTGAAATAATTAGTCGATGCTGGTTATTTCTTTAGAAATCATGATATTGGTCATCAAATTATTTAATTTTGTCCATTCACTGACCATCTCTCGCTTATTAACCAAATTTATTTTAATTCTTCGTAACATTAGCTTGAAGGTTTGCTATATATTTTTTTCCCGTAATTGCAGTCACTAAAGGAACGCTTAACTGCTTTTGACGGTATATGGAATACATTGAATGGAGACTCTCAATGTGATATAACCAATAAACGTTTCCGATCAATGTATCATATTTTGCTTGCAGCTTGGAAAATTCTTGAACATTGCGGCGATGTTGAGAGGTGCGTTTAGATTCAATCACCTGATGAAAAGTGTGTCTGGTTTGTGAGCTTTATTCCATTTTTTAAAAGGTTCTTAGGATTCCAAAGGACGATTAGATAAAGGAAATAGTTGAATTAGTTTTTCTTTGGTAGAACTTCGTCTTTTCATTGCGCCAATTTGTGCATATATTTCTAAGTATAGGAATGCCCTAAGTAGAAACGAATCATAAAAATAGCCAATGAGGAATGTCAAATTAAAAATCCATGTGATTAAAGTTAATTTCTTTATTGCAGTGAATTGAACCGCGCTGTCGAAATTGATCACACGAATGTTGATGTTTATTTGGGTGCCGCTTTATTATTATCTGAAAATGGGCAGTTGCAGGAAGCAATTGATTATTTAGATCGCCTCAGCACAATTGATCCAGCACATCATTTGGTCAAGTATATTTTTTGCATTGTATTTTATGTTGTATTGTTGTGACTTACCGTGAATTGGTCGTTAATTATTTTGTTTCTTTTGATTTTTCACTTTTTTTTTGAAGTTCAGATGATTTAACAGTTCATATTTAGAAGTCGTTTGTTATATAATTATGTGCTATATAATTAATTCATGATAGTTTTATTTGAGTCATATGAGGGCAAACTGCAACATGGCTTTGAAAGCTTCAATGGGTGATGTTGGAGGTGCTGTGGCTTGTATGACAAAGGTTGATCAACTCCTGCAAATGAACCAAAATGCTGATCCAGTGCTTTACCTTATCACTGGGCGAGTATGTCTTTGCTTTTTCCCTTTTTGTATTTCACTATCATGTTATCATGTTATGATTGTTGCAAAGATACGTATCCGTAATTTAGTAGAGAATTTATATTGCCTACTTGGTATTAACTGATCATTTTAATGCATTATAAATTTCGTTGGAATTTATAACGACTTATAAGCAGTAATTTCAGCTGTATTATGCAGCTCAAAATAAAGGATTAGCAAAAGCCTCATTTAAAAAAGCTGCTGAGGGTATTCCTGACTATGCTGCACCAGTGTTTTATCTTGCGTAAGTTTTATGAACATTCTTCGGTTGAAATACTGCATGGTTCTTTTCCTCATTTAAAAGGAAGTTTTTTGTTTTTTGTTTTCTTTACTTCTAATGTACTTCCTTTCAGAATGGTAGAAGCAGAAGAGATGGAAGGTTCGCCGAATCAGATGGCCATGTTGGAGTCGAAAATGAAGATATGTTTAGAAAGAGAAAAGGCCAATCCGGATGCTTTGGCCATTTTAGCAAAAATAGCATTTCAAAGGTTGTATGGCTTATATATAGTAAATCTCAAAGTTCATATGAATTTTGACCATTTAATAGAACTTGTTTTGCAAAGAGCTGCATATAAGACATATGCTCTTTGAAAGGAACTCATAGCGTGCAGTCATTTTAATAACATGCGTTTGATCCACCGATTCTCTTTCAGACAGCAGCTTGATGAGGCTTTGCGTTTGTATGAGAAGTGTATTGAAGTATGTCCTGTTCATACAAACGAAGCATCGCTTCTTCCAGCTGTAACAGATTATGTACAAATACGTTCTTTGCGTAAGGCAGTTGAAGCAGTACAGCGAGCTACTGCATCACCAGTTAATGCATCAGGTAACATATATTAGTTGTGTTATAGACGATTTTGTGACTTTATCGCAGAAAAACACAAAATGATTGTTTGGAAATTTCTGTAATTTTTAGCAGGTTACTCAAAAAATCTACTGCTCCTCTGGAAATTAGAAACCTTTCCCTCAGTTTGCTTTCTTTCGAAATCAAAATTGGTTAACTTTTTCAACTGTTTTGTTATGGATCTCAGCCTCTGTAATCACTTTATCTCTTTCTTTTTTTTTTTTTTTTTTCTTTAATTTCAGATTTTGGAAACTTGATGATGTAAGCAAAAATATTGATGCTTGCGGGTTTTATTGCTTCACAATTTTTAAAAGCACTAGTGATGGTAACTTAGTATCATATTTTCATGGAATTGTCCACATTCCTGTTGGATTATATTTTCCAGGACTTCTATGGGAACAAAGATTTTTTGCGCTTTCTCTTTTATTTCTTTAGCGCTGATTGACGGATCTTCGTACTCTATGAGCTCCTTATTGTAATATTTTTGTGATTCTAGTAATTCACTGGTCGTATTATATTTGCTTTAACACTGTCATAATAAAGTTTATGTTGACCTTGTTTATCTTGTATCCATTTTCAAGAATAACCAAAAATAGGGATAATTCAGCTTTTCGGCTGCTGTTTAATATTTGTTCTGCATTTACCTACCTTAACGCTGTGCAATATGTTAACAATTCTTTGTTAAGATAGTTTGATTCTTGTTAAATCGAGTCACGAGAAACTATAGCATATCGGAGATGAACATTCTTGACCCAGTGTTTACTTTTTTCCATTAAACTCAGTTTTGACTGTAGTGCGAACATTACGCAAACAGTAGTATGAGGTTGTTTGACCCCTAGCAGAAAATTATAGTATATAGGAATTCCGTCTAGTCTCCGGTTATTTCCGAGGGAGTAATTTGTCCTTATTTACAAAAACAAAAGTGCGAACACTGGGTATTTTGTCCAGATTCGGGTGATAGTGTAGATTGCTTTAATGGGTTCAACTTTAGATTCCCAATATTACAGCAGTTCGAAGTGTAATGTCATTTTATTGGGAGAACAAGAGAGTGGCATTTTAAAGGCCGTTGACCGACACTTATTCGTAAGAAGACCGACCTAATAAAACCGAGAGACAGGTACATTTTTTGACTTTTCAACTTAAACTACTTTTACACTGAGTGGCTGCTTATCAGGTAATACCACTGTGAATGTGAAGTATTTTTTGAACCCTTGCATTTATGAAGGTTTTGCCACGAAGGAATATGAATGTATTTTTAACACTAATATTTGAATTTCGAGTTAAGGGATTCAATTGCTCATTGTTAAAATACTTTTAAATTGTAATACTTGTGATAATAACATTGATGACCGATAAACTAGATACAGTTTAATAGACGACCAATAGCAAGCAGTGATGACTACATAAAGAAATGTCACATAAGAAATATATTTTCACCCTGCTAGAATAATTCCAATGGAACTATTTTTACACCATGTCGTACCATATGACGCCGATTTTGAACTTTTCAAGAAATTTCGAAGTATTCCTATGAATACTAAATTGGAGAATTCACTGAATATAGCAACCCATCAGTTTCAAATACTATTCGAATCTCGGGTTAAGCGAGATGGAAATAGTCTTATCCATACTAGATAGCATAGTTATTTATTTGTAGATCGAACAGTAATTTTGATACTGGTATCATTGTAAACATTAGTGTAACTGATTTTTGATAAAAATGACTGAAACTGAATATAAATGGTTTCTTGGAACATGATAATGTAATGAAAATTCTTGTAAATTGAAACTGGGTCGATTTTGAAATAAAAGAGAAGATTTAAAACAGACTTCTTTTTTCTCGATTGTTAGGAGCATTAGCAGTCTGAAGAAGTAGACTTTACTAATTAAAGCAAAATTGAATATATTCAATAATACTTTCCTTATCCGCCGATATTTCATCAACTGGTCCGATCGAACTATTGTCTTTGTAAAGGAACCATTGTCTTTTTGAATTTGTTACCCAAACAATACACAAAAAAAAGTTTTTTTGATGATATCTTTTCTCTTCCTTGACTATTCATTCAGTAATCAAAATTAATTAGTAATATTGTTAAATTAATTTTTTGATTTAATAGGAAAAATGATAAACATCTGATATTCTTCTGAGATTTTAATTCGAAAGATTGACATATTTTTTTTTGCTTTAAATATTATTTTATCCTTTATAATTAATTAGAAACCCAAAGATTGGAATTTTTTTGATACAGTCATTATCTATTAAGGAACAAGTAGCATAGCAAACATTTGACAACTCGCCTTTATTATGACAGTGGGATGATGTGAGCAAAACGGACTGATAACCGGTTCTTTCTATTCATGGTAATAATGACGAATGATGATATTGAGAGTGATGGAATAGCGTTCTGTGACATCCGGATCATTTTAGTCTATCTCATCTTTGCCTAGCTTTCCAGAAACTGCTTGAAATTAAAGTAATCTTACATGACAACTAACATCCATCTTTCTCTTTCTCTCTCCCTATATATATATGCATGTGTGCGTATGTGTGTGTATGTGCATATATGTGCATGTATGTGTGAGTGTCTTCTCTGGTTTATATACGATGTGTGCGGTTGAATAGTTAGTTATGTTCGGCAGCAACCGCCATTTTCGAAGATTTTGTTCAGTTGTCATCGTTACCAGCTCAGGTGACAATTTCGACGATTGTTCTGTCGTCGCAAACAAATACCAACCGTATACAGCCCCAGCAAACAAATTGCACTGAGCAATGACAGCAGCGATGACATTTGCAGTGATGGTAATGCGAAATTACAAAACAACCCAATCGACTTCGAATCACTACTTTAACAATTCACAACTTGTTTTAATATCAGGTACCCACCCCGCCTACCCCACATACCAATATGCGACTATACCACCCCGCGGTATATCTTTCTCACTTTTCTTGCCATCATCTTCTGCTGCTATTATCGTCACTTTTGATTTATTCAAAATTTCCACCCATGAAGTCACAAAGGACCATTAACTTTCCACACCGCTCTCTCCTGACATTTCCGCGTATAAGTTATGTTACTTTCTTGGTACTTCACAGCAATTGTAATGCACACTTCTAAAATTAGCACATTACATCAAATAAACTGATAGGTTGCCATTTATTTAGATTAAAACTGTGTTTGGTAATTAAATTACTTTTTGTTCTAAATGAGTGAAAGAGATTTCTACTAACTATTTAATCATTCGTCATTTGCACACATTTCGCGTTGCCTTTGAACAATGGTATTCTAAACTGAATCATTTTTCTCACAATTTTAATTTTAATCAACCAAAAAATCCTTTATATCAAAATCAGTGATTTTCTTTTAACAATTTCATAAATATGCTTACCACCATTAAATCAGTGTTGTGGTTCGCCGCATCCATTTTTTTTTCTTGTTGTAGAATATTTTTCACACATTGAAAAGTTTTTTTTTTCACTTTTTTCCTTGAAAATTAGACAGAAAAAGATTCTTAAAAGGATGGGTAAGATATTCGGTGAAATATCACTGAAATAATTAACGCTGGAGTTATTGACAAACTGGAATTATTGAGAAAAGCTAAATTTTCAGTGTGATAATAGCCATGGGTTGGAATTCATTTTTGAGCCGAACAATATCAAATGATGCCGAAGTGTTGAATGAAATGACCAATATTCCAGAATCAAAATTTGTAGTTATCCGAAATATTAATGGTTAATTTGGCATTTCCTTTTAAAATACTGAAGTTTAAAATTCATATAATCCATACCACACATTACGATTTTCTTCATTCATTACTCTGCAATGATTTGGGAAGATGACGAAATTAAAAATAATTGGAAATTTAGTTCTGCAATAAAATTTAGTAAATTACAGTGTATCACTTTCTAATTTTTTATTTAAATTTCTGTTTGTCTGGTAATGAAAAATTTGAAAAACCTTCGAATTCAGATGAGAGAATGATTTCTTAACAGGAGCCATAGGTGGCCTTGTATCAATGATGAGTTATACTACAAATAAAGCCTATTGTACGGCAGTTCAAATCGATCAGTCCATTGGTGATAAATACATTAGCATCAAACCAACTGATGATCCACAATGTTTCCAAATTGTCAACATTCAGGTTTGGATTTTTATGGGTTGTGATGTCCGGCTTTAATTTTTTCTTCTATTCTAACTTAAATTCTTATCTCTAGTATACGACAGAAATTTGTACTTGTAATTGAACATATCTTTATTTTTTAAATTTGAAGGAAGAAAAAACTAGACAGCGATAGCAGAATTATATTTTTATTGTTATTTTATTTTATTTTTTAGTTAAAATTTCGATTGAAATAATTGTTTTCTTTAAGGATGTAGCTGAGGATGTAAGTCTACAGCCAGTATTTATACAGGTGCATCATAATCCTAGTGGACGTTTACCATTACAGCATCTAATTGATCAAGCTGCTGAAAGGTTTCCAGTTTAATTTGTAGGATTTATTAGCTTTCATAATGAGAAAGATCCATAAAACGATTCATAGATACATAAATTAAAAACGGTGGAAAGTAAAGCGGCTAAGATGAAGTACTAAGCAAATGCACAAAAATAGCTCCAAATTTTTTCATTTTTTCAAAATTGTACACGTGAATGTTTTAACACTCTTCCTTAATAAATAGTTATTAATACCCAATGTTTGTTTAGATTTATATCTTCAATTTGGTTTTTTTTTTTTTTTTTTGATTCATTCAACATAGCCACATATTTTGCAAGATTGATGCTTTAGTTGATTATCGCTTCAAATTAAAAATGAATTTGAAAGAGAAAAAACTAATGCCCAAGTTTCTTTGAATTACTCAAATTTCCCACTTAACTCAATTTGCTCAGCTGATATTCCAGGACGCTGGGACGATTGAATCTAGATTTGAGAAAAAATATTACCGTTGATCTGACTGATAACGATGATATGAATGTTTGGAGGGATAAGGCTGGTTTCGTTGTCAGAGATAACATGCAATTCTGTGAGCTCACTGTCAATAAAATTGAATTTGAAAAAACTCTCGAGACAGTGGAAAGTAAGAATTTTCCACATACACATACTTTCATAAGAATAATGAAATCCATAAAGATCATAAGAAAAAGCAATTGGAGTAAAAACTGTAAAGCTAGGATACTCGTCCTCATATTGCTGCCAGTGTTGAGAATTAGCATATCGATATTGTGTATGTATATTATTTCCTATTACATAATGTCTTTGCATTCAAAGAGGATTATAATCCAGGAAATTCCCGAGTTTTCTTGCGAAGAAGTGTCATCTTGACGAATTAAATAAAAGATTGGTAGTTCAAATGAAGTTCCTTTTTCATCTATAATTTTTTTAAAGTGATAGTGGAAAATTATAATTTTGAATTTCTATTTATTTCCCAAATGAAATGAGCATAAATTATTTGTCGATTAATGACTGATTGAAATTTAGCTTACTACCACTCACTAATGGATAGTGAAATAGCGGTGCTTTCACCAATTTTTCAGAATAAAAATGATTCTTTTGCATTTTCTAAAAATGTTAAAAGGTTATATTTGACAGATATTATTGATTCAATAGAAATGAAAAGTTTCACTCACTTTCTGAATGCTTAAAATTTTATAAGGTTGACCCTTTTAAATCGTATTAAACAAATGGTAAAGAAAAACGTTTCTGTACAACTTAATGCGGTAAAAAACAAAGTATCATTGTTGTTCGTTGATGAAGTAGTAATGAGGAAAAGTTAACAAAATAAAAGTAATCACTTGATAACATAGAAGGGAAGAAGATTGTTCCCCTCCTCATTAGTCTATATGTTTTTATTCCCTTCTTTTTATATCTTTTTCATACTCAAGAACTCGTTCCAGTATACCACAGCGATGTACAAGTGAACAAAATGAATTTCTCAAATATTAACTTTCACTACTCGATAGACTGAAGATATTTTACATGATAAATGAAAAATAGCTTGAAAATGGAACAGAAACATATATGGATTTCATTTCAATACATTTTAGATATCAAAATTTCCGAATTTAATAGCTCACAAATGCTAAAACTCGTCAAATTTGATAAGACAGTGAGCAGTGCGGATCGTAGCAGATTTCTGGAATATCTCATTAAAAACGCAAATGTATGTTCTTTACTATTATTGTGTTTTCCTTCACACGAATTACGCAAATATATAATCATCTTATTTATTGTAATAATAAGGAATAGAAGATCGTGGGATTATGTGTGAGGAACATGCACAAAATGGATTTGAACAAAAATTTTAACAAGTGATTTGTACAAAATATCTGTTTGCTTAGATATTGATTGCCGAAAACGAAGAAACATCCGCAATGAATGGTTACGGTGTCTTCCGGGAGGGCCATATTCTTGCTGTATACGCAAATACCAAGAAGACTGCTCATGCTATCGTACAGAAGATACTCCAAACAATGAATCATGATGAGGTATTACTGTATTATTTGGTAACTTAATAGAAACAAGCACAACTTGTGACAGAAAAATGAATGATTAAAGATAAATAGGCCAACCTGTTTGTTTGGCCAGCTCACATCATTCACTTACTTTATTTACAACAGTTTACATCTTGATGCTTATTGCCCTTCTAGTTGACGCAACGAATTTTACTTGTGCAGAAACATGCAAATCATAACTAATTTGGAAGAGGAAACGACTTCCAATATTTACACTCGATAATATGTAAATTATGGTCAAATGTTAATTCATCTGTGAATATTTTGATTCTCTAAAAGGACAATTTTGAAAGTGTTTTAAGATTACGTTATATACGATACGGAACCGTTGGACCATTGAGCAAATGCCAAATACCCGCTGCAAACAGATCATCCGTCTTCATACACGTGCACTAGTGACAGGTATTATGTGGAATCGAATATTTATTTTAAACGCAGGCATGAACTTGATCTGATTATTAGATAATACAGTTGAAATACAAGTACGTTTTTCATCGAACTGCTCACTTCACAGATTGTACAAAAACATTGCTGAGTACTTCTACACTGCATGCTTATATTTGCATTTCTTTTAACACAACTATCAACGACTCTGACTGAGTCTTCAAGTCGAGATTTGATCCGCTATATTTTAAAATAGCACTGGCCATTTGTACAAATATTTTTATCAGTTCCTCCTGAACCGTTTTAAAACCATTCTTCCTACATTTCTGAATGATCATTGTAAAATGCACGTGGAACTAATTTAATAAATTCTACTGCTTTCCAAACATTAGAAGCTTCCGCAACTTCATGAAGAAATGTATGAGCAAAGTGAACAGATTGTATGAAAACACCAAACTACAAACAATGAAAGAAAAAGTCAGACGAAGGAGAGTATTTCAATAATACCAAGCTTACAAAAACGTTGTGCCAAAAAGCACTTTCTGTTCTACGTTATGATTCATTTCCAGCATCATCTATAAAATCAACACTTGGCGCTGATTTTATAAAAGATATGGCTTGTTTTAAATCTAACTTTACAGGCGATTGAAGTCTACCAATACTTTTCGAAACTGAACTAAAAAAATTAAACTCGTTTCGCTCAGCATCATAGCTCCCATCAGTTGCTGTTATTTCTCGAAACCCATCTTCAGCTGTCGCCATTCCTTGAGCATGATCAATTTCCGCTGTTTTAGCTGTGTCCAATTCTTTAATTCGCTCAACAAGACGTGATTTTAGCTCTATAACCACAGATCTTGCTACTGCTTCATTTGAATCCTACAACATAGAATGAAGATTTTTTCAGTGAATCACTGCACTTAGGACTTTTAATTAAATTATGAAGAATCAATGCTTCTAATTCTGAATTTTTTGCTGTATGCTATATATCCTCTGGATAGTAAAATAAAAAATTTCATTCTTCATCAAGCGGTAATCAAAACCGCAATAACGGCATTCTATACATTATTTCCTCGAAAAGTACACTTCAATTATTCAAAAAGTTACGCTTTCCTGCCATGAGGGGAGAAATATGTCCTTTTGTTTGTCTTCTGAGACAAGAGGAAATCCTTCATATACCTGTAAAAATAGGACTACCAATTCAATGACAAAAATTCCTTTAGAAAAGTGACATTTGCTAGTAAAGAACATTTTAAAAAAGCTTTTATTAAAAACAAGCAACCTTTTCAACAGGCATCTCATCCGCAGAAGATTGGGGCTCATCAGTACCTCCCGATATTGAAGAGTTTGATGACATATTTGAGTGATTTGTATCCTCTTGTTCTATATGTGCTTCGACAGCACAAAATTCAATCGCTTTTTTCAATGTTTCAGTAACAAACAGAAATTTTTTCTCTTCTGGTATTTCATCGCTACTTAAACTGCAACATGGGAACTTACCATTTAGACTGTTTTTTACAAGTGAAAGTTATTCTAATTATCTTTATAGTCTAACATAGCTTTTAAAAGATACAGTAGTATGGAAAATAATTCAATGTAAGCAAAAACTAATATAGATAATATAGGTAAACAAAAACTAATATATACAAATTAAAGGAAACATACATTTCTGAAGCAAAACCGATATGTGCTAGAATCTTCTCGGTAGTTGATAAAAAAGGCGAAAATTTGCGTATATTGTTCTCTGCTACACAGCAATTGCGAAAGTTGATAAATTCAAGACTACATACGAGCCTGTAGAAAAATTGTCGCTTTAAAATTTATTCAAAACATACCTGAGCTGAACTGAGAGATATTCAGCAAGCAAATCTTTAAGGCTACAAAAAGAAGCACCTGCAACAGTTAAACAAAATATGGACAGATGAGAAAATTCATGGGGCCTTGTTAATTAGTCACTTTATCTCACGTTAATTTGAGTCTAAAATGAACCTAAGTCAAACTTTACCAAGTTATATTTGGGGCCAGCGCGTGAAAATTTTATTCACCAATTAAATAGAATAGAAAATTAAATTCTATATAGACAAGCTGGGTATTATTGGGAAAAAGGAACTAAATTCTTCCGTACAAAAATCCAACTTCACAACAGGTCAACCGCCAATTTGCATACAATTTATTTACTCAGAAAGCTAGCTGCATTAAGTCTCACCTGGTCTTTATGTTTCTTAGAAGCAGTGTTTCGTGAAATAGGTTCAGAACTATACGTATCAGTCTGTGCGAAGGACGCGATAAATGCAACAGAAAAAGTCGAAGATATTCACTCCGTACGAGAAATAATAGTTGCCACAATTCCTGCATATATAAACGTAAAACTAATGAATAAGGAATGCAAAAGAATCTCCAAACCGCTATCCGGCAAGACAAAAGTAGTAAAATTGGTTATTGTCAATTAATGCACCAGGATCTAACAAAGATTAAAACCCAGCAGAAAGTATTCACATGTTGTTGCAGATGAAAATGAAAAATAGAAAAGTAAAGCACTGAACAACGTGACATAGCATAAATAAATTGAAAATGAAGCTACCTTTAAGGCAGACAGCTGGAGAAATTCTTCGTATATATCGCCTTCTAAAGCCAACCGTGACAATTCGAATGTAAACATCTCACAGAATAACTTTTCCGAATCACCACACCTTAAAAAAAATCACTTCTTAATTACTTCGACTAGTTCCCACCTTCTCCCTTAAGAATGAGACCCATACTCTTAATGATGTTTACACAAACTCTTTTCAATCATACAATTGATTACCACCATCATATGATCAACTCACTGCAATTTCATAGAACACTGATTCGAAAATAAAGAACATAGCACCTACAAAAATGAAGCAGTAAGAATTAATACTTGTGCAAAGTTTTCGACATATGCACATGACATTGAACATCACAACGAAGCGCCTTCAACAATTCAAGTCGAAGTGAACGTAAGCACAACGTCGCATTCATATCAAACTTTTTCCGCAATCTGTACCGCACGATCCAAAATAATTAAATGATAATTATTTAGATTTATTAAATCGATCCATCTTCTAACTGATACTTGCTTAAAAATGACAAAGTTTGAGAAGCGAAGCCTCACTTCATAGTGCAGTACGCACTGTACATGCATCAGGAAAAAAAAAAAAGGCCGTAATCAAAAGTAGAGTTTGAGTTTGTGACCCATAAATTTATTACACTCAAAACGAAATGGATCATACCCGAAAAAAGCTACTTCTCGGGACCGGATGGTAGCAATGATACGATGAAAAACAGCATTGAAATCAGCTGATATATTAATGTAGGAAGATACGACATAATAACAAAACCATTTGGTAGTTTCCAGCAAACCAATGAAAAGTGCAGGACATACCAAAAGGCCTAACACGTGATAAGAAGCACAGAATCCGCTAGCAATAACGACAGATATTATCGAAAAGCATGAAACGGACTGAAAGTATAACATTCTTCCATGAAACGGAACTGAACATTCTTCAACTTTCAAATGCCCACCCACTTTAATGGTAATGGATAATGCTCCAAGAATGCGGTATTATGGAAAGTGATGGAACACCTACTCTGGAAGAAATAAGCGATTTTCCTTCAGATTTCAAGTAATACTCCTCCACCATTTCCAAATCCATATCATCCATCAGCGACTTCTCAAGGAGCAATCCGTATACTCGCCAGAAAATGCCCGAACCAGACATACCGAGCAGTTCAACATAGCCCAGTATCACGCAGGCCCAAGAACATACTTTATTAAACTGCAAAAGCGCATCAGCAAGATGACCGAACACTCAATACAATGAACAGAAACCACTCCCAAACAGTAGTAACCACACTGCCCTTAACATTAAAGCTCTATTTCCAAATGCGATAATTAACCAAAGTTATCCTCGACTGCACAAATCCTCAACCCTTCGTTAATGAATAACAACTGGATGTATACATGAACAGCAAGTAATACACCTGCAATAGTAGAATAAGGAATATACAGATTTATTATTGAAAATGAAGATGAAGCATATTTTTGAAACACGACTGATCCATACAAATAAGAATTTGAACAATAAAACCACTTCCTAATTTCTCCTTTCCATTGACATAAAGGAAAGTTTTCCTGGATATTTAAATTGAAAACAATCAAGCTGCAAAAGATAAGAAACTAATAAGGAGAATGAAAAAAAAAAAAAAAAAAAAAAACCATGAAATTAAGCATAACACTCCATGAAAACAAATTATGGAAACCGATGAATGTAAAGAATGTAAAAACGCAAATGAAAATATTTTGGTTGAAAACTGGGAAGAACGACAAAAAAAGCTTGAGTAAATGGTGCAGAAAAACTACCTTATATGTTCATTTATTTATTTGTGAAGACACCAAAACCTCTATGCTGGTTACAAGAATCAACAGCTCTTCCATTTCATTACTTTATATTCGATGCGATAAACTATAAAATATGTAGAATAAAGCAGAATGTGAACAACGAAAGTATTACGGAAACTGTTATGGTAACGCATTACAAAAGATTTAAAGAAAAACCTAGCATTTTAATAAGAATTGAGTCATAAATGGATTAGCTTAAATTTCAATTTCAAACGAAATAAAGCAGTATACGAGGTGAAAGTTTATTAACAGCAAAAAAAGCATTATATGACAAATTAAAAAGGAAAAACCCGTGGATCCCAACTGAAAAACTTCATTATATTTTTTCGAAACAACAAAGACCTTCATATCTTCAGTTCAATACCACATCGCTCCAACAAACAGGCCATAACTGTGTGCTTCAAGCCGATTCGCTCGAATTGATGATTGAACTTAACTTTAAAACCTCTAAGGCGGGTTGATGCATGCACCAAAACTAACAACAGTGGAAGTGAAAATGTAAAGAGTACTGTCACAACTGGAACTATAGCATAAACGAAAAAATAAAATGACAACAACATAGCACCCAACGTGATGAATGTGTGATCGTGACGTGTCTGAAAAAAATTACGATTTCTGCCGTCATCATTTTTCACCATAAATTTTTCATATTTTAAGTTCAATACCACATCACTCCCAAAATCTTACAGGAAAATATATCTTCCAATTTAAAATAGCGTTATATGAAATATTCTGCCTACAGATCAGAAAACTACATACGACCGTAAGCAGAGTCATATATGAAACAAAAAACTATTTTCAATACTACTAAACTATAAAATATGAACTGTCCAACCATACCTTTGACCAGAAAAATAGTAGTCTGCCTACCTGTACGAACGTGGGATCTGACGAAAGAGAAAATATGAGCACAGCAGCCACAGATATGATAGCAACCAATCCAATTAAAACGTCACGCAATTGTATTGATGCACAAAACAATATGACAAGTGACATAAAAGCGAAATAATTTGTTTGATAATATAATAAATTGCTCAACATACGATTATTCCACTTTGCCAAATCACAAAATGGTGGGATCTGCAATAAATCATTATTGTGGATTTCGCATGGAATAAAAAAACATTGTATAAGGAAAAACTTCCAGACAAAAATAAATGCATTGACATGGCAAGGTTGGAAGAATCAAGAAATAAGATGGATGGCGATGGAATAATATGAAGGGACAAAGCAGAAAAGGACTAACAGCAGTGATATATATGGTTAATCAACTTCTTCATCAAACAAAGCATCGGTTTTGAATGAACAGAGACCAGGACTAACCTCAAATCTTGACATGTCAGCGAAGAATTCGCGAAAATTACGCAGAGGTGGCACTTGCACAGAGTTTAGGATTTTCCAATTTTTTTCCTTATCAACAGTTTCTTGCGTCATTGCTAAAATGAAATTATAAAAATTTTTTACATCTTTTAGAATGCGGTCCGAACAGCTTCATCGAACAACTGCATTCGAAATGACACCTCACCCTACACAGTAGCAATATTGATAAATGCTAATATCATTATTCAGAGACCAACAGTCCTCAGAAAACTCTCTACATTATGTCCCAAAATATATTATATTGCTCTAAATGAAAATTTCCAGTAAATTTACTATCAAACTACGCTCGGAAAATACTTGAATTCACTAATGCAAGATGAGGCTTCAACCACAATCATCCCGAAAAGAATGGCCTCGAAAGTAGAGTCATTCTGAAAACAGCTGTATCTGTCTGTATCTATATATGTTGTGTCTTTCAAGATTTCCACCTAGAAAATGAGCATATTGCAGTTCTAATAAAAAAAGGAGCAAGTACTTGAATGTAGTTATCGCTGCAGAAATTTCTTTTCTTCAAAATTTCTTCGGTAAGAAAATATGACAAAAAATCTGTCGACCGTAATTTCACGTGGCTATAGAAAATAACCTATTATAAGTAGTAAAAAATTGGGAGGAAGTATTTTTAGAAAGGAAGTTAGGGGTTCGCTTTTCCACAGATGGTGTCAATTCACCAAATCTAATTATATCAAAGCATCTCATAATAGTTTAAGACAGCAACCTCTATTTGGTATCAGCAATATTATGTACTTTCCCTTTAAGAGGTCGTATCGAGTTTCGGATTACAGCGCACCTTGAATCCATTATGACAAATATTTACTTCAACTGTTAACATGAGCTATTAATTAATCAACAAATTGTTAATTAATATATTAACTTCTCTTGAATCTTCAAAGATACACTGCGGTGTAAGGAGATGAGGAACTAGAGTTAGCATCTGGAGAAATTCTTATCTCACTATTCAACAGCGATGAGTACGGTAATCTCAGGTGTGCATACAGTACATGAACTTTGAAAACATTGGCCTACATTAACTACGTTAGATGTCAAATATATCCAAGGCACGTGCAGAGTAAAAACATAATTATCTGATTTCCCTGGGAATCCTTATTCCACAGAATGAGGTACGAAGACACTTGCCAACATGCATGCAAGAGGTCCATGCCAAGGTATTTATTTGGTAACTTATAAAGAAGTTATCACTGTTTCGTTAAGTGATGGTAAAGTGTTCGTAGGTGCATTAAGTAGGTGTATTAGTATTGCAGGGATTTAGTATAATAAAATTATCTTTTTCTACTTCACTTCATTTGCTAGAATTGCTTTTCAGGCTGACACATTCGTTTAAGATTTATTTGGCCTTCTGCGAGAGGTAACCGGGAAGTTATGGTTAGTATCCCGATTTTATTTAGTCATACGCAAAATTGCAGCGGATATGTGTTTTGTAATCATTTAGTAAAAGTCTTCTTTTATTTTCATTACCAATGTAACTCTTTGTTCCTTCCTATGTTTATTTTAGGTGACTATTGTGTCAAAACTTGATACAGCCCATCGCCTTACTATCGTAAGTTCACTATCCATATGTTTTACTTTGTCTGTATATCAATCTATGTAGAAGCGCTTAATGCATAACAGTTGTGATCGTTACGTCATTTAATACTGTTCTTCGTTGATAGAACTACGTCGCAATAATAAGAGAGTTATCTTTTTCATTTCTAAGCAGGACTTTTTTTGGTAGTACGCCATTACGCGTGGAACTTTGAGGAATCATTTTCTAGACTTGTATATTTATTCTCTCATTTTGATTCTTGGTATTAGATTTGATAGTAAGTCGAACCGTCTAGGCCGAGCTGTTATATGGGTAAAGGAAATTATCATCAGCAGTCATCATATGTATCCATTAATTTGTTTCTGCGTTGTTATTGTTTTCCTAAGAAACTTTTTCTTTTCAGCATGATGCTCAAATGAATTATTACGGTACTCGACTAGCTACTTGTTCCAGTGATAATTTGATTAAAATATTTGAGGTTCATTGTATTTTTTTTTTTGGGCTGAATTTATGTTTGAGATATGAAAAATGTGAGTGATTAAACCTACAATAAGGGGATTAAATTCGTAGGAACGTTTTGGAGCCAGTAAAATATGTGGCGCTAAAAAACCAAATGATTGGTCTTGTTCGAACCACGTTTAATTTTCTTTGTCGATCTTATCCGTTGAAATAATAGTTTATTGCAGCTAAAACCGTCAGGGCAAACGTATCCTTCCGCTGAATTGAATGGTCATACCGGTCCAGTCTGGCAAGTATCGTGGGCGCATCCGAAATTTGATAATGTTTTAGCTTCATGTTCCTATGACAAGTAAGAAGTCATGTCACATATGGTTACGTTGTTATCAATTTAAATCATGAAACAAATAGGAATATGTACATCGGCAATGCATGTCACACTATCCCAGGCATATTAGTGCATGTTGCAATGTTCCGCTTTCATGCTTTACTTTCATTTTGCATTTGTTTACGATTTATGAAATTCAATTATATGGGCTTTCATTTGAATATTAATCTTGATAACCTTAATAATGGTGATTGAATCCATCGGTATCATTATACTGTTGTTTAATGTGAAATTACAGACGAGTTATCGTTTGGAAAGAGATCTCTGGCAAATGGCAAAGAATTTATGAATGGAACCATCATGATGCAAGCGTTAATTCGATAAGTTGGGCACCTCACCAATTTGGTCTTACGTTAGCTTGTGCTTCTACTGATACTGCAATATCCTTATTGATCTTCAATAAAGCAAAAATTTGGACACATCAACTCATTGCTAAAGCTCATGAACAGGTATATGAATTTTCTAAGTTTGGATTAAAGGAGTGGATCGGAACCCTGTACATATATGAGAGGTACTGTGTTTTGCAACTTTGAAATTAGGCATTTTTAAGTTGGAAAATAAGCATTTTAGGTCCTGTAGAAGTCGTACAATTTTTTAAGAATTGATTTAATATTTAATCTTCATCTGTGAACATACTTCACATATATTTAAGTTTCAGGGTTGCAATGCAGTGTCCTGGGCTCCTGCAATGTATTCAACATCCCTCATCCATAGTGATGGACCCGTCCTACGTAAACGAGTGGTTTCTGGTGGCAATGATAATTTTGTTAAAATATGGAGGTTCGTAAAGTTTTGTTATCAAATTATTATTGATATCATCAAATAAAGGATTTTCAAAGTACTTTTCTTTAAAAGAAATATTTTTCACTAGTTATCTTCCAAGAAAAAGTAGTTGTAATGGTTAATATTGTGACATTTTAAATAGTTGTCATTATGGTCTATTTTCAGAGAAAAGAAAGATGGGATTTGGGAACTAGAAATCTCTTTGGAGGGACACACTGATTGGGTACGTGATGTAGCTTGGGCTCCAGTAGCAGCTCATAACGTCAATACAATTGCTTCATGTGGGCAGGTATTTCGTATATCGTTTCGGACGTTCATTTACTATTTTGAAATATTCCATGTCTAAATTACTGTATCTATAGGACAGAAAAGTGATCATTTGGCGTTGTTCGAGTGTTGATCAGCGGTACTGGTCTGCTCAAGAACTGGTTGTCTTTGATGACATTTTATGGCATGTTAGCTGGTCGCTGTGTGCTACTGTTCTTGCAGTGTCGGGTGGCGACAATGTGGTAATCATTGGAAATTTAAATTTTTTGATGCAAAGTATTTCCAATTTTTCATTGTTTGAATCAACAGAGTTGGCTGTTAATAAAAAAGTGGATTCGTTTTAAGATGCTACATTTTATATTTCATTACGTCACAGTGCTTTTTTTAGAAGATGCGTTTCTTTCATATTCACAAAGATGAACAGTTCATTTGTTAGAAAAGAATGGAACTAATTTAATGTAAAGTAACGAGATATTTTTAAGACCTTTATTACACTTAAATTGTGCTGGAATACTGTCACATCTTCCGTTTTCAGATTTCGTTGTGGAAAGAAAATATCCAAAATGAATGGATATGTATTTCTGAGCCAGAAGAAAAGTGACATATTCAGGACCGTTTTCATGTGTATTGTTCGTTTTTTGAATTGATAAGTTATGTTTAGGTTGGAAATGTTTGTTATTCAGAGTTAAAGTAGTTTCTGATGTTTAATATGTACTTTTCAATAATTATTAAATATACCATATTTTCTATTAAATATATACCATATTTTCCACCAATAAATATCTTTCTTCAGTAACGACACTTTTCTAATGCGTTAATGTAACACCTTATTTTTCTAGAAATGTTGACAAGGAAATTTTTGGCTGAACTTTTATCTTCATGTTACTCTGTTCACCACATTGTTTCTACATCTTCATGAACTTATTATTTCTTTCTGGTTTCGTTGAGTTTACAGATAATTCCAGTTAATTACTAGGACACTTCACTGACTTTGTTAATTTAATGCTTGATGTAGTTTTGCATCGTACTATTTCTGACTATCTTATTCAGCTACTTCCACTACGTTTTTACGATTGGTAAGTTAATACTTGAAACTATAATGAACAAATATTCAGGAATAATTTGGTTCCGTATATTAATGTTCAGAAAAATTCGACGTTAAAATGTTCAAAAAATTCGACGAGAAAGAGGACATAATCGGTACTCAGCAGTTGAAGTCGTCAGCTCAGGTTCAAATTGTTGTCTTTCAATTCACTTTATTGTCTTAGATATATCAGAGTTTGGGAATTTTTGCAAGTAATGTTGCATATTTCATCTGTGCCAATTCAAATAATGTAGATTATTAGGTAATACAGTCGTGGTAATCTGTCTAGAACGTTATAAATTATATCGGATGTCAAGGTTTGAAAGTCCTTTGTGGAATTGCATCCATGGGTGCACTGTAATTTTCTGTAACACAGCTTTTATTTCAGAAATCAATACGATCGAAAATAGTAGATCAGTTACCATTACTAGATGATTATATCAACGATATATTACCTAAAAAAGACAGTTTTAAATTGATCAAATGCAAGGGTTTGTTTCAGCTCTGTCCAATGAATTTTAAGGTTTTGTTTGAGATAAATTTCCCAAGCCATGTTTTTTCACCATTGGTTAATCTATACATTATCATCGTAATATCATAAAATACCCATTGCCATCATGACTTGTTCTACTAATATAGTATAGATTTCCAGAACATGTCGAACTCATTGCTGATTGTGAAGGAAAGATACTGTTTATTAAACCGAGAGATGTACCGTATTTTCCTACCCTTCGTCTCCTTCATCAGTATCCTTTTATTTTGCCTCATGAAAAGGTTGATGATTTAAGTACCTGTGAAATTTTGGAAGTTTGTTACTACTGCTGTGATTGTTTTTATAACTAGCAGCTAACCACTACTAAAACCACTAAATAAATAACGTGAGTCTGTATTTTCCTTGTGATTTATCATTACCGAAATCATCCTTACGTTATCAATTAGTGCATCGAAGTTCAGTAGTTGCACTTTACATAATTTATGAGCCAGGAATCCTGCTTTAGCGTTCAAGTGAAAAGGCCTATCAAATTCCTCAAAATAAGGTGACGGAAAAAATTCTTCGAACTGTTTTAGGTCGATAAAGGTGCAATTAAGTTCGTCCTCAATGGATCTCAAATCATGTGTCGCGGTTTAACCAGTCCAGGTGCCAGATTAAATGTAGATGTTCCCGAAAACAGTGTACGTTTTTTCTCCTCCTTGTATACATATCATTTTGCATCGATCTCTTGTAAATAACTTAAAATCCCATACACAGACTGTTTCTCCGACACTCCCGTATTTTGATAGAACAAAAAAAAAAACCGCTTGTATGCGTGGTGTCAACTTCTACATAATGCGACAAACTTCCGCCTATATATTAGTGTTCCATCAGTCCATATCCTCCACGTATTCCAAACGTATGATGTATTCTATTAAGTTGTTTCTCGTCCTTGAAAAATACTTTAAATTTCAGGTTGTGGCTCTAATGGCAGAGGGGAAAAAGCATGCACTGGCGATAGGTCTTACAAAAATGTCTGCCGATGAAATACTTACAGTGAATAAGGCAAAATTTAGTTTTTTATGTACCGAAAGAGGAATGGATGGTTTCCAAGCTAATGCTTTTCAGGGTATTGGTATTGAGAACCTGCACCACCTGAACGATGGTCTTTGGAAAGTTCCGACAGTCTTATGACGATAGTTAGTGCACAGAAATAATGAGCTTGACAGCCCAACATCCTACTGTTTATTGCCAGTTTGGTCAAATACATGTTGAATAACGGTCTTCTAGCACGGTGACACTCAATTTTATTTATCGTGATTCTCAAAACCCGTGTTTACACCTTATTGTGATTCTAAAAACGGCTTACTAATGCTTGAACCGGATTCAATATTTACTGTTTTATAATTAAACTGACACTGACAAAGTTGCATAAAGCTCTATTGTTTTATCTCATCTTTGTCGAGGTTTTAGCACTTATATCATGCTTTTCTAGTACTGATTGCGTAACACATCTCATATATGGATCGACCAAATCTTAATGAGACTCCCACAATAAAGTTTTTAAGTCTATTAGTAATACACAACAGCAAAATACAAAAGTCAGAATTACGGGAACAAGAAACTATAGACACTAAACACACTGAATAAGGATTAAGATTTATAGTCAAACGGTTATGTCTAAGAAAGTCGTCCATGAAACCGATGTATAATACTGTCCATATGAGATTCATAGGACCCTATGTGGCTGTCGATAAGAATTTTTTACATGAGATATCAGTTGTGAACATTAGGTAGCAGGAAACTGGACAGGAACTATTCAAACTTTGTCAGAATTAACGAAAATCTTAACGATTAAAGGTAAGTGAAAACCCACAAACATGTTAATCACAATCACATATCAAGGTACTTTATGAGAAAGCTGTTTCAGTTCGCAATATTTTGGAATGCACAACATAGGAAATCGCCCAACGAAAATTGATCAGAAGACATTTCATTGCCTTCGTCCACCTTTCTTCGGCATTGAACTGCATTTTAACAGAATACTCCATTTTATTGTCTTCGATATGTTCTCTGTACATTCGGTGAGGGAACCGAAACTAAAATTAGTTCACCTTAATTCTCCACCTAACGTTTGACTTTCATTGTAAGCATGAAAATGATACAGTGTAAGGAATTTTCACTGCATTCAGGTTGTACTTATGTTTCCTCTTAAGTTTACGAGGACAGAACACAGAAGGAACCGATGGAGTCAGGAAAAGTGATAAGTGGATAGGCTCTCCGTAGTTTACCTACTTATCATTACTCACTTTCAATTACTAATGTCCTGCAACATATAGTCAATATAGTTAATGAGTGTACAACAATCTCTATGCATCACAGCAAATAATAAACAGCTATTATACCGGCATAGTGTTGACAGTTTAACCAACAATTGCTAAAGTTGACTCCCATTCAAAAATGGTTATTTAGCAGAAGGATGCCGTTGACAAAGAACATTGCAGAATAAAAACAGTACCAAAAATGAATTAACATAAAGTGTAACATCTTGACCTGAGCACGTTCAATATTTCTCTGCAATTGACAGAAACATTCCATAAAAGCACAAATGCCTTCATCGAATTTCTTTTGACCAAACGGTTTAAAACCTCCACTACCAAAAAGCGGTAATTCAGCGCCGGTATCCAAACACTGGACAAATGAATGACTGCCAACTGGCACAATTCGATACAACGTGAATTCAATATCAAGACAATCTGCTAACGTCTGCAATATTCGTTTTCAAGTTTTTTAAACATAGGAGAAATGATTATGCTTTATAAAATTCTAAAGTAATCGCGCAGTAAATACTATCAAATTCCCAATAATCCAAAACTTACATTAATCAGCAAAGCCAATTGTCCCCATGCAGCATTGATTTCGCTCCATTCAACTTGAGAATGTGGCAATTGACCAAGACGAAAACCATTAATTGTACCGAAGCTTCCTTGCTTCCAAATATGAAATGCTGTATTTAATACATTGATTTTTGACAGTCTATCACGTTGACTTTTCAAACAATGCACCTCGGCTTCCAGATCTTGCTCCTTCATTTCCATTCTGATCAACTGCCTTAAGTATTAATACCGCAAAGTACAGGAACAGTATCTTGATCATTTTGGAAGAATCAGTTGAAATACGCACATTCACATTTGAATATGTTGATTTATATGATTAATGATAACCTGTTTACTAGATATTACACGAAAAAACTGTTGGATGCACTCGAAAGTAAACCACGACGTAATGAGATGTAGGAGGAAATCCAACAGACCAAATTTCACCATTATTTTTTAAAAAGTGCATTTTTTTTCGCCATTTTTTATTTTTTTTTAAAAATTTCATTTTTGATTTTTTTAAAAATTTTTTTTTAAAATTTCAAAAATATGATGACATATTCTTCCTCTCGTTCTCTCCTATCTGTCTAATAATAGAGAGAAACGACCACCTGTGGTTGTCACGAAATACTCTCCATAGCAATTCCGCAGATTCATTTTCAGCATATAATTCACTTTTTTTTTTTTTTAATTCCGCATCCAATTTTGCCTCTTCAGCCTCCAATTTTCTTGATTCTCCTATCAAAGAAGCTTCTTCATTCTACAATAAAAGATGTAAAATAATCATATAATATCGAAATTCATTTCATGAGAAGACAATAGTTTTACAGCAATACCAAGGATAATAAAGCATAATTGGATAATAGATTTCCGTTACCTTCATAGCAGCAAGTTTTGCAGCTACAATATTTCTATCCATTAAGCGAGCATCACTCCCTTCTTTCAAGTAATCAAGTAGCTCACGGTACTGTGCACATTCTTCGTCTAGTTCTTTTAAATGCTGGTCCATCCCCGAAAGTAGCTGCTCTGTACAATCCTGAATTTTATTCCGTGGTGAGATAAGACACAATCAGTCCGGAAGGAAATTATAAAACACACCCTGGATAATTAGTATGATCAGTCACCTCACACATCGGTCCCTTTAAAGCTGAATTTGAATTACATATTATATCAAACAGATTCCCTGTCATTGCTGAGGGACCTTCTTGAAAGCAAAGCGATGGATCATCCTGGAAAAAGATGTAGCAAGCATCACTCATTTACACTCAAAAAATTGCATTTCCATGATAGTGCACCTTTTGACAAATTAGAATAATCAAGATGGTGGTAAAAACGTTTTTAAATCGATTCAAATAAATTGAATGAACTAATACATCAACTAAAAACGGATTCTGCTCGTCCTCGAGGCATTCAAAAACACTCTCATCCAAAACTAGCTTATTCTGACAGTTGAAGCATGTTGGGACGTTGTCACTCATTTCGCAGCAACAAATCTGTTTCTAGTAGCATCAGAGAAATGAAAATCCCATTTGAACTGTGCTGCCTGCAAAAGAAAATACTGCCTGTCTTCAATTTATAAAACAAAACAATTAATATAATGCATTTTATTGCCACTTCATACTAAATAACTGATATCAAATTTATTTCCTCTCAGTTCCATATGACCCATTCCTCCAGTGATATTAGCAGACATGCATCAAAGTCTTAGCTCCTTCAAAGAAAAAAAAAACAGTATTCTACGCGGAAAACTCGTAAAAACAGCGTATTTTATTCGCTAAACGCAACTGCAGAACAGCGACTAATGTAGATATTCCAATATACGTAGAGATTGATGAAAGATTTTCTCGCATTCACGTTTATACTCCTGTAACATGTCACAAATATACCCTCTTGCATGACCCTTCTGCCGATTGTTTGCTCCTCTCTCAGAAATTTCAAGCTTGCAGTCATCAAACCTTACAATACATGAACAAACAATTATTGAGCTGTAAAGATGGGTGGGTTCTCACAGGGTTGTGACTGTAATAGCGTGCATGTCAGTGAGACGTGTCGTTGTCGCGTTTACTGCTGAAATACGTTTGCACAGTGGACTGACTGTGTGGATTGGGATTACCGGGTGCGCAAGGTGATTCGCATTAGATTGATTGTTAGGAAAGTAAGGCTTAGAGTGAGTAAAGTTTGCCAATGCTCTTTTTGTCCTGTTTGTTTTGACCTTTACTTTTTGAAAGCAGTTTTGACGTTTTTACTTTTTTTTTTTTGAAAGCAACAGTTAAAATTATGCAGCAAATGTATTTAACGGTGCAATCACTGGAAGCATCAGATCTTCAGAAGGAGTTTCTTGAAATAACTGTTGGTTTTTTGTTGGTGTATCGGCATGTTTACAACCATTTTACTTCATAAAAATTCACAGGAACGATCTGGAGATGTATTACGCTAGATGACTGGATATTTGTAGATACAGCAATATTCCCTGCACAGTATGTTTGTTTAATGATATCTGTACGCGTGAACTATGTTTTAATTATCACGTCTACTTTGACCGTATATTTTCTTTGTTTTTAGCACTAAAACGGTAGGGTGCGTGGTCGCCATAGAATTTTCGAGATGTCTTGGTTGTGGGATTGGGTGTCCGGCATGCTTAATTATCTCGGTAAGTATATGTTTATGTTGTTCGTCTGAGGTGGTATACTTCAAATCTGTAATTGTTTAAGAGGCTTGAGATGAGTTGTGAATAAAAAGCATGGAGGAAGTTCTTGAAGTTTATTATTTCTTTTTGTGTTAGCTTTAAACAGCGATAAAACACGTGAATAACAACGTACGGAAATTTCCAGGTTGACGTCAGCTATTTTGATTTTAATGTTACAGGTCTGACTAAGAAAAACGGTAAACTAGTTTTCTTGGGGCTGGATAACGCTGGCAAGACGACACTTCTTCATATGTTGAAAGATGATCGTATGGCCCAACATGTTCCGACACTTCATCCTAGTAAGTTTATATGTTTATAATATCCTTTTGGATTATCTTTCTGTACTTTGAAGGTACTCTAGTACTGGTGATATGTTTATGTTCTATGCACATATATAACTCCCTTAATTCTTGACGAATATTCGGAAATGTTAGGCTTTATGTTTTGTGAAAATAGTTCATTGGAATAGGAGCGTTGAGATTATTTCTCGTATAAATAGGGAACGCTGAAAAAGTAGGGAGAGATAGGGAAATTGTTCTCCAAATGTTTTTATATAATATTTATGTGCTATGTGCTAGAAAATTTAAGATTCATACACGTTATGTTTGATTAGCTTTGATTACCGGTTCTGTTCTTTTATCATTTCTTTCAATTTATAGTATATTTAATGAGATGCGGTTCTAGCTTCTGAAGAGCTTTCACTGGGTGGTATTCGCTTCACAACATTTGATCTTGGTGGACACGAACAAGGTTAGTTCGGTGACTCTCCTATATAACTGACGAGATTTTTGTGTGCTGATGAGATAGCTCTTTTGATGCAGGTAATGCATTTTAAAACCGCTTTAGTTTTACTTAAATTGGTTCAGACCGTTACTTCAGCCTTTTTTTCACACAACAATTTTACGCAAAGAGAAAAACAAATCCGTGGGTTAATTTAGTTGCAGCAATTACTGTGTTTTAAGCAAGTAGTGGTTTGACTTTTTTGTCATAAATCGCAATGATTATGCAGAAAGCAGTGAAGTATGTTCTACATTTCAAGGATAAATGCCTGTCGAAGATTAGTGGCGTTTATTTCATCGGATCATATAGGAATTGAAAGAGTGAAACATTTTCAGCACGACGTGTTTGGAAGGATTATTTTCCAGCTGTAGACGCTATTGTATTTTTAGTGGATTGTGCTGATGTTGAGCGGATTGCGGAAAGTAGGCGTGAGGTGCTGTTTAATCAAGTCGTTATTTCAGCTTTTTTTTTTTACAGAAGAATTTTATGCAGAAGTTAAATTCGTGCGTTTAGTTGCAATAATTACTCTGTGTTTTAAACTGTAGTGTTAACTTCTTTGTGTTTTTAGCTCGAAAGTTTGTTGGGCGATGAGCAAGTGGCTTCTTGTCCACTACTTATTCTCGGAAATAAGATTGATAAGCCAAATGCATTAGGAGAAGATCAACTGAAGTGGCATTTGGGAGTATCAAACATGACCACTGGAAAAGTTTGTTGATGCAAATTTATTGGTTTTTATTTTTCATAGAAGCTACACTGTGTTTTTATTTTCACCAGTCGTTGTTTACTTTGTGTTGTTCCCTTTTATCCTCCTCATTTCACATTTCCTTAATATATTTTAAGTGACGTTTAATTAAGCTATCTTTATCTGGATTTAAACTAATGGCTATCCATCAGCCCTTTTCCCTGATTTTTCACTGGTCGTTATGTTCTTTTATGATTTAGATACCTGTAGAACAGTTTCAAGGCTTAAATTTATTGTAATACAAAGTTAAGTTCCACAAATACTCTATAGTAACCCGAACTTGGATGAGTTTTACTCAGATATTATTGTTTAGGGACAAATTTCGAGGATGGATATATCGTCGAGACCAATGGAAGTTTTTATGTGCTCGGTTTTAAGGCGCCAAGGATACGGGGAAGGTTTCAGATGGTTGTCGCAATATTTAGATTAGATATTGTTGGATATGCTTCTCTAAATGAGTTATGTGGGATGGTGTTCATTTATTGTACTTTTCCAAACAAATTTCTATATAATTTCATTCCATCATAAGATTATAAATTAATATCTGGTCGTTCTTGTCCTTTAGAATGTTTTTTACGATTTTGTAACAGTTGTTCATTAACTGGACGCGAACTTCAGTTAAAAAAAGTTTGTCATTATCAATCAGCGGTTACAGCGATTAATAATTACAAACTTTTTTTTAAAGGAATGCCATACAGGAACATGCTGCCGTGCGGAGCGGCTTTAAAAATAATGTGCGCATGTGTGGAGGGAGAACAATTTTAGTTATTTGGGTTGTTATATAAAATGGTTGAATGCTTTGATTTGGTAACAGGATACATGAACATACACTGCGTAAGATTTGTTAATCAAATCCAAAAAAAAGAAATGACTTCACTTAGATAAGACTTGTGTGCTAGAGTAATTGAAAGCACACAACAGGAAAGAATGTACGCATTTTCACTGCATTATACGTATCAGGGTTTAAAAAAAAATGCCATCCTAGTAATTTATGGGAAGAGAAGATAATTAATTGGCGCATCGGATATCGATGGCTTCTGAAAAATGATACCTGGATAAAAGATCAATGTTGCGTATCATAGTGGTCGTCAAGTTCGCCTGCTGAAATGAGCGGTTTTTGTTTAGGTTTTCTCTTAGTGGTTATTCTGGACAACAGATAGTTTGTAATAGACTAATCTGCTAGAAGGTATTTCTGATTTGGATTATGTACTTTGAACCAGCTGAGATGCAGCAACAACCTCTCGTCCGATCTGCTTTTAGGTTTATGTACTGTTATACTGTGGTAATGACCAGTGTTCTGCCGTAGGTATCAGTGTGACGTTATTCGAGTTTGATTTCGTGGAAGATTCAGGTTGAAATTGCAGTGAGAAGAGGGGGTTCCAGGTAGCAAAAATATAAAAAGAAAATAGCTGTAAGACAAGAAGCAGGTGGAGAAACAATATAATGCATATTAGAGGTATATCTGGGACAGATGTTCTCAAATTGTGTAATGCCCTCGACATCTATCCGGTTCCTTGTCTGATTATCTCCCTGATGGAACATGACAATATCGTAAGGATTAAGGAAGAAGTCCCAGGCAACGGTAGGATTGCATCTCAATTGTCGACCACTATAACTACTGTTGATAGTCCATTACCGCAGGTGTTTGCATTTCCCCTTATAATAATTTTTCTAATGAGTGAAGCAAAGCTTCCGTGATTATTTTTATTAAAGTTCGATTTGCAAAAAAAAAAAAAAAGGAGGAAGTCGTGTTTTTAAGTATTTCATAAATATCTCACGTAATAGATGATAAACAGTCTAAACCATAAAGCAATGCGAATTCATGATCTACGAATATCAGTTAATGTATCGAAGCAGGTAGTACTCAAGCTTCTTGGAATCTTATTCAGTTGACAAATATACTAAGAAATTTGTCGTTTAGGGTTTATCATGTACTGTACTAGAAAAATTTATTATTTAGAATTAGCAGTGACGGTATATTTTTGATGTCTTATCTATTCTACAGAATTGCCATTCCAAGTGCTTTTCTATACAGTTCCTGTCTACGATTATTTCGTTATATTATGTATCCTCTTATTGTTTCGCATCTGTAGTTATGCTCAGTTGTCCATCTCCAAATAGTTTGTCTAAGTTCTAGAATAAAAACGCAGTTGGTGACGATGTATCATCTCAGATAACAGCTCATCAATTCCCTAATGGAAATAAGAAGATACTGTTGAATTCTTTAAGGGAAATAAGGAGGAAGGGAATTCTATTTCTAATGAAGAATTTGACATCTTGGAATATGAAAAAAGACTATACGGTAATGCGAAACAAGCAATGGATCTAATTGGTGATTTGTGCAGCCGTTCTGAACAGATCACTGTGCAACAGAAGGAAACGCTACTCAGGTTAGTGCTTCGTTTTCGTTAGGGAAATATTATCGAATTAGTATGTTGCCTGATGTCTTTTTTTTTTCTTGGACTTTACAAAGAAAAAAGGTTTTATTCGATTAGTTTCTCGTGTTTTAAAATTTTGATAGTATTGTTAAAGTTTTCTAGCCCAAAACTTATGTTTTTGAGTTAATTCTGTCAAATTCGGTTAATTTTGTTGGTGTACTTTGTCCACAGTATGCTTTCTCAGATTGAAAGAGGAACAGCAGGTATGGCGAAAGGTCGCTGAAAAAATCGAGGAAGTTACAAGACAAAATGAACAACTTATCATTGCAAAACAAGAAGTTTGTTTTTTTATGCAAGCATGATTTCCGAGCAAAAATAAAGCCATTCGGTAATCTACCGATTCGATATGCACTTTTCTTTTTGTTGGTGGTCGCTCAGTTGAGCACCTTATTCGTCATATTGCATACTGGTGCAAAGAAAAAGTTTTCCAACATACTCGAACCTTTATCACAGCTTATTGAAATGAATCCGGCCACAAATTTTTAGATCCTGTTGTCATTCGTTATTCAGCTGAACTGAAAGCAATTAGATTTAATGCATATAACCAGGAAGTATATTTACAATAGAATTTATGCCTTGCAATATTTTTTATGGCTTTGATCTGATTTCAAATAAGTTACTGAATTTACTATTGAAGCTCGAACAGCGCCTGACTGAACATAATAAAGGAAATGGAATGTCCCAGAACAGTGAGGTAGAAGGAAACCAATCTCGGTAAGCTTTGTATTATTTCTAAGTCGACTTCACCTTATAGGAATCTGAAAGTCAGAAAAGTGTCGCATTTTTCTCCGGAAAATGTGGTGAGATATTACACTCATTTCAATTCTTTACGTAATTTTGAATTAGTTCATTAGTTAGTTAGTTTTTTTTTTATTCAGTGTTTTAAAGGACGCAATGGCAAAGAGTGGATAGTTCACATATTATCAACAACAACCTATCACAACCGAACAGTGTCACCTTTCTTCAGAGCACCGATAAAATCGTTGTTACAGATCATGATAACGGTTTACTGCTTTTCTCTACACAATTTGGACTCATCAAAAAAGTTTCTAGTTCAGAGTGGAAATGGCCCCAGTCCGCTATTTACACTCTAGATAATAAAATCTTGGTAAATTTCTTCAAAATTTGATAGAGTTTGTCGTAAACAGTGCTCGGAAACTGTTTTTTGTCTTCCCATAGATAGCCTTTTCCAGTTCCTAATCTCCGTCGTAGTAGTGGTTTGTCGGATAAATAATGGTCGGTGTGATATTGTTGGAAGAATTTTGCCTTTTTTGCAGTCTCTTCCAAACTTCAGTTATTTGCTCCTTAATTCGGATTGAGATTTAATTAGTTTGTTATAAACATTTTTTAGTTCTGGCAATTCCGGTAATTAGTGGTATAGTATGATAACATATCAGTTACTATGTTATTTCTTAAGCTTGTTTCATGGATTACCTCTATTGTTGATAAAGTTCAAGAAAGTTTCAAGGACGAATGGTTGTTAGAATTGTAGGTTTCCGCGATGGTAAAAGATAAAAGTGGAAACAAAGCGGTATGGAAGCGTAATTTAATGAGATTTGACGAAAAACTAGAATTCATTTCGAGGATTGAAGGACCAAAATGGATAGAGAATGAAACGATTACTAAGGAACATTTGTGCATGGCATTAAATGGTTACATATATTTATGCGTTACTGGAGAAACATTTTCGGCTCTGTATGAACTCACAACCGATGGTCAATGGACCGAACTTTGCCATAAACGGAGTACAAAGTTCTCTAACATACAAGTGAGTGTTTAGTATTTTAATTTCAAAACTATCAAAATCTGGTGAATTTTAATCGTTTATTTATTTCAAACCTTGCGTTTCGCAACGATTACAAAAATCTGAAACTTGTCTTTCTACAGCATCCGTGTGTGATAAGCAGAAGAGATTGCAGGTGTTGGCGGTCATTGATGTGATAACAGAACTTCTGGTCGTAGAACAAAAACGAGGTTATATTTGGCTGCTGAGTATTCGGGAATCTACTATATGCGACCGAAACATAATTGCTGCCGTGGAAAAACCTGGAGCACTGTGCATTGACAACGAAAACCAACTCTTCATTCATGACATTAGACAGTCGAAAATTCGTCTTTTAGAAGCACGTACCTTTGAGGTATTTCAGGATGTAGCTCTTACTTCTAAAAATCTAACAGCTGTCACTGCTTATCAAGGACTGTTAGTCGCAGTTTATTGTGCTGACAAAATTATTCACCTCCATAAGTATTCACTTCCCCATAAAAAGAGGTTCATGTAAGTTTTGCTTCTTGCCCACATTAAGAATTCAAAACTTACAATTTAATTCGTTTAAAAACAACGTCTGTTCATCTGTCTGTCAGTTTTCACGCTTGCAAGCCACCAAAATTTGGTTGATTTCGGAAGTAAACAAGGATGAGACTCGTTATATGTTTCACAGACCCAACGGTCCGGAAATCTCGATATTTTTTCCTAAGTCACTATCGCTCATTCAATCATTGTACTGCACCATCTTCCCTAAATTTAGTCAAAAATTATATCCGCACATTTCGATGATTCACAAAAATTCATTGTGACTTAAACGATTAATGAGCCATACATTGCACATAAATTCCAGCTTAACATCAATTCATTTCTGTGATATGGAAAAGGATTGAAGTGTATGTGATTAGATGGTTTTGTGAACATCGTTGGAATCTAACACACTGTTTATAAAGGAGGTTACGTAGTACGCAAGACGTAGAATAAAGTTTTGATTTTTTCGTTCGCAAACTCTCACCAACAATTACATCTATTAGAAAATAGCAGTCTACGGTACAAAATCACTTCCATGCGGTAACGCAATAAAACCGAAAAATGTAACCCCCATTAACCATCTGAAAAAAAAAATTTTTTTATAAAGCCTAATACGAGTTTGTGGTCTCGAAACAGGAACTATTCAGCATATGATTAACTATCGTGTGCTGGATGCAAACCTCTTTTTGAAATATAATGATTGGAGCAGTAATATGGTCTATGTCGAAATCAAAGCCTTTGATGATTTGGATAGGATGAAAGGGATATGAAAAGACATCTCTGTGGAAACCGAGCACCCTAAATTTACAAATGTATACGTTAAAACAATAAATTTTAAGGGAATTTAAGCTATCATAAGATTAATGTTGGCATTCAAAGGAACGAGGGGAAACATTCTAACAAAATTCATTTAAAAAAAAAGCTACAAAAATAAACGACATAATACCCGGAATATAACACGTTTTAAAAGGCATAAACAAAAATTTTACGTAACTGAGTCATTAGAAAACAGATTCCGCACGAGTCTTAATGACGCTGTTGCAGGCGAAGAGATATGATTTGAACGGTTTCAAGGGAAAAGATACAATAAAAATTTTTTCAGTTGTATAAAATCATAACTGCTGGCTTATATGCTTTAGTTTTTTTCTGAACTCTGATCAATAACGCTACCATCGCTGTGGAAGCGGAAAGAAATGTAATATGGTGTGATACTGAAACCATTCTTCATTAAATGAAGATAACAGCGATTAGGGCCCTAAAACGCAGTTTCATCAAATATTTTGTTTAAGCTCTACGAGCAATAAATGAGTTACAAGGGAATGATTTGCAGTAACTCACAGGAAAAAAGAAATAGTCGCCGAAAAGTTTGAGCACAAAGAAACATTACACCTTTTACACATACACTTACACTTATTTGAACTTCTGAGCAAGACTATTTAGCTGACTACCAATATTCATGTAGAATTCTCCCTGGGTTTCCAAATAGGTCGCCATCATGTTCTTGAAATCTTCGCCGAGTTCACGATTTTGAAATGCTATTTCAGCAAGCATCATGTAACTGATAGAATCAACTTTCTCCTTCACTTTTTCCATATCTACACTTGAAACGCGACCTTCTATCGCAAGCTTTTCATTTTCACGCAGTTTGGATATCGCTGACTGTACAAATCATTATAAAAAAAAAAAATGAAGTCATCATTACAATTCTTTTGCAGAGGAAGACAGAGACTGAATTCTATCGGAAGTGATAACCAACAAAGTAGCAATTTCAATGTAAATAAAGGAATTAAACTGTTTTACAAAGCTAATACCAAAACGCTATTAACTATATGTGCTTCATGAAAAGCAGCACTTTTAACTAGTCAGAATAGATTGGCAAAGTGTGTTAACGCTACTATCGTTCTGTTTTAGCCCTTAGGACCCTTTAATATTTAATAAACTTTACATTTACTTACTCTGTGAACATTAACGATATCTGGTATGCAGGCAAGCAAGCCTTTGTAGGAATATAATGCATCCAGTAGAGGATCTAATGATTTTTTAGCTAATTTCTCATGTTCATCACCGATCCAGTGTAGAGCTTTCGCTGTTTCTTTCAAAGCACTTGTAACTTTCTCATTTTCTGGAAGAATCTTATTAAACAGAAATTTCGCTCGGACGACAACTACAGTCATTTTGCAAAACGGTTACAATACCTACTATGTTTCACATTATTTCTAATGTAACCTTGTGAGTTAACTTGCAAGCGTATCATAATGTCAGAAGGAAAATATCCGGACTACACAAACATGCAATCAAATTGAAAAGTCATATTAGTTATAAAAAAATCGTTACTGTCAGAACTGAAAACAATATCGGATAATTTTGCTAAGCCTATGAGCCCTTAGATGGTGCAAAAGTTATTCAGTATGAAAATTAAAGCTAACTTGATGATGGGTTGACATCGAATGATCGACATAGACCAGTACACGCTTCTCCCATTTTGTGCCAATTTGTTTTGTATGCTACAAAATTACCACCAGAAACATAAAGCATAATATACTTTACATATTAAAAATAATGGTTCTAGTGCCAATAAATATGCGAAATTTACGTCCTGCAAGCCTTTTGTGAGTTTCGCTGACTCGGTTATACATGAAGTGAACACTTTCTTCGAAACTCCGCATCGAACGAGTAAAAGTATCCACTTTCTGTTCACTTAAAGTAGAGTAAAAATTGAAGTATACACTGAGAAACAGTATAAATACAATTATGATATCATAGCGGCAGTATACTTTGTAATACATGATAATAGCTGGTGGACAGACTCACGAATCCCCACTAAAACTGCGTTAAAGAGGTATATTGCATAATTAGTAAATCTTTCAGAAGCAGAAAATTTCTAAGTTGATTTTAAGATAAAGATCACTGAACTAAATTATCGTTTTTTGATTAAAAAATATGAAAAAACATACACATCACTGCTATCGAGTGGCTGACTTGGAACGCTAATCGAATAAAGAAAATTTCCTCCAACGTATTCATCTTTTTCGGCTTTTCTTTTACCATTTTTCCACTTTTTTTCATCTGTACACGTTACGAAATGTATCCACACGTCTGATTTACTGAGAACAGGATGCCTGCATACCTTATTAACCCAAATTTGTAGAATACTTTTTCGATGTTCAATAAAATCTTCTTCATAGCGGCCTGAATAAAAACTTATTATCGTCCCTAATAACCATTCTCTTTAAATATGCATATGCATAATATAATGCAAAATCATCTAGCATTCATTTAATATAATCATACCAGCAACTTGTTTTTCCGGCAGTGGTGGAAGTGGTATTAAAATGTATTTAGCTGACATCCGCTCATAAAGCCAATCGAAATGTTTGTATCGGCGTGACACCTACAGTAACAGTGCAAATTGTTTTTGTTATAATTTTCTATGAAAGTTGCTGTTATCGTCGTCGAGTGCTAAGTGATACAATACCACGAATACATCGTATTTTAGCCCACTGTGTGTACACATTAGAAAACTCAGCATCAATCACGATAAAATACCCAGCACTGGGGAGTCAGTAAATAATAAAAGGATAGAATCCGTTTACAGCAAAAGAAGTGAATGAACCAAATTTTTTTAAAAAAAAAGTGGGAAAATAACCTGTATGCCGCTGAGGGAGGATTTAACGCTATATGCAATGAAACTTTTCAAGCCTTTGAGTTTAGATTCTTTCTTCGGTTTATCAACGATGCAATAATAAGGCTGAGCAACTGGAATCCATTCCGCTCCGTCTGCTGTCAGCTAGAAATTGAGTATCACATTACATCAACAGCAAATTCCAGACTGTACTTAATAACGAGAATTTTAATGTTCAACATTCCCCAGCAAATATAATAATAAACTTACAATTATTTCATGGTGCTCCTCCGTTTTTGATGTGAGTCTTGAAGTAAGCAGAATGTAATCCTCCATGCCTGACTTAACAAAATTGGAAAATCTAAAAATTAGTCAAGATATTACATCTTTAAACAAAACAAGTATATCACTAGCAAGAAAACTTGCCAAATCAAAATATTTCTTAATTTCTGATGAGGAAACAAGACAATGAAAAATATGTGGAAACGTGATTTACCGATTTATATTCTTTACTCTAACTGTTCCTTGCTTAACCAATGCATCATTTTTAGTAGTTCGATTACTGGATATGTAATTTTGTATTTCATGATTATCAGCCGTATTTAATACAGTTTCCTAAATGTATAAAAAGACATCACTCACGAATTTTGATTCTTCGTTTACCATTACTTATCTTTAAAAAACAAATGGAATGCTTACAAACTTCCTGTAAGAAAAAATAAGACCTTAACAATGAACATGGGAAGAGAACTGAACTCTGGTCTGTAAAACTAAAAGTGTAATATTTTACCAAAAAAAAAAAAAAAAACCGAAACTTTCGTTTTACAGAAAAATATTTGGTTGTAACTCATATTTCATACTTGAATACAGTTCGAAACTTCAAACTACGAATTTAAACCTGATATTCTAAGTTCCAACCAAAATGAAGTCACAACAGTAAGTTTTCACTAATCTCAGAAAAATTTGTAAGTAAAAAAATAATGACTGTTACAGATAATTTTTTGCAGCAACGTTCACCTTAATTAGTCAAGAAATCATGAACCAAATTAACAAACTATTGGGAAAAAAGTCAAGAAATACATGGACATTATTATAAAGAGAGCAGTAAATTCATCTGTAAGAAAGCTCAATGACACGAATTCCACTCAAAGTGAATAAGATATAGCTTTGCAAAAATCGGTATCAGTAACGGTCCATAAGACATGAGTCATATGTACTAAAATTCAAACGCAACAACAATCTTAAACATAAATCATAAAGCAGCATTCAGATTTCATCCCGTATTCAGAATATCGAAAATATGAAACGAAATTAAAACCATAACGTACCGATAAATCTTCGTCATCATCAGTCCAGTCATCAAAATCGTCATCGTCATGGGAAGCTGGTACAAAGGTCGGAGGTGCCACTACATCATGCACTGGCTAAAACTAATTATCGTATTCAGTTCATCAGACTTTCTTCAATAAACCGATAATTAATTAGAAAAAAAGATGGAAGCCAATATCATGGACATGGCATAACTTGCTGAAACAGCAGGTCTAACGATCATGCTAAGATGTAAACCAGGTCTATTATATGAATAATGATTTTGAATAGCTGAAAAACCATGGAAGCATCCAAATTTCAAATTGCACGGTCCAATACTACAGTTATATAAAATAAAAAGACAAAGAGAGACCTGTTCATTTGACGGAATGATCAGCTGTGGATATTGAGCAGATGAAGGGGGTGCATCCCAACGATCGTTAACAGCAAAAGCTGGAGTATTTTGATGTTGTATAGCAACGGCCTTAAAATACATCAGAAGAATCAAAAAGTTTAAAGAATATCACGGGCATAGTTCGAACAGCAAAGAATCCTGAGCAAAAAGGACGGATGAGTATATTTTACGTTCATCCAGCTGATTAATTATTCGAGAATAACAGGTTCAAATACATAGGAAACTACGTGTGGAAAATGAATAATATACACATTAAGCTGAACTAACGTTAAAGACATCATCTACCCTGCAAAATCGAACTGCACTAATAGGGAAAGGGGCTGCAAAAAGTATAAATAGATATAATCGTTAAAATCCAAACAACTATTCAAACAAATTGTTCACTTTAGTTAGTGTCAGAAGAAACCACAACCACAATTTTTTTCAGAAAATAGTGACAATGCTACATCACTGAGATCCTATAATACCTTGAAAAGACGGAATGTTTTGATTTGTCTTGAAACACTTATACAACATATCGTCAAAAGTAAAGCTGTGAAAAAAGATGCAGTTCCACAGCTAACTACCGAACACTAGTGCATATGAGGTCATGAACGAGATTCCAATACATATTGAAATTACGCAAAAGCATATGAAAGTTAGAAAGCAGGAAAAATTCACTTTTGGAAGACTTGGTGAAGTACTGACTTTCACAACGTAGGATTCCGGGAAAAGCCCATGTTGTCCTTTTGCATTGCGACCTTCTAGCCATCCCCCTTGGATACCCTAAACATTTCTTGAAGAAGTTAAAAAAGAACTGGATGAAAAAAAATTTTTTTTGAGTATTAGAAACTTTTACAGAAAGAAAAACTCATGGAATCCGTAACAATCATACTTCTTTGATCAATTCTTTTTTTCCCATAACACACCAGTCCTTTTTACAAAAATTTTTTTCATATATTCTCTACAGCTATGCTTCTAGCTGTAGTTAACGACAGTGAAGAAACATGATCCACCTGGTTAAACTTACGGGGAATTTGCGACATCAATTTAATCCTACAAAGTTTACAAATAGGACAAAAAACTTTTCTTTTTTCTTTTGAACAATAGAAGACGAAAAGACATACTTCTCTGACAACTGTAAGAATTTCATTTACTGAAATGGACAATTCTCCAGAGTTTGGTTGCGCTTCAAATTCATAAACTGCTCGAACTTGACTCATGCTGCCGTTTTATATCTTCCGTATTATGTATTTTATACGATATGTTCCGCGTCGATCAAATACTTTTTCAATCAGCGGATGATCTAAATATTCACTTCGAAAGACTGCATGACTGGTAGGAGATACAAACAGAATAAGGAGTCAAAACTTGTATGATATGTAAACAGTGGCATAAACACCAACAATAATAATCACCAGGTTTTAATGCTGATGAAAACGTATTTCATAGAAGTCTCTGGTACTGTGCGTATCAAATAGATAATTACGAAAATCCTGTGATGTCATTACATTAACGTTAATCTAGATAGAAATTATATACAACGGCAATTTTTAAGTCAACGAATGTTATTTTCAAATAATTTGACAAAAAGAAATACAAGTATGATACATTACAAGATGGAATTAGTTCCCTTATTTTTGATGACTGCTTCCTAATAAGGTTTACCCGACAAAATCTCCAGACCTAAAATAAGCATCCCAATTTTACATGATGTTAGGAGATCGACTAAATTCGGTTCAGATCCAGATGCAGACTGCATGAGAAGTTTTCAGTCAAACTACAATCGTTATCATCTTTGCAGCAGCAGAAAGTAAGAAGGAAGTTAGTTATACAGCAAGTTCTCGTCGAATCTGACAAAGCTGGACATTTGGTGACCTCATAACCTCTCCCCCTCCCCCACTCTAGTTATGATTACAAGCACTCCCACAGCTCCCATCGCTTCACAATGATAAACTGCAGAACCGCGTTCAGATTCCTTCAACTATAGATACGTGGCTGCGTTATGCAACATCCTTGAAGTACGGAGCTTTTTTCGGGAGGGCTGAAATTCGAAAAAAGTAGTGGATTCCGCTGGGAAATTTTCTTGCTGGTCTAACAGCAGCAGTGATGGGATATCCGGCGAAATATTCATGAATATGCTTTAAGTGGCTCAACTTTCTCTCTGTTTCGTCTCTCATCTTATCGGAATGCCAATGTTAATTACTGTCATTTCATGTGGGTCGTCAGTGCTTGACTTAGAAAACAGTCTTCCCTTTCTCAGTTTGAGTTGGAAGACTCATGCTCATACTCAGTAGGTAAGTTGTCTGAAGTTTCTGTTTTCCAGTTATCTGGGAGTAATGAATCGCGTCAACAGCTCTATTGTCTTTTGTGTTTTAATGCTCAAAAAAGTGCAGCCAAAATTTAAATAGTACACCTAATTCACTAGAGGAATTTTGCTAAGTGAAGTAACTTTGGTGTTTGTCCTTTGCTGCTTATTCCGTTGTTGTTTCTGTTTGTCGTTTTGTTGTCTGCCGTTGTTTTTAGTTCCAGTTGTTACTATTTTTGAAAAGGTAGAAAAGTCCTGCTCTAACAGCTTATGTAAAATTGGTCACAGCGGCTGATATAGAAAAGTAGGAAGGGACGCGGCATTTGCATTGTGTTCCTCGTCTGTTTGTAACTTACAGTAAGTGTGCGGAAATGGTTTTTTGTTCTTGCCAGGGTGGTGATAGTCAAGTGGTATGGGGGAGAGGAAGGAAGGAAGGGATAAGTTTCCGGTGACTATGGTTTCGGCTAATTAGTTTAAGTTCTAATTCAAGTCCCATTAAAATCATTTTAAAAATGGAATTATGTAGTTTCACTTTGTGTTTCGCGAATATTACATAGCTTATTATTCGTAATTTATGCAAATCAACTTCGTGACAATTGATTATAAATTCTTGTCTTCAGTTAGTCATTCGCTCACTCATCAATAGCATCTTTTCTCTGTGTTTCTGTTCCTTATCATTTTTTATTGATTTTGCGTTGGTGTCCAGCTTTCTTGTGATATTAACCGATCACAAACGTTGTAAGTAGATGTGGTTGTGTGAAAATGCACTATTGTATAGTTAGCTGAGAAGTACTCTTGGACAAAACTTTTTCATGTTGACATCAGATTAGTGAGACGAAGTGAGAGGAAAGAGATGAGAAAGATAAGTTTGTCTCACAGTTTTTCATGAAGTGTTACTGTAATAGCAGTGAACAAATTTCTACAATTACTTTAATCCACTGCCTCATTGTGTGTTTGTATAGAAACTTTCGAAAAGAAAAAAAAAGCCGCTCTCAGCACTAGGTGTTGTTATTGTGCTATCGAAAACTTTTGAATCTTCGGAAATTTGAATAAATTTTATGTAACTAAAATATTATGTTGATTCACAGGTGTTTGAAATGTCACTGGATAACGGAAGTGTTGCACGTGGTCTTCAGTATCGCAACCACGATTTCGCGACATTTGGACACTGCAAAACTAAAGCTGATACAACTACCGATCTGGGTGAAGAGTGTATTGGTTTACATAAGATCAAGAAGCCGACATCGGCTTCATCGGTTACGCTGAAGCAAACCTCAACACCATCACCGAGTTATCCATCAGCGAATTCGTGGCCTGGATTTGGAGGTCGTCATACTCATAGCGGCGAAGATATTCAGGTTCCTACTGTAGACTCTATCAAGTCACCATGTTCAGCCAAGTGCGAATTACCTTTCCGACAGCAAAAAGTAAATTTTGGTTTTGTCACTGGGTGAAGCTGATATGTAGGAGGGGGAGCAATTTGATGGCATACTGGAAATGGTTCTTCGGTGAGAAAATTTCCATTTGTGTACTGCTCTAGTAAATGTGTTTTGTTGTTTAGCTTTTTTTAGTTTGCTTACATTGCACCTGCACAGTCATATTCACTTTCATTTTGGGTACCATCGACAGTGTAGCAGTATTGCACACTATTCTTTTGCAGTATAAAAAATGCCTTTTTTCAGCTCATAAGGCGTGTGTATGTATTTTCATCAAAGATGGCAAATGACGCAGCAATTGGCGTGCGTCAAAAAAAATATGAGTCGATTATTGCTTGGCATGAAGCAAATTGCCGGCCAAGCACATCTAAATGTGATTTCATAGATGATTGCCAGACAGTGCCTACATCGAAGAAAAAACGACGTAGTGTGGTTGGTTCTTTAATTTGTGTATCTTCGTATGATCTTTTTTTTCTGTTTTGAAATTGCTATAATTAGCTCTATGAAATATTAATATTTTGAATTAGGGACCTATATATGGTGTTTAGAGTTTTAAATGGACTATTATAATAAAGCCTAAGAACAACATTGTGACTACAGACTTGAAAACCTGAACTTTTCTGATGATGGGATGAATGTATATATTTAAATGAAGCAAAATAGTGTTTTTCAGGTTTTAATCCCCAAATTTCAGCAAGACTATCGAAATGGATCACCGATGAGATCATGTGGTACACCTTCCGTATGCAGTCCATCAAGTACTATGCTTCCAACGCCTTCGCAGACAAGCGGAGAGTCAAGCGGTAACCCACCAAGTAATCCTTCTGAAACACCTTCTTGTGAATTGCTCAATCCTGATGATCACACTGATATTGGCGATAATCCATTAAGGTGTTAATTAATAATTTCCCAGCTCATGTTGTTGCTAAAATCTTTTGTTTCATAAGTCTCTGTAATACTTTTTATTCAATTTTTTTGTGATGGCTTAATGTATATATTGAACATGTTCGTGTTTATAGAAGAATGGAACGTATGACGCAGGATTCACTGTTTGAGCCTCCTTCAAAATTGTGCCGTACGTCTGCTGACAACAATCAGCCTGCAAGGAGGTTTCTTTTATCAGCATACTGTAAATCTGAACTGAAATAGTTTTTTTTTTTTTTCTACTTACATTTATTGATGATTGGTTAGACATGCTTTTTGCACATTTTTTAATAGAAAGATTTTTTAACTGACATACTGCTATAGCTGATAGTATACAGTCATAATACTATCGCATCAGCACACTTGATGAAAGCTTTATGTGGTTCCATAACCGACATTTCAGGGAACAAGATCGTAATGCAAAGCTGGAAAAAATGCGGACACTTGAACAACAAATAATGTATGATAAAGCTAAAACAGAGTGGGATCGGATGATGCATGAACACGAAGCAATTAAAATGACCCGGAGCCATATGCCTCCTCTGTTACCGCCTTGTTCCTCTCAATCATCAGTTCCGGTTCCTTATCCATGCACGTTTGCTAATCAGAATGGAATAGTGATGCAAGGCGCATGTCGACGATCCATATATCCACAACCACTACAACCAACAGAGCCGCCGTCCTCAGTCTCCAATATTTCCATAAACACTCCGATGATGGTCTCATTACCGCAAGTTTCTGGGCCAAACATGCCAATGTCTCAACCCTTAAGGCCATCTCTTAATCCATCCGCTTGCAACATGCAGTACTCACAGTGCAGTTTTATGTGTTGTGCTTATCCTTCTAGTACCTATCCTCCCTCACAAGGTTATTCCCATATAAATGGTGCAGCATCATCATACTTTCCTTCCAGCTTCGCCCCCAACAATGGAAATGTAACACCACAACCCAGAGAGTAAGTCGTAAACCCATTGAAATAACGTTCTTGACACAAGTTTATGTGCCAAACCAAGTCATTATACAGTAAGTTGATTGCTAATTTCTGGTCAATGTACTTGTCTTTTTTTTTTGTTTTGTTTTGTTTGTTTTTTCTTTTTCAGCTATGGTATGTACCAACAAGGAATTCGGGCAGTGTGCTCACCGGAGAAAATGGAGAATGAGATGTGGAATAGGCAAATACCGGCAGTGTCTGCTGACTTCAACAATACTTTTCCGAACCAAAAAGTGCAATATCATCCTGTAAGTAATAGTTTTTGCATCCAGCTTTTTTTTTCTTTTTTTTTTTTGTGAGCATACATGGGTTGGAAATTTTCCTAAGCATTGATAACGACGGGTTCTCATTAACTCAACGCATCATTATTGTATTATAATCACGAATTAGCATTGACGCATGGTGCGGTTTGTTTTTTAAACTACTTAAAAAGGGTTTACATCATTTTAATTAGTAAAATTCATCCTGATACATTAAAAAGAAAAATTGATAAACCCTGAAAATTGAGTAGCTCCATCTTCTATTTAATCCTTTGTTACCGTGTCATTCACAATTCTTACTCTCTTGAAATATTTCAGCTTGTTGGAACTTCCAGAACATATGTCTCTTCTCGTCTTGCCATAACTAAACCATTTTTACTTTTTATATTGCTTTGTTTTGAAGTCTGGTCAAAGTTTTGCTTTGGTGCTTCCACTCTGAATCTCTATTTCTTTCAGAATGGCGCAGTGGTAGACGAGAAATTGTTGGATGCGGTTGCTAGCACGAATGCAATGTTTGCTTAATTCGTTCATTTCTTCTATTATTATTTTTATGCTGCAATAAACATTTTTTTTATTATGAGTGATGCATTTTTCATTATGAATAAAACCTTTACGGTACTACATTGTTTGACTTTTATACTCCAGAATAATAGAAAGACAAGATTTTTGCAAGGTAAAGTATGGAAACTATGTATTTTATGTCTTTTAATTGATGTGCAACTCCTCCTGCGACAGATCTGACTGTATATGTTGCTCTTTCTGCTTGTTTGTTTGCATGTGAAGTCGTGGGACCTTTGATGGTATTATAAAAGAAGGCAACGACCAAAGTTACAATTATAAGTTGAGAATGAAAGTGGATAGATTGCAGCGGGAGAGTCAGGCAGTCTTTTAATCAGCGGGAAGGGTCGTTTGGCAGTAATCCAATGAAATGCTGACTGATCCAATAGTTCGGGTCAACTAATTGCGTTCACCTGAAAAAGTGACAGTCAAGGGGAAGAAGAGTGACACTTATAAATTCTGTTTTCTTTGTCAATGAGCAAAACGGGGAAACTTTGCATTTTCACAACGGAACAACAATTCGAAAGGACTGTACGATGAGTGGTTGATTGCTGTTACCATTGCGTTAGCGTTTTTGGCTCGATGAGGGGAAAGGAGGAGGGGGAGGGGACATCATTATGTCCGTGTTGTGTTTTGGTGGATATTTCCGGTTCTCTCTGTAGGCAGCATATCGGATCTAAAATTCTCATTTTCACGCAGTCCGCTTCAGTTTTATACTTTAACTCTCCTGCAAAAATGATGCATTACGTGTTGACCACATGAAACGTCACTTCCACCGTCCATTGCGTGCAATTATTGTTAAATTTTTAACAACTTTATTAATTTTTCACGAGGTTGCACCGACTGAGACCAGCGATTTAAATAATCTAACGTAAGTTTGGAAAGTAATTACTTGTTTCAAACATTCCCTATATGTATGACAATGTTAATTGTTTTCCCGGGGTTACTTCGATCAGTAACAAATTATTTCTGTCATGTTATCAACTAATTGGTCACATCATCATTACTTCATATTATTATTAAGAGAAGATCTGATAAAAGGTTGTTAATCCATGAGTGGCACTCTCATATGCTGTTGTAAAGCCATTGTAATTAAATCTTTTTCAAATAAGGATCAGGACAAAAAGTATTCAAGATTTCATAAATATATAAAGAAGGCTGAATTATGAAGCGACACCTGCTCCCTTCCCCTCATCCTCTTTCCCTCTCTCTAAATTCAGGAAAAATCTGTCTAGTGGTCAAAGATCGTGTACATTCTTACAAAAGGGGTTAAAATGAGGCCGAAATACGACCTTCATTTGATGGAGGGGAATTAATCCATGAAAGGACTCGGAAAGTCCATAAATATCTGTAAAATCCGCGAGAGGATTCTTAAAAATAGCACTCATAGAGTGTTTTTGCAGAAATTTAATGGATGACATAGGTGTATCATTGTCAGAAATAGTCGAGGTGCGTGGTTGTGGCCTAAACGATGATGAATTGCTTGCATTAATTATCATTGGCTGTGAAGTGCTTACTAAGACACCTGCAGGGGTATTCTCCCCCGAGCACGTCATTTTACACACTGATGGTGAACTTGAGGTTTGCATTTGGTCTATTCATTAATTCCATGTTCTTCGAAAAGTATGCAAAAATTATTCTAGAAGGCTTTAAAAACCATCTTTTATAATGAAATGATATAATGTTATATTTAAACATTATAGACAATTTCACGTTGTTTAATAATTCTTTGGTGTTTTCTCAGATAAAATCCGTCTCGAGAGATAAAGTAAGCAACAAATATGTGCCTCCTGAAATGAAAGAAGGCAATACTGATGTTGATTCTGGTATTAATTTTATATATTTATATACGTTTATATATTTTTTTTTCAGACCTTACTGAGTTACAAAAATTCCTTGCTAAAGGAAGAGTTTGATAAAAAGTATAGACTTGAGCTCTTTTAGATTTCAATATATCTCTACCAGTCTTTATTGAATAATAATCATTTGACGTTATTATTAAATCTTTTTCGTCTAATTATCTGTGAGAAAGATTCTTGTTCCTTATCATTTACATTAACTGGCAAACTTCAACATAAGTTGTCTAGAATGCAGCTGAAAAATCCGGAATTTTTTTCTGTATGATTTGCAGTTTCATAAATGCTGAGAATGTACTAAATCTTTGCAGAAACATCCCAATTATTTATTCCAATACAGCACAAGTGGTTGGTTTTCTAAGAAATATACCAGTCAACTATTCATTTGGTCATTTTTTTGTTCGCTTTTTAATGCTAATCTCTGCCATTGTTTAGGTGCTGTGCATGTATACTGTCTCGGAGAAGTTATTCGATTTGCTGGTGGTGCTGAATCAGACAATGCAGATTTGTTTTCCTTGTTAAACGTAATGACGGTGGATCATATTGCTACACGGCCATCCGTCACTCGGTTTGTTTACTGTTTCACTAATCCTTGCGGTACTCTAAACTTACTTTCTACGACTGTAAGCTATTGTCATTTCCATGTTTTTACTGGAACATTATTTGCAATTTTTTTATCCTAGAGATGGCGTATTTTCTGGAGAGTTCAGAACGATTGAAAGAATGTATAACTTATTTCCCTTATAAAATAATTACATTTTCGTTTTTTCGAATTTTAAATTATTTCTGATTATCAAGCAACAAATCTTCATTGCTTTATTTTTTCCCTTCATAAAAACAAAAAATCCCCATGTTGGAAAACTTTGTTATACGTAACCTTTCAGGTTGTATATATTCCTGCCATATTCCTTTCTTTTCGGTACACATTCGGGTTGTGTCCCTCATATTTACAGGGAAAACTTAATTTCTTTAAATTTTTGGAGGCTTGGACAAATGGCTAAAAATAAGCTTACAATTCAAAATCCAAAGGCTTTGCTGGCAGAAATGTATATCTTGGTTATGGGTGACGAAGCGGAGGATATCGATGATGTAAGTGACGTCTACTTTAAGTTTCAGTGCAATATTTGTCCAGATAGCGCATATAAAAGTTTTTAATCGCGATCAGTTGGATGTGGTTTTGATATCTGATAGTTACACATGGGGAAAAAGTGCAAACCTTGTGCGTGTTAGTGTTTTCTTTTGCTATGATGAATATTCTTTATTTCAGTTGGACATTTCTTCTGGTGAATACATGCCAAATTCTCTTGATGAAAATGGTGGTTTGAGGAACTTAAAGTGGGACCAAACTGGAACAACCATGGTGTCGTAACCTTAGATGTTGGATTATAACTGGAAATGAAAAATACATATTATAGGAATTTTTATGGATTCTTGAATGTTGATGCATAGCATTCAAATTATAGTTTATGTTTTATGAAAGTTTTCTTTGTTTGGTTTTTGGGAAACCTTGAATTACTATGACCATGTTATTTTAGAGTGTCACCTGTGATCGGTCTAGAAAAGTGGCACATGCAGATCCATTTGATGGTGTAGAAACCGATATTTGGAAGTTGTCAGGGAGAAATCCATTTAATTCAGTAACAGTCGCATATGAAAAAGTATTGCCAGAAGCAAAAATTGTAAGTGTGAATTTGTTTATCCCATCTAGTAAAGCTTTGCTGAAGGACTGATTTATAAATTACTTCTGCGTCCAAGTTTGACACTCCTTTCTTTATTCTATGTCAGTTTCTAATTCGAAAAATGGGTGGTCCGTCTTTTTCAGTCGAATTCCCTTGGGAAAACCTGATCTCTCACAGAAGCAACTTCCTCGTAGTATCCTGGTGTTGCTGGTTTTTTTGTTTAGATAGTTAAAGTAGAAATGGTGCAGCAGTGCAAGATGAATAAATGGAGAAAATAATGAATGGAAATTCACAACCTATTCTCAACTTTCTTTAGAATATAAAATCCGTATGTTTAACTGATGGGGCGGATACAACATTACAGTGTTTTTTTGTTATCTTTAAAAATACGATGATACCCCTTTGCAGGGAAGCAGTCCATTACAAGAAGAGAAGCAACAAAACTTATCTGTAGGTAAAATTGAAGTGCTTTTGGAACAAAGTGAAGAAGAGGAAGGAAAACCAGTATTTGAGAGCAGTTTGTTAACGAAATCTCTTTCTTACAATTTTGATGATGATATTGTGGAATATAGAGAAGAAAATGTTTCTTCTGATGAACTGAGCTCCACGCTAGTACTTCCTGAAGGACATATTGACAAGGTTAGATTTTATTAGTGTGATAACATTAATGGAGATACTGGTTACCATTTGATAAATGATTAGACTATCAAGCCTTAGTTTTATGTGACGTAATGTACTTACTGGAACATTGGATGGCTCTTTTACATTTATATTGTAAGGGGTTAGCAAGGACATTGTTATCAAGAGTGAATTTACATAATTTTTTAATATTGTTTAAAAGCTTTAAACCAGATTATGTTAATATCTTTTAAGAAGAGTTTAATTTAAGGTGGACGAAAATTTGGATTATGATGGTCACGGCCTTCTTGCTACTAATGTCATTCACGAATGTAATGACTCTTTGTTTTCGGAGGTTAGTGAGAAAGCAACACTTTTTATCATCTCAATTATTAGGGAACTTGGATAAGAAACTCAAATTAGGTATATTATCATTTTTTTATCCTTACATTCATTTGTGAAGTTTAATGTAACGAGAGGTGTGTCATTCATTTAACATTCACTCACTGCATACCTTTTTAGGTTGACGAAAGTCAAAAAATGATTGGATCTACAGTTCTTTCTTCAGGCGGCCAAAATGTATGTTCGATGTAGTTTCACAATTTTTCGTCCATCGATTCAATTTGCCGTAGGATTGTTTGTTTTCTTGACAGCTTCCCCGCGAATATAAAAGCGAGCCAATCCATATCACTGCCATTTTTATCCTTAGCTCTTCTGTTATGCATGAAATCATTTTATTATCTGTTTAGAGTATTGATAAACAAAATTTACTCGGAGAACCTATCTGTGAGTCACTGTCCGGTAATAAAAATGAGGACGTGCCAGTGGTTGTCTTAGCAAAAAAAGTGAGTTATTTTCATAAAATATTCTGAGAAAGGGATTTTTTGGCTAAGACATCTTTACTGGCTCCAATACAGGAAAATGAAAAAGCACGGACATCGCCAGTTTTGGAATCTAGAGTAAAAGGAATATTGGCTCCAATACTGGAAAATGGAAAAGAACGGCTATCGCCAGTTTTGGAATCTAGGGTAAAGAGAATCGTAGTCACAAAAGAAGCATCTGTTGGCTCAGTTGCAGCTGGTTGGTTGATTATTCTTATTATTTTTTTGATTTAATCGTATTATAACTTGTTGCGGTTAAGTGTTGATATTTTTGTGATACTTTGATTTTTCTTGTATTGTACCTCCAAATTTATTTGCCTTTTTCTGGGATACTGCTGCTGGTATTGTGATGTATATTCAGATTTTATTGTGATGGTTGAAAATGGTTATGAGGAAGCCTTATTGCAATATTGACTAAAGCTTAAAACATTAGGTTCTGGTCTATATTTAAAATGCTGACTCTTGTATTTCTGAACTGTTTTTAGAACAGCAATTCATGAGAAGAAATTCGCTTTTGCCAAATAGGATAAGTGGGCGGAAGTCTTCATCGAAACATTTTAAGCGAAGGGTAAGAACATACTATATTCTTGATTTAATATATTCATGGTTAACCAAATTAAACCAGACGGCCTCTTTTGATATTTGTATTATGTCGCCAATGACAGTTTATTTAATACAGAATATCAAAAGACTAATTTATCAACTAGCGTCGTATATCATTTCTAGGGAATCTGTGCCTGGTTATTTTGCTCTTCAGTAGCCCCACTATTGGAGGATATGCTGTACAAAACTGCTGAAAGTCCTAATAATTCACTGTGAATTATAGTTTAATAATAGTGCTACTTTGCCCCGATCTTTTTTGGACGGAAACATTTTTTAAAGCATTGATTTCGAGTTTTTGCGAAAGTTCATATTTTTATGTCTTTAATTTCAGTTGAAAGCGGAACCAGAGTTTGTAAGAAATGCAAATACGTCATCCATATGTTTGAAGGCACCTGCTCAAAGAAAAGTTATTATTTTATGCAGATATAGTCTTATACATTTGCAGTGTACATTACTGCTCTATTGCATGTCTTATAAAAGCTTTGTGTTTTAGGAAAACTTTCGTTCTGAAGCATTCAATGTAAAGTAATGAAATAAGGAGTGTGAGACGGAAAAGTTTTATCATTATGATGAAGTAGCCTACAGCAAATATTTGAGAGGAGTAGATTATTGTATTACTTGAATCAGGTGTATTCGTTTAACAAATGATCCGTAATGTTCGATGTTTGTTTTTTTTTTTTTTTTTTTTTTGCAGAAAAAAGTGACGCTTCACAGAATAGAACATACGGACGTAACTGTTGAGCTGCTTAGTGGGAAACATGTTGAAGTGAGCTGTCGTTCAGATGCTGTTGCATCGGAAATTGCTGATGTTGTCATGAGGCACATGAATTTCAGTGAGAACTCGTTCTTTGGTTTGACTATACTGAGAGGTATGTTTAACTTATTTTGTGTTTATTTCGCAGTTGGCGTCATAATGAAGCGTCCTCCTATAAGGGAATTACCGATAGACCGAATGATTTATTGTTATCATAAAAGTTGCTTAGGATATATTGTCATAAAACCGAAATATTGTAATTCTCCATGTATATAATATTTTACCAACCTCTTCAAGAGTGAAACTGTCTTACATACCAAATTTCTGTTAGCTCTGTAGATGGCGAGCATTTCTTTTTGGATGGTCATCAGCGTCTGGAAAAATTCGCACCACCAGGGTGGAAAAATGCAAGACAATATGGATCATCCAGAAGGCTTTATATGTTATTTCTACGCTTTCGATATTATCCAGCATCAGTCGCTTTTATGCGGTTTGTTTTCATAATATAAAAAGTTATTCCATTTTAAGGTGTGATGCGAAGAAAGAAATTCTTCCATCATGCTGAATGTGTTTCTTAATCTTTTCCGTTTCTGTGTTGCCTCACTTTTTATCATTTATAGGGTTTCTTTATTGCTGCACTTTTTATAACTGTCGCTACATTCGAGATATGTGATTACTATATTTGAAATAAAGCTTACCATATCAGATTACTCATTTAAAAAAAAAAAAAAAAAATGAGTGGACCGTTTCAGAACTGAAGTTGTACTTCATGAATTATACTTACAATTGCGACGAGACATTTTGGATGATCGCATTCAACCGAAACGTGATTTATTGTATGATCTAGCTGCATTTGCTTTGCAAAGCGAATACTCTGATCAACCTAATGTAACAGTTTTGGACTATTTTGATCTGCGACATTATATACCGAAGGTCATACTTTAATTCTTTTAGAACTTAATATTTTATTGTTAGTATCTCTGTAATATTTATTTATTCATCTTCGCGATTTGTGTTGAGATACTTTTGGACAACGATGTTGAGGACCTATAAAGTCTTTTATCCCTAACTTTTTGAACCTTTAATTGTTATCGAATTATCATTTATTCATAGCTCTACCTCTTTTAAATCTATTTCTGTAAACAAGTCTGTATCGTTCGATAATAATAAATTATTTCAAATTTCCACGACGGAAATGAATGTGTTAGGGAGGGTTAAATGAAGGGGAAGGAGAGATCAAAAAAATAAGCTTTTTCAATGACTGTTGACTTCAGATTGGCATGTATTCATGCACCAGCTATTTTGTTATGGTATGTTTTCACTTTAGAGATATTTGGATAACTGCAACGAAGAAGCGGTAATCAAAAATGTGGTCGAGAGGCATGGAAAACACCGCGGAATGAAGCAACAGGATGCTGAGAAGCGCTTTATTCTGGTGAGTTTCGTGTGTTTATTTCCTGATGCATTGCATAGTTTAGGATATATTGTAAAGCTTGAATCAGTATTTCTGTGATATTTCTCTACACTTCGCTAACCACTAACTTCATCAACTGCTGTATGATGGTGAAATAAGATAGTTGAATTCGTTCGTTTCATATTTCAGCACATTATGAACCTTACAGAATATTCAAGGTTTTTTTACTTGTCTATGGGAAGTCAACGGCAAGCTAGTATTGAAAAATGTAATCTGCTTTAATTCAGTGTCAGTAGCATAAATGATTTGTTTCTCTTAAAAATTTATGCATTCATCCAAAAGTTATGTTTTTGGCCAAACATAATTTCTTCGGACTTTCCTGTTGAGCAATAAATTCTTGTTGTTGTATTTGCTAGTTATGTCAACGGTTATTTGATTATGGTGCTCATTTGCATCGTGTATTCGCATCCAAACCATCAATAAATCTTGGTAATACACCTCTTGGTGATCCTGAAACTGGAGTGGCGCAATGGATTGGGATTATGACACGTGGTATTGTACTTTTCGAAGAAGAAAGGTTTTCATTGACTTTTTGGTCTTGAAATAATGAAAGCATTCAGAATGATTTTTGCTAGTTCCCTATATTATTTCAAACTGCTTTTTAGTGGTGGTCGGCATGTTCAGATAGAACACCTTTGGCAAAATACGCAAACTTTACAATTTGATAAAAAGCGCTTCGTGATTGCCTCCGAAATCCATGAACCGTCTATCAATATCTTCTATACCGATCATTATACAAAGTATGCGTGGAAAGTTGGTTTTGTACAGCATGCACTTATGTTTTGTTAGGTTGTGAAAAATGCTTTGCTTCGTAGTATTGTTGTTTTTTAATTCTGTGCAGTATTACATATCCATGTAGTTCAGCATTTTTTTGCAGAAGTGCCTATTTTGTCCGTTTTGCGGCTTCACAGCATCGCTTTATGATAAAAATGCGGCAGTGGAATCATACTTTAAGACGTGATAGTCCTTTTCAGTTCCGTAGAATGCCGGATGTTGGCGCAGACACTAATTTTATGGAAGAGGTTCTAGTTCTATTGTTCTTCCTAAATTATTGAGCATACTGAAAACAGTTTTTATCATCCTAAACCCATGTTGTAGTACAGATGAAAGAACCATGAAATGATTCACTTCATTGATGAATTCAGTTATCCAGATTTGCTTTTTCCATGACAAGTTTAATTCTGTCGAGAGTATGACCTTATCGTTTGTTAAATAATATTTTGGTTTAAAGTACTGTGTTTTACTGTGGTGCATCTTCACTAGGATTTTTTATTAATTTATATTAATTTATAAAATTTATAAGGTAATATAATGTGAGCATACTGTAACAACACCAGTCGAATAGGATGTATAATATGGATCATCAAATATGGTTAAGAATATTTTGAACTGTTACATAGCTGTGTGAAAATGATAATTCTCAATTTAATCTTATCGTTGTAGGTAGCACCGGTGTATTATATGAATTCTTCTGATATAAAAAACATGCCGGAGCGTGGTTTTACACGAACCAATAATCAATATTCCTCAAACGATGCCTTCTCAAAGAAATATGTAGAGACTATACATAGCTCCAATTTGAGACCGAGGATGAGTTCAATAAGTAATGTGTTTAAGTATTGAAATGCCCTCAGTATTATATGCCTGTTATGCTACTCATTGATTACTATTATTCATTTAGTGTGAAACTTTGCGGTCTTCAAAATTTCTTTTTGAGTGAAATCTTATCCATGTAGGTGATGAAATTTCGGAAGAGACTTCTCCTGAAGAATTCGTTGAGAGTGGTGATGGATATATTTTGGAAATTTTGCTGGAAAAAGATCCAAATACTGGGCTTGGTTTAACGTTGGTCGATGGTAATCTGAATGGTATAAAAGGTGTATATGTGAAGTCTGTATCAGAAGGAGGTGTTGGAAAAAAAGGAGTTAGTTAATGTTCCGAAACTTCTATGTCGTATCTTTCTTTTTAATGTGATATTGTGTTATGTTTTTGATTTAACTTTTGAAAATTTAGGGAGTGAATGTTGGTGATCGACTACTAAGTGTCAATAACGTGTCACTTATTGGTAGGGATAGACATGTAACTGTCGATTTAGTGAGAAAATGTGGCAATTTTGTCCATTTGAAAATTTTTAGGTAGGTTTTTTTTTTTTTTTTTTCTCATAATCATGAAATATAAGTTTCTATTGTATTACGTGGCAACATGAGGGTATATCGTTTGTTTTGGTCTTTCATTTGAACCAGGTGCTTGAGCTTGCTGAATATGGCAGTTATCCCCTCTCTACTGTTTCCCGTGCGATAAGATTAATTTGTAGATATACTCTGTCATTTCTTGTTCTTCGTATTTTTTCGAGGTTACAGGTGACTATGATGGCAGCAATAACTTGCACAAAATCTTCAGATTTGTTAATCCTTTTCTTTTCAAGAAAACTTTAATTTTAACCTAATATTCATTATTCTTTTCACTGTTTTACACCTGTTTGTTGTTAAGCCGTACTGATTGAGAAATCTTCGCATTCTCTGATGACTTACTCTGCTAACTAGTTTAATATCACAAGCTTTCGTAACGCTTTTCATAATTTCCAAGTTATAATTTCGTTTTGTGAATTAGAAGTTATCTTACAATTTTTTAAATAAAATCCAATATTTTAAGGTTAGAAGCGGTAACATCTGCACTTGCTTCTGGTATTATTAAAGACAAGACAGCGATTGACGATCAGAAGGGGTATAAAAATCATTCACTCTCTGTTAGTGAAGGTTGGTCTATTTCGGTGACTAAGGTTCTGTAGTATATATATTCTTGACACCATAACCTATTTCGCGATTTGCAGAACTGAGATCAAGAACGCCACCACCGCCAAGAAAGTATTCAAATACCTTGAAGAAACGTATAAGAGCTGTTAGTGACTTTGGCGCTGTTGGTGACACTTTACCGGATTTAAATAGCGAAGATTTATTATCAAACCTTAGAAATGAATCAAAATTAGGGTAAAATTCTGTCATATCTTTCTTATTGTTATTAGAAAAGGAATTTATAAGAGAAGGAAATTGAAATGGTAATTTCTGCTTTATTTTCGGAGCAAAGATGGTGGTTTTCATAGAGCCGTTTTTTTAATGTAGGTGTCGGAGAAAAAAACTTTTATTCTAAAAATGTTTAGCTAGTTAAATTTCATTAATATGGAGAATCCAGTTAGCTTCTCTATCATGAACTGCTACATCTCACTTCGTAGTAAGAGAAGATTTTAAAAGATATAGTTTGAACTGTTTAAAATGAGGTAGCAACAAGTCATTTGAAAATTTTCTAAATGTAACTGCTTAGGTATATGTTAGTTTATTATCAGTGCTAATGATTGTTATTATTTTCAGATATTTACGACCAGAGACTTCGTTGAATGACGAGGTTGAATGCAGAATGCGATATGAAGTGCCGGTAGTATCCATGTACAAATTCGAAGGTATTGATGATGAACTGATAGAACATTCTCCAAAACGATGTAGTACAATACCATATTTTCCATTTAAAGCGAGTGAAAATGATTGGGTGAAAATAGGGAAGAGTGATAGTGACCAACAAAAAAGCTCATTCAACGACTGGAAATCAGTGCAGGATTATAGGTATTGCGAAAATTTTTTTTTTTTTGTACTTTACAGGAAGTTATCGAATGGAAATAATTTTATATAGTTCCAGTACTTCTAGAAAGAAGCCAAATCTTGATTGGGCTGATGACCTGGATGATATTGTGGAACCGCTTCCCTCCGATGTTTCGATGATCACTCTCGAGCGTAATGAATCTGGTAGCCTTGGTTTTCAAATTGCATCTAGCGGAGGTATTGTGTATGTAAAGCAAATTACTGCAGAACCTGCACTTTCATGTCCTGATATTCAAGTGGGAGATAGGATTATATTGGTTTGTTTCAAATTCGATGTTAGCTTCAAGTTTTTTTTTTTTTCTTTCTAAACTTTTTTTCTTTTTTTGAGATGTTTAGGATTTCGTTTACTTTTTTTTTCAACTTAAATATATTGTGACAAAAAAAAAAAGAAAACATTTGTTGGACATTTTTATTGTATAATACATGTGTTTTAGAGTTTTTGTTGCAGGTAAATCATGAGAAGGTGCAAAACCTAACGCATCAGCAGTTGGTAGATCTATTAAGAAAGAGTGGTGAAAGAGTGATAATAGGCTTGCAAAACTCAAACAAAGAAGTACGTGCTTGTGATGAAGGCGAACAGACTGTACGAGTTGTTTTGGAGAAATCTCATACGGGTTCGCTTGGTCTGAGCTTAGCAAAGAAGACTGGTTTTGATGGTATGTTACCAATTTTGATACTTATTATTCTTAGTTTTTAATTTTTTTTATGTGTCATCAATATGGATGCCGATTTTCTATCGTTTTCATTCTTTCAACAGAAAAGAGTTTTCATATGTCCAGTTTTAGAAATTGTATTTTTATAAAGGATTTGTTTCTTTTCTTTTTATAGATTTATTTTAATGTTCTTTCAATTTTAGAATAAGATTTGTATTAAATTTGACAACTATCACTATTTTCCATTCATAGAATGTCACAACTGTATTTTGTCCTTCGAAAGAGAATCAAAGTCCAGATGTCTGAATCATATTTTGCTATATTCCATTGGTTTAGCATGAAATATTTTAGGAATTTACATCCGAATGATCAGCAGTGGTAGCGCTGCGGATATTGATGGAACACTGCATATCGGTGATAAAATTTGGAAAGTCAACGGTCAATCAGTAAATAGTTATACACCTGGTGCTATCGTTGATTTATTAAAAGCTACAAATAATCCCGTAGAAATTATTGTAAAACGAGACATCATCAAGTAATTAGTTTGTAATCTTAAATTTATTTCCTGTCGCGTTAGTTTTCACAGACTTCAGTCTTCTATTAGTTATAGTGATATTACTAATCAGGTTTTGCAGTAATGGTAATTGTCCTTTTTTTTTTCACTCAACTCATTTTGCTTCATTCTCTTTCATGTCTCTGTTAAGCTCTAATTTGTAGATGTAACATGTGTTATGTTATTCATGCTATCACTGTGTATGTGAAACTTTTCATGTGTTATGCATTCCTTTTTCATTGATGTTGCATGATGGAATTCATAATATTGTATGCTATGCGCAATGTTATTTTATATATAATTTATCGTCACCATTTCAATAACCATTATCTGTTTTAACTTACTGCATCCGGAAAGATGGGTTTTTATGTATTTACTGATTACAGTTTCTTGGCTTCAAATTATCAATGAATTATTTGAATGGATGGTATTTATTATTGCTGTATTATATCAAACATTTTATTGTCTTGATTTCTTGTTTGAAATTTGCTATTAGATTATCCAGAGCGGTATGTTGAATTTTCCAGTTGCCAAATAGCATATTTTTCTAGGTAGTGATTTGTTTGCCTTAATTTAAAAAATTTGCTCAACTAAGACACTTTTGCAAGTAAAAACGGTGTCTCTTCTTCATTATTTTGATGTTTATACCTTTATTAGCAAACCGTTTTGTGATTACACGTTAGGCTTGAAGTGTACTTTGTGTGGCAGTGCAGGTTTATTTATGTATGCAATTCGACAATGCATTTGTAGCGTTCCGATATACAAAAAATTGTGTGGCGTACCGAAAAGCGAAGTTCTTTTTACCATTTGTCCTCAAGTTGATGGATTCATGGCGAAATCAATTAGGATAACCGTTTTGTCACCAATTAAAGTATAGTGAACTCTATGTACTACTACATCTTTATGTTTTTGCAAATTTTAATGATGGCTTAAATGATTATTATTTCTTCAATGCAGTACAATGTGTTCTACACATATATGTGTTTGGTTGCTCAGTTCCTTTCTGTATAAAAAAAGCGTACCATCTGCTTGTAACAGAGCTTCGGTATTTGATCGTCAGTGGATACTGTGAATTCAATATCTCAGCCTTATTATTTCAGCAAGATGAAAGGCAAACCAGTCAGGGTTCAAAAGGATGGAAATTGGTGAACCAAAACATACGAGGAGAATGACCGTCAGCATGAATCTTCAAGCTCCTATGCTGATTTCTCACTTTTGTGCATTTGCGACAGTTAGCCTTGGTTCGTGTTGTGAGGCGTGACAGTTTAATAAACTTTTTCAATTAAAGTCAATTGTTAATTGTGCTTGCAGAATAATTTGTATGGTAGAACTGTTCTGTTCCTCAACAAACTGTTGTGGGATTCTGTGAGAATGCTTTTATATAAATTCTTTACTCTCTCGATATTTTTTAGACAATACCTAGTAGAACTGCTCACATTAAACTATTAAAATAAAATTGTTTAAATTTCGGGATTATCGCTTGGCTCTTTGCATATTTTTCCCAGTTTCTCCTATTCGTTGCATTTCTTTTTTGTAGATTCATCATCACCACGTCATCTCTCCTTTATTTACCACCTTGTCAGCGTTTGTATTATTATTTGCATACCAAAAATATCAGTGATGATAATTGAGACGTTCTCGTAGGCTTGTTACTGTTTATATGTAGTTTATTTTCGATATATGAACTAGATACAGTATTTCTCCGTTCTTGAAATTTCATTCCTTACTACTGAGTGATTTACTTGTCATGTTCTCATTTTCCTGTTCTCATCCACAGTTTGGAAGTAATGAGTAGTGATAGAGGGAATATTCATACTATGATGCTACGCATTTTTCTGGTGTACAAGCACTTATAATTTCCTTAGCAAGTGTTTAAGTTGCAACTTCCTTTTTTTTTTTTTTTTTCTTCGTTTATTTAATGTATTCATTTCCATTTACTGTAAAGTTGCATACATATTGACAAATACATATATATTGCTTGGATGGCTTTAATAATTCCTTTGTGATTAAGTGTTATATATATATTGAGCGCACTCAGAAACGCCATTTCTAATCTCACTTCTATTAAAGGCTAATGTTTCACGCCTCTAGATACTTGCCGAACTTTTTTTCATCTGCATTCTATATTCTAACCAGCTGCTCCCTGAATGAATTAACTTAAAATTTACGTAAACAATTAAATATGATGACTTTTGCCGCAAAAACTATATATGAACCGACAGTAAAAAAACGTACATTTGCAGAAGTGACTAAGAAAATTTGAGAAAAATACTGGAACTAAAAGCTAAACACGTAAAGCTAAAACTGGAATTTAGATATAAGTGTCGAAAGTGATATACATGCAACATCATGAAAACCAAATATTGACTTCAAAACTGAAAGACTGCCAACTACAAAGTACCTGTTATGAAAATCATGCTGCTGCTAATACTAAGACACATCTCCATTTTGAATGCAATTGAATGCAAAACACTGCGAACAATCGTTTTGAAAAAAAAAAACTAGAAAATCATCCTTAAATTCATATACATCTTTGATGAATAAACACCCATAGCATTAGAGATTCAGTGAGCTGTTGTAGATGACTTTACTGATACTTCATTTTTACCGAACTGGAAAAGTAATGAAATAAGTTGAAATCCAAATCCAAAAATTATAAGACGAAACTGTTACGACCAGTACGAAGTCTGTTGCCAGTAATGTGGATACATTTTTCTCAGGATTAAGTATAGCTTAGTACGCGCGTATTCTAAACTAAAGGAACAATTCTGTAGAATGGATTTACCTGTAATAATCCAAAAGCTGTCCCATCAACTCCAACATGACAAGTGTGGTGAATGTTACCTTGAGGTTCACTTATCAACAACTTCTTATGGCTATTCTTGTCTTGTGTCTCTTCTTTATCATGGAGAGAGATTTTTGAATGTGCTAAAAGGGGAACTGATGACAAGTATTGATTGCATTTGCTGTTCGACAATTCGATGGCAAGCTTTGCAACTGTTTCTTCGGGTCTAAATAAACCTGTTCGACCATTTCGCATGTATCCACGCCAGAAGTAGCCATCTGGATATGTCGAAGGACTGAAACTTCAATCTAAATCACCGGAAGTCTTAACTAGAGTAAGGTAGGGATTAACATTTGATCTACAATGAGAACACACACTAGACACCTGAAATCTGTCTAAGAATGCCATCACATAACAAACACAGGAAGAAATCATTGCTCGACTAAAAACACAAACTAATTACTAACCACTTATCAAGCACAATTATGGTTTCATTCTTTAAATACTGGAGGTGGTCAATGATTCCGTCACAGCAAGATGCCACAGTAACTAGACACTGAGGCATGATTTCTGGAAGTTCGCGGACGATGTCAGTAAAAGAAGGACGTTCTTCCGGTTTGTGAGTCCAGCATTGCATCATGAGTTCATAGAATTCACGTGGACAAGCGTCTGGACGTTCCAATCTTTGTAAATTTGGATAGTCTATTGCTGCTAATATCTGAAAAAGCAATGTGCTGAAGAGGCTATAATAAAGAAAACAGAAAATCTTGAACAATCTGAACGAAGGACTAGTTAGAGAATATCCCAATACGATCCATATTATTGGATTTTTTTTCCAAGTAACCTTACTGAAAGACGAAACAAAAATAACCTGTGCACCGCTAAAGCCAGCCCATGGCATCTGACCGAAAGAAAATATTTCAAATAATGTCACACCATATGACCAGACGTCACTGGCAGACGTAAACTTTAGGTAATTAATGGCCTCAGGGGCACACCACGCGATCGGTAGTTTTACTGCTTCTGAAAATTCGCTTCGATAATAATCTTCGCCCATGCCCAAAAAACGGCTTAATCCAAAATCCGAAATCTTCACCTGCAATTAGCTGCAGAATTTAATATATGGCACTCTCAACAAATGTGTTAATATTTATTTCACCATTGTTTTACCATTGTCTCCTTCACTTGTTCTATATCACCCTATTTTCACTTCTTAAACATATCAGCCTTCATTTTCAAGAAGATAAAGAGAACAAAGGAAACGTCCTTTCACAATCTATATGTTATAATGAAAAAGCATCCATTTACCCTTTCAGTAGAAAAAACAAGAACATTTCGTGCTGCAAGGTCACGATGAATAAGTCTTTCATCTGATATGTACTTCATGCCCTGCGCAATTTGTACCGAAAATTTACAAAGTGTATCCATAAAAAATGTAGCACGTAGAAGGCACTCCAGTAATGATCCACAAGGTGCCAATTCAGATACCTGGACGAATGTAATTGAAATAATTCAAGCAGATACTAATATATTTTAAAACTGAACGACGGAGTGAAAAAACAAATAACAGAAAAATCAGTATAATAAATGATGCTGCCTTTTCAGATGATGAACATTTGTTGTGAAAAAAAAAATCTATTTCCCCAACCAAAAACCAACCAACATAACTGCTTTAGTATCCAATACTACACCATAAAGTCTGACAACACATTCATGACCCATCTTGTGCAATACTGCGACTTCTTGCAAAAAATTAAGAGGATTGGCAAACAGTTTTTGAGGCAAAATACATTTCACAGCTACCTGAAACAGAGCTTTGCAAGCCATATTAAATTAGCCGTCATCTTGTCAGCAGTATGTAAACTTCGTAGTTGAAAATGAGAAAACCAAGAGTTCTTATATTTGAGTCTCCTTAAATAGCTCATGAACGGCCATATGCGACATAAATTGAACAAATATATCATATGTTATATCGAATGACTGACTTAGTGATTCTCGTGATTTAAAATCCAGTAGTAGTAAAATTATGCGTAGCAAATACCTGTATTTGCTCATTGTTATTTGAATTATTCCAAGCGGCTTGATAAACAGATCCGAACTCTCCTTTTCCCAACTGCTTGGATAAAATGATATTTTCCAGAGGTATAACGTGCTGCTCTTGGTAATTCGGTGAATGTTCTTTTTTCTTTAGCCTTTCTAAAAAAAAAATACAGATACTTTTTATATTATTGAAAAGTGTCAAAAAAGAGAAGAAAATAACTTGGGGATTCAAGCTTATGAATACACCAAGGTCGTAATAATGAGAAGTACTACTACTGATGAAATATCATAATTTGTCAACTAATGGAAATTGAAATAAGAAATATGAACGAAAGTGATGCCTTTGCCAAGGATCTTCCTTCGTAACTTTCCCATAATCGAAGACTTGGAAAATCTCCGACAGCAAACTTCTTGCAAGCGTTTTTGCTCCGGTCTGCTCATACCAATTTTGTTCAGGTCTTTCTTATCCACATAACTCATATCAGCCGCATTACGTAACCTCAGGACCGTTCGCATGGAATGTTCATAACTGAAATAACTTAATTGAGATTACCTACAAACATACTCCTTATTTATCACAAGAAGTTATTGATCTTACATCACACACTAATTCTAAGAGAAGCAAGTTTCTTGAAATTATATACAGTTTTCCACAATCCACAAGTATTAATCAACTAATTATTATTTTAAAATGGTCTACGATCAATTAATAGAACTTTACAACTTTGATGAATTTAATTTGAGGTCAACTTTTTGTCTAATTTTACATAGTTTAATCTATAAGTAATGTATTTTAATTGGATAAGAATTGGGAGCAGCTTTGTCGTATTTAATATCATCACTCATCAATTTGGCTGCTTGCAACTGCTAAGCTTAAAAGCAAATGAAAGGAAAAATGCACCACAACAAATCGGCTTCATATAATAATTCCGAAATGGTGCACTGTTCCGCTGCCATCATCCTTTCAGCACTTTTATTGGATTGTAAGTTGTGAATAATCTCTGTACAATCCAAAATTTCCGGTAGCTAATCTACAACATCCTGAAAACAAAAGATCAAAGAAGCTAAGGTTTTAAATCATAAAGTTGATGGCTAATTTTAATTGACAGAATTTTTCAAAGCTTTCATATTCGGTCATTCTACTCCTCCAAAATGACAGAGTTTTTCATAACAAAAGAAAAGATTCCTTTCTCCCTCATTCTAAATATCAAAGATGAAAGTGAACAAGCAACAATAAAACAACCACTAGCAGAACAGGTATACAATAAGTCTAATACAGGGACAATATTCAAATGAGCAAACTATTCATTATTAAAGGCCGTTCGTAGGTTTTCTTTCTACTTATGCTAGTTCATGGAGATGTGTAGAGTACTAACCTTATATTTCAGGTACTGAAATGTTAGCAGAGAAATGGACAAATCATACGGATTTCAATTCCAATGGCCATTCCCAAAGAATCCTAATGCTTTGTATAGATTTGCTTCCAAGGCTACTCTCATCGCGGTCCTCTCAGCGTGCAAACTTATCTTCTCATTAAGTATGTTTCTATTTATGCAAAAATGATATGATATTCATAACAGTATGTTTTGGCAGTTTTTGTGTCTTACTATGCTTTTAGAAGGTGCGTCATTTCGCGACGTATTAAAACGATTTTTGAATATGATAATTGTGATTGAATGGTCTTGTTCTGTTGTTAACGGATTGTGGATTTTTTGAAGTTATAATAACTTCAGACATGAATCGTATATCAGTAATTAATAAAAATCGACTTCTGTCTGCTCTGGAAAATAAGTCAAGACCGTTGATCACTATATCAAATCATCGTAGTAACATGGATGATCCTTTAATTTGGTGTAAGTGTTTAATATGTAAACGAAGAATTTAATGACCAAACGCTGCAAATAAGAAATTTTATTTTGTTAGTTGAGATTTCATCTTACTTAATTCTTCGGCACTAAATCCCTAATGATGTTTCATTCTTCCACTTAGGTCTGTTCACGTGGCGTGAATTCTTCTCGAACATATCAAGATTTCGGTACACTTTGGCAGCACATAACATATGTTTCACAAAAGCATGGCATAGTTGGTTAGTATTTCATTCTATTTTTTTTTTTTTAAATAAATTTCAGGTTATGCTAAATACTAAATTCATTTCCTTATGTAATAAGTTGTGGCATACATTCAGGGTGACGTCCATTTATTTTTCTAGAGGGTAGTTAAATACATTTTTGAACTTATTAAATTTTCAAGATTCCATATGAAAGGCTCATTAATTGTTGTTTTTTTCACTATTGTTTTTTTCTGATCTTAAATATTTCGTAGAAAAAAAACTATCTGTAAGTAAACTTTTGTTCTAACTTCTCTAAATATCCAGGTTCTTTTCATTGGGTAAATGTGTACCAGTTGTGCGCGGTGAAGGTGTTTATCAAAAAGGAGTTGATTTTTGCATTGAAAAACTTGCAGAAAATCAGTGGATTCATATTTTTCCCGAAGGTAAAGTAACACCCATTCCGATACGGATCAAATGGGGTGTAGCACGTATGGTAAGCTATGTCTTATTTTTCTTAGCAGAACGCGATGATTTTGTTATTAATATGCTTACACATGATCCTTCACATCTTATTTCTACAGAACCATATTTTAATTCACTCAGCAAAATATTTTTGTCTCAACTTTTAGATAATGGAAAGTCCAAATCCTCCTATACTTCTACCTATATGGATACACCAAATGGCTGACGTCTGGCCACAATCAAAGCCATATTACCCTAGAGTAGGAAAGGTAATAAATATAACCTTACACACATCTTTCATATATCCATGTTACCCGGATTTACAGTTCTAAGCTCTCTAGTATTCTGTTTAATGACTGTCTGCTGAATCTTGTTTAAACGTTTAAAAATCTTTAAAAAGCATTTTCGTCTGATTATTCTCTTATTGCAGCATGTCACAGTGTTGATAGGCTGTGAGGTGGATATGAAGGAACATATGTGGAGGTTTCGCACTGGCTCCGAACGTGAAAGGCGAAAAGCCCTTGCTGATTTTGTGCAGGAAAAATTGTTTAACCTTGGTGCTCAAATTGATCAAACAAAGTTTTAGCTATTGGTGGCTATGGGTGAAATTTATCATGTATTAACTGTGAACTAAGGACCGCTTCAGCAGGTTCCGCTCGAATTTTGCTTTTTTCATCTTTTCCTTGCATACTTCGCGTGTATTTTGATGTTCAAAAATTATTATGTCATGTTTTTAAAAGCGTTATGGTATCAACAGGCTTGTTTTTGATAGTGTTAATAAAAAGTGTGGACGTCATGGTTAGTTGAGCGAATAATATGTGACAGCTTAGGAATAATTGTTTTTCTAAGTTGTAAGGAAAGAGTTTCTTGTTGAAAACAGCACCATTTATTTCGTAATTCCGATGAAGTTGCACTCTGCGTAACAATTTGTTCAAATAAGTTTCTTCAATAACTGTATGCAAAATCAGTTCCTTTAGTAAAAATTGAGATAATAATTAATACAAATTCGTCGGAAATTTCTGTTATTCTCTAATGAAGAACACATTCTAGAAGCAAAACTTTACTTTACATTGCATAACTTTCAAATATTTTGTGAAATAAGTTCTAAATGACTAAGCTTTGTGGTACGGATGGTCAGGATCAATTGACAAATTTTTATGTGCAAAATGGCTTCATTAGGATGGAAGATTTGTCGGTTATTTTTACATCATCACTGCCAGTATAGAATAATAGAGTAATAATGTACTGTATGAACATGTTGTATAATTATCTGTGAAAGCCAAAACCGTTTATCAACACTAAGTGCCGTAGAAATGGGTTTTGGAACATGGTAGTAAAAAAATATATATATATATATATATTTTATGAAACAGCGGTATTACTTATAGTTCATGCACATTGACTTCTGGAAACCTCCACACATCAGAAAAAAAAGATAATTTCCGTGCACATGTGTCCTATTGGCATAGTTCCCGATCTTTTCTTTAGCAGAAGTAGGGTGTGAGAAGAGGACGGACATGTGCTATGATTCTTTATGGTATGGAAATTCGACAAGTGTTTGCAATTTTATGAAAATTATTGTATAAAATGAAGTTTTCCAGAGACGTGAGACTTATGAACGAAAGTTCCTTACACATTTTCTGCGTACGAGATGTTCAATACGCAAGGATTAAACTACATCAACAGAAAATCACACATTGAATGCTCGAACAAACCAAAATTCTTTAATCTGAAGTTTAAGTTATTATAATGGGAAGAAGATATATGCAAAAATGTCATTTTTTCCTTTTTGAATGCGAAAATTAATTGTAACTTTTGGCTACAACACTATCACCTATTTTCTTTTCCTTTCTATGTAATACTGTCTAACGGATTGTCGATAATCGAAATTTTGTTATACTAAATTATTTAATCTCGATCACAGCAGTATTTGAATTAATGTATATAAACTCTGAGTATCTTCCGCAAGATTTTTCAAACTTGAGCTTTCAAGAAAATTAGGAGTGATTTGCTAAGGAATTTGTATATGGTGTACGACTGTTGAGAATGATAACAGAGCAAGTAGTGCAAAACTTGTAATAGTGCATTGTTGTGTAGAGTATTTCTGCATGCCCCTCTGGTGAAGCTTATATCAGGTGGCAGTTGTTTGCTAGGAGTTAGAAATTCTCGACAATTTTCAGTTTTCACTGATTAACAGAAGAGAAGGAGTGCAGTTGATCCATCATCCATTTAGCCAACACTCAGAGGAAAGAAAGCAAGCTTCAAACAGTTACGTTCATCGTGAACTCATCCTGTGTTTGTGTCTATCTCTGTTTGTGTTTGTCAATTGAATTCGAAGATCTGCGATAATTGGACAATGGCGCCTCCTGCATCGCGTAAACAAAGTATTGTTGAAGCTGCCGAAAAAACTTTTGATAAGAATACTCTTATTCTTATTGTTAATCTACTTATCCTCGTTGTACTCACCAGCCTCCTCTATATGGTGGCAACTTCTGCTATGGCTTCATCCAGAAGAGATGAGCATTAGCTCAATGGTAAGTTGTTCAGCTTTTTATTTATATTTTGATACTTCTTGCCGTCTCTGTTTTCTTGAGATGTTTCAATAAAAATAACCGTTCAAGTTGAGTTATATATCAATTTCTGAATCATTAAAATATGTTTAAGGTCACTGACTTTTCAATTAAATAAGTATGGTTTTGGAATGGATAAACTGTTATCAGGATTATTGAAAAGCTTATTTCTGATTGTGATAATACTAGACATTCCCAGACATAAACTGTCAGGAAGTTGTCTATAATGTTATTCCTAATACGCTAATTCTTAATTAGTAAATAATTAAACTGAATGTTTTACGTCCAAAAATGCTTAAATTAGTGTTAAGCTGTCCTTCCTTATCATCAGCTTTGAGGCAATGTCGAAATAAAATGAAACGGTTACTTTTATTACTCCAGATGTTTAAACAGGTACAAAGTTATTGTCATTGGACTGTTAGTTAAGGTTATTGATTGTTGATTAACGAATAATTAAACGGAAGTTCTACGTCCAAAATACGCTAATTTTCTAAGCCATTATGGGCTATTAATTCAACAAGGTCGTGTAGGCATAAAAAATATCTTCCTGCTTGAGAATACTCTAATGAATCACTTCAAGATTTTTCTTTTTGAATCGCTAAGAATAACCAACTCTTGACATATCAGATCACATTGCATGGATCTCATCTACGAATGAACACTAACAGTGGAGCGATACACTGTTATGTGGTATAATCTGGTAGTTAATGTTTTCAAAACAGATTAACTTCAGCTGACTTTTACGTACAAATCCCTTCCATTTGCTTAACAAATCAAACAAAACACATGAAACAATTTGAACAACGGCTAATTAATCTGTGGAGTTGGTATCACTTTCTTTAGCTCACTAAGACCTCTTCAAATGTATTTCAAAAATGTAATTTATCGCACTATAATACAGTAGTAGAACCTTTGAGGGTCAATGCATCGTCATTCTACATCGTCATTTGAGGGTCAATGCATCGAATGGAAATTGCGACAATATTTCTTATTCCGCTTCATAATGAAAAATGAATATAACGGATGACAATGTACTTTATGCTTGGCCTTAATAAAAACGTGGAAAGGATTAACGCTTTTAAGTGTTTTAGTCATAAAAAGTCCTATCACTTAGTGCAATGAGTTCAGCAACAATTTCAATAAACTCTGAAAATTTAAATTTACAACATCAGTGTAAAGGCAAGTGCTTGCGCTTGTCTATCGATATTTGCTAGTAGCAAGCATAAGGAAAAAAAAGTACCAACTATTAAGATTTCATTGTAATAACTTCTTAGTTATTTTTTCCATAATTTTATTGGATGTCTATTTCATTTTCATTCTTGTTTCCGTGTAAAAGTAACACAAACATTCATGGAAATTCCTTACTAATTTACCAATTTATGCTTAGACCATTCCCATCCACAATTTCAAAATTTTTAATAATTTGAGTTGGACAAACAGTCTGTAATTTTGATCTCCAAATTGTTCAGCATACAAATCAGAAAGATCTCTCTTATTTTGTGATTTGCTCTATTTTGTAGCCACCTTACGTCTTTTCACGCTCGTCTACCAGATTACCTATACTCCATATTCTTTCATTGCACTTTTTTTAAAAATTATCTACTATGATTTGTGTTGATCAATACAAAGTCATAAATTTCAACCAAGTTTAGCAGAATACTGGTAAATTTAATTTATATACAGGATAGGAACGTTTATACATTGGAACCATATAGGAACTTTGGGCATTATGCAAGATAATGATTCCAAAGCTATCATGATGATGGTGATAATCAGTTATTAAGATGAATATGAAGTCAGATTAAACGAGAAGAGAAAAAAAGCAAAGGCACAATACCTGCTTAGTAAGTTAAGAAAGTAAAGACGTAAATATGTTTCAGGGATATGTTGCATTAATGTTTACACTTTACAAATTTCGGTTCGACAGTTGTAGAAAACGGAAACAATCTGATTTCGTAACGCTTCCACATACTGCACAAAACGGTTCGATGTGATAACATGTATAGCAGGAAATATGTCCACAGCTAATATTCTTCACCGGTATCACAACTCTCTGTTGACATTGTGTGCATAATGTTCCTGATAGATCTGCGTGTTCATCATCTCTTTTAGATCTTGTTGTTTTCCAAAGACAGTTCTTGAGTGAAATCAAAAAAACCATAAGATCTCGAAATACACACCACATGAGTTTTCGATTGAGTGTTTCGAAATTCAATAAACCTGAATAAGTTGAAATTTTAACAGAAAATTTCCCAAACTTCGTAGATTAAATATTCCTGAATAAGAGCACATATTTGTTGACTTCGTAATACTAATAAATAGCATGTGAAAACTATTTCCTCAGTGTTCTGATTTAAATTCAAGTCATTTTCTTTGTGCCATAAATTACTTCTTTAAAGCGTCTTTTATCCTAAGCTTCAGTCTCACTCATACTTCTTTCTTTTTGGTTCACTTAAGAGATGATATACAAGTAATTGTAAACTAATATCCTCATATTTCCGACGTATTTGTAGATTAAATTACTAATTGCGGCTAAGAGAAAAGCATTTTGTTTTCCCAAGTACTTCAACTTATAATAGCAATTTCGGTGCAAATATTTTCAGAACATAGGAGCCGAATTGTATTTCTTAATTTCTAGGTAGAATTTAACATGTTTCCTATGTATTATCGAGACGTTTAATAAACAGATTAATATCGTGAAACAGCCTTCATTTATCTTCGGAATTCCTTACCATTACAACATTTTCAATAAATATTTACATTACTTCATTAGTGAGTGACAAAGGGATCTTTCGCCGTAGTTATTCTAATTTATACAATAGAATAATATAATCTACCGTTCACATAAACACCATTTTTCGATAGAAATTTAAGATATTGATAAAACAAATTTCTTTTGCCAGTTGACACATTTATTATGACTATTTTTAAGGGTCAAAACTACTTTATTTTCCCCGCCAAAAAATTTAACAAACAGATATTACCGTACCAAGTGTTTCTTTCGGCACAACTTTCAAGCGCGTGATTCTTTCCGTAAGATTCTGATAACCACCTTTATGATAAAAATGCAGAAGTTGTAAAAGATTTGCTAGGCGACAAATAGCGGTCATCTTATATATCCATCTCATATTGTGACTAGACCAGGAAAGCAAACAGTTGTGCATGTAAGGTGCCAGGATTGAAAGTATGAAATGAACAATTTTTTGCCATTTAGATAACTGGTCCAAGTTATATCCTGGTGAATATTTCAGTAGATCATTAACAATATTTTAAGGAGTTAAACCATTCCACAAATTTAATGCTTAGAAATATGAGTTCTAGTAATAAAAAAAAATTTAATAACAATGAAAAACGCGGTGCAGAGAGAACTAACCTCTCTTTAGCTGGTTAAACCATAGAAACATATCGATGAATAAGAGAACTTCATTATGGATTCTTTCCAATTTGATGACCACTGGTAAGGGAAATTTACTTTTCCAATCCTTGAAGCTATTTTCTGCAGCCTGGCGTATGGCTTTGTTCATCCTATGATGGTCAAGACTAGCAACTCTTGCTGTAATTTCCATCTATCACCGAATCGATGTCGAGCGTTTCCTGAGTGCACTTAAATCTCGGAACATCCCAAAACAATTCCAACCAAATGAGAAAATTCTGGAACTGAATCAGATCGCCTACTAAAATACACGTAATATTGAATAATACAACAAATGACCATACCTGCACCATACCAATGAAACAAAATAAGACATGTGCGAAAACTCAAGAACAAAGTCAAATACTGTAATGCTGACCAGTCCTAGCAAGCGAACCCGCGCACGATGCTGAACTATTAATTGCCTTAATGCCTTGGAACATTTATCCCAGAAATTAATGTTAGTACGAAACTTGAGAACCGACCAACTGTCCTTCAAGTGATATGTGAAGATATCATGAATGATGTGACGGAATTTATACACCCATAGTTTTTTATCCATGCCTTTATAAGAACTTTATATGAAATAGGTTTAAAAATTGTACAATGTTGGAATAATACCACCATTAGGCACTGAATGGTCGCTTCAACTTCGTACAGTCTTCTATCAAAAAAAAAAAGACATGAATTTACTCGTGACATGCTAAATACACCTCCATAAAATGACACTTACAAATTAATAACTGGTCAATTGTGAGTAAAGCTAAGCAAACTGAACCGACGACCAAATGTTAAACTAATTAAATCAGCAAAGGTCAACTGAGAAAAGTGACAGATGGACTTCGAAAGGAATGCTTATCAATTAAATTTTGTTGTTACAAGCGAATGACTCTGTCTTTTAGATACAATATTTAAAACGATATTCAAATTAGAAATGTTATCATCGACCAAACTGATTAGCATTATAAGCCTCGAGATCATAGAATGAAGCTTTAATAGAACGACCACCAAAAAACCGTCCATTCAAATCAACGAATGCTTTTATAGCTTGACCTACGTTCGTAAATTCGATGAATATGCGAACTGCCTCATCATCACTGGCTTGAAGAAGCTGAAAATAAGTGTGTATGAATTGCCGTGAATAATTACAACACTGCCATAATTCCACAAAAAATTTTGCACATTTCACCATTTGTTCTTAAATTAGTATTTTATGAACTAAGTATGGGAAAAATCATCTATATTGCTCTGGACCCACATCAGAGGATGAACGTAAAATTGTGTACCATCCCATATTATATGATATTCAAAGATGAATGTACCAAATTAATAAGTAAAATCAACAAAGAATATAACTTCTGGAGAATTCTACATGAGTTTATTTTTACATGAGTTTTTTTTTTATGCTACGGTTTCACGCTACCTGCTTCAAATACAGCTGGAGGACGTCCTTTTTCTTTGGAACAAAAACATACCCTGAAAATGACAACTTTATTCACTTGTCCATATTTTTTCATCTCATCTTTCACTTCTGGCTCCAATTGATCATCAATTTCATCTGGACTGACCATATTCTAAAAACTTCAATAATGAAGCTGCACTGACGACCCAATCAATATTAAGCAAACAGTCAAGTTATTCAATTGCTTTTTTTTTAAACAAAAGGGAATATTCAATAATCACTAGATCGCAAAGTTTAAATTTTTATTCCATTCTTCCTCTATGTTGACCAGAAAAATTGTTAAGCTGCATTAAAATTATTACAATATACATAGTGATAAAGTAGTTAGTGGAATACAGGGTATTATGCAGAGTATTCTTCAGCTGGTTTAGAAAATTTTAATATACATACCCGCAGCAAGAGTATGCGCGATGACTGCTTTAAGGCTTCAGTCATATTTGCAGCAGGTGTTGCATTTATGGTTGGCAATGGCGGCGGCGAAGCAGATATTTCAGCTGTAAAACTAGTGAACATTTAGAAAACTCATTCCAGAAACAAAAAATTTTGCAGAAACATAAGTCGGCTGGTACAGATCACATCTTATATATTATCTGAAACAAACCTCGGGTATTTAGTTCGTGTTCATTCACTATTACCCCTGAATTTTTCCCTAATCTCTCAACCTTTAAAGCCGTGCTCATCCCCTGACCAGAACGTCCCAAACCTGCGCCTTCCTGAAAAAAAGCTTATGAAATACCACTGTTCAACGCGAACAGTACACATTAATTAATGAATAGTAAAAATTCCAAATTTTCAGCTAACAAATATATAACAAAAATGGATAATATTAATTCCCCGTACCAGTATGGTTAAAAAAACTCTTTTGTACCTTGTAACCAAATTTGGACATAATGTTAGCAGCAACCCCCAGCCCTTTTCCAGCACCAAATGATGGTATAAATGACGGTGGTGGCATTTCAGAAGCCGTATTACCAGCATCAGGTGTTGCTAGTGATTCAACTTTACTGTCTTCTTCCATGAGAATTTTGGGTGGTGCAATTGCTGCTCCCGCTGTACGTTTTGCAATTTCTTCCTGATGTTCCCTGAAAAAGAAAATCCAAATATCGACTAAGGTTTTCAAAGAATGAATTTATAATTCCTATTCTACAAATATGAAAAAAAAAAAAAAAAAAAAAAGCACAGAAAGCACAATATGCGGCATACCTGCTTAATCTTTCCGCAATTTCTTTTGCAATTTTTTCCTTTGCTTTCCTCTCATCCATCTTTTGTTTATGTTTGGCGTAATCGGTTGGAGCTGTAGGGTTGTATTCATCTTCAACTAGAATTTCACCAAAAAGAAATACCTAAAAGTATTTTGAGTAATGAATTGTTGAATTATAAAAATTAATGATTTAGCAGTTCAATCAATTTTAGTTGCATATTCTTAATGGAATATACCTTGTCTTCTTTCAGTGCTTTGGGTATAAATGAAAGCGGTGGTCCATCACCTAAAGGCATTGCTTTATGAGGCTTCAAAAAAGTGGTATTCGAAGGACGATTTTTTGCAGATAAGTCAACAACAGGTGTAACCACACTTCTCTGAAAAAAAAATGTAGTTCTTATTTCAAGGGTGCTACGCCTCCAGTAACACATCAATCTCCAAGAAACACAAACCTGCTGGCCCAGTTGTGTTTTCTTAATATGTATCTGTGACTGAAGAAGTCTCAAACCAGATGGAAGACCTAAAATGCTTTTTGCAAATAAACTAAAGCTATATATAAGCATATTACAATACAGGAAAAAAGACGCCGCATTACATAACACACTAAAGACCAGTATAGAAAATGACGCTGTAAAAAACGGCGTAAAAAGAAGCACGGATATAAACCATTTCAGTTAATTCAATCAATGAAAAACCTTTTTTAGGTGAGCGGCTATCGTCTCCCTTTTCATGGACCGGATCTTCGCCGAATATATCGTAAAGCGACATGTTCTTGATAAAATTTCACCAAATAATTTCAAAAAAGTCTTAACTTGCAAGTAAATGAGCTTTATTTTTGTTTTTAGCAGTATTTTTCCCTTCAGTAAGTTGGAAATTTCGGCATCTGAAAAAAAAATCACGTGCTAGCTAGAAAGTTGTATGCTAATCAAAAAATATCAGACGCTTTCTGAATAACTGAAAAGAAAAGGAAACAGGAAGAGACAACAAACAATCCACCTGTAACAACTGATATCAGTATTTCCCACAAACGATTTGAAATATATATTAATGTAGTGAAAAACCAAATGCACACCCATCTAGTAATTCTGTGGCAGCGTCGGACAAGTCATGAAGTACCAGGTATTAATGCGGCCAAAAGGCTGAAAGAAAAAAGTAGGTGAGAGGTTGGCATGCGGTGGAGTTCGTCGTTAAACATTGTTCGAAATTTTTCATCAAACTATGAGTTCCCGGGAATTCTGAGATGGAGTATAGTCGACATGTTATATTGAATGATTCGAAAATAGATCAAAGATTAGATGAGAACTGCACCATATACAACAAAAGCACTTTCTCAATCTTTATTTTCACTTGTAATAACAGTGATTACAGCATTGTAAGATGCGAAGCATTCAGTAAGCAATACTTCATATAACCGATGAATAATTTTCCGAATTTAGGAATATTTTATTGGTTTTATCTGCTAATCAATTGTTCAAGTAACCAATAAATTATTAAATTGGAAATGCAATATTCGATTTTTTCTTTTTTTCATTTCTTGCAACTCCCAATGATCGAAAAGGATGGACCAGCAAGTTCCTCAACCTTAATGAATTAGCCATACTTGACGTGCGACAGCCTTGAGACTACCATCCTGAATGTTCTATCCTTCCTGTGATCTCATGGTTGTATATTATTTGCGTAAATACAAATTTAATATTAAACCTTCCTTCTCGTGTTCGGGATTGGTCAAGAAGATAATGATATAATAATTAAAATATTCTTAGTGCTTATACTTTATGACAAACTGCCTTCTCATTTTTTGTCTTTCACATTTTGTTTTATACGCGCTTTCAAGTCTAGTGAGTCGCTGCTTGAAATCCAATGACATATTCTGCAAAATGATTTATTTTGCAAGTTTTTCAAAGAAGTTTTTGATAAAGATGTCTTGGTGATAAAAATGAAAGGAATTCACTTAAACGGCAAGGATAAATATTGGTTTTTGGAACTAGTTTCTGTTGGCATTACCACATGAATATTTCGTTTTATAGCTTTGACTGATTCTAGAAATTGGAAGGCTTACATCAAGAAGCTCATATAATCGAGTGATTTCGTCACTAAGTGCGTTAATTGTCCCTGCAATTCCGTCAAGCTGTTCTTCCAATATTGAAGTGCTACCATAAACTTTTTGTGCATTAATTATTGTGTTATTCCAAAAGCCATCGTCTCGAAGCATCTTTATCGCTGAAGATTTCCTTTTTTGCGCGAATTATGAGTTTATTTTATGCTTTGCATGATTGTTGGACTAAAGAAGAAGATAGTTTGTTATAATTTATCAAAAACGACCTTCTAACCTTTCTGTGTTAAATTTCGTCGTGCTAGAGGATATTCTTGCAAAACATCGTTTACATCTTCCTGGCGTAGAATGTAAACATCAGTGTATCCAACTGAACGAATTGCCATCGTATGCTTTTTACCACCACATTTTCCAGATAAATTAAGAATGGCCAACTGACCAAAAACTGCACCTTCCTTTAGGATTCCAAGAATAACTTTGCCATCGTCACTAACACAATTAAGTTGTCCACGCTTCACAATATACATTTCCTACAGAAGTACGATTAATTCTATTATTTAATTATTTATATAAGCAGGACTAAAATCACTTGAAATTATTATATTTCTGCCAAAGAAGATTTTATTATAATGACCCATACTCGAGCCAGTTCACCGCGACGACAAATATAGTCATTTGGACCGAAAAGCTGAAATTTCAATCGAAGAATTAGGTCGTAGAGTAATCCTTGTTCACAGTCCTAAATAGAATTATTTTAGTATGATGCAACTTTGAAATATAATAAAATTAAAATAAAGCGAATGCTCCCGTTTTTTGTGATGGCAGTGAAATTTCTGGATAAAATCCAGAATAACCTCCTAAATTATTATTTCTAAATTATTTTCGAATGTTTTGTCTTCAGTTTTTTCTCTGAGGGTAAGAATAAATTCCTGTTCACCTGAAGTAATTCTACGTGTTGTAACGTAACCATATGTAAATGTATTGCCAATTGACCATGCAACTTTCTAGGTAATCCGTCTAGAAGTGCCTGAAATAACGTCACAAAGATGCGTGAGATTTTAATGGTCAATAAGCAAGAAATAAGAATAGAAATTACAGTTTCATCTTTGGAGATTCCTTGATCATGGATGTAGTCGCAACAGTTCAGAACCCGTTTCTGAATATCTGAGTCCACCTTCCTAAATATTAAAGATATAAATAATTGCACATACTTTTATATGAAAGCTCTGAACACATCTCATCATTGAAGCAAGAAATAAGAATTACAATTTCATCATTGGTAATTAACATCACAGAAAGTAAATACCTATAATTCATGTAAAATTTAATGCCATCCAGAATCTCCTGAAATTCGGACTTTTCTTTGTTCATTGTTGATATGATACTGCCGACAGATCCAACAATTACGGCAAAAATTAACAAACCGATTAGCGTGTCGATAACTTCAAGAGCATCTTCGAGTGAACTCATTGGATAAGGCTAAAAGTTACCGTCAACTTACCACATAGATTTCTAACCAATCATACATTTCTGAATTTATTACCCAAAGTAAAAATTAAATCAAACTTTTAAAGAAAAAATGGAAAAAATGACAAAACTGTGATCCTAAAATGCTTGTACAATGATATCCTAAAAAGTTTCATAACATCGAACAATTCCTTAAAACTAATCTCTAGTATATCAATCGATTAACCACTTAAGGTGCAGTACTAACTACTTCACTTAAACACTATCTATAAAAAAGATGCCACAAGATTGACTGCTCAAGCCTAAAAAATAATAAAATAGAGTTACAAAATCAAGAAGAGGTTAAAACCTGTTGTCCTTTCGTTGTCAATGTTAGTGATGACCAATAAATTGACAATGCATATTCTTTACTGAAGTTTGGAAATTTCAGTACTTTTGACCTGAAGTATGCAAATTTGAATTTGTTGTAAGCTAGATAATTGTTAAAAGCTACATGTACCTCACTCGACGAAAAGCATAGCTAAAAAGTTTCTAAAAAGAAACTAATGATGTACCTATTTCTCCAGTACTGCATCATTTCGTCAATATATTCAAGGCGATTGTTCACATTTCTATCTGTCTCATTAAAACTGCAACTTGTCGAATCACTTATTTGTAAAAATGTATTACATTTCGGGATCACTGGATCCGCGATTTTCGTATAAGTGAACTGCCATGCATCAGGATCTTCACCTGAATGAATTATTCTAACTGTTGGAACACTTGGACTATCAGATAATATTTCAAGCAGCTATTTTATTGAGCTCATAATCTAACTGTCCAAAAAAAAAAAGTATTGCCGGGTTCATTTAAATAAAACTTTGAAACAATCAAATGATTAAACATACTGTAAATACCACTTGTAACACTGATTAAGAAATATGCAGCAGCATTCCAGTGAAACAGCACAACACATGTCATTATGAGGACGAATATTTTGAATGCGTTTGGCCAATTTGTGCGGATTTCAGTACGATCAATAAAATAATTGAAACGATACGATTTCAGCAAACGATTAAGGCGCACCAACGATATATCACCGCGATAAATTAATAGAGCATCAAATGGAAATATGCTACCAATATCCAACCAAAAATTATAACTGAAATATGAGAATTTTAATTTACAATTCAAATCATAATCACACTGCAACAATTTCCCAAAATTTTCATTGTAATGCATTTCCAAATCTTTCGTACTTCCCAAATCTTCATTGCAATGCATTTTTAAATGGTGGCATTGCAGTTATCTTGTGTTAATTTAATTACGGAAAGTAATGATGCTTGTTATAAAACCAAACGGCGCATTTATTTTTGATCAGTAAGAAATAAATTCTAATGAATTTCTTATGTGTTCTTCGATGTCACTTTTTTTTCCACTTGTATTTTTTGTTTTCTATTTTTGCATGTTCGATTTTATTATCAATATTCTACTTTGATTTCAATTAGCTTTCTGCTATAGCTTACCTTAGTACTTAGCTACACATTAATATTTATTTTAGTTTTTTTTTTCTCTTTTTTTTTTTTTTAAATTGAAATACAGATAAAACTGAATGATTCTCATTAAAATATTTATGTGACATTACAATATAAGTGAATGTTCAAGTATATATCAAAATGTCGCTGGTCGCGACAATATTAAACATTCTTATATCGCGCAGTACTTTTATTACGTGAATGTTGAAGAAAAAAGAATTTTTTCCTGCAAGAAGAAAACTCTCGCTAATCTATAGCAAAGGCAAACTCACCTATGAAAATATCTTCTGGCTTGAATTTTTAAGTTTACAGCAGCTATACCATCATGAATATAACCTATAATAATGTCTTTCTCCTGCTTTCTTTTTTTTTTCTCTCTCTCATAGAGAGTTACTAAACATTTCTGATGAAAATAATTTAAAAAGTTGAAACTCGGGTTATTCGAAATTGGTTGCTATTGAACATTTAACCTTATCGAAACTTACTTATTCTTGACTGTATGAACATATCAACTAAAAATATAATATCGCATATGAAATTACAAGTTAGCCAATAGTAAAAATAATAGGTGTAAATTTCTCTGTAAACAAATATCACGACCATAAGCAAATTATAAAAACAGCTGATGCAAACAAGTGCTGTCCAATAGTACAACAAAGACGATGTTGGTTTTACCACAAAAAATATCATTCCTCTGCAAAGGGATTTTAAGTATTGTTTATATTAAATATGTAAAGTAATGATTTAAGGGAAAATCAATGATATGATTGCCTAAAAGGGTCATCACTTCCGAAGAAGCTATGAATTTTTCATTATGACCATAAATTAAAACTCGTTGTCTGAGGTTAATTAAACTAAAGAGAGTCGTTTCAGTTTTGACATTCTAGGTCTCTTTTTTAAGGCTTTTATGTGGTGGTGCGTAGCATATCATTAGGAAATATCACACTGTATGATTCAGTAATTCAAATTATCTCATTTTTTTTTTAATGCGAAATCTTTTGCACTCTGAAGATTTCAAAAGTCGAGCAAAATAAAAGTTAATAAATTTAATGAAATGTAAAGAAAAAAGACGCTTGATAGATCGATACTTCATTTTTTGTTTGAAAATATCAATAAAACGATCATGTTTTGTAGCTATTTCATCAGTTACAGCACATGCCACTGCTGATGTTTTCACCATTTTCTTCACTCGTAGCTTTTGTTTTCTCATTTAACGTTTTGATCCAATAATGAATGACCTTTAATTTAAAAATTCATAACCTTATGACAAAAAAAATATTTGGAATTGATTGGAATGAAAAAGAAAAAAAGTCTCAAATTAATTTTTTATAACACGTATGCTGACGATTTGAAACTATATTATCACGAGAAACCATATAAAATAGAGGTGAGGTGGAAGAACTGAATTTATATTTCATATGATTCATTCGTATCATAAAAAAAATTTTTTTTCGTAATTCTTTACATCATTTAGATTAAAGAGTAAAGAGACGATTAATACTGACATATCAATAATTTTCATAGCTGAAATAAACAAACCATAACAATGAAGATGATGTCATCCAACTTAGCGATTTCATAATCATCATCTTTAAATCAAAATTGCTTCCCAGTGGATTTGAAATTAAACTTTTAGGTGTTCACATATCAGCTGCTTCATACTCATCTGATATTATTGAAAATAATAAGATATAACTATAAATAACTCTATTTTTAAATGAAAACTTCTTTCGCACTTCATCATTCGCATTAATCACATTTTAGATTTTAACACGAAAAGCTTATTAGAGTTTAGGTGATAATAGCAGTAAAGAAGTTAATGTGTTGTGTATTATAGGAGATTTTTAGACAACTAAGACATATAAATGTTTAGCAAAATTAATATAAGTATGGGTAGAAAGGAGAAGATATAAAGTTTAGTTAGCGATGTGACGACACGAAATAAATGGGAAAAGTATTATGTCACCTTGGAAACCGCCGTCTTCCTTCAAAAATATTGAAGTATGTGAACCAAACAAAAAAACAAAAAAAGGGAAAAAAACTGATGATAGTAATGTCATTCTTGAATTCTTTTTAACAATGAATAGTACATATCTATTAAAATCATTACAAAATAAAATTTCAAAATTTTTATGGCTGAGATCTATTGCGTAGATGTGAGATACTGAATAACTTAACTTCCGAATATTTGGCGGAGGGTTTTTTAAATTGATATTTCATCATCACATCACTTTCAGATGTAGCAATGTTCAAATATGCATCTGTTTGACACCAATAACAAACAATCGGTCAAGCCGACTCTTGCATTCTTCATCGTTTGGCATGTGAATTCCGTATATCAATGAATGGGTAACTACCATATGAACACGTCGACAAAATGACCAGTGAATGAATGGTATGTGAACGAAAAGATTTGAAAGTTTCTCGAGCATTGCCTGGAAGGCTATCTTTATGATAACCTGCTGATAATGCATTATTTTATCCTTATAATAAATTGCGGTATTCACATCAGTGATCCAATTCTGTACAACGAGACAGCAACACCGCCAAATCTACTACTACTACTAGTACTAGTAGTAGTGGCTGCTGAACGATGAGTACCAGCGGTTTCACAATCTTTACTATCATCAGATATCTTTTATTTCTTCAGTTTTTTCCTACTGCACCCTTCCCTAGTCATTTCCTAAACTATTTCAGTAACCACATCACGTGGTGACATATGCGTGAATGCTCTTATTACCTTCTTGGATTATTTTCATAAAGCTAATCTAAACTTGTTTGTACAATACTTCTTCATTTTACTAAATTTCTTATTCATAGTAAATAGCAGCAGCAATCATGACAAGTGCACCACCACCAATTTTAAATGCTGTGAGCGATAAACTCAGGTTTCATTTTCATCAGTCATGTGACTATTACGCCTACCTGTGAAAGGTATTAGATAGATGTAGTGTTATGGAGTTAAAATGATTTACGCTACAAGGTGTTGCAGAATGCATAAAGCTGTCGTTTCATCCTTTTACCTCAGCAGTACAAAAATGTGAGGGTCCCTCTTCATAATTATAATACCTTTTCTCATATCTCTTACCAGTGTAACTCTAGAACAAACAGATAAACGAATTATTATCTGATTTAGTATTTTTGTAGATATGCACAGGATGAAATTCTCCGGATGAGGATTACTGTATTCCATCAACAACGAGGTGTTTTCCGGAGCAGTATGCACGATGGTACATCCATCTATCACATTTTTTTTTCGTGGTCTAAGATTTCTCGAAGATAGCAAAATATAAATTTATCATGTGTTACTGTTGTCTGTATTTTGGTGATAGTAGCTACTAAGGAATTTGTTTTCTTTTTAAAAATTATGACTTAATTCATCCAAAAATTTTTACGAATTGCTCTCCAAAAACTCCCGGTAAGATTTCATTACGAGTCATTGTTTTGCAGTCAGCTTTCATTTGAACATCCACAAATGGATAAGTTGTATTAGGAAACGAATGAAGCGATGTTCGAAGTACGATCACATAGTTTTTGTTGCACGTTTAGATGAGGAAGTGGTAAGATTACAAGTTGTGAATATTTCAATACAGTTTTTTGAGATAGACAACTCATGATATATATGTTTAGCAGCTGTTCTAAATGAATGCGTTCTTATTATTGCAGAAGAAAAAAAAAATTCCCATATTTTGGAGTTTTTATTACAGTAATTAACGGTCTAACAATAGAAAAAAAAAGACATAGAAATTAGAAGCAATGTTCGGTGGAAAATCGGCATGTTGTTTCTATATATCCTCGATAGTATTTATTGCTCTATATGATATAATTGAATTGATAATACTCATAACAATAGTTGCATTGCTGAAATAGTTCACTGTATCACTACTTCATTTTGTCATTAGTATGAAAGCAAAGAAAGATTAATACACGTCGTTCCACATTTCATAAAATTCAGTTTTGCAGCATTCGTTTCCACAGCTGTTTACAAAAAGAATGGAAGAATCATTATTCTTCCTTCTGTCCGGAAAAGATAGCGACGAAGGAGCGCTACTGATGTGACAGAAATTGAAGAAGAGCACAGAGATCTTTTATTTGTAAAATCTTCTTTACCGAAAAAATTTGCTTTCGTATATTTATTCCCCAATGACCGACTAAACGAATAAAAAAGTTGAAGTACGGTTTGCTCAGAAATCTGTTACGTGCAACTAACAAATAGCATTATGATTTTTGATCCGTAGGCAAAATATATCAGAAGACTAATGTTAATTGCATTTTTGGCGAAAAAAATTAGTCATTTCACATTGCGGTTTTTCACAGTCTTGTTAGCCGGTAGTTCCAGTTTCTCGATACTGATAAGTAGGATGATTTCTCTTTCGTTTCTGAGGAAAACAGAGAATCCCGAATGGATAGTACATCGAGGAAGTGCCTGAGAAATCAAAGATGAAGTGTGGTAGGCAATGAAGCCATTTTACAAAAGAAAACTCATTATGCATGATCTCATTCAGCTTGTGCATTGGTTTATGAACTGTTCATTCACACCTAATGATGCAGTTGAACAGAGTAGGAAAGGTCAGTTAACAAAATAATTATCAATGATACGGAACTAAATACACTAGTATGCATTCTCATCGACATTTAACTGTTCTGATTTCCAGCAACGGTGATGTTTGGTCGAAGGTGGTAATGTCGAAAATCTGGATTTTGCTCCACGTTTTGTTACAGTGTACTGTATATCCTGAATATGTGCAGCACAGAGCAATCTCTTTTTGTACTATAGTTCCAAGAAGAATATTCAGAGAGGAGATGGAACTCATGCATACTGTAAGAACTTGGAGTGCTTCTGTTCTTTACAGTGTTGTTCGTTAAGTTGTCCGTCCTAGCATTTTTTAAAGATCATTAAAAAAGAATTTTGATCGGAATAATTTAAGTTTCTTTTCTTTTTTTAAAAAAAACCATTTATCCAGTTTAAATCAAATTTATATGGAGAACTTGGAGAATGCAGTTTTCAATGCAGAAGGAATGCTATGAAAATGAATTTTTATACCAGTTTGCACTGAGCCATGAAAACTTGTTCAAAGGAATACATTGACTTATCTAAAAGAATGCTTCATGAAATAAACATCAGTCAACAGTCCCATAAAAGAGAATGCCAACTGATGGGTTCCTTTGTCAAACAGAACATATCACATCGAAAAAGCACGGAGAAAACGAACCTGACAATCCAGTGGAAGGCCACCATTCCAAAAACAAATTAAATTGCGCTTCGTACTTCTATATCCGGAGAACTTTTCATAAAGAAAGAAATGAACTTTGTAACAATGATTTCCGTGCATTACAATGATCTAGCAATCTATTAATCTACGGAATTTTGAAATAGCTTATCAAAACCGATATTTTTGTGGTGCGTTTTCAGTCCCAATACTACTGAGGCGTTTAACCATTTCACTTTCCAAAAAGCCTGGCTGATGATCAAAAGATCTGTTTTGAGCGTGCTTCTTGTACATAAATCAAATTGTTGTGCTTCTTAACGTGGGATAACATAAGGCGACACAACAGATAAGAAGCAAAAATAGATAAGACAGAAGAAATGCGAAAGCACTGGGAACTATATCAGAGAAAGAGATGAGAAAAATACAATTATGACTTAATATTACTGACCATGAAAAATTGTAGCAATAGATAAAAATGCAGATAAAAAATATGACATGATTGTGAAGATGGAGAGAGGCTGATTTTTTAAAGGGAACAAAAGAAAAAATATTAATATATATGAAACAAACATTTGCACGGAAACCGCTTGGTGTTTCATTACCCGTCATGTTGTTAGTATACTGTTCAGCATTAAATGACAAAAAAAGAACTGTTAGTCACGTTGAATAAATAATCTGAATTAAATGAAAATATAAAATTAGTTACTGACCTTTATAGATCAGCAAAACAGCTTTGAAGGGTAGTCTATGCATGGTCGAAATGCTGTAGCATCAACGGTTGAAACTCTGTGCTGAGTCTTTGGTATAGTTCTTGGCTTCCTGAACTGGAATTTCGATGAGGGAAGGTTCATTTCACAAAAAGCTTCCGGCATATGTCAAAGCACTTTTAAACGAGAAGCAAATAGAATAAAGTCAATGACCCTAACGCTTTTAAAACATCTTAAAAGGCACATCTCACGGGGTTATTCATAAAAATAATGATAATAATTACTAGTAGTGATAATAACAATAATAATGATAAAATAATGAAAAAGCGAAATAAATATAAGATTCAAGTTTTGAAAGTAGAAAAAGTGAAGACAACATAAGAATTTGAAGTAAATCTAAAACTACCACAGCTACATAAGTGAAATAAGGACTAATCTCAGTAAGATGAAGAGAAAAATAAAACAATTATTATCCTTTTTTAAAAATTCTAGATGATAGACAAGAATATCATTAGCGAGAATAAACTTCCCTATTCATTCCCCTTCCGTTGTCAACTTTAGCTTTCCTTATTATTTAATTACTGCTCTTCGGTTTATTTATTACCTTATCAACCCTTAAACTCAGATCAGACATACAACACCGAAGCCATAAAGCTCGACTAAGATTAGACCATGAAAATAGAAAGTTATACTGTAAGCGGACTAATTGGAAAAAATAGCAAACATTCGCTCAACATTATATGAGTGTTGGTGTTTCCACAAAAGTAAAAACCGGAAAAAAAATAAGATCAGAAAAAATGTGATTGTATCAAAATTAGCAATAATGATACGTAAAGATGACTACAAAGCATAACAATGACCCTCACACAAGGAATAACAAGACAAGGACAGCGTAAAAAATCAACATATGATTTTACTTTACTATTATGAATTACTAAGAGTATTGTCGATCTTATCATAGCAAACACAATACGCTGCTAAAAAATAGTTTGTGTCTATGATACAGTGGGGCAAATCGCCATATCTATTGACATGACTGATCGATGTCATATCAACTGTTACTGTATTCTTTAATATATCATACAGTACGGTTGCCTGTAACGTATAGATAATGATGAAATACTCATCAAACACACGTAATATAAATTATAATATATATTATAATAATATATATATATATATATATATAATATATAAATTATCCGGAGTCTTGAACATAATATAAATTATCCGGAGTCTTGAACAAAGTCTGACTCCGGTTTCTTGTCACAATCTGGTTTGAATAAGTCAACAGTGAAAAGTTTTGTTTTATAAAAACCGATAATCCAAAAACTTATATGCTGATGATTTAGAGCATGAATTCATTAGCAGAATTTATAAAAACTTTACCTCATAGAGAGCATTTCCTGGTTTCGTAACAAATCTCAACTGGTAATGTGCAAATGCAGCTTTGGTTTTGGCAACCAAATTTGGTACAAAACCATCTATATCTTTTGCATCCTTATATTTAAGCAAGTTTTCATGTGGAACAAGCCTCCAAGCATTTTCTAGCTTTGCCTACAAAAAAATTATATTCAACTTATTAAGCAACATTTATAGATGGAAAAAAGTAAAACGGGAAATGTGCAATATGTAAGGAGTGAAATGGTGCGTAAGAATGAACTGTTTCCAATAATGTTATAATAGTTCAATAATAGATCGTAAATTTGATGCTGTGATTAATAAACAGTAAAGATCAATAATGGCTGTTACACAACGCATCACAACAGGATGAAGGAAAATGTAAGAGGACAACACATGATATCCCTGTTATCATTAACTAAGTATACCGTTGATCTTATTATAGCAAACACAACATGCAGCTAGAAAGCATACACGACTCACGTACTGATTAAAGTCCGCAAAATTTCACTGAATATCTAATATCACTTAAGAATCCAGTGACTACATTTCTTAAGCAAAATTTCATGAAAATTGTTTACAAACCAATTTCAGAGGAGCACATAAGTGTCGTTGAGATTTTGTGTGTGAATTGATCGTTTGGACAACAGCTTTACTCAACATGATAGATATATTTATTTGCTCGCTATTATTCATGGCAGATTCCCAATTTAAACACGTACACCAGTGCGGTTCGACATCGGCCTGCAACGTGTAAAATAAAATTCACAAAATAATTATACCTAGAAAGTAAGACTCCAATTTCTTTTCTTTTTTGGAACCTATAACCGTTTTTGGGAATTTCCAACCAATGCAGTGGGTATATTACAACTAGTACAATGCAATCATAAATAGCTGAACAAACATCGACTCGTATGGTTCAAAGGTTATATAGGCATTAATATATTAGCGTTGGATAAAGGACAGATTCAAAACTGAAACAACCAATTTTTGCTACTTGATAAATCTGAATTAAAAAAAATTAATTTAAAATAAAACGGTATATCCATGAATCATTTAATGATATGTAATAATATTCCAAATAGGAAACAATTAGGAGTGACGTAATGACCTACACTTAGTCGTGAACTAAAACAAGTAAAATCCTTGATACCAGTCTAGTAAACTATTCCTTAGTACAAACACTTGAATGCTTGATAAAATCACCTTTTTTATCTTTTTCAGATTTTTTAATTTTCCAATTTCTAATTTTTAAAATTTTTTACTTTTCTGAAGTAATTTGAAAAATATGCCCTCAAATGTGCCCCGGTGATACTAGTATTTAAGTATAAACAAAATATTCAAAAAGAACCTCTTCACAGGTTCTTGAAGGAGGAATTGGCCTAAAAACTGACAAGGAACGGAATTTTGCGTCACCCATAGTATTCAACTCCTGCTCTGTCGGCCAGTGAAGTATGTCAAGCAGTGTAGCGTGTATGTCGAATGGAGTTACCAGTCTGAAATGAGGGTAAAAGAATGTATGTGAATTAAACAATCAGCAAAAGTACGGAATATATACCAGTTATGGAATATACCAATAATAAACCATAATTGGTAGCTGCTTTAAAAACTGCAACACCAAGACCAACAACTCGAAACAAAACAATAGAAAAATAATAGGAAAAATATAGCAAATGCTCTCAAATAACAAACCTTGCTTTATTAGCTTTCAAATTCTTCCATGCTGTCCTTCCTTTATCGCTTTCTCTGAATTTTTTGGGAAGTGAAAGGGAAAAGAATGGAAGCCTTTCCTCCAGCTGCCCTTAAAATTGTACATCCACATTATCTTCCTAAAAATTCCTGACTAACGAATAAGTAGATATGAAACTGAAATTTTTTAATATAGTTTACGAAAACCCAGACCTTCCATCCGAACGAACCTTGATGAGTGGCGCGAAATTTAGCAAAACGATGTCCGTGGTCAGCCATCACAATGACTAAAGCATTATCAAGAGTACCACTTTCTTTTAATTTTTTAAGATTTAACATTGTATCTTCATCAGCAACTTCTACCAGATTAACATCATCATGGCTTAATACACTATGGAATGCAAGTAGAAACTTCGATGTATTATATTTGTATCTCTCCATGAATTCACTGGTATACCGATACCATTCCTAAAATAAGAAGAAGCTTATGAGAAAAGCAAAATATACTAAAGGTACCAAAAATCGAAATATAAAATATATACAACAGTAATGAGTGAATGGATTATCCAATTTCACTTTTTAATAAGCTGATTTTCGCTCAATGCATTATTTGTCATTTTGACTGCACAAAAAAAAAAATTTTTTTTTTCGAATTATACTTCTTGCAAACTGTGAGAACTGAAGTGTTGAAAATTCCCACTTTAGAAAATCGCTGGTCCTACTTAAAGTACATAACGGTTTTTGAAAGAAAAACGGAAATTAAAAACTGAGCAAATTTACAAAAAAAAAAACCTTGTGCATTGGCACTGAACCCAAACACTGCAAATTCGAAAACATATCCTCAGCTTTTTGAAAAAACGTCCGCACGTAATGGTCAGTTGGCTGGTTTTTAAAACCCTGAAAGTCTTGATTACGTAAATTCCGACTAACAGCTTCATGTTTTCTGAATTTTGACTTTCAAATTAATGCATGCAAATAAGGCACCTTGAAATTAAAGAAGAACACATATATAAAGTAAATTCCTACCTTCAGACGATATGTAAACGTTCCAAGTTTTGCTGAGTCCTCTGCATACAAGGTTATGTAACCGGCATCGGAAAAATTTTTCCATACAAATGGATATACTTCATCAACATAATTTGCTTCTGCGAAACGCTTGCTATAATATATATATACTCCACATAATAGATACAGTTATTAACGTCCTTATGGTGTTAACTTTTGGTGCTATGTTAGTGGGAAGAACTACTATTTTTATTTGCTGAAATATGAAGTATTTAAACAAAAAGTAATCTAAGTTATCCTTAAAAAAATATAAGACACATATTCACGTAGCAGTAAAAAGGACAAAAATTTTTCTTGGAAATTCTAACGTTTTCTGCATATGTAAGAGTAGACAGGTAAGGTTTTTCATGTAAAACAAAAGTAAATAAAGAAAATGAAAAAACTGCCAATTTATAGAATATGACAAAAAACTAACCGCGTGAGAGGTAACTCCTCTTCGGTTTGTCCAGTTAAAATCCGTATGAATGCTTGAGGAGTACCATCTCCGGCAATGTTGTATCCTTAAAAACTTGACAGGGTTATTTAAATCCATATAAATTAACTCAACAAAACAAATAGGATGCCTGGAGTCACTTTTGCTTTGAAGATATCAGGAAACGAAAATGAGTTACTAGATCTCAGAAATTCCGGTTACTTAATGCAACATTTCATTTGAAAATGGCACTATTGTATGGCCAACATGAATAGAGATAAATATTCACTGTCTTCATTGCATAAGTTAGTTATAGTTCGAACGTATTCGTAAGCAAAAGATAGACTTCCTTTCTTGATTATTCTATTAAATGAATGTTGCATACCATCAAGCACAACTGCGTCGAATTCTTCTTCAATATATTTGACTGTTTTTGGAAGCTTACGGCGAAATGACATCTGGGATAATGAATCAAAGCCTATAAAAATAGGGTAGTATCTTTGTTCTTAAACACAAACATATGTTGCATATTTTTAAAACAGGAAATTTAAAGAATATATTCAAACCTATGAAATATACGTCAAGACCAGACCAGTCTGGAGGTTTTTTGATATGAGACAAATCTTCTTCTTTTTTCCGATCGGGAACAATCGTCCATAACAAATGTTTCCTTTAAAAAAGTTCTATGAAATGAGTGCAGTTTTCTTTTTCCACTTTTTGATGTTCAAAGCAAATACTGGTAACAGTCATGAAGTTTTACAATTCAAACAGGTTCTTTATTCACACCCGTAAGCACGGAAAATTTTTTGGTCTCTGGGGTGTATATCGATAGTTACGTGTGATAAACATTAAAATTTCAAATAATATAAATCCCTCAACATTGCTAATCTAAAATGTTGACAACAATGATGATTTCTTAAAATTATCATATGGAAATTGAATGTAAACACTTCCCAACCCTCTCTTAAACTACAATTCCGGTATTAAACCTTACATGGCTTACAAATACCAGCTGTTTTATAAGATTTCTATTGTATACTTAGATCACATCAGAATGAAAAGCTGAAGACATGGTAGAAAATAATCCATTCAGAAATTATAAGCCAGAAAAAGTTAAGATATTGAACTCGGCTTTCAAAAAACTTAATTTCAACGAAAACAAACCACTTTTCTTGATCATTTCCAAGGCATTCTACAACAGCGTAATCTTTGTTCATAGGACTACCAGATGTAATTGGAATCTGACGACCAATTTTCAATCTATTGTCATCAACTCGTTCAAAATAGGCAATAGTACATTTAATACCACCATGATGTCTATAAAATTTCAAAAATTATTTTTTAGGAAAAGTAAAACTGGAACCTCCTGTAAAAGCCAGTTCGATAGTTAGTATAAAAGAAAACAAAAGTGGTGATCAAATAAATTTTACTTGATAGCATCAGATGACATAGTGAACAATCCTTTCTCATCAACATAAGCCCACTCTTTTTCTTTATTTTTACCACAATCGAGTGCTTCTACATGGTGAAAAAACCCGATAACTTCACTACCATTGATATTTAACTTCGGGATGCGACAAGCCTTAAAACACATTCTTTGAAGCAGATTCATGTTTGAGATAAAAAAGAAAAAGAAAAAGAAAAAAAAAAAATAGCACTGAGTACGCTCCCTACGTTACTGGAAGCGCTGCAGTGGATCTCTAATGCATATGTTGAGTAAAGTTGTACATCAATCTCTAGAAATCTCCTGAAGAATGATCCATAACAAAAAAACATGCGCAGTGTCATCAACCCATTGTCTACTACATTATCGGCAGCTTTTCGAGAAAAGTAAGTGGAATTAATACCTGTTCAGATTTTCTGGAAAAGTTGTGCCTTCGAGTGGCTGATTTCCGCATATCAGCTGTATCAGCACCTAATACTATTATATGAGGCAACTGGAATATATGGAAATATACAATAAGTCACAATAAATGAATCTAATCATTCAGAAAGATCGAAACTGAAACTAAGAAAAAGCTGTGTTCCAAAGAAACGCTCGAAAGTAGGTTTGTGTAAATGTGCGAGAAAAATTACTATCAACTCCATGCTCAAATAAGCACTACCGTAACTGAAAAACCAAGTTTTAGGATGAAGTGAAGCACAAGGAAATGTCACATAAGTTATTCTTTTTTTTTTTTTTATGGATGAATGCACAACTTAGCATAAAATTCTGCAGAAACAAGAGCAATCTCATTCCATTCCTCGTATTATTTCGAACCAAAAAAAAACTCAATTATTTCTATTATTTTAAAAATAAAAAATAGATAAAAGAAACAACCGATGGATGAGCAACAGGTTCTTCAATCCAGTACGCAGTATCTGTTGAAGATTTCGAGGAATATGTAATGAAGATGAACAATGCAATAAAAATAATAACCGGAAGTAGAAGCATGCGGAACAGTTTTTTTAAATGTCTCGGAAATCTGCCAATTCTGTTTAAATCTAAAAAGAACAGGCGTGAAATGACATCACTGACTATCAAAAAATTTTCACAATATACAGCAATCTCTCCCCAAAAATGTAAGTGGCACGACTATTGCTTTGATAAAGAAGAAACTTTGATAAAACTTCATTAAAAGAAGAAAAGTGAGTATAACCAACTTCGAAACTAAACTTTTCCCTAAACATCGGAATCAAAAAACAATAATTTCACTCAGTAATATCGATGAAATTCAGATATCAACGAAGAAAACTGCTAGAGACTCAAATGACAAAACATAATCATTGAAACCGTTTTTGTTTCAAGCACCTCCAGTAATATATAGGAATATGAAAATGAAAACTTTACCATTTAATAGTCGTGCACATGAAGTTTTACTCCTCAAGGTACTTCCTGAGGCATGCATCAATTTTGCCTCAGAATCAGATGTCTGCAAATAACACAAGTGTAAGTCTGCATTCTTTATAACGAATAAATAACATACTAGATTTCTACATGAGACATACAATACAATATAAATTGTGACGAAATCGTCACATTGCAACAGCTAAAAACTCATAATACAAAAACACCAGTTCCTGTTATTAAAAAAATCAAAAACATTTAAAGCTTTAAGTTTTTTCGTCCTATATTTGCCTCATAGCAAAAAACAAGTCTACTATCATAGTGGATATTTTCTCAAATAAAAAATACATGATAAAGATAAATAGCTTAACTGATAATCATCTTTTCAAATACTGAAAAAGTGATTTCCTCCCTCTCTCTTGCCCTTTCCTCGGTAAATTAATTGCTTGAAAAGTTCAACACCGACATCACATCATAAAAAAAAAAAAAAACAATGATCGGAAATCTCCCATTTTCAAAGAATACAGCAGAAAATCAATTAGGTCAACATGCAAACAATAACCAGAAATAAAGATTACTGCAACTAGCATACAAAAGCTTGGCAAAATACAGACAGAAGTGCCACTTCAGACATCGAAAACAGTAGTGAATAATGAGATAATGCCCGATAAAACCCATCAAAAAGTTCTCGAGGTAACAAGCAGACATCTTCGATAGCAGCCAAGATTAACCTTTCCTCAAACATAAATTCTTAAAAGTGGATATCGTTAACAAACCAGCTGAAGAAACGATTCGCCAAGAAGAATGTCAATTTACACTGGTTTTACTGTTGGAAAAGAACTTGAAAAAATAATAGTATAAAGATATACTTTGTTTACTACCATCCGATAAATGCAATTTGTGAATTAAATGGTATGAGAAAAAGCTAAGATCTGCTGAAGAATAAGTGAAAAGACCATCGTTCTTCACATACTATTGAATATACCTTGTCAACAAAACTTATTAGGACAAAAAAAATCTCTAGATGTGCAAAAAAAGAACAAAAACAGAATAATGCCTACTCCCAACTAAGCGGTTCTAATAACAACGTTCTAACAACAATTCGAAAGTTGTTATTCATCCTTTTATTTAACACAAATCATCTGGTACTATATTAATTATACTACTCCAACCTAAATTAATGAAATATGCGAATAATATGCTGTTTTAGTGTGAAATAAGCAGAAATAAACTAACACTGTACTTTAAAGAAAAGGATTAATATCAGTGACCCCAAATGTATTATCGAAATGACAATACATTTAAGTACTGTTTCATTCGTTTAAGTAACAATACAATGTCGAAATGTCAATACAGAAATGACAAATCCAAATGGTATACGGGAAATATGAAACATGAATTAACCCCTTTTTGTAAACGACTTAGAAAAGGAATAAATCGCAGTTCTCGATTTGTATATCTTGGAATTTCCTCCTTTATAATCAACGAAACAATCTAATTACAGCTCCTTACACATAAGCCTGCTGTATTCCATCTCACGATTTAGAAAAGTATTTATGGTTGTGTAGGTAAAGATGTAAAGTGAAGATATTTATCTTCGTGATAAATAATGTTCTCTAAGATCTTGATGATATCCCTTGACATTTCAAAACGTCATTATGAAGTTTCATTCATTTCAAAAAATCAAAATACAAAGCATATGTAAAACAAGACTGATGCATAGCAAGTGAGAATTCAAAAGAATTACTAAGAAGCCAAAAATCATGCACAAGAAAAAACCGTACACTATGTTAATGAAAACCTAAAGCGAAGTAAATCTGTAGAGTTTCAGCAGTGAAATTTATATGTTGGTCTACACAGCGTTGTAACAAATCGAGTAATCAGGAAACTTGCACTTACATTGCTCTTGTTCTATATGCTACTATTTTTTCGCTGTCCATAACAAAAATGAAAAAATGGTACGAAACTAGTAAGATAAAACATCTTGGCAGAAACGCATCAGATCATTTTTCCGGATTTTTAAACAAGTAGACGGTCAGAATTGAAAAACTGATTTAAAGGGGCTTACATTAGTTGTCCCATCGCAACCCTTTAATCCATACAGTTCATATTTTGTCGTAGAGAACATTTCATCTGCTTGGGTCGGTTCGATACATTTTTTCATCATCCTGTACAGTAAGTCCTTCCAACTTTGTGAAAGCCTGTAATGGCAAGTGTTGTCAAAACCGGTGATGAAACCACAAGTTCTTATTTAAAACTTAAAAAGGACACTGTAGTTTTTTTTAGCTATATATATATATATATATATATATATATATATATATATATATATATATATATATATATATATATATATCGAAATGCATAACTTCAAAATAACATTGAAATAAACACCAAACAGAATGAAACCAACACACATAGGCATCACACATGCACACACTGGCCCCAAAATTTAATCCAAATCACATCTTCCTCCACTCTCTGAACTCGCCACTCGCCCTCCCCAACCAACTGTTTTACTTCGTCTGATGTACGGTATGGCATCAATATTTGGGGAATCTCGGGTTCCTTATGTGATTTTAACATGTTTGATAACGGTAGCTCAGGAGAGGGACATCGAGTGCGCTAGAGAGACGGAGTTCTGGTTAATATAGGAACGAAAAGCGAAGAAAAGGAAAAGTCAACGGAACAGAAAGGACACTTCTCAGGGCTCTATGGAGTATTTGGTGGTTGGCCGTATTTTTCCGATTTAACTCTGAGCGAAGTTGCAGCAGTTTTTTAATGCGAAGTACGGTGGTTGTGGTAATTTTCACTTTGTAGTCATTTGCTGTGATTACTGCGATGGCTTCTGGTATAGTGAAACAAAATTCGCATGTGACTGCTGAGGATCAAGAAATGATCAATCGGTTTGCTCGACTTTATCAAAAATCGCTAGATGTTAAAGTATGATAAGTTGCATTTCCTTCGGACCTTGAAATTTGATATGTAGGCATTTTTGTCAATCCAGTTTGACTTAATTTATATAAGTTTCAATTCTTTTAGTGGTAAATTTCCTTCTGGGTTCTCTTATGACTGAAGCGTGTACCAAGAACAGAATTTCCAGATACCTCTAGTAAAACGGTTCCCACAACTTCAAATTCTACCATCCTTCACGAAATACTGTTGACTATTGATATTGTCTATCGATACAGGTTTGAGATCCAAATATTTTAAAAAATATTGCGAAATCGACTGCTTGTTTTTCAGGAGAAACTTCAAGAGATGAATAGTGATCTTCAAAATTTAAATGATGCAACTGATGAAATGGTGCTTTTGGAAGAGGCAGGAACCATACCATTCCAGATTGGATCAGTGTTTATGCATACGGATCACGTAAGCAGTACATTATTGTTGTACTATGCTGCTACATTAAAGGCTGGAATTTTTGACTTGTAACTGTATATTCTCGATAATATTAGACGTTTAGACGTGTGGTTGAGTTGGCGTTCTACTTTGAGAGGAATGCCTCTTGCATGATTGTTGTCGTTAGCTTTCTAGACTTTTTAAGAGTGAAAACTGGTGCTAGATTTTTCGAAAATTTGTGTTTTGTTATTCTGTTTGTTTATTTTATAGGAAAAATTATGCAAGACACTGGAAAATATGAGAAGTGAGTTGGAAAATAAAGTGATTGATCTCACAGAAAAGTATGAAAAAATTTGCGACGAAATGAACTCTTTGAAATTGATACTTTATGGGAAGTTTGGCGATAGTATCAATTTGGAGACTGATATGGATAACCAATAGTAACTGAGCGAGATATGAACTATCATATGAATAAATATATAGCATATTACTGCGGTTATCGTGACATGCGGGGAGCACTACGGTTTTGCATACTAATAAGTTTTTTGATGTCCATAAAAGTCAAAAACTGGTCTTTTCTATATCAAATCCACAGGAACTTAAAATTCGTTTTTTTATTATCACCTTTTTATTGAAATATTCTTGGCGAAGTTCAAAAATTTTGCTCTTACTTTACTTAGATTTAAAACTTTTCATAATGGATTTAGAATTATTCTGGACAATTTTAAAACCTATCTTAAATTGTTTGAATATCACGTTAGTTTTCCCAATTATGTGTTTTATTTGGTTGAAGGGTCACCTCATTTATTATGTGAATAATGTTCTAAGATTGGGTTTCTCTATCTTAGAATAAATTTAGAAAATGACTTCGTTCGCCTTCCAGTAATTTGTTCTCTTACTGAATGGGTAAGCTATTACTCCCACTTTTTTCTAGAAGAAAATTTTTCTTCATAAGCAGGATAATTTTTGATTAAAATCCTTTTCATGGGAGGGGAAGGGATGCAGGAGGGAGGAATAGAAATTTAGGTATTTGTTTACCGGATTCATTACCGTATTAGCACTATCTTCCTTTTTCTTCATTATATCAGATTGCATATTTGTTCTTATCCGGAGAATTACAATGATAAACACTGCTTAAGATAGTGTTTATCTTGTGTGTTTTGTTTGTCGTTTATTATTTCATGAATGTCACATTTCATGCTCTGTTTTACAATTCCAATACTTTAAAATAAAGTTTAACTTTTTTTTTTTGTTCAGTTTACTGTTGTTTTTAAAAGAGTGGCCATGGGAGCAACTCAAAACAAATTATATCATATCATATTTGCTTTCCCCGTGCCTATGTAATGTTTGCCATACGAAATGCCAGTCTCTCTTAAAGTAATGATTACTAATATTTACCATAGGTGCTATTTATCATGTTGCGTGATACTTGTAAATAGAAAACCGGTTTGGGTGCAATTTTGTTGTGTACTTTCGATATATACCTTCTATGTTTCTTTTTATTGGCTTGAATCTATTCTCTGCCATAAAACTTTTTACTTTAATAACCTAACTTAATTTTTCTTAAGTTATTCAATAGAGAAAAAGGTAGCGTTACACATTGGACGAGATTGATAGGTTAGGGATGTAATATCTAAGTGTTCCATTCTTCCTCAGTAACGGTGGGAAAGGAAATGGAGAGGAAACGAATAACAATTTTTTTAATACATTGTCGTAGTTCTCATTTATTAGAATCCTTCCTTCTGAGTTACCCAAGTAGGATAAGAGACATGATGTTACAGTTTTAGCAAGAGTTGAGATGAAATGATTGATGTTTTAAAGATGTTGAAATATTGGTTGCCATGACAAAAAAAGCTTATGGTTTGATGCTTTAGTGGATTTCAGAGTGTTTGCTTTTATTTCACTCATCTGCTGTATTCCAAGAACAGTAAAATTTATCGAGGACAGAGAGGATCGTGGGATTTTTCTCGAAGTTTTCGGAAGTTCCATACATCAGTGCGTCAGAATGACCTATCAAAGTTACACTAGATGTGCATTCATTATCAGTGTCTTAGTTTCATTTATTTCGTAACTGACTGGAAAGCTGCTTCGAACTAGCCTTTCTACTCATCACACTTTAGACCTCGGAAGTGGATTAATTAGGAAAAATTAGTTTTATTGTCAGTAATGCATAAGAAGCTTCACCCGTTTTTCATTTTCTTGGCGATTTTTTCTTTCCCTTGAAATTATACCCATTTTTTTAAAGTACTGATTTATAAATGACTTTTTCTTGACTTTTCACATCACTGTTTGACCATTTTTGATATTTGATTTCTTTCCACTTTCATAGATGCTAACTTTTCTCTTTATTTAAATCAATTATGTGAAAAAAGAAACAGTAAACACATGAGATTTTTCGACAGAGTTATTGAGCATGTACTGCTCCCTTGTAGAAATGAGTCATTTCGAAAGGAAACTTACGCTTCAGTGCTTTCTTAGATGACCAAAATTTCTGAAACGGTTTTAAGCATTCTATCTGTTGTTTCCGCGTGTTTTGATATTCTACTATAATTCATCTGCAAAATAAGTCTTTCTTTTCGTATTGTTGCACTATTAATCAGCTTTCGTTTTTAGTTTGGATTTTAAATATTGAAATCAGAATTTCGCTAAAGTTTGTATAACACAAATAACGATAAATGGATGATGTCGAATCAGGAGAAAAGATACACAGGTTTCAGCTTAATTAATACGTGCTGTTATGCATGCTTCATCAGTGAAGACATTAAATGTGCGTTAAATGGCATCCATTTGACGGGGCATCATAAACTTTAAAAAAAAAAAAGAAAAAACGCTGTCAAAGAGAGGACTGTGTTTCTCACTTCACTTTGAAATTCATGGCGAAGCGCATCGCAACAATGGATCAGTGTCTGTTTTTATCGCTACAAGTCATATTTTTGTCGTAAACAGTGATAGAAACAGCACCTCCTTGATAAGTGTTGAGAAGTATACAATAAGTGCTAACATAGCTTCCGTTAAAGCGTTTCCTGCAATTCATTTACGATAAAATAATCAAAACTGGTGTATCAGACAGTGTAACTTATAAACGAATGCAAACTTTGTCTATTATGCTTCATTAATTTTGAAATAAAGTGGAAGTCAGTTGCAAAGTGGTAAGATGATGTTTGTACTATCATTGTTATCAGTACACTTTAGTCTTTCGCCTTTCTCTTAAATGATCAAATGCTTCCATTAAGTATTTGTTATATTAGACTGGTAATGATAATTGTTGAAGAATTTATTTCGTTGACTTAGAAGGTTTTGAATTTTAGAGAAATATACTGCCATTGTTGTCATTACTTTATTCTTTCGAGAGATGGTGTACATTTCTTATCATATGCTAAAATAATGAATCGCAATAGCATTTTGTGGCAGTGCTTTTTTTAATCACTAGACTTCGTGCCAAAAGTAGGGGGAAGCTTATTTGATTTTTTTCATCTGCCACATATCTGATCATCGAACTACGACATGTAAGATGAAAATAGCGGAGCAAAACACATTTTTCAAGCAGAATGTAGTTATTGTGGATTATTTTTTTAGTTTTTTGGATGGATTACGGAACATTACATTCCGCATTCCGTGAGTTCTGCTCCATCTTTTCTTTATTTGCCATATTAATTCCCTGAAAAAAGGTTAAAATGACTTCGATAAGCAAGATGCAAATTTAAATAATAGAAGTATAACTGATATGTTTTAACTAGAAAAAGTAATTTCGGTGGAGATTTGACTTCAAAAAATATCCAACTAAAAGTTTTTATTAAGCCTTTTAATGATTTAGGTTTACACAGATTATTCTAATCGACTGAAATGTTCGGGAAATGGAAGCATTGCTGTAAAAAATTCCATCTTTTGGTTCAAAAAAAATGTTAACTCACTTGTCCTTGTTTTGTGTTAATTTCTTCATCTCATACTACAGGTGTGCCTGCAAATATTCCACATTTGTATGATAGTCTGCTTTTTATTCCATATGAGCCCAATGGAATTTTGACCTTGATCGACTCACAAAACTTGTATTTTCGAAAATTTCGATGAAATGATGCTATTTTCTTTCAATCATGACAGTTAATTGGTTGTGTCAGCACGGTGGAGATGCTAACTTCTAATTTCTGCAGTCGCCGATAGTGATTCTTGATACCAGAATGTTTATGCATCTTTCTCCAAGATTATTCGAAAGTTTTCTAATATTAAATATCTTGTTACAACATCATTTCATCGAAATATATGAAACAAAGAAGTGGGTAAATTGTCCGGCAAAATTTTACACTGGTACTGACTTGTGTTGGTTTTCAGTAATTTTGTCGCTTGCTCTTATTGTAGAATTAACTAAAGCATAGGAAGTCAAGAAAAGGAAGACAACTAAAAAGTAGCAAATTTCGTTGATAGCTTTAAAATGGTCATTTGAACATTGTAATAAATTAACCACTCATTTGATTCACTGTGCTTAAATTGTTATCGTTCCGTTGTCTTTTTATTTTTTTTTTCCTGTTTTGTTTTTTTTTTTTCTTTGTTCTTTGTTTTATGACTTTTTATCATGGCACTTATCAAATGAAATTATTTAGCCAATAGTTATTTCGAGAGACGAAAACATTTTTCTCTTTTGTTATTCATTTCACGTCATCTGATTTCGATAATAGCAAAGCGATAGGATGGTCACAATTGTCAGCATACGTACTCACTGCCTGTGGAATACAGTAAAACCTTTATAATTTTACAAAATTTTGGGAACATATTTTAATTGTGTTTAGGTTGCACCATGCGAAAGGTGATGAAAAACACCATTTGACAAAATAAACTGGTTTGTTTCAGTACACCATTTTCAGCGTTTCGATTTATTCATTATCAGTTCTTTCGATTTTCAAAAGCTTTTCTATTATTTACGTGATGTTATTTTTGTTTGTTAAATTGTCATAATAGGGTTAATATCTTGTTATATGATTCTAACGGAGAGTTCTGCAATGAAACATTGCTTAGAATTTCCCATAGATCTAGTAAATAAGATTACCGTAGTAGTTCCGATTTGTTTGGTTAAAATTTATAAAAATCTCACACTGTTGTAGTTCTTGAGCAGAATCTCAGAACATTTTACGTACGGATTTAGCGCATTTATCTGATTGTAATATATTAGCTGGGACTTGTGGCATAACGTCGTTCACATTGTTTTACTTGAATAATATTCTGTCTCAGTAATAAAAGAAATTTGAGTTTAACGTTTGATGGAAAACAAAATTTGTGACAACCATAATGAGAAATGAACTGATACTATCCTCTCAGCTTCGAATACTTCCGTTTTCCGGTATATTATAGTGGAAACGATGCTTGCATACCTTGATCATAGCATGGTAAAAAAAGTTCTACGTTTATTTCATATATATTTCATTATCTATATCTACATATGCTTGTTTATAATTCGACCATGTATGCTCGGTTCGTACCATTTATATCTGTCAGTCATTTTCAAGTCTTTACAGTAAAAACTCGTTTTACAGAGACACAAAATGTCGCATGAAAATTCGCCGACGCCGGATCGAACTGATTCTCTATCTGCTCCTTTAAGCATGGAGCTCGTTAATTACCTGAAAGAATCTATGGGAAGTATCAATACAGACCCATACGTTTTCGTTGTTTTTGGTGCTTCGGTAATTTGTTTATGTTTAAAATGATCAAATCATCGTATTTAGATATGAAAAAGAAGTTGTTGGTTGCAATGTAGAAAATTATTTGATGTATAGTTTGAGGTGTTGGGCTGACTTATTCTATACTTTGAAATTTCATTGTTTATTTCAAGCTAGTTGTTAGAAAAATTCACTAAGGTAAGTCTTTATTATGCTCACTCATTTTTCATATGTTTGTTTCTAGGGTGATTTGGCTAGAAAGAAAATATATCCGACGCTTTGGTGGCTTTATCGTGACTCCTTATTGCCAAATAATATTTCTATCGTCGGTTATGCACGATCTAATTTAACGATGGCTTCGCTGAAGGAAAAATTTATTGAAAGATGCAAGGTTACTTTTTGAGAATTTTATTTGGTCCTAGATGTTTCTGTTACTCCTGTGTTTACATTGTTTTTTTTTCATTAATTTTCTACTGATCAGTGATTATGTGACTGTTACAAATTTTGCATGATTTTCTTCCATGATATCTGGTATAGTTGTAATGCTTACTGTGTATTTAAAACATATCTTAATTCTTGACATTCATTTTGATTTGTTTAACCATCCAACGGAATTTTTTTTTAGCTTCATCCTGGTGAAGAGGCAAGATTTGATAAATTTATGTCGCGTTGTTCATACATTCGTGGTAAGTATGATGAGTCTTGTGGTTTTATTGAATTACAACATTTTATTAAAGGAATCCAGCAGTCTTGTGATGGAAGTTAGTTCTTATTTTTCTTTTTTTTTTTTTTTTTTTTTCATTTTTGCTTTCCTGTCAACTTTCTTTTCATACATATTTTATGAACGAAATCCCTTATTTTGCCGTTTGGTACATAATTTAGTAATTTCTTGCTTACCTGTCGTCTCACTACGTAAATCCAATTATTCATTGATCCAGTTAGTCACTAATCTAAATAATTTATATGTTACACTTATTATATTTTAAAGTTAGCTAGTGGAAAGTGCAGTATTTATTCCTTTTAATTCTTTGGATCCAATCCATTTGTAATTTGGTTTTCTCATGAAATGCAAATTGCAGCACCAGTGAATAGATTATATTATCTTGCTTTGCCTCCTGAAGTTTTTGAAGATGTCACACTTCAGATAAGTGAGAACTGTGTGGACGACGGGTAAGTTGCTCTGTACTTTTTGATTCGTTCTTCAGAAGCAGGTTCGACCTGATTTTATGGTCGTAGTTTTCCACTTTTATTTTGCCTTGATTGACAATAACGTTGTTTGTTCTTCTTAAGAAATAACTTTTGACTCTTTCTCCTTTCAGAATGGTAGGAGACAGGAATAATATGCAGTTTGTTTCTTAGTTTAATCTAGCAACTTTCTGATTCCAAGTGATACGTAAAACTCAGCTTTCTTTTGGTGGGAAGTTGAATTTTAGTGACGCCTTAGTATCCAAAGCTAAATAGCATACTTTTTCATTTGACATATTCTTTGTATGATTCCCTATTTTAATTCAGAAATTCTTAATGACTTTTTCAGTGGTTCTTGGACACGTATCATTATTGAAAAACCTTTTGGCTTCGATTCAGAATCTTCCGCGAAGTTGTCTTCACATCTCGAGCGATTGTTTCGGGAAGACCAAATCTACCGTATTGATCATTATCTGGGCAAAGAAATGGTTCAAAACCTTATGATTCTTAGGTTAATATTAGGCTTTTCCTATTATTTGCTTTTTTTTTCAACATGACATAACAAGAAGTTTGGGAAGAGAAGCTTCTGTTTGATGTGGAAAACACGTTGTTACCGTGTCTTGAAAAATCAGTAATATCGAACTCGGCCACGTATATTTATTTAAAATCCTATATACCATTTGCATTCGATTTGCTGTGTCACTATTAGCACTACTGAACTTTAGATTTGGGAATAGGATCTTTAATCCTTCATGGAATCGTGACAATATAGCAGCTGTTGTGATCTCATTTAAAGAAAATTTTGGAACACAAGGCCGTGCAGGATATTTTGATACGAGTGGTATCATACGGTAAGTCATCAAATATACGTATCACAACATATATATTCTCTTAGATTTGTTGTCCCTTCAAAAATATGAAGATTTTGAAATTGCTTGCTTGCTATTTCAGTGATGTAATGCAAAATCATCTAATGCAAATCCTGACACTGGTTGCTATGGAGAAACCTGCCAGTCTGGATGCCGAGGATATTCGGGATGAAAAAGTAATGTTTTTGCATACTGTCGTATCACTGTGCTTTGTCTAGAACATTTTAAACAGTTATCTATGATAATGGGAAATTAAATTGGAATTGCTGGTGTAATTCAATTCAATCTTCTAAAAGTAGACTCTGTGAGATACGCCAAATCGGGCAATTACGCTGTTTAGACTTTCATTTTTTTTGTAGACTCCTGAGCAAACGTCGTGTTATCTTCTGTTCGTTAGGCCTTGTGGAGATTTATTCTGAATGACAGTACAGAAACAGTATTACTGAGATCTGATGGATTTCTGTTGTATGTATTGAAAGCGAAGTAATACAACAATCTGTAGCAGAGTTCATTCCGGACTATGTGATATCTTTTGGATGAACTGAACAAAATATGGTTGTAAAAACATCATCCTTCTCTACAAATAATACTGAAGATTTTTTAAAAGTTTTCTGTGTTGTTTTGCAGATTTATTTTTGTGATATTTTTTATTGTTTATCTGGAAATATTGTTTAGTTTCTCAAACTTTGATGTTATTTCAGGTCAAAGTCATGAAGTGTATCAAGGCTGTGAGAATGGAGGATGTGGTTCTTGGACAGTACGTTAGTGACCCAAAAGCAATAAGTAACTACTTCATTTATTTTAAAAGCACCGGTTTCGATGTGAGCATAAAATAAGTATTTTGGGTTTGCAGGTGGGGAAGCATGTTATGGATATCTCGATGATAAAGATGTCCCTCAGGATTCAGTGACACCAACGTATGCATTGGCAGTCTTAAAAGTAAATAATGAACGTTGGGATGGTGTTCCTTTCATTCTGAGGTGTGGAAAAGGTTAAAGTTCTTTTCGGTCATTGATAAGATTTAAGAAAGTGATGAATTTACTGTTTATGATAGCTACGTTCATGTCAGTGTTATCGACTTCTGAATATTAAAGAGTAACTCGGGGTGCTGATTTTCACGTTGTATATCAATTTGCTGTGATATATGTTTCGAAATATTGAAAGTTTCTATGGATAAAGGAACTTAGAAGAAAGAATCGAAATCAAAAAATGGAAAGTTGTGTAATTTGTGGTATTGGATTATATTTCTTTAAGTCTGAATTATTTTTTAGCGCTCAATGAAAGTAAAGCAGAAGTGCGAATACAATTCAAAGAAGTTTCGGGGGATATTTACCCAGAAGGACAACTTAAAAGAACAGAATTAGTTATAAGAGTACAACCAAATGAGGCAGTTTACATCAAATTAATGTCAAAGAAGCCTGGAATGGGCTTCTCAGTGGAGGAAACTGAACTTGATCTTACTTACGGATATAGATATAAAGTAATTACTTTCATTTTTTGATTCGTTTTTTGTCTTATTTTGTTATTTTTGATCTTTGCCCTTATATTAAGAGAAGATGTATTAAAAGGAGGCGAAATGATTTGGATGAACACTTTTGGAATATTGGTTTTCCACTCTTTTTTTTCAGGATGTTCGCCTTCCTGATGCTTATGAACGTCTTTTTTTGGAGGTAATCATGGGTTCTCAAATAGATTTTGTTCGAACTGATGAATTGGAACAGTCGTGGAGAATATTTACGCCGTTGTTAAAGCAGATTGAAAAAGAAAAGTCGAAACCAGCCAAATATGTTTTTGGGAGGTGAATTTTTTCGAATTTGTTATTTTCACATTTGCTTTTCCAATTTATTGGTGCATGTTTTAATTCACGATTTTTTCCTTCATGTTTCATATAGTGAGATAGTCGCTGCTTACGATATTCTCCTTCGATGACACTCTTGCATTGCTTGATCTTGGTTTACATTTTGAAGGCAATACTGAAAAGGAGGAAATCCTTATTTCTATTAAATGAGTCTGTTTTGCAGTTTTGTGTGAACTGTTTCAATTTTAGTCGTGGACCAGCAGAGGCAGATGAAATGATGATAAAACATGGCTTCGTATTTTCGGGTACTTACAAATGGATTCCAAACACTGAACGTTGAGGAAGTAATTATATGTACAATGTTATTAGAAACAGTGCAGATAGTATGTGGATTTTTTCTTAAGGCTACATTGTGTTTGGATTGATTTTTGCTGCATATCACTTTACGAGTTCTGTTTGAGCCTTATTTGTGAAAAAAGTAAACTGATTTTGGATACTGTAATCATTATGCAGGATATTTTTTTAACTTCAGTAACCGTGTTTTTAATTTCTCAGTGAAAACATCCAGTTTGTTCCGGAGACTTATTTCTTTTTTATGTGATATTTTTGTGTATTTGTAAGAAGTTAGGTAGGCTTAAGGACTTGTTCAGTTCTAATGTTTCCATCTGGCCACCATTTCTCTAATTAGCCACTGCTTGGTAGAAGTGCATTTTGAGTCTTCTGTAAAAATCACTGTTTGCCTGCTTTTTCGTATAATATTTCACTTTTTACTAGATGACCAATATAATCGGAATGATCAATGAGAGAGTAAATTTCATACGCATTTAGAAAGAGAAGCATTGTTTTAAGAAATTCATTGTTGATAGCGCCATTCTTTCATTGCTTGTTCAGTTGAAATGGACTTTTGGTGCTATGTGAAGTATTGTTTAAAATGACGGTTTATATGCTTACAGCGTTGTCTTTTCATGCTAACTGAAGCAGACGTTTGGTTCTACACTTTTTTTCTTTTCGCAACGTTGGCCGGCTCATACAGTCATAGTAATTTTTTTCCTTCCTTAATTCAGGCTATTTAATATCGCCTTTCTATTTTCTTATTGCAATAATCTGCAATGTTAAAATTTTTGGATACTTAGGAATTAAGTTATCATTCTGGTGCTGATTTTGTATTGTGCTAAATAAAATGTAACTTTTCATTATTCGGAATTCAGCATAACATTTGTTTTTCCTGCGACTAAGGCTTGATGAAATAGTTGTGGGAGGTTTCCTCATATCATGTTTGATTGATTTATAATACTAATTTAAAATTTTAGATTTCTAATATTTTTTAGATTGTACGAGACGATCACATAATGACTCACTATTAAAACTTATTTTGGGTTATTAATTTGATTTGTTATAAAGCTGCTTTGTGTGCCAGTTGACAATGCAGTTTTGCTGTTACGCAGACATAGTGGGACAATTCGTTTACGTTTATAAGCCTCTTCAGTTTAAAGTTTATCCTGACAAACTGCCTAGACTGTTCGAACAGTTATTTGCAGAAGACGGGTATAAGTGCACCATTCGTTTGTGAAGCATCAGATTTAGCCTAGCACGGCTTGTTCAAACCGAAGAAACTCTTTGATACCACAGTCATTAGAATCGTTTGATTATTTGAAAAGATTGTCTGATTATTTGTCAGTGACTGCATGCACACTCTCTCATCCATCATCCACAAAAACTCATTGAGTTCCTCGACTGCTAAACTCTTCCTGTCCGACAAACTAACTAAGACCGACAAATGACTAAACGTTTCATTTTGTGCTATTATTCATTCTCACTTGAAAAAAAGTTATTTCCGAATTGAAAAGATACAGATACATACCAGTTGATATTGAAAATTACGTAATTAACAATGGACTACTAGACGAATGCGTGTGACAGTTGTAAGGAAAAATGCTTTGGATGAAATTTGACATGGAAAAATCGAAATTTCCATCTACCCTTCTTTAACAAATACAGGACGCTCTATAATGCTACATCTGTCAATCAAATTTATTAATTCGTTTTGTTTTTTATAGATTTGCTTCAGTTCTCTGGTAATTTCGGCGATAGTATCCCAACTGCATGCTCTGTTAACCATCCTAAAATTATTGATTTTTTTTTTCGATCTCTCAAAATCTGAGCACTTTAAATCCATTTTTGATTACTACTTAAAATATTGGAACAGGTAGGAATATAATGGTCTTGTTTGATCAAAATCAGAACCACAAAACATATTCAAGCCGTTGGTAAATACTCCAATGAGATTGATCTACCCTCGACTTACCTAGTAACGTAAAATTTGTCATTCTAGTAAATTTAGTTCTTGTCTATTTTTAGTTATTGTAAACCGAAATTATCAGTAAGGGATAGGATTAATTAATTATTCTTTCTTGAAGTCTATTATTAAAAATTAAACATTATTTGACTAAAACTGAATTTTAATATAAATGAATTTTTAGAAATGAAGAACTAAATAAGCAAGTTGAGAATTTTAAAATAAAATTGTACAGAAATACTTCGCGACATATTTTATTTTTATCTGATTTATTAATCAGCATGCTCCTCTTTCCAGAAGTATTCGTTATATAATTCCTGAACAAAAGCTTCTAAAGTAATGCAAGTCTTTCTAAACGTTAAACATTTTTTCGTTTAATTTCAGAAAAATGAAAAAAAAAAAAAAAAACATACAGATCATCTTGTTGCCATCCTCGAAATAAATTTGACAATGATCGCTTGTCCCAGTTGTCGGTGAATGTCATTTGCGCCGTAACGATGTAAATGATAGCTGGTAGTAATGTAATACGTCTCATAATTCCTGATTCTGGATTAAAATTCTTTTAACTTTTCCCTACAAGCATGTATAACATGGAATATCTTGCACGATCATTCCTGTTACTGAAGGGTCATGCGGTGTAGAGTTTCTGTTTTCCATACTTAGTGAATTCCTGTCCTTAAACCCATTAAGATTTGGATCCCAGAAAAAAAAAAAAAAGACTTTTTTTCCGTATTTCTGTTTCCAAATTTCTTTATATTAAAACATTGTTAGAGTATGTTTGTCATAATATGTCTGTTGAAATGGTCGATATCAATTACTAAAATTTGAATCATTCAATGAATGAATTGGTTATAAGTTAACAAATGATGTAATAATAATTGCTTAGAATTAGAATAATTAGCAGAAAATTTATAAATTACTGTTTATTTTATCTGATAGACACAGATATAATATGCAAAAGCAACATAGAAATTAGAGTGTAACTGTCTAAAAAAGAAAACCTTAAAAGGATATTTATATTAATTCCCTTTTTAACAATGCAATAAAGCAAGTTATTCCGAAAGAACTAATCTGGTTGTAAAATGGTTGTAAATGGTTGTAAAGCTTTTTGTCAATAGTACTATCATTTTGAATTTAAAAAAAAGACAAGAATCATGTGACAGCTCATAGCAGAGCATGCTGAAATGTGAAATGAGCTAGCTTAGCATATCAAATTACATCATCAATAAGCGGTAACAGTCGACATCGCTAATAAAGTTATCGAAACAGCATGCATAATTCTGTTGTCTCTTCACAGCAATATTCTTTGCAATTCAGAAGTAGGAATTAATTAATGAAGCGATGGATATCGAATTTTAGATAGTACTAATGATAATGTTCGAAATTCATAATTACCTAATGCAATCAATGATAAAAACTTTTTGGTAGTGATAAAAACTCTCATGTTAATTTTAACAGGTATGCATTCTGAGTCACATGATGAATAGCATGCAACAAACAACGGAATTATATTTCAATTGTTTCAAATTGCATTTCGGTCTTAAATTTTTGACTTCTCTGTTTACTATTACATGGTTTTTCCAACCTAAAAATCTTCTTAATCTTTCTTTTTTACTTCATATGTTTATTGTAGAGTAGGCCATTTTTTCTGGCGTACCATTTAAGCTACGATTTTGTAATACTTAATAAGTTTGATAATTTTTGCTAGGAAATAATACAGTGCATTGTGGTAGTTTGCAGAATATTATGTTATAAACATAAATTTGCATTCCATAATTCTGCAAATTTTTGTGTCAATTTTAAACCAATCATACTTTTTTTACAATTTTGATCTTTTTTTGCAATCTTGATCTTATTCTTCAGTTTAATTGAAATTTGTTAAAAAAATACTATTGACAAATATGTGCAATAAAGAATAAATTTGTTATTATATGTTAGTGTCTTTACATTTATAAAAGATTAATCGATTTGCCTTTTGCAGTACGGAAAAACATACAATTATATCAAAATACATCTCAAGTTAAATGACAACTATGGAAGGAAGATGTTAACTTAATACTATGAGCAAAGCTGCATGAAATCATTTCATATCTTTGAAAATTCACTGCAAAATTTCATCTTCTCTTGCTTATTACAAATAAGGGAAAGTGAAATTTACAAGTAATTAATATTCTGCTCAAAAATTCTGCTAAAATGCCTGATGCAACAAAATTTAAAGTTAGGATTCTAAGAAATGATAATAGATAATAGAATGATACAGCAGAACTTTGATTAAATAATGAAGTTGAACTTAGATTAGCACTTTATGGAAAAAATGGCTTCACGAAATTTTTCCACTTAGCCATTTTCATTTTAACTGGTTTTTTATCCTACTTTAATACAACAACTGTATTTATGCATATGAAAAGCTAATAAAAATTCATCTAATGCTTAATAATGATGATATTGCTTTTTTTTTTTTTTTTTTAATTTCAATTTCCTCGTTTACGACTCACACAATGAAAAGTGCTCTTCCGGTATTGTCGTTTTCTATTTTCTGGAATGGAAATGATAATTTATTTTCAGACATCTTTGTATTATATTCCATCGCGCATTTATCACTCAAACATTAATCAGAAAAAACTTATAGGTAGGTCATTTTATCCGCATCAACATTATTCATCATAATCAGTTGCACCCATTCTACCAACCAAATTTTGTTGAAGTTTCATTTAGCCTCTTAGCAGGAGTAATTGCAGTTCTTTTTCTTTTATCATTAAAATAATCACCATTATCCATATTCCTGAGTGGAAAAATAATGCATCACTACTACATTCTTCAACTATTTCTATCACATTTAATTTGTTTATGAACTTTTTTTTTCCTTTTTTTTTGCTTTCCTGAAAGATTAAGGGTCACTTGTTTAATATTTATAAAATTATTTAATTTTAAGCCAACTATTATCTTAATTATTATTTTTTAAAGAAGTTGGATTTTGTATTAAACTTCCATTTCAAAATTTCCTAACATGTAAAATTAATATGGATGAAAAGATTTCAGGTGCTGGTGAATGTTTAAAAAGGTTGGCAAATTTTATACTGCTTGATTCTAAATGAAGACTGCAAAATGGGACAATATAAATTTTGTGATGCTGAAAAAAAATGGTATAGAAAAAAAGTTTAGAAAGAAACTGAAGTAATAATTAAGATTGCTTAGTTCAATTAGGGATTAAATCTCCCACACTGAAAATTTACACTGCATATTTTTAAATGGAAGATAAAATGAAGTTATAAGTGTTTTAATAGCTTCAGATTAAAAATTTTTTGGTATTCATTTACGTAATACGATTTTAATGATCAAATGAAAATGTTTGTGAAGCAATTTTGCTTTTCCACTATTAATATAATTTTGAACTTCTATTTAATGTGAATTTGAATCAATCAGCTTTCTTTTTCGTAGTACCAAAAGATGAAAAAATTTCTTCAGTATCAATTTTAATAGTTTAAATTTATTACTCTAATTCATTACTTATTACCATCTCACACAAGCGTATGCTTAATTTTGTTATTTTCATTTTTCTTAAATAAATTCTGATTGCCATCTTATAAATTTTGATTTCCAGATTCTAAAATATTTCAAAGCACATTCCAGGAAACGAGTAAGTAAATTTCGTTGAAGGAAGACTGTTTTTCTTTCTTGCTGAGAAATCAATTTTTAGTAGAATTAAAAAATTAACTGCTGAGAAATCAATTTAGTAGAATTAAAATGAACTGCTACGATTGATTAGTTTAATTTATTTTCTATTTTTTATGGAATTAAAGGTGCAGTTTCAAAGCAACAAGCATTGATTAGTGATCTTCTAATCAAGACAATTAGGACAGTTCCAAAGATTTTTGGCGAATCATAATTGAATTCAAATCTTTTATCAAAATATCAGTAATTCGGAAAATATTAAAAGCTATCCTCAAAATTATCATTAATTTATTACCGGATACGGAACTATGCCAAATTTTTATTTCATGTGACTATGAAATTTATATGATTCGGTATCACAATGATCAAAATCCTCTTTAGGCTAAACAGTACTCTATGATCAGCAAGATTTTCTATCATACTGTAATAAATTTTATTAAAAGTGATTGACTATACAGAATGTTATTTACATTGGTAATAGTTTAGGTCACAAAAGTTCATTTTTCAACATAATTGCAGCAAATTTTATGGAAGAATAATTTGTTAATTGCTTCATATCATAATTGTCATTTCATATTATTACATATTATCTCTTCTTTTAAAAGAAAAATTACTTTTGAAATTTTGAAAAATGAAAGTAACTTGCTACAGAATGATTTGTTAGTGTCACTGTTTGTTACATTTTTCGTTCATATATCTCAAACATTTCAATCTATTTTCATTGATCTGCTTAAAAACATAATTTAATTGGCGTTAATAACAAAAGTAAAATCGGTACCATTTCATAAAATCCTTCAAATAGTAAAAGTATTATTTTACTCTGTCAAATATTAGCAGAATTTTATTCAGATATAAATGATACAATTTTAGTGTATTTAGGTGCAAATGTTACGTACATATTTCATTTATCGGCACTATTTGATACATTTTATTTCAATAATCATTTAAAAGATTGAATTTATAATTCAACAAATTATCGAAATAAACTGGTTTTTTAGAACATGGACATTTTGGCATATTTTTGAAATTTAGGCTCAAAAATAACTCTTGAATAGTTGCAAATGAATTTTTTCCTTTTTTAAAAAAAAAGCTTTTTCTAAGTTAAAAAAAAAAAAAAAAGCAAAATATATTGCAAATCAGTGAAGAATGTAATAATGAAATTTTCTAAATTAATTTCATAATTCCGTGTCAGTGGAAAAGTTCGTCGTATAAAACTTCAAAGTTCTTTTTTTGCAAAAAAAATTTGAATCAAAAAATTGACTATTTATTTATGAATTATGCGGCATACATTGGTGATACATTTTAATGAATGAATAAAATGATTGAAAATTTTTTCGTTTTTTTTTTGAACAGAATACGAAAATGGACATGAAATGCACTTAAATTTTCGCCTTTTTTATGATTTAAAAATCTCATACAGTTTAAATAAATCAGATTGATGAAGTTTTTATAACAGGCTGATGCATTAATATAAAAATTAAGTTTTTTACTTCCCAATTTGAATAATTTTTGTTAATACATTCAAGGTATGTGTATAACCATAAACATTAGTCGTACAAATGATACAAAATGAACTATTTATAAATGAACATCATCAACTGTAACTTAAGAATTATTAAATTTTTTGGACAACTAAATATAAACGAATAGAACAGAAAAAATACTTCAAGGAATGATCAATCATATAAAATTTAAAAAAAAAAATGGTTTTGCTTTTTTAGTTTTGATTGGAAAAATTGTTTTCTTGATCAATGCATATTTGTAGTGAAATATTTCAAGGAGAGAAAAAAAACTGATAGATATCTTTGAATTATCCATCTGTTAATAAAGAAGAATTTCCTGATAAATATTTCCAGCGCAATTCTCGAAGAAAGATCAGAAGTAAATGAAATGATGCTAAGACAAAAAATATAACTTCCGGTCACACAATTTAAACCATCATAAACTGAAACATTGCAAATATACAACCAAACCAAAAAAAAAAAAAAAAAACGAATATTGCACTTTTACCTGCCATTACAAAAAATTTCACTATGAAAACCGGAAATTGCAAAATGGTGAAATTTTCTCTGCTATCTAGTGAGAAATTGCTTTGCGAAGCATTATTAGCATTGAGCAAAAAAAAGAGATGCTATTCAGGATGACAACGACAGCAGATGCGCTGATATTTTGCATACATATTAATGCGCCACTATAAAAGCAATCATTTAATTCTTCATTTAAATCACTTATCATTTAATTCTTTTGATAAATTCTTTTCATGGCATATGAAACACTTGATTCGAGGGATCAGCTACCATCTAATGATAAATGAAACAAATTTTAATACAATATTTGAAGAAAAAGAAAATTTCATTATTCTCAAAATATACCAATATTTTCTCGAATATCGTTATCAGTGGTATTTATTTGCCTATTCAATTATAATTCTACTCATTGTTTCATTTATTAATTTTATTTCATCACTTTCCTACTTCTATTAAATATAAATTTGAAAACTAACCATTTTGTTAATAAATATATGATATTAGGTTTATAGTATTACAAAATAAAACAATGATGACAGTCGTTTTTAAGTGATGTCACCAAAAAACATTGCTTTCATTTTTTTTTTCTTCACGATCATTCTCTAATATCGTTGTTTGCTTTCAGATTTTAATGAGAAATAAAAAACATAATACAGTATAGATTGCGATCTTACGAAATTGGCAATCTATAATCGTTTTTAAATTTAATTGAATTCAATATTTAAACGAATTATTTCAGAAGATTTGTTATTGTTACTTCTGGAACGCATTCGATACTGAGGGATGAAGTGGAATTATCAATAATAAAATATAATCAGAATAAGAAGTTGATTGCTTCGGGAAACTGGAAGTTAGCATCTGGTGGAAAATAAACGGCGAATATTCACATTAATAGTTTCAGATCTTCCAATTCTAATATTGAATTTAGTAGGGCTATTTTAATTTCAATATTTTCAAAGTTAAAAATAATATTTTAGCGCCGTTTTAATTTTTTTTTTTCGCTTTCTTACTTGGGTTTATTTCAAACACTGATCTAATTTTATAAAAAAGAAAAAAACTTATGATTTTTTTTCTTTATATTGTAACACTTTAAAATTTTAAAGTACAATTTTTTTTCACATCTTTTAAAATACTTAATAACGATAACTAGTGGATTTAAACTTTTTTGTGAAAAAAGCATCGCGAGAGAAATGTTTAAGGACAATTTACAACTTTAAGCAAACATATTTTTAAGAAAAAAGTCAAATTTTATTAAAAAGGCGATGTATTTGTTAAAGTTTTAGGAATGTTTTTATACTTTTCTAATAAGTAAATTAAGCAAATGAACGAGTAGGCGAAAACGACAATTCAGGAAGCAACTCAAAATTGCAGATGTCACATTTTTGATCTCAAATTTGAATTGTAGGCACAAATTTTAAATATAGTAAAGTGAAATTTTAATTTACATGAATTTCAAATTAAATGGTTTGCACAATGAATGAATATTCGTCTCCTTTATAATTTAAAATACGAAAATAAAAATTAGCAAAACCAAAAAGACCGCGTAGAAATTATAAACGTGTGATTATTACTTCATAAAACTGAGTCTGAATACAGATTAATCATAAAATACGTATTAAATGAATAATATTACTCATTGATTTGTTAATTATGATAGGCTTTACGACTTACGACTAATTCAAATGATCATATCATGATGATTTACAACGATATGCTTACGATTAGATGGAATGGAATATGTGTATGCTATTTCAAATAAATATTGACCTTTCACCAATTTATCAGAGTGAATTCTGAAGGCGTTAATTCAAAATTAGGAAAACATTGACAAAAAATTGAGAATGATAAATTTTTAAAATTTAATTAATTGCTCATTCATATCATTTTTATAATATTATTTAATACAGCAAATATAGCAGGAAGTAAAAATATAATTTAATAACGCAATAAGACAGGTAAGCTTCAAGATAAGTGGGAAATAGATGAATTCATTTACAATAACTGATAAATATTTGTGGTGAATCATTTCATACAAGCATTTATGGCTCCTTGGAACCAATAATTTCTTTGACAAGTAGAAGAATAGAGAGGAAAGAGAAAACGATGTTTTCATCATTTTTCATTAAAAAAAAAAAAAAACTGCTCCAGTTTATCTGATATAACTACACAGGATTAGTTAAGTGTAAAACTAATTTTGATGTCCAGTTTTCAGGAAATTACAGAATGTTCTATCAAATGCAATTCTAATAGTAATGGATTGTTATTCACCATTTATTTACTTGAGGAAAGTATTATAATAATTTTTTTTAGTTCAAATGAACTCCTGAAAATTGGATTTTCGTGAAAAATAATTGCATTTTCGGTGATCTTTTTATGCCTCATTTGAGGTTACTTAGATTAAACGCTGCTAAAAAGCATAATAAAGTTTGCATTAAGTAGCATTTCGGATTTTATGAGACAAATGGTTAATGATTGCTTATCATATCATTATCGCATTATTTGTTGTTATGGTTTTATATACAAGTATTGTATGTGATCAAGAATTCGTTTTCTCTAATATTATACAAACGCCCGAGTTCGTGAAAAGAAAGCCTGGATTTTTGCAAGATTTTAAAACATTTTTCAAATGACTGTCTTCTTTTCTAACTTTTAGGAAAATTCCTTTGATTTTTATTTCGCTTCCAAAATATGACTCAGTCTAATTCACAAAAAAGAAGAGTTATAAGCAGTAATTCGAGAATATTGATTGACATACAAAAGATGATCGAGGAACTAAACATAAAATATATCGAAATTGCAACAAAAGCATGTTGTTAGTTAATTTTATAAATATTGATTAATTGGAAAAACATATAATTGTCAATATTGATTTTAATCAATTAATTTGTAATCTTCTATTATCTACAAAACAGGTAATCCACAATGTTATATACAAGTCTTGTTATTCATCCATAAATTATTACTTTTAGCTAATAAATTTCATTTTTGGATCAATTTTTTTTTTGAAATGCTTAGAACTGGGAGAATGTAGAGTGACAAGGTATTGTGGACATACCAAGAAAGGTCAATTAACACATACCGTTACATTGAGTCAAATTGCTAAAGAAAGCTAATTTGAAAATATTTGACATTCTATTCGTTTAAATTGACAAAAAAAAAAAAAAAAACTTCAGTTCAAATGATTGTTAAAATAGTTAGTTTGTTTTTTTATAGGAATTTCAATCATTACCATCTTAAAGCGTCGAAAATATTTTTTAATAGAAAAGGTTTGTACAACAGTTATGCTCAGTATTTGATAATATTTCAGTGACAACGGAAATAGTACTAAAAGTTTAAATATTCTAACTTAGAATCGTTAAATTTAAGAGAATCGGAAAGTGAGTAAAAGGAATGGAAAAGCAGATAATAGAAAATGCAGAAAATGAAAATTACTAAAGCTACCGCTTTTTAGTATAACAGTCGATGTGAAAGAAAACATCAAGTCAGTAGCCCTTTACATTTTCTGTTTCCTTAAATATTAGCTAAAATTGAATATGGCGATTTCTTCGGCTAAACGAAATTGTTCATCCTATTTCATTAGCTAATTTCATATTTTTATGCTCACGTTTATTTTCATCATTTGAACTTCGTTTTTTATCTTTTATTTAAGGTAAAACGCTTATACACAAAGCAAGGATTTTTAAACAATCTGGGGAATATAGCTGATGAAGAGTTTATGTTTAATCGAAAAATTTAGACATATAATTTGTTTGTGTGAATGTAAAAAAAAAGTTCTGTTATTCTTGAAGACACAATATTGCATATCTGGATGTAAAAGAAATAGCACATAAGCTTTATTTTTCATTAAGCAATATTGATGTGATCCTTTGGTTATATGTCAACGTATGATCAAATAATTCCCAAACGTTTTGTTGGAAAAATGAGAAATAAATTTGCCCAGAATGATTTTTGCTTTTTAAATAACATATCATTCGCATTTGAGTGGTATATCATTCGTGTCCTTCATATTGATAAAATGAATAAAGTCTAAAATTTCATTTACTCTATCGTTCATTTAGCATTTATTTTGCCATGATTTCTGTGGCATTTATTTCACATACCTGGAATACCGAAACAAGTTCTTGGCAAGTTTTCGTGGAAAGATTTAATTGTTTAATTATTAATATTGGGAAAGGTGTTTGATCGCAGGGAGATTGGTTGGATGTAAATGTAAATGCGTGAGGTAACAGAAATATAAACCAATTTCTTTATTAGCAGAATAGGATAATACGCTGATAGAGAACAACTGAAATTGGAATCGTCGGTTCCTGGCGATAAATTACACATATACTAAATCTTTTAATAAGGGTAATCCTTATATAGCAATTATCTTACATTATATGTGTTAAAATGTGGGAGTGGTTTGTAATTAGACAATTTTGTACAAAGAATAAATTGTCTTGACATGATAGTAACTTTAAGAATAGGTTTTACAATGGATATCACAATGATACAATGAGTTATGCAGACATTATGATAAATGGCTACTATGAGTTGCAATAGACATGATAGATGCTCATAGTATATGAATTGATATAAGATCAAAAGTCAATTAAACCATTACGATGAATTGTAAAAGACATCAATGGATTGCTATATTAAGTATTGTTAACATTTATTCAATGCTTCGCGATGTTAAAATCCGCGACACAAGTGGCAAGTTGTTTACCTCACTGTATCCTCGTATTGGCCAATTCCTGAATTCCTGTAGTCTTTGGATGTGATATTTTTACATAAAGCATACATGCAGGAACTGTGTGAACTTTTTATCCAACACAGGAAAAAGTTTTTTCTCAATTCTGCCTAAATGTGTATGTACTGATTATAGACTAAATCAAATATTCAGATGTCTTCAGCACTCAAATGCAAGTATATCTAAACTGTGTCCTCAGATCGGGTAAGCTTCAGTAATTCATGTTAAATTTCTCAATTTCACTCCTGGCACTTTGCATATCACTATAGTGAGTGAAGATGCTGGAATCTCAGAAGTGACGTGTAGCATGTTCGTATGTAAAGTCGAAACAAAATAAAATTTCCTAAACACATAGATTTTCCCGCAAAAAAAAGAAAATAAATTTTGTTTTTTTAAGAAAATTACAACTGAAGGTAAGCTTTTTCTTAAATTGTCCGCTTCATGAAAACAGTGCAAAAAGTTCACTTTCAGTGGGTCTATTGGATTACAAGTGTTCAAGTTCAAAATAATGTTTGACATTCAACGATCTCCAGGAATATTCATTAAATAATTTAAAGTTATAAAAAGCAGCAAATACTTTTTATTCCAACATACAATAATAAAAACTCAAAAGACTACTCATCCAATAGATATAATACCGAACTTGGCACAAAAATACAAAAGAAACCAGCTAATAAATCCAAAATTCAAAGTTATTTCATTAGTAACAGGGGAAATAGTCTTTCTTAATAGAAGAAACAAGTACCATGAAATTTCCTTATCAGTCATTGAAAAGTCACTGAAAAAAAATAAAATAATATCGTCAAAAAATTATTTACCTGCAGTTGTTGAAAGAAGTAAGACGATGAAAAAAAGAAAAAAAACGTAAAATGTAAAGTGGGTTATTAGTAGAACAAATTATTGCTGAGTGTCATTTGCTTGAAAGTAATTTGTGCGAAATGTTTCCCAGAAAGCTTGCCCGTACTTTGAATTCATGAAGAAATAAGCAATACTTATGACAGAAGAACACCATGACACAACAAGATACCAATCGAAACTTGACTTGTAGAATTCTAAAACCATGTCTTAAGATCAGTAAAAAAATTTTGAAAATAAAATTGATAATAATATAATCATGATACTTCTTATATGGAATAATTAAAACAGCATATATTTTGTATGTGTCATCTCAATGAAATTTGAATAAATTTAAAAAAAATACAAAACTTACGTATGTTTTCAATGAAATCACTTTTGTTCTCCACTGCTGGCATGTATTCCAGCTCAAGATCAGTCCATTTTTCTATATAATCTCTGAATGCTTTCAATGAGAAAGGTGCTTCATCCATACGGGAAACTACACTGCCATCGACCCACAGTAATATGGTAGGTGTTCCGATGATCCCATACCGACTATTCAATCTAAAACTGCTGACAGGATTACTAAATTAAACTATAATTGAGCAAATTGTTTATTTTCCATATACGATGCAATCTCAGAATCTTAACAAAAAAATTACTTGCTGTGGTCTCTTGCATCCGTGGCGACAATACGCAATCGAGGATACATGAGCGGCAATTGATATAGATAAGACACCATTCGTATGCTAAATGCACAGTCTGGCGAATAAAATGCCGTCAACATACAATTCGAATGACCGCTATGCAAATCACTGTCACTGTTTACTTGCGCCAATAACTGTGATGAATTCATCAAATTTACCATGAGATCTTTCCGATGTGGCGCTTAAATGCACATCAATTAATGTGATACTTAACACATCGAACTCAATTATGCCATATTTAGACGTTGTTTTGTTAAAAGTACTAAAACAAAACGATAGCAAAAATGAATCATGCAAAAAAAAAAAAGAAAGAAAGAAAGCACACAGTAAAATTAATTTTGATATTACTTAATACAAAAAAAAAAAACTGGAACCATACTTTAGACAAGAATCATAACTAGTCATACAGAATGATGCTAACCTGTGGCACATCTATACCTCTGATTGAGCAATATGTCGAATGGTACATCGACGACACAAAATGGGTCTGTAGCGGGGCACTGCCTATTGATCAATACTTCGAAAGCATTCTTCGGATATTCACAAAATATATTTGTTGTTATAACTACAAGAAAAAAAGAAAACTTGACAGTTTACCTGGTTTTCCTTAAGTTATATAAATAATCGATCATGCATAAAATATCTGGAAGTCTCACAAAAAAAAAAAAAAAAACTTCCCAGACATTTTAAATTTCTATAACTGTCCTTTACAATGCAACAAAGAATTTCACAATGTTAAAGTTCTCCTACACAAAGTGTGATATTCCCTAGAAAAAGGGACTGGCGTAAGAGCTGAAGAAAAGGGTTTAACAGCGAACCAATCTGATTATCTGACAAATTTCTACACGAACCAATTTCTACACTTTTTTTACTCCTTCTCTCCATCCTTTATCCAAGAAATTCACAATCAAAGAATAAGCAGTGAACAAAAAAATAAAATAAAATAAAACGGAGATGAAATACCGACTAACTTCCGTGAGCGGGCAAACCGCTCTTATCGTTCGTTGTATTATCCCATCCCGAAATGCTGCCACCATTTATGATTCGCGCAACAGACAATAATAAGTAAGCAATCAGCAGAACGTTAAACATCCCATCCGTACTCAAATATTCCTCAAAAAAAAACCACCAGCTTAAAGGAATCAGTTAGCTACAAGAAAACTTAGAATGCCAGATTTTAATATTATTTCTCGACAACTGTCAATAAAATGCTCAGAATGCTAATACCAAAGCATTACTGTCACACCACTACCCCTCTTAACCTGAACATATTGACACCCTAAATATTTGCAACTCGATAGTGAGCCTGCTCTTGATAGGTTGGCTGGTGTCGATTAGACGTATCTCGTTATCAGCAACTGGCAAGACCAATGTACTGGACTATTTCAGCTTGCTTCATTGGACTGCATTTTCAATTCTCGAAATGCAGTGTGGAGTGTAGCAGGAAATCAGGGATGGAGCAAGCCTGTTATCATTTTCGTTGTATGGTTGTGAGAAAAACCGTATGTTTAATTTCTTTCTCCTTTTATTGATATTTTTTGCAAAAAATTTAATTTCACTTGAAAAAAAAAAGGATGGTTTTGCATTGTATTCTCAAATGCAAAGAACTTTTCCTTTCATGGGATCGGTAATTTCTGTCATCATATTAGAAGCATATGAAGTGGTTTAAGAAATTGGTGACATGTTTTGGATGGGAAAAGATAAATTCCAACATTTATCAACCTCTTGAATAATGTTCCGGAAATTCTCAGCTATTTCTTATTTGATGAGATTACATTATAGAATAAAAGAGAAAATTGATTCACTTGATAGAGTTATATATATATATATATATTTTTTTTTTGAATGTTGTCAATATTCCGCACCTTTTAATTTTTTTTTCAAGTTACAAAACCTTTTTTTTTAAGTCACAAAAAAAATTAGACACTAATTATTATAAGATTTGTTTAATCGAACCAACACCATGACCTTATTAACCTTATTTCATTTATCTATCCCTAATAACACTAACTAAAGAATATATTTCGAATTGATAAACCACTCATATTCCATGTCATTATTTAAATACTCAATTCCACTAATTTTTAAACCTAATCCAATTCAAGGTGCTCCTCGTTTCCAGAGTCTCTTTTCGAAAAAGAACTAAGAAATATAATGAGAAAGAATCACCATACAATTTAATATTGTGACATTAAATTCATTTTCCTTACTTTTTATGTTGATCACTGAAAACAGAACTTGCATTGCTTTCTTAATATATTTGCTATTACTTATAAGCAGGCATTATTTTGATTCAAGTGCCAAATTCGTCTAAAAGTGATATTCGCTACTTTAATTAATTAACTTTTTTTTTTTGAATTATCTTAGGCTCTTTTGATTCTTTAATGTTTGTACTGTATCGCTATGAAGGATTAGCCGCAAATTTTCTATGATGCATTGTTTAATCTCTCAGACGTATATTATTTTATTGGAAAAGCTGTGTCGAATAATTGTAATTGGAACAGAGACATCATATATTGATAGTAACACTTCAAAGAATTCATATCAGAGAACATTTCGATGGATAATGTGGTACATAACAATAATGTTCAACTCCGTATATCCAAAATATTCCTTCACGTGAACCAAGCTGATAGTATACTTTAGCCACTGGGATTGCTTCCAAGAGATGTCGTTGCTGTTATTTTTAGTTGACAATAAGATAGGAGACTAATCAAATCACTTGTAATGTTTAACTCTCTTTGTCCAGAAGGAGTTAAATCCAGATGTATCATCAATATATGAATTAATAAAAAACACTTAAATATCTCTGTGTTATGGTCTTGGTGAAAAACTTATTTTCATAACTAAAACAGTAACAAATGAAACTATGGAATGTTTAAACATTCTTTTCTTGATAATATTCTAAATTTCCCCTTCAGGGTAAGTTATCATCGGCATACAGTGCTGTATCACCAGATAATGTTTGTAGTACTAATCTTTACTACGAACTTATAATATATGCATTGTATAACTTACCTTTATTATGCGACATCTACCGATGCACTTTTGCAAATGTGCTGCACACATCTGCCGGCTTATTTCATTGATTTGCTGTACGGGATACTTTTTCAGAGGCAAGATCTAAAACAGTACGGCGTACCGCAAGTTCATCAAGTTTAAAGATGCCAAGAAAGTTGCTGTGATTTTCCAACCACTTAACATTAGTGCTTGATAAATACGAACTCTTGCGTTTTATGATGTTAGTCGTTGGATTAAACTTCATCTATCTTTTGGTGGAATTTTATGTTAATAAGGTATAAAAGTGGGAAATATAGTTTCACAGAAAACATACGTATGGCTGACATTCACTCATAATCACCTGCCCACCAACTTTTGACAGCATTTTCTCGGGTATTTCGCAAGGACTATAGTAGTCACTGTGTTCAACGGCGCTATAAGCAGAGTAAATTCTCAGATTTTGCACTTCGTATTTTTAGTGGAATATATTTCTTCACTTGACCAATAATCTTGTAAAACGGTTGTGAACAGAGGAAGTATACCACCGAGAAAACTTACAACTGTACTCGTAGTTTGATGTAAGTCCGTATACTGCCGTTTCCGCCGCATGCTGAGCACGGTTTCTTTCCATGTCCTTTGCAACGAGAACATTCTCGTATACCACGACCTTGACAGAAGTGGCACAAGTCATGATGGCCAATACCGGGCGGCGGAACCCCAGCTCGAGTCATAAAATGAACTGGTGTACCTACGCCATATGCCAAACCTCCTGATGGAGGCCGTACGACTGCAGTACCTGAACTTGGATAACCTCGACTCAAATCCGACTGAAAGTACATGAGTTCTTAGAACTCGTAATATTGTTACTCTAATAATAAATATGTCAGCTGTTTCATTCAATAATTTTAAGACGAAATCTATGATCTTTACGAAAGAAAATAAATTTTGGTAATAAGAAGTTAACAGTAGTTCTTAGCAAAATCAAAATATTGAAAACGAACATGGGGAAAGGCAGCAACCATTGGATGAGTATAGATAGCTGGATGAGCAACTCCTGCTTTCATACCCGTTCCTCTGCAATTACGATTAACGAAACTGGTGATTTAACAAACAACGTATGAAATTTTTCGCTAATCAATTTCAATATGTCCTACAATTACTGACATCCTGATCCATCGCTGAATTTTGCATGACAGTCTGATTATCAACGTCACATAATCTAACCGTGTGGTGGTATGTCATTGCTTTACCTATCATTAAAGTCTTGTTAACTGGACACTTTCGCTGGATATTACTAAGCATCTTTCTATTTTATGGTCAAAGATTACTTAGTAATATTCAACAAAAGCAAATGAGTCATAGCATTAGTATCTAAAACTGATTATTCCCCAGTTTTTAAGCAGTGAAATGTTGCCGATATTTCTTGCAGAAATTCTAGTGAAATATGCAAGATTACCTACAACAGGTGCATTTATCAGTACCATAGCCACGACAATGAAAGCAGTGTGTCAGGCCTTCCGCATTACAAGAATGACAAGCCATCAACTCACTTGTGCCTGGCATTTCCAACACTTTCACCTGTAACACTTCTATTTATTTATCATTCATATTATGAAAAAAGAAATTTCATTCTAATAAGAAACGAGTCTGGAAAGGACTAAATAATTGCGGAACAAGTATTCCATGTGTCCAAAAAATTAAGCTCAAGTGGACAGCGGTTACATAAGGGAAGAAATACAACCTGTTCGACGAAATCTTCAGGTGGATCCATCGCATAATCCCATGGATTTAAACCTGCATTCGGAGAGCCAGACGTACTTTGTTGTTGTTGCAAAAACTGTCCAAGTGTGACACCTTCTACTGCTTTGTTCGTACTTCGCATTTCAGTGAAGCTTTCCATTGCATACTGAAAGCAGTTATATCTGTGAAATATTCATATCATTCATTATCGTATAGATAAACAAAAAAAAAAAAAAATTTCGCAATAGAGGAAACAACAGGATAATTTTGACTTATACTTAATTAACAGTTATGATAAAGTTAAGAGAGTAAAAGCAATAACACAATAATTGGGGGACAAAATACCATTTCGGAACTATTAATAATGTTTTTTATCAAACTTTGATGAACAAAGTGATATAGTTTGGAATGTTAAGCCTTATTTTTCGTATTAATATATTTCGGAGTGCAGCACTTTTTTTTATGTGTTCAAAACGATGGAACATAAAAATTCTGTAAAAATTAGGCAACATTAAATATATAATTAAGCTTATAGTAAGATAAATAATGTAAGGTTACATGCAAGCAGGCACTATTGTCAATCCGGTTAATTGTCATTTTTGTGACAGCACTAGCTTTCCAGTATTTGTGACGTTTGGCCTCATTTCGCAATGCTTCCCGTACGGCATTTTCTGTTACCTCAGGCAAGTCATCAAAGTGACAAATTGATGAACTTTGTTCTGCAAATGTTTGTTTGATTATAAGCTAGAGCTAATAGACGAAGACATAATTTCTCAGTGAAATTCAGGAGCAAACCTTTATGTGAAGTTGTAATACAACAAAATAAAGTTCAATTTCAAAGTACTCACCAAAACGACTTTGTACTTCTTTTTCAGCTGTCTCTAACGGTGGTGGTGGTACTACATTAAACTGTTGCTTATCCGTTGTGTGGAAATTAAGATTGTCGGCCATTCAGTGTGCTCCACAAAAGCAACTCACCAAATTTTTATTATTCATCGATCCTATTACTTTGGGAAGTGATTCTACCTCATCCATGACCATTTTATATCCTCCAACCGAAACTATTTGATTTTTTTCTCTCTTCCTGGAACAACATTGATAATTCATCGTATATGCAACTGCAATTACACTATGGGTATCTTTAATTTGTTATTAATGATACGATACTATGCAATATCTTTTTTCAAGTTGGACACTTGAAAAACAGCATTTTGAAAGATCACTGCAATCAATAAAACACAACACAAGCAGCTGCTCATATAGTAGCAGGATTAAGGTAACTATTTGGGTGAAGCAAAAATAGTTTTAAAAAAATGAATATTTTGGAAAAGGAAATTATCGCTGTTCCAAAGATTAAGCCTTCTGTTGGGTGAGTAAAGTACTGTTATATTGTTGTTGTACAATCTGCTCAGTGGAAGAAAATTAATTTAAAAATTAAAATAACTAGTAACAGAAGAGAAAAGGTATAATGTAAAACAAATTGTACAGTGTATGAAAAAATTTTTTAAATAATTGATGAAGAATGATGATTGATGTCAAGATGTAATAAATCGAGAACTAACAGTGGTCGATATTATATTTTATGTCAAAATTCAATTACACTCAAACTAATATATCCAATAATTCGATTTTAAATTTAGCTTAAAATAATAGAATAAGATTCAAAGTTTTTATAATAATAGATTCAAAGTTTGTTACGACAATCAGACAGTTTTTTCTCTTTAATAAAAGAAAATTTGATACTGGTATGAATATAATTCATTGTGAACACTGAAATATTATTTATAAAAAATGATTAATTGTTGCATTTAAAGATAATTTCTTTCAAGCATATTTCAACGACAATTAACTTTTTGTGATCTTACAGATTATTTACTAATGCTGTACTTCAGGTCTTTAAACCAGAAATTAAAAGTTAATATTACGCTGGTCTAATATAGAAATTAATGTTAAGAACAAATAACTATGCGAGAAAGTTGTTCTGTATCTGAAGTAACTAAAAGAATTAAAATCGTTTCAAAAATAGAATTTAGGAATTATTACAGCTGTTCCAAATAGTTCCAAATTACTCAAACTAAAATAATGAAAAGATAGTCTTATGTATGGTAACAAACTTTTACTAAAGAAGTGCAATATCATCATGACCATAAACAGCAGTGAAGAAAGATTGAATCAGTTACGTAGTCATTTTCTTCTTGATGTATTATCAGCATACGTTGGAAAATTTTTCGACATTAAGATGAAAAAATTGTAAGACGGATAAGAAGTTTGTTTACACTGTCACATAATCATCAGCAACAGCTATTCTAACGATAACAACTGCCAGATTTTCTGTGAAATTAGTGAATGGAATTGAAAGGGAATGCCAGTAAACCAATATTACATTACCCATGTAATCTACTAATTTATTGACAGATTTTATAAAATCAGTAACCTCGCATTCCTAAAATCTTTTGGAGCACAATATTGCAGTTAGTTTGAAAAATGAGTAGTAATATTTTACCAATCTTTTATAAACAGATATGCTGTCCATTTATAACTACGTTGAAATAAGATTTCATTTACGTTTCGATTAAGTCATAACAAAATTAATAAGTTCTGTGAGTCTTCTGAGTAACAGTTGTTACTCACTTTTTTTATTTTATTTTATTGTATTTAGTAAAAATTCATAGTAATTTCAATTTCCATTCCAATGATTTTGATTATAGAATGCAACACAAAATCTCTCAAAAGAAGTAGTGAAACAATAATAATGATGAATAAAAAATAAATAGAAACTTCTGTCTTAATTATTTTTCTTCATTTATTGTTTTAGGTCAGTTTCATTTGTTTTAAATACTAGATGGAATGATCAAAATATTTTATTGTATTTTTCGCATAATTGACATTAACAAAGTTATAATTACATGGAAATACTTTAGTTCAATAAAATACGAAGTCAAGTATTTTTTTTATCCGTCTTTTATGCAAGATTCAATAAATTGATGCATAAAATAATGAGAAAAAATGCTCCGTGAACTTTGAAGAGTAACTATTTAAACAAACGTAACAACAATATTTTTAAATAAATTCTTTAGCAAGTTAAAAATATTCAGAAGGATCAATATGGAAGATTGCACGTGAAGAGCAAAAACACTTCGAAGCCTAGAAACGAGAATATTCGTATCAGATTTTATAACATAACTATTATTCTTCTCTATTCCTATCTTCTTTTTTCCTTTCTCTCTTTCTCTCTCTCTCTCTCTCTCTCTTCCTATTGAATTAAACAGGATTGCCTTTGAGCTGTGCAAGAAGCAATGTTGTCATTAATTAAGTGGAATAATATGCTTAAAGTTAACTACACTTAGAATTTGAATGGAAGTTCAAATGTTATTAGTGCATAAAACTCAAAATTTACTATGTTATGCTATGCTATATATCTATTCTAGGCTATATTCCCATGAAATATAGATTTTCTCTGCAATCAACTTACACCAAAATTAATGACATCATTCGGAGGATATTTAATGATTTCGAGAGGATATAAAGTTTTCCCTGCTGAGCAATAAATTTGAAAGCCATAGTGATGCTCCTTCACTATAGCATGTTTCTCAGTGATAGAATCTTCTTTGTTTAAATTATATGCTGCTTAGCCAAGGTAAAGTGCATCGTCCTGCTAAAAAAGATTCATATCAACAATTTAAATCATTTCATTTGATTTTTTTATCATTAAGTTATTTGCAATTTGTCTTAATTATTTCATCATATGAATTTGCTTAATATAAGATAGTAATGATAGCAAAGAATAGCTTTTGAGGAATTGAATATATAATGAAAGGCAATAAAACAGTTAATTTGTCAACAAATGTGTATGTGTGTCCTTAAAATCTGTTTGATTTTCTTTTTTCTTTTTTCCGTTTTACCTCTCTTTTTTTTTTAATTCATAAATATGACTATTCGAAAATGTCAACCACTCCTTAGAATATTCAGCTCAAATTCAAAAGAAAAAAAAATGAATCCGGATAATGGTCTTAGTTGACAAGTAAAATGCATTTTAAACGTGAAGGAATGGTTCGTACACGATAGGAAATATAAGCTTACATAAAAGTACTTTTGTTGCAAGTGTGCTTTTCATGCAAACGAAATTTAAAAAGGAAAAGGTTTCATAAAAATGAATTTTTGCTGTGTAAGTCATTTAGTATTCCAAAAGTTGCAGCAAAAAAAGTGAAGACAACAAATAAGCAATGGCTTGGACTATGCAATAAAATTCGATAATTTATTGCATTTCTTATTCGTGTATTAAAATAAGCTTAAATTAATTGGAAAAGAAAATAAAGAAATGTTAGGGTGACAAAACCCTACTACGACATAATTACAATTTTTTCTTCACATAAAAAAATTTTAATTTAATGAAAATCTCAAACAAACTTTTATTGAAGAACCAATTTATCTATAAAACCACAACAAAAAGAAAAAAAAAAAAACAACTGATATATCTTGAAAAAGCAAGAGGAAATAGTTTCTATAAAAAAGAAAATAATTTTTTTATACAGAATAAATATATCAGAAACAAAGGAAAACTGCAAATTTTCGATTTCGTTCTTCAGAAAAGGTAAATCACTTCTCAAATGGCAAAACAATCTACTGATAAGAAAGAATGTAACGATTATGGAAATATAAAAATGAGGTCCTAGATTTTTGATTTCTGATTTTCCGGATATTTGCACAACTGGCATAATTTTAAGTAACCATGACGAGAATGCATGTGAGCTGTTTGAAGTATGCTTTTGTTGAATGAGTATGGAATAAGGTTAGGCAGTAACTGGATAAAGTTGATGGAATAACGGATTGGCACTGCTTGTCTATGCCTATATTGTTAGGTATGAAACTGAAGCCTTATATACTAAGCTTTAAGCTTCTAGAAAATGACTGATAAGATTTGCTACATTTTCAAAACTTTTCAAACAGCGAGTGAAATCAATAGTACTTTACGATCGAACTAATATGCTCAAATAATTACAAAAAAATTCCTTTTTTTTCAAGGAAAACTTCAGCTTTTTCTCTTTTAATTTACAGTTTACATTTTGGAAAGTAGACTGATTTTTTTTCTTTTTAATAATGGTAGTTGGCCGCAATATGATTTAGAATGGGTGGATAGAGTAAAAGCGAGGCTATTAAATGCTTCGATCGATATGTTGAATAACGGAATGGCTATTGGTACCAGTAAATAATAATTTTGCACAATTTTCCTTGGTGGAGAAGAAATGGTATTATTCAGATGGGAAGAAAGAAAGGGAGAGAGCGAAAGAATATCATAAGTAAAATTAAGATAAGAATTAAGGCGCCAGGTTATTAAAGATTGGGTTTGAGACTAACCGCTAAAAAAAAGAAAACACCCGACAAGAAAAATCTATATTCTGAGAAGAAATTAAATGTTCTTCCACTTTCTTTGAAATAAGAATGGCGATTTCCGGAATAAGGATATCCAATGAAGGAACCAAGAACAAAAAATTGTTCAATTAGACCTTGTTTATCAATAAAACTAAAATTGGGAGATGGTTTAGTGCTGGGTTAGTATATTTGGCTGTGAAATTAGATAGACCTGAAATCAGACTAAAATGAAAAGCTTAAACTATCATTGACGAGTCGCTCTTGCAGCTGTCCATCGAAGACAATCCTTTTCTCTAATTCTTTCTTGCTTTATTATGCTCTTTTCTCAATTTCCTCACATTTACACCCAGTTGTAAACAATCCAAATGATGGCATCATAAGTCATAAATGAGATATAGAGTCAAGCCTAACACCATTACATGGGATCTATTTTCTACTGCCTTTAAACTCAGCGAGTACAGCGTAAGATAGCAGGTTTAAGAAGTTTCTTATTGATAAGCTTATCAGTTGATTGTTCGGGTTATATGAAGTAAAAAGTGGAAAAGGTAATCAAATGAATCAACTGATTTAACAGTAATGATTTTGTTCCAATAAAAATTATGCATCAACTAAGCCATCCATTCGTATGACATAACAGTTCATTTGTAGAACACTCAAATGTATTTCAGTTGGCGTAAATAACACATACGTGTAACTAATCACTGGCAAGTTTTCCTCGCTTATCAAACAAATCAGCAAATGAAATGAAAAGGTGCTATTAGTTGTATTTAACAAATGTCAGTTTGCATCTGTGCAAACCGATAAAGAGTGGCTCGATGATGTTCGAAATCGCAATCATCCACAACCTCCACAATGTCACTTATCATCCGAATACTTTTTTCGATTTCTTCTCGATTCCATGCTATTTCCAGTGTTATCAGTCTACCTGGATTCTTTCATATTTCAAATTCTGGATTTTAGCAAAAAATTCTAAAGTGACTGTAATTAATGTCTAAATAGTATCGGGAAATGTTTGTAGTAAAAGTTCAATTCAATTTGCCAAGATGAAAACTGAATAGTGGAAAATTTACGATTTTCTGAAAATTTTGAAAGGTTACGCTTTTGTTTATTTGGCAATAACTTATTGAATTTATTACCAAAATAATTATTTCAGTTGATGGTCTGCTTATTTCGTATGTTTGTTTTCTTATTCATCTGAAAGTGAATAATTTACCTGATAATTTGGCGTACTTCTTGCACATAAACGAAGGTTCAAGTTCTTTTTTTCGGATTGTCATATCTCTAGTTGTGATAAGCTCTGCACCTTGCGCTAATATCTCTTTCAGAAATTTCAATATGCGACCATTAAATGAAGTTAAAGTTTCACCATCGCGCTCCATACATAAGATGAGAATTTTCTATAATACCAGGAAATCAATGGAAGTCTTGAAAATTTTCAAAATTTTCTTCAGAATATTTTATTACGACTACCGAAGAAGGTCAATTTGTCTGACCTTGCCAGTGATTTTGTTCGGGACAGCATACAAGGGAAGAAATGATAATTCGGGGAAGAATGTAATATTTTTGACATTTCTAATCATATCCATTTTCTTAATGTTATCGTATTCCTGCAATAAATATAAAATAGTAGTAAAATGACAGATTCGTTGTTTTAAGAAGTATGAGTATGAGTCAGTATGGGAAACTTGTCAAAAATTTTTTTTGAAGATTTGTGAATATCTGAAAATCAATCAGCTAACGGAAAGTTTCAGATGAGAATCGGATTTACATTCTTTTAATGTCATCAAATTCAAAGCAGACAAAGGAAACAAAGGACTGTACTTGACCCACTGAACAATTTCGTGGTTCTCATTTTGGAACGACTAGGACAAAGAATAACTGCTGAACAGAATGTATTTCATATGTAAGTAAAGAAATACAGAATTAGCTGAGAACTTACTGTAATACAAATTTCAAAATTAGGAACATCATCTGGTGTGAAATCGTGTACATTATTCCAATTGTTAATGAACGGGCTTAGTGATGCTTTCATCATATGCTCTGAAAGTATAGAACCATTTATTTTGTACTTATTAAAATTTAAACTGGTTCTACTTGTGAACGTTTATCATGATTATCTCCCAGATTTATAATTTCCTGATTTGGCAAATTTAAATTTTATACTACACTGAAAAAAAGTGCTTCAAAAACAGAAAAAATGAAAAATGAACCTTCAACTTTGTCATAAGAAAGAGTAAGTGATCGGAATCTCATCAATTTACTTGATTCGATAATTGGTTTTGTTGTACAGAATAGGAATACATCAATATTAATGCAATCTCGACTTCGGAATTGCTGAGAAATGGTAAACACCGTAATATTTTTGCAATCTCGAATGAACACGCTAAAATTCTTGAACTGTAGAAAAACGTAGTAAAATATAGAGACTAAAGAGATTTCACATCTGTTCTTATAATGAAACGTATGGATTTACATGATGTTGTGAGTGACAAGCCTACACCTGTACGTTTAGAAAGTTTTTTATTTCCAGTATGTGTTGAATACCGTATGCATTCTCTTAGAAAATAATCAGGAATATTTGAAATATTTTCTAAATGAATTAATGAAAAGGTATTATATGAGGAAATGGCTAAGATATTACTTAACCTTCCTCTACAAGGACCAGTAACAATGAGGCATTCCTCGCAATCGTCAACATTCACTGTGGCCAAGTAATCAAGGAGCAGTATGCAACATTCCTGAAATGATTTCCTGTTATTCGATTCTATCAAACTTTTCTTTCTTTCAAAATAACTTTATTTTTATTATCATTATTCCTTTTATTGTCATTATCACCTAATTAGATTTTAATATGTAAAAATTGACTTTGCATTTTTCCACGGTAAATTGCTCGCCGGTAATATGGCCATCTGATTTAATAGCAATTTCACCATAAAGATTGACGAAACAATATTCCGCTGGATTGGGTTTTTCTTTATCCCTAAACTTTTCATTTTGATGGAATATTTAGCTTTTATATTTTGAAAATATATAAATTCTTTACAAAAAAAAAAAAAAAAACTACTGAAAAGAACCTATTTATACATAAATGAAAACAATCCTTCGGCAGTACAATGTCGACTAACAGATGCTAATTTAATTGATATCATAGTATAAAGTATTGAAATGTATGAATTGAAGTTTATAACAAAAACGTTACAGTATATATTAAAGCAAAATCATAGTTTTTAAGGATGTTGAAGAATTTATTAAATTTTTTCAGTGAAGGAATATTTAGGACTTGTGAACTTTGAAAGATTCTTCATTAAAATCATATGAGATATGAGATGAAACTCTGGATTTAATTTATCAGTTGAGCTGTAGAATTTCTTACTCATATTTAACAATATTGATAAAAAACAGAAAAAAAAATGCATTAAAAACTCGTACTGAATAACTACTAACTAATCAAAGACTTTAATTTGCAAACTGAAATTATATTTGTTGAAATTAAGTGAAGCAAGCCGTTATTTAATAAACAAATGAGAACATATGGATAGCGAGAAAAAAAAAGCTCCCCCATCTTAACTATCAACAATTTTATCATTTGAACACCAACGCAATGATCTTTTATTTAATGTAATCCATTTAATTTCTTTAAATTCATTTGGAAAAATTAAACTTTCGTTTACTTCCTTCCTTATAAACATAGGTTTTCAGACTTTTAATATAATCCAGCTTCTCAATTCATTAAACTGAACAATAATAATAGTGTATAGACTTGGCATGGCGTCTTAAATATATTGAATAGTGGATTACCTTAAATGTAAAAAATTTGGTGCAACAAAAAGAGAAAGAAAAAAATGCTAGTCGTACTTTGAAACATGCATTAAAATTATTGAGGCCTAAATTAGAATGCTTGCGGTATCATATTTATAAACACGACAATGTACCATGCACAATTGTGTTATGTCGTGACAATCTAATTACTATCTCTATCGGTTTCTTTTATTTACCGCTATTATCACATGGTGAACAACCATGGATTTTTTTTTCTGTTTGCTTCTTAAATTCAGAGATTGGAAGAAAAATGTGACAAACTCTAAATGGGAAGTACGATGACGATAGTGAAGATTTTATTCTGCTTAATGGTGACATAGTTACAACTGGGATAAACATGAAGATCTTTTGATCCTCTAAGATGCTATAGTATCATCTTAGAGCACTGCTAATTGATCATTTTCTTCATTTCTCTCTTCCACAATCATGACCATATTTTTAACCATACTCAATTTGCAAGCTATCATTTCGATCAATAATGATCGAACAGTGCGCTAGTAATTAACAATAAAACGGAATACCAGGAATATTTTCCGCAATCGCTATTCCTGATGTGGTATTGCTCTTCGCGCTTTGAACGTTTACTAATTGAGCAGCACGAACGTAACATCAGAAATGGCCAGTTAAGAAATGTAGGAGATGTTTCAGCAATAAAATTATTCGCTAAACTTTGGGAATATATTTGATGTCTGGTAAAATTTATTAATGTATGATGTAATCCGCAAATTAATAAGAATGAATTGCTGACGATACTGGCTACATTGTTTGTCACGAAGTCCAGAATCATAGAGCTACTTGAGGGGGAAAAGAAAAGCAGATGGTGTCAATTCGTAATTCGTTACCATGGTAATTATTCTGATGCTGTTCACCATTATATGCTTGTTTGTCAATTAAGGATAATACAATAAATTTTCTTTTCCAATTTACAGATTTTCAGCAAATTTTTATGTAAATTGATGATTAAAGATCAATCATTTGTATGCAAATTAATCCAAAGGGACATCCGAGCACCGTTACCCACTGATACATGAGTTTTGGAAGTATGCATGAAAATTCGACGGAATGGAAAAGAAAAGTACGTCCTTAATTCTCCAGATAAAAAATCAGACGATAGAGACGAAGCAAAAGTCATCAAAACCTATCACAACATTTTCCGCGAACGACTCCGAATCCCGCTCATTATCTTTAATAATTAAATTATATTGTTGTCATTTTCTTTTACTTCACGATTTGGATTCCGCTACCTTTTTTATGGACAATCCATGAAATCCACACAATGAATACCCTGAATGTGTCAATAGGTATTTTTCATTGACAACATAAAGACACCTTCCTAGATTTCAAAATGAACCGATTGTTATGAAAAGGAACCGAAATTACGGTAATAAACTACTGCTATAAATAAAAGTATGGGCCAGATTGATTTAAAGATAACCAACGAATTATTCTCAATATCTATAAGACCGTGCAAAAAAATACTAAAGGAAACAAAAGAATTACAATACTGTAACATAAGAATTTTTAATTTGATATAATCTAAGATTTTGGCTGCATTCCAAAAACAAAACTATCACTGACATAATAATATTGTAAACATCCTCTTAGCTTGGATTTTTTGACCACAATTAATTCACTTAAAGGTCATCAAATCTAACTAAAAAAAAAGAGAGAGAAATCAAAAATGCAATCACTATGTTCACATTGGTATAACTGCCAATGGTATGTTAAAGTACGACGGAACGACTTTTTACCGTTCAAATTAGATTTATACCATGCATAAACGAAAAACTTTTTATATATAAAAGAAGCCAAATCACGACGTGCAACACAAGTTTTCCTACTAACAGACATATTTTCTACATAAAGATATCTTCCTTACCTAGAGAAATTCTTGCTGGAGGACCTGTTGAGAGAAAAAACAATATTACAAAAATCGAGATGATCAATAAAATCACAAATGATAATATTGAAATAAGAAGGTTCATCGAAAGTGGTGATCCAAGAGATGGCTTCTTCTGTACATTTCAAAGCATATTTTCTTTCAAAAGTGGAAAATGGATGCACTAAGATATCAAACCAATTTACTGTTAAAATTGCTTGCGTTACAAAGAACACACTCCTAGGATCTTGTCTGTGTTCTCGTATCGTCCGATCAAGAAATTTGAATAATTTGTCATTTCGATTCACATTAGCATATGGACTAAGAATACAGTTAGAATCCCATATCCAGGATACACTTCGATGGGCTTTTGTTTCTGCTGCTGATATAGCTATCACTTGATAACCCAAATGCCACATACTAGCTAGGCTTATCTTTGTTATATCCTCTCCTCGTAAGCATAATTTTCGACCAAATATACTTTCCACCATTTCCAAAAATTTAATATACTCAATGCAGTTAAAATTATACAAATGGTTGAAATCAAGAATGACAATTTCTTTTGAATGATTATCCAAGAAATCATTTATAAATGAAAGAAGTTGTTCAATACAACTACCATAGAGAGCATGCAAAACACGTATTCTATATAATTTAGCAGGTAGTGGTACTGTGAGTCTAATATCAAAGTAACGTACACCGACATAAAGTTGTTTAACCACCGAATATCGCTGTGTTGTGGCCCACCGTCGGATAAAGCGTCGCACCATCCGAAATCGGCCAATTTCTCGGACAAATCGACTTTCATCATTCGCTACGGGATATTTATCAAACAGTAGTTGTGTGAACGAATCATGTGATCCTCAAAGTAGAAATAGCATATCTGCATTAGAAAAACAATCTTTATCAAATTCTCAAATAACAACTTGTTTTCTAATAGCTTATTCATCATACTGCCGATATAGAGATACTTCCAGTGTTCTAAGTAAGCGCGATAAAGTATGAAATAAATCTGAACCTCTAATTAGAATTCATCTAGTCAGATAATATTGACTACTGATGATGGTTATTTATGAATACTATAAATGACTAAAGGATAAACTACCAATGTTAAATCGTCGAAATTTTATGACACAAAAATAGTATCTTCCTATTAGTAAAGCAAAAACCTGGTATAGCAATGCAAACAAGAGGCCTCTCAGCAATTTCTTGAGGTAGATTACTCATCCAGTATTCACCGCTCCTATCGATTTTCGATGACTTCTTCATTTCTTATACAAAAACAAAGCGAACTGTCTCAACACATTCCTATTGAGAAAAACCAAAGAATACTATTGCTTTGGTAGTAACGACAGTCACAGTATAACAGATTCAACAGCAATAACATAATGGAATAATTCGTTAAAGAATTGACGTTAAAGAAATCTTGATAACGGCCTTCAATTTGTTACCCAGTCAGAATATCGGTTATTGTTTATTCAAGTGAATATTCCTTACTTATGGTCCTAGTTTATCAATACTTATTTTCACTTCTCATATTAACATCATTTGCTGGTAACTCAATTAGCTATCATTCTTACACAACTATCACTGCTACATGAGGAAAACTTGTAGAAATGAAATCACTGTCCGCATATCAGCTATGCTGTACGACTGTTTCGATTTATCAGGAATGCTATCCTACCGCTCTTTGACAAAAAAGCAATTATTGTCGGAATTTGCATAATTACATCCGCTTCTGCGACCACTCAACCAACCCACGCAGTAAGCAGAAATATGCTATTCACAGACCTTTTTTGCTATCGGTTGGCCTCTAGTGTTCAGTTGGTTAGCCATCCTGTTTGTTGTCGAAAGAGAAATGATTGTTGAGATGTGAAATTAATTGTAGTGATAGGGTAAATGAATGAAAGATAACTTCGTTAACTAATACCATGCTCATTTATTTTTAAAAAATCATGAAAATTCCATCCTATAATGTTTTTTTTTTTCTTTCTAGAGTGGAATGTGATGTTTGTAAGCTTAAGGCTGACAAAATCGTATTAGTTTTACGTTCTGTTGGTTAATTCACAAAATTTTCTTGTTTTTTGTTTTTTTTTAATGGAAAAATTGAGGCAAAAAGAATAGCGGGAGATATACGACGTAAAAAAGAGTTTTCATATTGCTAATTAATAACGCTGTCAGTATGCAGGAATTGACTTAATATCGTTGTAAAAACTATGTAGCAGTCAATGCTTACTTTCAGGAAATGGAAGGAGATTTCTTTATTACTGAATATATGAGCCGTGAGCGAGAAGAATTGAAATGTACGATAAAAAAGTTGTATTCAGATTTTATCGTTAATGAAATTACCCCCAGTGGAATCGTTCTTGGTAAGTATAGTTACGCTTCAGATTTATTCTGGTTTTTCGTTACTGTTTTATGGTCTACCAGTGATGTTTTATATATATATATATATATATATATATATAATTTTAACTGCCAACTCTCAATTCACATTTCATTACTTACATTATGTAATGTATTGCGCTTCTGTGTAATTAAGAAGTTTCTTGTGGACGAATGTATCATCACTAAGAAAGAGGAATTGCTGAAGAAGAATTAAGATTTTTTATGGTATTTTCTGCTTAAATAAAAACGATATAAGTAATCTCGCCAAAAAAATATCTGCATACCTTACAGGACTCCAGAGTTTTAAATGACTTCATTCAAAAATGCATCAACCTATTTCGAGAGATACGCAGGTTTTTCTTTTAGATATATCCTTGCCGGGCACAATGGAAACCGCCGTTGAAAGTAATGAAATACGGAATAGCTGGACAAACATAAATGACATCCGTGCTCCAGAAACAGTCACGCAGGAGCTGGTAGCGAAAATCGATTCTCTTCTCAACAATGGAATCAATGTTGTCGAAATACCAACTGAAGTTGATGCAAACATTGCTTTTAGTTTATTTATTATGTAGTCTACTTATTACGATGATCAGCGTGTAAATAGAATATATGTTCTCTTTTTGATGTCTTACTCATTCAGGGTATGGATAAACAAAAGCGTACCGTTATACATGATTGGATACGCAATCGATATAATGGCCTTTTAGATTCTCAAACAGTTACCAATGCAATTCAAGTTCTAGTATTGGATAAGGGATCCAGGTACTGTTTTAGTACTTGTCATGGAAACTTCTTTAGAAAACAGTGAAATAGATATGTTTTTTATTTTCGTAATTTTCTTTAGATTCGCTTCTGGGCAAAACGTTTTTAATTTCCAATATTACTTTTATTATAGAAAAAGAAGGATTTGGCCGGCAAATCGACCCGATTATGTTCATTTCACATTATGTAAAGAAAACAAAGATACACACTATGCACTTTCCGTGATTTCTAAATTCTTGGGGTAAGTTTTGTTTGTCCTACAACATTTTTGTTCATAATATGAATAGGTATCATCCAAATATATTTTAGGATTAAAAACTCTTCATTTGGTATTTGTGGTACAAAGGATCGTCGGGCTCTTACAACACAACGAGTGTCGTTGTATCGATGTGAAATTGAACGACTGAGAAAACTTAATGCTAAGCTACGCGGCATAAGGCTTACTGATTTTACTTCCAGTTCAAAACCATGCAAATTAGGTGATCTTTGGGGAAATAGATTCAAAATCATTTTAAGGTTAATCATTTCTTACAACCTTTCATGAATTTTTCTTTAATTTGCAATTAACTATTGGGACTGCTTTATGCATAGGGTAACATAGCTTACCTCTGTATGAAAAGTGCTCTGTACAGAATTATGCAGTTTTAGAGATGTTCATCCGTTCAGCGAAACTGATTTAATCAGCAGGATTGAAGATTTCAAGACAAATGGTTTCATCAATTATTTTGGAACTCAACGTTTTGGGTCATGCGCTTTTAATACTGCTGAAATCGGCATTGCAATTTTAAAGAGGCAATGGGAAGTTGCCTTAAAATCAATTTTGAAACCACGGAATACGTACGGTAGGAGTTTATTTCGTATGGACAGAGCCGTTGTTTTTATGAAACATTGCAGAAATGCTATGATATTTGTTTCAGCTAAAGTGCTTTATTTAATGATCTTCAGGAAGTATTAGAGATGCTTTAGACGAATGGAATAAGTCAGGGAGCGCTTCTGACGCTTTGAAAAAGCTCACAGGCAATCAGGTAGTATGATTAAGTGTTTGTTGTAGAAAACGTTTTTCTTTCAGTGTTTGGACGTTATTTTCATCAGGCTAAGAAAAATTTTTAATATTTCGTATAATGATTATCGAATTCTTATAACGTATACTCTTTATGTAATTCAAGGCATATGCTACCATCGAAGGTCAACTTTTATCATCTCTTAGCAAGAATCAATGCAATTATTATGATGCTATGTTAAAATTAGCTCGGAATACGCGCAGTCTTTATATTCATGCTTACCAAAGTTTGTTATGGAATAAGGTATCTGTTTATTCTTAATATCGTAGGTTAGTATAATCCTATTATTTTTATATCAGTATTTATTACTTTTACATCAGTTTTTGATTTCTCTCGAATATTACGCCAATGAGTTACAAGTATTCTTGGGATCCCATATGCATGTGTGTTCTTAGAATGTGATATGGGTGATGTGTTGAAAAATTATAATACTTTGAATTGTTTGAAGGTTGTTACTCGACGAGTGAAAAGCAGAGGATTTCATGCGATAGCTGGTGATTTAAATGTTGAAGGTAAAAAAATCAAAGATTTTGAAAACGAAGAGGTGGCTTTGCCTCTAATATCAACATCTGTTGAGCTGCCCGATAATGAAGGTTTCTTCCGATTTTCTTTTGTCTGAAATTTCATTTTATTTCGTTAGAAATTTATTGCTTTTATATTTGTGTGCTGCCAACAACTATGATTTCATCAGTCAGATTTCCGTGTTTTATTTAATAAAGAAGTAACATTCTGTATATTTAATGTAAATGAATGGAGGAATTAATAAATCAGTTTTAATTGCTAACTGATGTGCTTCCAAGTATTGTGAGTATTTTTACAGTTCGAAGTTGGTATGAGGAAATAATGGCTGAGGATGGCGTAACAGTCGCAATGTTCAAAGCTTTAGAAAAGCAAGTTTATAAGTTCCACTCTCGGATTATCATTTAAGTACCAGTAACTAATTTCATTTCAGTAATTATATTTTTTCCAGGGATTGGGCGATAGGCAATGTGATGCGACCTCTTATTAGCAAACCGCAGAGTGTGAAGTATAAAATGTTGACTTATGCCGAAGCCAAGACAAAGTTGCAGGCAGATTTTGAAGGAAATATAGATTCAGAAAGTATCGGAACTGGCAACTTCCATGGGGTGGCCTTGGAGTTTTCTTTGCCGTCTGGTTCTTATGCTACGGTCGCTTTACGAGAAATCACAAGGTTACTAGTTTTTGCTATTGAAAATTCATGCATATTCATTCCACTGTTGGAAATTCTGCGAATATTTCTTGTGTGTTATTCCGCTTTTAACTATCGTATAGTGTGGGTTGACGTAATCTGAGAAGTTGTTTCACATTTCAGTAAGTTGCATTTCTGTGCTGGAGCACTAGAAAATTTTGTTACAGCTACAATTAAATTGTTTGCAAAGAATTTATCGGGTAATAAAAGCAATATTTACATCAGTTACGAACTTTTTTGCAGGTGTGATATGAGTAAATTGGCGCAGATGTCCATGAATCAAGGTGAAAAGGATTTTACTGAATGTGTTTAGAACTTAACAAATGTTATGCATGAAAAACAAATTGACACCACTGATTTCTGAAGCACTGTTGTAACCATATGATAAAAATCGAGAAATTATTGCACTGATGACAAATAAAGCTTACATGCTTACAGCTCTATCTTTCTAGGCCCGTTGTCACTACCCAATAATGAATACTTTCTTAAATGTTCGTTTTCGATTTTGATTCATTATTTATTGTTCACATCGATATTTTATTTAGTAGTCATTTGCTCTGGGTGAAAATCACTAAATTTTTTTGAAAAAAACTATTTTTGAGCTATTGCAAAAACAAATCAAATTTGGATTCATATGTGTTCGCATTTGGGGTAATCATTTTAAATTGCTGTTTTTAATACTTATTGTATTAGCTCAGATATTGGATAATAATGAAATTGAGCGTTAAAAGTCCGAATGGCAGAATTGAAATCTTTAATGAAGTGGATAACTGGACTTTTGCGACATTGCGTCATCAAGTGATCGAGCGACTCAATTTGAAATGGTATGGAAATTTCTGTTTTTATTACATTCTGTGGTTTTATCAATTTTGGCTGATATTGCTTACTAGGAATGGGTCAGGTCGTGAAACTGACTTTGGATGTTTTATGCAACTAATTTGAATTTTTAGAGCCTAAATCTTTTATGTATGTCTTATGAAACACATAATCGCTCTACCATTAAGAGATAGTTGTACTGAATTTGGAAACTCCTGCTGATCTCTGTTTCTCATGATATAGTGGTTTCGATTCACTTAGATTTCTTATTTGTGACAGGTTTTAGCTTACTTGGTTTCCCAGGATGCGTTTGTTTTCAGCGATTTTTCATTATTTTTCGGTAACCGTCAATTGCCGACAGATGATACAAAGCTTTTTGAATCAGATATGGAATTCGTTAGTGGAGATCGCCTAAGAATGGTTATTAATGAAAATGGGTACGTCTTTGCATACTTTTCCTTTGTTCACATGAGACGAAAAATTCAGTGATTTGAAGAGATCTTGAATAAATTTTACAAGATATGTTGTTAACTAGTGTAAAACTGCTTTAGCTGTACCATGGCATTTCTAAGTAATAAGTTTGAATCCACTTAGGCATATTACCACATCAATAGTCTCGCTTTTATTCAGGCTTTCTTCTGCTGACAATGCCGGTGAGAACTCTTCGTCAAAAATTTCGACGACAAATGGAAGTAGCAGTTCGGATGTGAAAAAGAATGGAACTGTTTTCGAAATTGTGCTGGATGAAATGAAACAAGAAGGGTTTGAAGTAGGATTTTTTCACACTGGTTAGAATAACTAGTCTTGCTTGCTGAGATGAATTGCTACATATTCTTCTAGTATATGCTCTCTCTGTCTTTCTCTCCCTTTCCTCCACATCAAAATAAATGGTGCATACAAATATTTTTGTCATAATAGCGACTTATAATTCATCACTATTTGGTGCAAATGTGCAACAAATTGGCCTGCTGTGTGGATTACTAGAAACACCATTGTTTCTTTATGTTAATGTGAAGAATCAGGCGACCGGAATTACTGACAGCTAAGCAGTGGCAGATTAGACAAAACGATATTATGGAAAAAGAAAATGTGCAGCAGGAAGGGAGGGAAGAACGATGAAAAGAAATTATGGGGTCGACTTTCATTCATCCCTTGTCGGGAAGTATTTGAGTGATTAACTATGGTTATTCTTGGTGAACTATTTGAATTAGACAGTTTGAAATTATTTGAGCGGTTCTTTCTTTTTTTCTTTTCATTTAGATCGTGCAATTATAGGTTGCTCACAATTTTTGTGAAATTACGTAATTTATGCTAGGAAAAGTGAAAACGAATAAAAATATGTGTATTTCATCTATAGCTAACTCAGCTGAACTGGCACTTGCATAGTTGAAGTGGAATTTTCCTCTCCTTTTAACTGCAGTTTTCTGTCGAAATACAATTTGTAAGCTGTGGTTATAGCGTATTAAACATGAAGATGGTAATATGCGATGGACATTTCATCATCCAGATTCAGTTCTTGTTGTTGAGATCGATTTTCGTATTTATAATGATCGACTAGTGAAGTATGTTCACGCCACTGCTAGCATCTATCATCCCTCCGGTCGGCAGTTTCTAGAACCAATTGTTTTGGAGGAGAAAAGCGATGATTTAAAAAAGCAAGTTTTCGAGTGCCTCATTTCACCGCTGAAATTGGCATTATTTGGGCGTAAGTATTTTTGGTATCAGTACATTTACTAATACTTTAAAAATATCTTTAACTGACCAAGAGATTTTCTTTGTTTCTAATTGGATTCTAGAAGTACTTATTAACAATGGTTTTCACCTGCAATTCAAATGCCATATACTTACATAGTTTTTCAATTACATAGAAGCTCTTGCGAAAGTTAGAATAGTTCATATTTTCATTAGAATTGGCTGTTGTGTTTGATGCTCTATCCGTTACTTTTAACATTAAAAAAGACTTTTCCAGTGCGTGGAATATACGTTACAGCGTATTTATATATGATATGAACTGTCCTTAAAATATATCTTGATTGAAAACAGTTGATACCTTAATGACAAAATATAACGAACTTCAGATGAAAATCCATTTCTGCGTTTGCTGGGAGTTGGCGTAGTAGTTCAATATTTGTTCGAAATGTTGGATGCTAAAAGTATGTTGCGCTTAGAGAGAACAAACAAATATGTTCTCAAAGTGTGCAGAGGTCAAGGAATGGAAAGAATTTGGAAACTTTTCTGCGAAAGGGATTTTGGAAAAGGTAATTATTGTGCTTTTGAAATGATATTTCTTCACTCAGTTTGATTAAAAAAATCAAATCACTTAAGTTGATGTAAAATCCTACACTTTCTTTTCAAATACGAATTTTATTTAAGATGCTGGTGTATTAAAAAAAGAGTCATATCGCGAAGCATACAAAAGGCTGTACATCCGACATGTCCGAGAGCTTAATTTTTTGCGAAATCTGCTAGACCCTGATTCCCATTGTAATGTTCCTGTTCCTGCACCTTTTTCAAATCCAGTATACAGTCCAGGAAACCCTGATCCTGATATTCCTGAAGGCCCATTTCACCCTCTGTCTCGTAACCCATCCATTCGAACTCGAAATCCCTTCCCATTTCCTGGTCCGGGAAATCCTCTTGATCCCTTATATGGTCGAGAAATGTTTCCGAGCCGTCCCGTTAGACCAAGCGGTATTCCTAGAGTATTTCCACGTGGTCCTCGTTTTCCAGATCAAGGAAATATGTATCATGGTTATATATAGCATGCACTAATTATTTGGAGATGTTCCAGTGATCCCATGAACGGGTGTATTTACATTTGTTTCTTTCCAGTGCACCATGTTTATGTGCTGTTTATATACTGATTTAGCTAATAGCGACGTCTTAGTGATGGACAAGGAAGCTTTTATCATTCATGAATTTAATTTCCAGTATGACATGAGGATGTTATCAGTTGCCGAAATCTTATATGATATTGTTAACTGGTATAAAAAGATATATGATTGACTATTACACAGACGGATGAATGTTGAAAGTAAAGCAGCGAAAAACATATTTTAGGTGGTGAAAAACAGTGATAATGATTCGAGTTAAGGTGTTTTTGTTGTCATATTAATGAGTCATTTTAAGGCTGTTGGAGTTCACGTTAACGAAAGTTTTCAAAGAAAATAGTAGAAAAGAATAATAAGGTAGGTGAAGGAGGGTTATAAGATGGAGAAACGAACTTGGTTATAGTTGCAAATCAGGTGCTAACATGGAAATGGTATTTGCAACGGATAATGATGATAATTCATAGTGGAGTTAGCTGGTGTAACTTTGAATCGGTGTTTTCCTTTTATCCAGTTCAAGGTATAGAGCTAGTCTATATATTATATAGCTAAAATGCCGGAATTCCTCTTTATACACATTAGGAAAGAATCTTCGGTGGATATAGCCTTGAGTGAAGGAATAACTGACAAAAAAGTGAACGAACTTTCTCTGATTTCCAATTGACCTTAGTTGTCTCAGCAATCTTTTTTGCCTTCCCATCGCAATTAAAACGACAAGTCGTATATGTTTTAATTGTTGAATTCGATTTTTTGTGAGTTTTGTAAATTCATGAATTTCATCTTGCAATTGTTAATTGTTTGTTCGTTATAGTCATTATCATCTGGTGATTGCCATGCTATTGACATTTTTTCATAGTGAAGCTTCAAAAAAATTGTTAACTGAATAGTTGTAATCAGCAGTAAAAGAAAGCATTGGGATGGCGGTCATTTTAATCATAACATATCGCTCATATGATGATTATATATATATATATTTGCATAGGCTGGAACAAATCTGATAAAAAAATTCAAATGCCAGCTAATGTAGGTATGCTTTTAACGACTGAAGTTGTTGAAAAACGAGGAAAACAACTTAAAAAGAAAGTAAAAAGTATATCTGGTTACCAAGGAAATCAAGTCCATCTCAATGTCAGAGTTTCGATGAAGTGTGTAGATCGAAGGGAGAAGAAAAAGGCATACATATGCACAGTTGGTTTTGAAGTATCGTTTTATTAACTTGTAAAATATGATAAAAAAAAAGGAAATTTGCAATTTTAAATTCTTACCTCAATTGCTGGAGATTTTTTGTTTGCAATTTGCATGTTTCACTGCCGTTCAATGAATATTATCCTTCTCCTTTTGAGTAGTCAATAGAATCCATTAAGTTCATAAATTATCCAGATTACTTCTTGCCATCAAAACAGAAAAATGAAGTCTTCTATGAAACCGTCTTCTTAACAGATGTTATCAGTGCCTCATTCAATCTTATGAATACCAAAAGCTCTTTTCGATATTATACTTTTCTAACTCGTATTGAGAACACATTTTTATGCACTAGAAAGCATTATAATGTAGTGTGAAAATTTGTTATGAAATTGCATTGGCTTTTAGCATACATATAATTCCTTTATCATTATAATACATTCGTTCTGATAAACAAAATTATTCGCAATTTCCCAAACCACCAGATATCGCATCAACTTTTTTTTTTTCTATTTATTGCCTTTTGGGTTTTTTTTTCTCGAAATAATTCCAGCACTTCCCAAAACTTACGATGACAACTTCGCTTGCTTATAAGATGTTGTATTGAGAAAAGAGATTTTAAGCAATGTGAAAGGATAGTGAAAGACAAAAGAACTGGTTCTAAAATTCTTTAATCTTTCCAAATCTTATTTAAATACTCATCAATTCCTTCGTTCAAATATTTCAGAATTTCTGTTGTTGCTATCATCCATATTTTTATGCTTTGTATTGCGATATTATTGTATTATTCCATAAGACGTAAGACAAAATCTAGATAAGAAATTTTTCATGTGTGGAAATGTCACATGAATGAATATCTGTGCATGTAAATAGATAGCATTTGGATCACTTTAAGATGTATCATTTTTTCAATGTTCCAATATAGTACTGTACAAATTGCTGCTTAACCCACTGTAGAATTGTAATCAATATGAGAAAAAAGTAAAGTGTACATCTAAGAGAATTAATGGTGATTTACATGAAAAATTGACATAAAGTGAAATGATCAAGAAAATTAAATGTGATCAATTTCATTATTTTCCTATAAAATGCACAAATGGATTAAATCATTTCACAAAGTTCGACAAACAATTTTGAAATTAACATTACTTCAAAACTGACGTATCCGGCAATTCAAAAGCATTTCATTCATTTTTCTTCTTTTTTATTGCCTTTCTATTCACCGTTAAATGCTGCATAAATTCTCCTTCACTGTTTTCAAATATGATTAATTAGTACAAATAATCAGAAATAATTTCTCCCACAAAAATTCTTTTTCCTTTTCTTTGTACCATATTCTAACGCTTATACTAATCTATTCACTCCACTTTCTTCTCCAACTCCTCTACTCACTTGGTTTTAATTATTCACCCAGTTGACGCAAAGTGTGGTTTTTCTTGAAATTGTTTCATTTTTATTGATATCACAAGTGTGTATTTTTATATTTTATACCACTTTTTTTTTCGCTTCTGTTAGAAACATGCTCGAAGATAGTTAATATAAAGATTATATATGAGGTTGAATATTGTCAGATGATCACAGCGTTCCACTGATAAGGAATATCGGAGACTTCCACAGTTTTGTGAAGTCAAAAAAAGGACTTTCAATTTCTATAAATAAATGCAAAAATAAAAATTTTTGTTATGTATTGATGCTTTCATATTGAGACAGTTTTCATAGTATTATATATTCTGAGAAGAGAAGAGTTGAAGAGGCAAAATAAAATTTGACTTAAGATCATTTGTTATTTTATAAACTCTGCAAGACAACCCAAAGATTCGCTATGATAAACTGATACAATGTTCAGTAAATAATAAAACTGACAAGTGAATGTGGTTTCAGTATTAGCTGAAAAAATAAAATTCAGCTTTTTGAACATATCGGAATGAATTGATAGAATTACATAAATTATTTAGCGTGATATTATAAGCAAATTTTTTGAACTGCTTAGCAAAAACTATTTAAAGCTTTGTTATTGATAAAGCTCTTCTATCTTGCCAAAGCTTCAAAATTAATTCTTCATGTTCCAATTTAATCAACGTGTTCATTATCAATTCTTTCTCAGTAATTTTTCAATAAAATTATGGATATAATAAATATTTAATAACTGATTTCAACTCTTTCTTGATCATTGTTATTTCTGATGAAGTGTTTCTTAATTTTCTTCCAGATGTTTCGTATAACGATTTACTAAAGCTTTGTCGATTATTAAAGTTATTTTTAATTTTTTGGTTTGCTTAAGAATTGTGCAATTAAAAATAATACTGTTAAAGGTAATGATACTGTGTGACTTATGTAAAGTGAAACTGATTGAACGAACTGATTTAGACCATAATGGATTCAATAATGATGGACATATTTCCCGTCTTTTCTTCTTTTCATCAAATTTTTAATGATAATCTTTGATCAGTTGAGATAGTAAACAAAAAACTTCCCCACATTCATTGCTTACTGAATAGGAATTAATAACATAGAAATCTATAAAATGTTTTTAAACGTTCAGTAAAATATCAGCCTTTTGAGAAATATTCATTTGGCGATAATGATTGCTGAGTATTTTTATTTATTCGCTCTTTAGAACGAGTGGAAATTTGCTCCTTCCATTCTTTCTATTACTTGCACTGATTCATTCGATATGGCACATCAAATAGAAGCTTATGCAAAATTCATTTATGAGAAATGAAGAAAATCATTCCATCCTATTCTCTTTTGTGGATGGTTTAATAAAAAAATGAACCGTGATTAGATTTAATAAAAAAATGAACCGTGATTAGATCGTAAATTGCTGAGAAAGGTACCTTGAAGGACGAAGTGTGTACTTTGGGAGAGAATGTGACAAATGTTAATTTGATAAAAGAACAAACGTAAAACTTATAACTCATTTGAACAGTTGTTGCATGAAAAAAAAAAATACCTTCCCCTATATTAATTTCAAAAAGAGACGAATTTTTAGGTAGGATTACTGACTTTGTAAAAGATTCTTTCTGTCATTACGCAATTCTCTTACTCTTTTCTTTCACAGATAAGATCAGCTTCTTGCTAAATTTAAAAGTAAACAAGTCGCGTAACCGACTTATCATTAGCTCTTCCTTAAAGAAACCTTTGCCACTAATCGTCCGGAAAATGTGATTTTTTCAGTGCGAAAATAAAGATAGGATATATGAATAAGCATGTACAGATGGAAATAGATAGATGGACGAATGATAGATGCTAATGAATCTTTCAGTTACTTATACAGTCGGTGTAATACGAGAGAAGTGATTGTGGGTGAGATGGAACGTACTGACACGATATCCCAAGTAACTAGCAGCAGCGTATTGTTGTGTCTTCGCCGGTTGAATCGTGGTAGACGTACGAGTATAAATAGTGCACTGGTGCTTCAAATAATACCACAATAGCATCAGCGTACAGCCTATCATCAGCGCTGGTAAACTCATAAGCTCATTGAATTTTGATCTGAATGGAATCGTTCATTGTGTTGATTTAGCAGTTCATAAATGAAATTGTTTCATTGAAAAATTAAGTTTGTCCACTGAAAAATTATTTATATCACATTTATACTGCAAGCAATAATATTCTTATACACAAAACAAGAAAAATCGAACAAAAATGCATAATGACCTGCTATGTACTACGAAAAAAATTAAATTGTAAATGCATATTGTTGCTGCTGTTGCTGCTGCTGATACGTGATATTTAATTTTATTTTATTTGCTATTCTTGATTCTCCAATTTCGATTAGACCGTATTAAGTACTAATATTATGTTATCAACATACTCAACAATGACGCAGGTTTTTTTATATGATCTAATCAACAAAAAACATTAGATGATGATTTTTGACCTTTGAAGCCACTTTAAAGCGAAAGACGAAAGACATAAGATACTTGCGGAGTAAAAAAGTGTCACTCATCGTAAGCAAAAAGAGGGAGAGTAGAGAGCTTTTTTTTTTTTTTACCCATTATTCCAAAAATCCAGTTACACTAGTCGGAGTTAGTTTATGTACTGCTACTTATAGTTGAATGGGTTATGAAATATCGAAGTGCTCGGGAAATTCAGAATTAATTATTTGCATTCAGAGTGAGCATATTTACTGATCGACGGAATAAATGTCTCATTTATTCGTTTAGGATTATATTTGTGTTATCATCATCCAACTCATTTCTTCTTGCTGTTGTTTCTCTCTTTTATTTTTTAACAAATACGTAATTAATAACTCATCAGTGTAATATAAGATAATTAGTATCGCCGATTTCTCGTATATTGTGGAGATATAGTTTTGTGATATTTCAATCTCATTAGTATTAGTTTAATTCGTTGCAAGAATAAGCATAGTAACGGTGAAAACACGGGGCTTTCCCGATCAACAGCATTCATAGCAATAGCCCAACAGAAACAGATGGATAGATAGATAGATGTAACACCTTGTATATATAATGGAAAAAATAAACAGATTCGCACTGGTAGAGAGAAAACGAAGTAAGCCCTTAACTAATTGGAATTTGTCAAGTGGTAAGTGTTATGAGTTGCGGAATTATTGACAAGAATCGATTGATAATAGATAACAGTTGCGGGCTTATAGTATCAATTCTATCACTTCACTATTATGCTTGTTTTCAACTTTTGAGTTTCATAATTTTAATTCCAGAAAGGGCTGACAGTATAGAAGGGCTAAATCAATCACATGACCTTGCGTTGAAACCATCAGCAGAAGCATCATATTGAATTGGTGGGGTTGTGGAACGCTGACTGTCATTTTTGTTTGCTATTTGTTTTTCAATAATTCTTTCCGTATCTATTTGCGGAAAAGATAGCAAAAAAGCCCTTTGCCACCGCAAAACGAAAAAGATTGAACTTAATAGCAACCCAAAATGAACACAGGTTACTACCGGTATCAGGAAACCGGATATGAAAGGATTAAGAAGTGAAGAAGTAGGCAGTATATTCTTCTTCCCTTTTTTTTTTACGATATTGAATTTTATTAAACAGTGTTTAAAAAATTTAATAAAAAGCATCCAGCGCGCTCATGGTGCCTAAGAAATGAAATGGAATGGAAAAACTCGTTAAATCCGAAGAGCTTAATGAATCCGTTTGAATCTAAAGTAATTTATGTGTCCCTATTCTTTGAAATATTCTGACTTTTCAAAGTATGGGAAGCGTAAAGTTTCTGAGATGCTTTAATCATCCATACCATATAAAATGTCCAGAGCGCTCAGATTACCTTTTATATTTAAGGAGCCAAGCGGTTTGAAATGCGTCTAACATTCATAATGTTCAAAGCACTTGCAATAACCAAATAAGAAACCGGAAAAAGTATTTACATCATATTGATCGTCCCTTATTTTTGCAAACTATTGGAATATATTGTGAGAAAGTGAAATAAAAATTTACCATCGGAAGTATTAGAAAAAAAACCTCCGGTGTAAAGAAGTTGTTAACATATGCATACGTTGAAGTAAAACTGCAAAAACTGGTGCGGAAAAATTTGCTTAAGCGGAGTATGCATTTTTTGTAGGTAATTGAACCTTCAATGAAACAAAGTGCAAATAAATGAGAAATGGACATTCACCCTGCCAGTGTGAAACGAGTTTCCTGATGTGCGATGATTCTCCATCGACATCACCGGTTTCGAAATTAGATACGGAAGTGATCATCGTTGGTAATTTTTTTTTCTACAACTTGTTTTTCATGATTGGTTTTCCCTTTTCTTTTTGATGGCCTTGTATTAGTTCTAGATAATTAACCACAGAATAATTGATGAGTTTGGAGATTTTAAAGGCCTATCCAAGATAACTTTCTGTTAAAAAGCTTGATTGGATGCATCTTGTGTTTCCACTTAAAATTTTCATTTGTTATGAATTTTGGTGAAAGAACCATGGGAAGGATTGTGTTGAAGTTTTAACAAAATGACTTTAGTCGAGAGATTGAATAGTGGATGCGGATCTCTTGTGAATCAAAACAGGTTCGCTTTGGAAAAGCTTTAAAAAAAGTTCTGCAACCAATACTTGGTTAAAGTGAAACAAGTATTCGAATGAAGTATTCTAAACAAATATATCGAGTGAGTAATTTAACAATCTTCAGGAAACGGACCAGCCGGGTTATCATTGTCAGCCTTCCTTTCGGGTTGGTTACCTTTTTACTCTCCAAATGACGGCCCTCATCCTAATGATTTTATCCACCAGAAACTTATTGAACATGAAGAGGAATCATTACTCGATCAGGTTATTTTATGGAATACCCTTAAACTAAACTTATAAATATTTGAGTTATAATTTTAACATTGTTTAGTGTACGACTGAGCAAAAAATTCGTTTTGACCAGCACATCTAAATAATAGTTTACTTTAGGATTTTTCTTGGCTTGATAATAACATTAATATGATGAATCATGGAGCAAGACCGCTTTCATTGTTGTATGACACATTGGTGCGTCCTAATGCTGATACTGGAACTCTTGGCACATCGAAACTTTGTTGGATATACGATCGTAGCCGTGCTATTCCACATTTAATAGTTGCCCAAACACCAATTGGAGGATCTTGGAATAATTATGATGACGATGTGAATATTTTCTTTTAAGCGCAACTGAATGATTGGGAAAAGAAGATATAAAGAAAATAGTTCTAGTTTGAATAAAACTATTTTCATTTCAGATGTTATCGGTCAGTGTGAGCAGTTTCCTGGATCTTCCAGCTTTTCTTATTGCTGATTGGTATGGTGGAAATAAGTTTGATAGTCGGCTTCCAGTACCACTTTACCGAAAATATCTGTCCGATTACGCGAGAAGAGTATACAAAAATAAAAATATTATTTGTGGTTTGAAAGTGACGCACATAGAGGTGATGGTTTAAAGTATAGAGATGATATTGGTTCATGTGATATGTTGTCGACATTTTAACCGCTCAATCCGACGACGTGTTGTGTCGTACGTCAACTATTGGAGCAGCAACATTAACTATTGTCAGTGATCAAACCAGTTGATAACATAATTCTAAATGACTAATTTGTAATTCGGAAAAAAGCAGCTAGACTCTTAATTTTTAGAAATGTTCAAATAGCTGCATGGAGGGATTTTGGGAAGTTCGTGGCACGAAAAATGGTGAACCGGTGTTGCTGAGATGTAAGAAAGTTGTATTAGCATGTGGCAAAAATCAGGATCGATTACTTGGCGTAAATTTTGTTTTACTTAATGAAATACTTAGTGAAAGGAGAGGTGGAAGAAGATCGTATTGTTAATTATGTTTATAGAATGAATTGAAATAGTCCAAAAAATGATTTCTATCATCATGTTTGCTAATACCAAAGGAAGTCGAATGCGACTAAACTGTATGTTACGAAGATGGGTTATCCTTTGTAACTGAAGCAGGAAACAATCATAAAAGTCTGAAACTTTCATTTTCAGGTGAAAGGAGAGGTGGAAGAAGATCGTATTGTTTACAATCTTCGGGATTTAAAACGACTACTTATTTCATTGACTACAGCCAAGTTTTCAAAAAGGAAAGTTGTTGTAGTTGGAGATGGGATTAGCGCTGCGGATACAATATTACATTGTCTCAATTCATGCATTCCTGTGCTTCATGTAATTCGTCGATCGGATAAGCAACTACGATGTAAGTTTTCGAAATAAAATTATTATTAAAATTTGGTATATTGTAAATATTGTGAGCTTTTGTGAGTCTGTAAATGAATCTGATTAAATAATTGTCTCTTAAGATTATTTTTGAAGAGTCATATCTAAATTAATCTTTGAAGATGGCCATATATTTTCATCCTTAAACATTGAAATGACACCATGAAACAACTTTATTACTGGAGTCGTATGTTTTAGTCATACAGTTATCACGCCTTAGTCCATCTCTGTATCCAGAGTATTCAAGAGTTTTCAAATTAATGATGGGATATTGCGAAAATTATTATTATACCAAAGTTACTTGCGCTACCATTGAATCGTTGAATAAAGGCACAGTTCGCATCAAAACTCTTCAAGGAATTTTTACGGTAAACTTTTTGATGTGGAAACTTCGAAATCTGTTGTACACGGCACTTAATGTATGAAAAACAGAAAAAAAACATGCATCACTTCGTTGAAATGTAGAATGAAACTTTGTCATCAATGATGTACTGTCAAGGAAGTCATTGTTTCTTCCGCAGAAGATTTGATTTTGAACAGAATTTTATTTTTCAGGAACATTTCCGAGCTTTGTGCGTGTGTGCTGGTAAACAGTCAGACCTGAGCATGTTAACGGACAAATATACATTTCAAGATTATTGTTGCAATGAAGACCCATCGCTCTTTCGTATTGGTTCACTTGCGGGCGACCACTTTGTGCGATATCTTGTTGGTAAGATATATACATATATGAAAAAGTAAATCAGATTGTGAAGTTTCATTTTGTTGTTCTCATAAGAGTTACCAGAAAATTTTCAATGACTGTAATATTTTCTTTACCAGTTCTAAAGTAACAAATATTCTGTGAAAAAAGAAAAAGTTGCAGGGGGTGCAATGGATGCTGCTCGGTATCTGATGTAATCTTGATCACGTTCACTTTATTCAGTCAATTATTGATCAGCTGGTATTAGCGACTAGCGAAAAATGCTTAAAATAAAAATAATTTAATTTTTATGAAGAAGCAAAACGATATCGTTTTATTAAGCTGAAGAAATCTTGATTCTGATTAAAGAAAGTGAGAAATGAAAGAGAATAACTAAGTGGAAATATAGTCACTTTTTAGATGCAGAATTAGGTGAAATAGTGATTCTTTCGCATGAAGGAATTTCGCTATGATAAATTCAAAATTTCCAGCCGTTAAGTATAACAGTTGTTGTAACAACTCATAGTATACGCAATTCACCAAAATTATTATGCAGACACTTTTTATATATTTCGAAATAAAAGAAATGTGTATGTTATTTTTTATTTTATTTATTCATGCCGCTGAGGTCAAAGTGTAATATGAACGACGAACATAATGTTATTATTTGTTCATCGTTCTTATTTCACTGAACGACAAAACGGACAAATGGAAGTGTTGATTTTTCAACCTTTTCGACTTTCTTAGATATCAGTTCAAATATTTGTAGCTTTTAGATAGTCAGTTATGTGTCAAAATATGTAATAATAAAAAACGTGAATTAATTTAAAGTTCTCATTAATATTATTTTATGTTGTTTAAATCTGAATGAAAGAGTGGTTGATAACGTAGTAATTCTGGATAATGAGGCTGTTTCCTTCTGCCTTCTTCACAAGGCTGTAGCCAGTAAAAACGTAGCGCTCTGAAGATTAGTTTGTTGAGGAAAATTTTTTAATAAGTATTATTGTCATAACTCCATCACATCGGCATTTCCGTCACCGTTCTTTTATGATATCGTACAATACTAGGAAAGAAATGAGTGAAGTGAATATTAAATTAAACCAGTAGTCTACTAAATGCCTGCTAAGTTGTCATATTTTCTTTTCATCACTGTTATTGTTACTTTGCACCACCATTGCTGAAGCAAACTGAGTGAGCGATCGATGACACCAACCTAATCGAAACTTGCAACATCCAAAAATGGTTTTAATTCCTTACATAACTGGCGTTGGCTTACAACAGAACACAGGTTAACGAGTAAAGAGCTATCATCGAAATTGCAGGTAGACTGGTTTATAACAAAGAGTTCATTGAACAAAGAACTTGCAATCTCTTGAAGAGTCGAATGCAACTTTGCTTGTTACACTGGCGGATCTTAACAGTAACATATTAAGCAATGCACATATTCTTTGTTACAGAAGGTAACATTCTAGACAGTTTACATAAGCTTAACTACAACTGAAAAAAAGTTTTATATTTATCTAAGGAATATTCAAATAACACAGTCTTTAATTTATAGCTAGGTTTCCTGACACATACAGGTGATTACGTTTTGCGGCTTTGCATAATTAGTCATGAAACTATTCTGGCGGATACATTCATTTGTAAGGTTATCAGAGATGAATACCTTTTAAGATTTAATATTGCTGTTCTAAGTGAAAACACAATTTTTAAATAGGACATCTAAAAGTAGATGTATTCTTTGTTAACAGAATATAACATTCTAGACAGTTTATATGACGCATGTAAGCTCACTCGGTTACAGTTGGAAGATAAATGTTGGAAAAATAATTCCTCACCTCAGATGTAAAATTAATTCTCTTATATTTGTGTAAGGAATATTTAAGTAAGACAACTTTTATGTTCTACAAATTTCTATCTTATGAACTTATTTCGACATATTACAAATCTCGGTTTTCCGACATAGGTAATTCATAATCTTTTTAGTTTAATATAGTTTTCAAACTATATATATATTTCTTTATAATACTACAACTTATGATTTGTTAGGTTTCGACAGTTCCAAAATTTATTGAAATGAAAATTTAGTGACTAGGTTCCATTGATTTCAATATGATTACCTTTGCTTTCATTATATTTCTTGGTACTTCACTTTTATACATGTTATCTAACCAGTAAAGTAGTAATACAGTTCAAGAATATGTGACATGTACTGCTTTCTTCTTGACAAAGACACTACAGTAATTTAAAATTTTTGATCTTCTTTCCTAAGGAGATTTTAAAGTATGGAACTTTCCTCAAATGTTCTTTATCATTTATTCTTCTCTACTAACGGCCGGAATTTGATTCAAAACTGGTATGCATGTACATAGGAAAATATTGCATTACAGTATTATTGGACTAATAAAATCCTTTGTAGTTAAGTCTTTTTAAAGTTCTTACATCGACTGGAAAGAAATAATAAAATTGTTCAAAAGTTTGACATACAGAGCAGAAATTGCTTTGGACGAAAATTAATATCGCCATCCTAAGATCCCATTGCTAATTGGTTTTTAAAAGTTATTTCTGTAAGCCTGTTGAATAATTTTGGAGCAGATAGGTTAGTGGAATGTAAAGTTTTCTTCACAGATAGTTCAGATCTGTGAATTCCAAAATTGCTGTAACATTTACTGCCGCAATTATAAAAAAAGTGGAAAAATTCTATGATGTGTGCATATCGAATGATTGTACCTGACTAACACCAATTACGCAGTCATTCATTAATGAATATGCTAGAAATACTGATGGTTACCTACCCGATTACTCATCTGATACCATGTTATGTACATTTTACCAAAAACTTCAAAATTTAAGCAAATCTTTTAAGAATTCCCCATAATTTTTGCTATTCAGGGTTAAGATCAATATAATCTGTGCGAAGAAAGTAAATAGAGATGTTACACAAAGTTTCACATAATTTCTTAAATTTCAGAGTGTATGGTGTGATCTATTATCCATTTCATAGAAATTTGTAGAAATTATTCATTGCTTTCTTTCATTGACAAATTTCGTCATTTTGTTACTCGTTTTTCCGATGAATAATTCGACATATACGAGAAGGGAAATTCTAAGGCACTAAAACACAAATTATATAATATGATACCTTAAAAAAATTAGAACGGAATCGTACTGCATCCTACACCACAGAAAAAATCACCCTATCATTCACTATAGTGAGTCTTATAAAAGGCACTGAGAAATTGACATTCTGTAAATTATGATTCACAAAAAAGAAGGTCATGTCATAATAACTAACCTTTATTATTGAATACAGAAATATTAAAAGTTATATTTAACAGCAGTAAAGGAAGCGAAAGATTGGCATCTGTTTCCTATAATGTCAACAGTTCTTTTAGATCGTAGATTTCTTTTCTGTTACCAATTTTATAGAAAGAATTATTGAAAATTCTTTGTTTTTAACAAATATAGAAAGAATTATTGAAAAACAAATAGCAAACAAAAATGACAGTCAGCGTTCCACAACCCCACCAATTCAATATGATGCTTCTGCTGATGGTTTCAACGCAAGGTCATGTGATTGATTTAGCCCTTCTATACTGTCAGCCCTTTCTGGAATTAAAATTATGAAACTCAAAAGTTGAAAACAAGCATAATAGTGAAGTGATAGAATTGATACTATAAGTCCGCAACTGTTATCTATTATCAATCGATTCTTGTCAATGAAAACCCAATATCAGTATTACTTTTAGCAACTCATCACACCTATCCATAGTTCGAAAAATCTCACTCACTTGTATCTGAGTATCGTTCATTGCATGTCTATTTTTCATTCCATCTAAATTAAATATCATTTATGTCTGTGAATCATGGAAATTTTTAATTTTCCTTGAAAATCATTTCAAAAAAGTTGAGAGAAAATCATGCAAAAAGTATTGTTGTTGTTAACGGTGTGAGCCGTTAGTTATATAGTTACACACTGATCCAATCAAAACTTGAAGTTTCATCATCGATAGAGGCATCAAAAGAAGAAGAAGAGTGGTGAATGCTGCCTGCCAGAATTGTTGAAAGGAGATGGGACAATTTGAGGACAGACGAATAAACTTTTTCCTGTTGTCCCACGTTGTTGTAGGTTGTAACGGTAGGGTAGTGCTATCGGCATCTTATCTGTACTATTCATACGCGTTAAGCGTCTAAATGTCTATCAACAGAAGGTCCAATATTTTGTTGCTGTATAAAATCATATAATTTAATTCCTTCCTATCATTTTTTGATTTAAAGGGTAATATGATTTATCATTGCATTTCCAATAGATTGATATACAAAAAACTCTGAACATAATTTTGCTTTCAAAAAAAAAGTTTGGAATAGTTATATTATTTTTTTCTTTCTTTCAAAGAAAAAATTCAACAAATTAGAAGTCAACTGAACCGATCGATTTCCTAAAGGGTACTTATTTGTGTTATTTATTGGAAGAGAAAGAGAAAGTACTTCAAATATAATGTAACTATTCCAAATTTTTCTCTTTTATACTAACTACAAATCTTATTTTTGTACAAAAATTTTCTTTCCCAAATTACTTTTTTAATTCATCTTTCTTCATTTCTACAATACTACTTTTTTATGTCCCTTTTTCTGACAATCATCTAAGCTAATTTTTGTTACATTTGGCTTTTTTCAACAATTGTAATGTGACAGAAGGATGACTCAACACTTCGCTTGTAAAATATTCATTTTGTTTTTTGTTTTTTGTCTCTCCGACAATAACCCAAGAAACAGTTTCATTCTTTCCTTTTTTCGCAATCACATTTTAGTAAAATAACGGGAAAATATTTTGCTCTTTTGCTTGCTAGTTGCGTGAATGAAATTTAAATTTGAATGAATTAATAAGAAATTGATAAGTTTCTGAAACATATATATATGGCGTTATGATGAAAAGAATATTAAAAGAATTTAGCTATACGCAAAGAATTATGGCTTAGATTCATGATTGCAGAAATTGTTACTGAAGTATAACTTTACAATCAACGAGAACAGAATTGGATGCTATCGTATGAAAGTGCTATGACATTTTTATCAATGAGATTGGATAATAATTATTATTAACAGCCTAATTAGCTAATTGATATAAATTTCTTCATTAACTACTTCTACATCTCTATTAGATGCAAAATCCACAGTGCAATCTAATGTCCAATAGTTTTGATCTAATCTTTAATGGAACATTTCTGAATTAATTAGAAACAATGTTTGTTTTAGTTTTATCATTAAAAAATGAAAAAATTTGTTAACTTCCAGCAAATTCTCTCATCTTTTAGTATTTATCTAATTTAATGATTTTTTGATGATATTTGAAACGATCAGCGAAATGCCTTGCAAAAAGATGTCAAATTAAAATGTTCTCCTTTATAATAGAAAAGATGCAGTTGCTACTTCAACGACATGCGATTTGTGTAACGATATTTGTATGCCCCATCCTAATAATACGATGCGAAAATAGCGATGAGTATAAAGAGGTATCCAATAGGCGACTTACCGATCAGATTGCCGAGAAAGCCAAGCAAACTGTCGTTGACATCGGTGAAGTGATGAAATCTCAACAATCTGTCTTGGAATGTGACGGCAAAAAGTTTGCTCATTTCTCTTTTTCTTCTTCACTTTTTTTAATTTGAAATTCGACTACAACTAGTAGCACATAACTTAAGCTTAATGTTGATATTGTGTTTTAAATGATTGTTGTCGATTGTTCGTTTTCAAAATTAAAAATGAGAAATATTTACTTGAGGATCATAGACACATTTATCTAGATTAAATGATTAGAAGTTGGAAATCTAAATTATTTAACTAAATTAGTGAGTAACACAAATATTTGTAATCGGCAAGGATTTTATGTGGAAAATTTTGATTTTAAACCATTTTATCATCATTTTCGTGTTAAACTACTCTTTAATTTTAATTAAGATTTTCTAAATTATAGATGTCCAAATAACAATATTTTCGTTTTTTATCAATGCTGTGAAAATGTTCCCAAAGAATGTTGCTGGCATATTCGATATTGGCTTACGTAAGCATTCAGATTTCTGAATTAGAAATATTCTGAAAATCTGAGATTCCTTCTATTCAATTACAACAATTCTCCTATACTATACAAAGAACTCATTTTCAGCATTGTATTAATACTGATATTACTCAAAATGCTTTGGTCTGGCTTGGTATGGTGCATACGGCGATTGTGTCACGATTGAAAAAGTGGAGAGATAATTTTATTTCATAGTTTTGTTAACAATTGATAATTGACAAAAATAACAACATAATCATTCACTTGAAATATGATGTTGTATCATGTCTACGTTCATTTCTTAATTAATGTGAAATTTCCACTGAATTAACCTTTGAATTTAATTCATAACACTTGCTAAAATGTTAACAATTTCTCTCGATATTGTATTCTAAATCTTTTATTAAAAATATTTTGAGAAAAAATATTGTCTGAATAGAAATGAAGTTCAACGAAAGTTAACATGTTATTTTTAAATCATAGTCTATGTCCGTTATCATTACACATTTCAAAATATCTTTTTCTACCTGTTGATAGTAAATTGAAGCTGCTGATCAAAATTACCTTGACAACTTTGTATAAGATCAGTAGCACAGTACGGTCGGTACTCATGTTAAATTCTCTTATAATGCGAAATATTGCGATTTGCCATTATTGTGATCAGAATTTGAATAAGTACTGTATTTTTGCACAGTTTTTTATTGAAATACTAAAATAATTATTTTGCCAATGAATGTTTTATCATATTTTTTGCAAAACAAAAATTTGAAGGAATTTTGAGATGTATTGAAAATTTTGAATGTAAAAATTCTGAATGCCTTTGAGTTATTTGGAAAGTTGCACACTTATTTTGGAAATTTTGACAAAAACGAATTTGTGTATACGACATATTTGTATGATAAAGTTAATCATAAGACACACATGAACGAAAGTTTCAACAATTTCAAGAAATTATGCAGGCAGATATCAATGTAGGGAGTAGTATTTATAAGAAATCAATGAGAATATTTGGCTCCAAACGAATGATTCTTAGAACGTTTATTCATTAGTAATTTAAAGTAGTAAAACGTTATTAAGTTATGTGCAATACTTGAAATATTATTATTCTAGCAGAAATTATTTTAATTATATCCAGAGTACTTCATAATATTTCAACAAAAGAAATAAAGAAAATCTCTTGGACTTTTAAATAAAATTTTCATAAAGTTGTACATAATTTCATTCTTTTTTCTGATATTAATTGGAACTTTATGTCAACGCTGTAAATTGTGACAAATTTGAAAGAAGAACCGGATACATAAAGAATGTAAGAGGAGATATGATCAACTATCGCTATCCAAGTGATACTTTTTATCTTCAGCAGGAATTTATTGATGTATATCAAATGTTGCATCAACAAATTTTACTAATTTCACAATGCTTTTATCGTCAACAAATCATCTAATTTGCTATTTCTCTTTCCTGCACGTCATTTTTATGATAATTACAGCACGACAAATTCACATTATTATACGTGATAACGTGACACAAGCTTGTCCTAGCCGTAAGTCAGCTTTCCAAAAATCTTTGCTTACCAAAATAGCTAAATTCTTGTTGTGCTATTATGTAGCTGAAAAAATCCTCAATATGTTTCGTAAGTTCCTTTTTTCAGTCATGGCTTAATCTTTATTTTTCACCTAAAATTCATTTTACAGTTCTCAAAAATCTATTATGAAAAATGAAATGAACTAAGCAGAATCGCTTGAAAACAGCTAACGATAAGGCTTATTGCTTCTAGAACATTTTGAATTAATTGATCGAAAGTCCGATATCACAATACTGAAAATAGAATAACGCATTATTAAAAGATATTTATAATAGAAGATCATGGTCCTAAGATTTCAAATTTGAATGTGATGAAACTCATTTGCTTCCAGAGCATTCTGAATTAATTGATCGAAAAACAATAAGTGTTCAGTTCGAGTTGATGCCATTGGCAGGTGATGCAGACCAGTTATTAATTACAGGACAAAATGGAAATAGACAAACAATCACATTTCCAGGGTATGTATTTTCACTATGACTGCGTTTAATATTTGTTGAATCACTTAGGCAGTATACAAATTCTTAAAAATTTACAGATGTTTTCGTGCACGGTTGAATTTCCAACTAAAGAAACTAATCAACAATCCATATATTGAATCTTTCATACAGTTTGGGACAAATATACCATGTAAGGTGGAGGAGGATGAAGTCACTAGTAATGTCAAACGCATTTGCACGAATATTACGGAAAAAAATTGGTGTCCTCAAAGTGATAATCAAAAATTGAGATCAATGCTTAATGGGAAAAGTACATGGTAACATGATAACATCTAGATTGTTTATTTTCTACTGAAATTCTAAGTTTTTATAACTTTTTTCATTAATAATTCATATATGTTTTGGGAAGTATTTCTATTTGCAGCAGATTTTGTAATTTATGTCAGCCGCTGAAATCATTTGACAAAGACTTAGAAAGTTACATTCAAAGTGAAGGACCTGATCACTGTAATTCTACGTCGCTCTATAAAACTTTCATTCTTAAGGTACCGTTCTACCTGTCTTTCCTGCAAGAAATTAGTTAAGGTACTGTTCTACCTGTCTTTCCTACAATGATCCAAGAGTATTAGCCATATGGTCGAGCAAGCATAGCAAATTCAGATATTTCATAGATTTGTACGCCATCATCACAACAATTACGAGAAAAAAACCTTCATTACAATGGAAGATCAGAAGAATATTGGAATTATTTAAAGCAGGTTTGCTTTCCATTCAAAGTGATTGCTAATTTGTTGCTTCTAAAATCCAAACTAGAGATAAATTGGGAAACAAGGTAACAATAGGTTACAACCCACAAGTCTGATATTTCTTGCAAGCTCTACGTTTACTGTTCACATCTCTTTTCATCCAGGTATCCATAGCCTTTCATCATTAGAAATGGGATTTAGAATGAATTACCACAACATGATTTACCTCAAAATTACCGATTCAACTGAATTCCGTTTAGGGTGTTTTAACTGCAGTGGTTCATATCATGGATCGACCACACGTAAGAGCAACTAGCCTACGACAATGTCAACGTTTATGCAGGACCTACGAAAACTATCCAACTATTTCTGAATCATACCGCGCAACGCTACACCAAACTATCGAAGAACTTTGTGTTCCAGCAGATTCATATGTTGCTTGCATTTATCACACCCTAAGATTCGATGTTATCAACAGCTAATTTTTTTTTAAAGCAGCATCCCAAGTTTATCCATTCACATCGCCTATACTCAGTTTCCGAATCTAATCCAATGTTTGCAACATTAGAGCACCTATTTTATCGTACTAAATCACATCTCAGTTTGTTGCTCTGTACATTGAAGATTTTGGATTGCTGAATATGGATGTGTCATTAGTTTGTTTGTTTGAAATATAATATATATAACAAAATTTTTCAGAAATAAATTCTCTCTCATTTGAAATGTACAGTACCAATTACACGTAAAACACAAGTCCGAGGTATTATAAACATTTTTGAATAGCTAAAAAAATAACTTAATAATTGGTCATTCAAAGTTCTGTCCCACTTAATTCTAAAACCCACAATTATTGAAAAGTATCACATTGAAACTTCTTTCGAATTCCGTCGCTTCCACAAAAAATTTCAAGAAGCTTATCGAATCCATTACTACTTATAACTACAGGTTTAAGTAAACAAATTTAAATGATGAAAAAATCTATTAAGAAAACTAGAACTACCGTAATCATAACATTCTAAAATTCATCAAAAGAACCAAGATATTCACAGGCATCATCAAAAGAGGTAGTAATAATTTCATCAGTAGTTATCAATCTAGCAATAACCATATGCCTTTTCTTATCTCTTGCTTCCAACACTGCGATATTCCCACGAAATTGGCCATTCACAATCATCAACTTTGTGCCTATTGCTTTTGGTATAACTGTTTCCAGCCAATGTTCACTGATTTCTAAAAACGCACGGACATTAAGATTTGCTAATAAAAAAATATAGAATGAAATCGAACAATCTGTGGTTAATAGCATCTCTAAAATAACTTACGGAAATATTTATTTCCAGAAGAGTCCTCCACAGTGCAGTTCTCACGGTTGGCTGCATCGAGAATTCGGACCTTTTCATTATAGAGCTTTCCATTCTGAAATTATATGAATCTTCAAATACCTTCACGAATCCACTATCAAACGTATTAAAAGTACATAGGTTGCTTGTGGGTTTTATACTGGATTTTGGTAAATTACTAATTCAAACAGTAACTCAATCAGCCATGAAATAATAAAAAGCAGTTCTTTCAGAAACACTTCAAAAAACATGATACCTTGAACCTCTTATCGATGAACCGCACTTTGAGTTCTGGTCGTGCCCACATATCTTTTATATTTGGTTTGATAACAATTTCTGATTTCTGTTTCTTGTAATCCCTTTCCTGCGATATTTTCACTTCATTATCCACCATTCCGATTTTACCATTTGAATGCTTGCCATTGTCATGAGAAGCTTTAAAACATATACCATAACTATTTTGAAAATTTCACAAATAAAGGACATAAAACAAACAACATGAAGACTAGCATCACTTCCACTTAAATTGGTATGTAATGAATACTATGTGCAGTAAACAAAATATTGAAACTGTGAAGTTCTCCAAATTTGCTTTATTAGGATATCGATTATGGACTTATTATCTCTACTACTAACATCGATTTCAAAAACTATTATCCCTATACCAACTTCAGACTTATATACAACCACCAAACCCTTCGATGCTAGTTCAATCTTGAAGCAATGCTAAGCATTGTAGGGGTGTTATAAACTTGGCCAAATACATAATCATGTGTAATGCAGTCAGCAGACTTTCCCCATAAATAAACCGACTTTCCTGGTGAATAATGTCTGACTTTTCTAGCTGAATAGACAATATAATAATGAGAAGTTCCATCCATCAGATTCACGAAAAAATGGGGGATATAAAATGAAAAGTTTATTAAGACTCACCAACTAACTCCTAACTACCTTTAGGTTTAAAGACTAAATCGAAATAATTACTATTCTTGCCTTTTCGTTCATACTCTTCATCAGTGACCAAAATAACAGCATAGTGACTAACACGAACGTTTTTTCCACACAGAGCAAGCCGAACAATAACGCTTGCGTTATCTTCATCGAAACTCTCAATTTTTCCATATAAATCCCTTTAAGAAATTTCACAAATTATTTAAAAGAGAGAGAGAGAGAGAAAAAAAAAAAAAGGAATAGAAATATTACAAAATAAAATTACACTACATACGAGGCAAATATAAATTTTTTTTTATAGATCTAATCAGCTTTTTTCTATAAAGTGCTATCATTACCTATATATTCCCCCAGTAATTTTCACAAGTGATGCTTTCTTCAAGCAGTCCAATTTTCCTGCATCTGAATTCAAACTATTAATGGGTTTTGACATGATGGCAGCACCTAATCCAAGTCCTTTCGGCCTCCTGGTTGAAATTCGTAAAGGCACTACCCTGAAAATTAAAAAACATTAATTGCGATACCTCAAACAAGAAAGCATGATAACAATGGGAGGTATTACTAGTTGTAAAATTCCAGCACAATTTTATTCTTTGGAATCATATTACCAATAACTAAAAAGATCACTTACAATCTTTAACAATCACTGACTTAATAGAACAAACTCTCGAAATATACAAACTTTAAGACAAAATTATATAAAACTGAGCAGAGTCCATATTCTAGTTCATGAATATAACGTTACAAACTTACTTCTTGTTTGTTTTACCAATTCCTTCACCTTCTCGCCAACCGCAACCTCTCAGTATTGCAAGACCAAATACATCTATTGGTACTGAATCATAATCAGCACCCACATCACTAACTTCACCATCAACTTTATTTCCATTCTGCAAAACCAGTCATAGAAAAAACATGAGGATTATTCAAGAAAGATGCTAGCTGCATACAATATAATTAAAAAACTGAAGTTTAAAACAATGCGGAGATATGAATAAGCTAAAAGCTAATTACCTTCTGAGTTAATAACGAAGCAGACTCAACAAGTAGTTCCAGCTTCGCTAGCTCTTCCTCCTTTAATTTACCCTCACTTTTCATCTGTAACAGGCGCTCAAGTCTCCAATCTTTCTGCATTGCCATTGGTATAACTAAACTACTTTCTGACTTATGTGTTCCTCCTGATCTGAAAATAATGGGCTTTGTAAAGAAAAATAAACATGTTATTATTTCTACCCTAGAAATCCTAAAAGTGAATGGTACCATACTAGCACTTTCAACTTACTCCTTAACTGGCTCAAATGATAACTCGAATCTAATATATTTATGCAATTTAAATCAATTATGAAAGATAAACTAATCACAAGAACGGTATTCACCTGTAATCCTTAAAATGTAACAATGCTACAAAAACAAAATATATCCTAAAAGTGAATGGTCTTTAACTGATTTAAGTTACTCTTTAACTGATTTAAATGACAACACCAATTCACGCAATTTAAACATGAACTGATTTGGAAAATGGTATTGAACATATTGATATACTGAAATAAAAATTAACATACTCAATCATTTGTCCATTTTTAACAAATGTAAGCCGCTGACGTTTACTTTCATTTATTCCATCTTCTGCATCATCGTCATTTCCAAAATTTTCAGTTCGCAGAACATTATTGTTCGATACCGATGCTACATTCCTTTTAAGAGTTGATATCGTGAATCTCACGTCTGGTGATTTTTTACATAACATATCTTTAGAAACGTCCGATATATCAAATGAACAGGAATATTCAGATGCAAATGCCATTTATACAGTGGGCACTAAAAATAACAATTACCAATGATATAACAATGATAATTTCGAGATTAAACAAAATGAAAATCAGAGAAAGAAGACGCTGAATTCGCAATTTGGAAAGTTATGAAGGCACGTTTTCAAATAACATATGTGAACTTCCAACACATCCCAAGTGTAAGAAGTGTCACGACCACGATAAACTGCCTCTCAAATCGAGAACACGTTCATTTCTATAGTTATTACTAAAAATTAGACGACAGCGAGACACCAAACACATCTAATCTCAAATTCAGAGAAGTTCACTGTCTTCTCCGGAATATCCCGAAAATCCGATCGCTCCTATTTAATCCACTGAATTCACACGGAAACTCACATACTGGTTTATCGTAAAAATTGGTTCGTTGTATCGTCTCACTGATTTTGGGGTATTCTGATGAGGAAGCAATGTGAAAATTTCTGTGTGTCATCACAATGAATACTTTCATGAGAGATTCATGGTGACTGAGCTTCGCTTATGTTTCATGTTTTTAGTTACATTTTGGACGGAGGGAAGTATTCAGGCATATTTCTTTGCTGCCCAATCTTTGGCCTAGCGAACTTCTTTATTGTACAGTCCTTTAAGTTGGTGGATTCCTTTGCTTCATAGATTAGCCTATTGGAACAATGACAGACAGAGAAAAAGAGCCAACAAATAGCGAACGAGAATCGATATTTCGATTTCATTACGCCAGAGAGGCTATTGGTTCGGAAAGCTTTGAGAAATTTGGCAGCACAGGAGAGTAGAAACTGATTAATTACGTTTTTATATCTGTCTCATGTTGTATTGCTAGAATTGCTGATTGCATAAGGAACAATAATCGTAGCAGCTGTAGGCTTTTATGGTCCCATTGTTACTGAAATGAAAGCAAAGACATTCGCTTCAGTTATCAATTTTAGGCATAATATTGTTGTATTTCATCGATAAGTATGTTGATCTCAGCAGATCATTCCGATAAAATTTGGTTTGTAGTAGACCGATTGGTGTTTTACGGGTTACGGATGATGGGTTTAATTTCCATCGTAATTTTTCGCTTTGATAGGCTTGATAGTTTTGCGTCTCCTGACTGTCAAGTTTAATTTCAGGTTTGTACTTCTTTTATGTGGTGCTCGGTTAAGTGGGGAAAGACATAATGTCGTAATAGTTGGTATTTAGTACATTTTTGAAATATTTTTGTTCACATAAATGGATGTTTAATGGTGATTGAAAATGTGGAAAGCCATGATGCTTTTTATCCAGCAACTTCCTTCGTTTGTATCTTCTTCCCTCCACTGTTCGCAAGTAGCGCAAAAGCACCTGCTTCCCTCATAACTCCGATGTCAGCTTCGGATTACTAATTTTAAATCCCACAGGTCAGCCTGCTACCGATCTGATCTTTATAGACCAAAACTTGGATGTTGCTCAGCGACATTCCCCGTTGTCCCTGTTCCCTCCAAATCAGATTTTTTTGTAGATATCAGAATGCTCTATCTAAATAAAACTTTGATTTTATTAGAATAACAGTTTTTTATCATGTATCGTAGAAATTTGTTTATTGTATTTGGAATATTTTACCTCTTAATAATTAAAATGATTTGAATAAGTTTTCAGAGATCTAGATTACTGATCCATAAGCGGCAGGTTCCAGAACAGTCTGCAAAATGCCGAAGAATAAGGGAAAAGGTGGTAAAAATCGCCGGAGAGGTAAAAATGAGAATGACATAATGAAAAGAGAATTAATATATAAAGAACCAGGACAAGGTTTGTTTTCCTTAGTAGTATGTAACATTCGCTTTATGTTTGTGTTTTTTTTTTTTTTTATTTAAGCGCTTTATGTTTGTGTTTTATAAAAAAAAAATTAGAAATTAAACTTCTTGTAGAGCTTTTAATTGTTGTATAAAATTAGTGCTGTATTTCATAATTCTTTTAGTAGGTAACTGCAAAAGAAATCACTGAAACTTGTTTTAATTTAAAACACTGGTTATTTAGTATGAAGAATTCACTTTGTAATTGATTTTATATATCAGCTTTAACTAGCTGCTGGAACCATTAATTTGAAAGCAGGTACTTATGAAAGGACAGCATTGAAGTTTTTCAGATCTGCTAATTTTAGGCTAATCGCAGACATCATTAAATTTTGTAGAATATGCGCAAGTAATTAAAATGTTGGGTAACGGTCGGCTGAATGCAAATTGCTTCGATGGTAAACCGCGACTATGTCATATTAGAGGAAAATTACGTAAAAAAGTATGGATTAACACTGGCGATATTATACTGATTGGTCTTAGAGATTATCAGGATGATAAGGTAATTTGTTTACAGATTTTCTAGTTAGTGTTACATGTTGATAAATAAGTATAATCTTGCATATCCTTCATTTTCCCTCTCCCCTTGTTAGTTTGGAACACATGAATTTTCATCAATATGTATACTTATTATAGGCTGATGTTATTTTAAAATACAATCCCGATGAAGCGAGGAATTTAAAAGCATGTGGGCAGTTACCCGAAAATGCGAAATTGAATGAAGGCGGTGATGATCTTGATGAGGGTGGAGTTGAATTCGGTGCGTTCCTTCCTTACCTTGGTAAGATTGTTTAACAGTCTTATTCCTATTGTTTTTTTTTTTTTTTTTTCATTCCAGCTGATACGGGTGCACTGTCAGACGAAGATAATGAAGGTTCTGGTAATGAGGATCTTCCATCAATTGGATCTGATTCCGATGAAGATGAAGACGATGAAGAGGAAGAAAGCGAAGACAGTGATGATGATAGAATAACAGAAGAGAGATTGGCTAGAAGTTATGTTAAGCCAGGAGCAAGAGATCGTCCCCAAAAAAAGAATAAATGGTAATGAAAATAGCTCATTATCAGTTGCGCATATTTTGCTACGTTCTGGTTTTCTAGATCACTTTTTCCCACCATACTGACTTTATACTCGAAGTTTATAATTTTATAACTCGGATTGTAGTTGCACCATCTTTGAATATTTTGTACTGCTGTGAATTCAATTTGTATCCGTCTGCTACTTTTATATATTTCTACTTTCATATCTTGAAATTTTCTTCATTCTTGATATCTTGTAAGAGAAATGTGATAATTGTTTGATTTTATTTATGACTTACTATTAATTTATTTTCCTGATTCGATGAGTCTCTTTCTTTTCAGTCTTGCGTTTTGGAGGGAGACTTCAAAGTTCTAAGCTCTACAAGAGTATAAATTAGATTTGGGCTATTTAACGGCGAACTAAGATTTGCCTATTATTTCTAACTTTCTTAGTGCACGTCTTATTCGCGTGGAAAAAGGAATCCCTAGCACGTGGCGATTGAGGTACTTCGTACTATTCTTGTTTTCATGAATTTTCAAGGACTTTTTAAATGTTGACTCACAGAGCAGTAACACCAGTATTTCTGACATTGTGTCGCTATGACTAATTTTTCAAGTTCTATTGATAAACTTTTTTTCGTACGTTTTGTGTACAAAAATTAGTGGTGTGGTAGAAAGTAATCTATCGGGTAAGACAAACCTAAAATCTGTAGGAACTACTGCAAACAGTAGAGGAATCGAAATAATAGTAATGAACTATTCTGTATAAGTTACTGGCACAGTAGTTAACACCGGTTTAATTGTAAGACAGTCAAAAGTTCACTAAAAGCTAACATCTAAATTCTTAGAATTAGGTCACGCTTTTAGTTTTTAAAGCGTACGTTTTTATCCATATGATGCGATATTGAGCAAATAGGACTAGCTCTATATTGTTACTTCTTAGAAAAAGAAGTTGCTCCATGTATCTTATATGTTTCCTATTGCCTCAAACACTGCAACATGAAATTTTCTATAAGTTTTCTAATCACATATTCATCATCTAATGCAATTCATTTTACAATAATGAAAAAACTGTTGCTAAGGCTACTTTCACGTAGCTTAATAGGAATTGTTTAATGATGCTACCTACACACTATATTTCTCCAATTGTTCGTTTACTATGAAATTCAAGAAAATTTCTGTTTAACGATCTCTACAGTTTTACCAAAATTTATTTGTTCCAACTTAGTAAGTTTAGCATCAGTAATAATTAGATAATAGGATCGATATAAGGGTTCAAGCGAACAGCTGAACTGAGGAAGTATTGCTAGAAAATTTTTGCATCATTTATATTCCCATTCACAAAACAGTTGTTGCTTTTAAAATTATTTTAAAAAAAAGAAAGAAAAACGCTGGGATAGCATACTGTGAGTGAAAAATTGATCTGGGCTAAACCATGAGTCTGCTTGCTTCAGTATTTTTTCTTTCTTTTCATATTGAGATAAAAAGTCATAAATAGCTTAATAATCCCTGCACAATATGTTAATGTAGTGGTAAGAAATTTCCACATTGGGAAAAAAAAAATTTACAACTTTTCCACCATTTTAACCGTTCGGAAAGTGAAAGAAATGGAACAATGTCCATCGTATCAGTTGTGTTTCCACAAATTCTCCCCTTCATAACAAATGGCTATTCCTTTGTTTTTCTTCCAAAAATCAGTTCGCTAAAATAAAATGCTACCAGACAAAATTCAGATATTTCTAATTGTCAGTTTTCGTAAACTCGTACCAAGGATAACATACAGGTGCATTTCATTTATTTTTGAATATCATTGATACAGATTTCTTCACTTGTTTTTGCATTTTTTTAAAATTCTCATCAATATAATAATTGCAATTATTTTGCTTACTTAATAATTAATCCTCATTATTAAAATTTCATTTTTGAAATTTTCTTACGCAAATTATTTGATCTTCATCTTAAAATATCACATTTTTGCTAGACTGCACATTTCGTACCACTCAAATCCCTTGAAATACTTTGCATTCTCATGCAATCAAAAAATTTTTAAACCATTTGTTTGTTGACTGATAATTTTTGTGATAAAATTTATAATTGTGGTAAAAATTATAAGAATTTCTTTGAAATGGTCTAACTCATTATGAGTCCCTCAGTCATACTATCAGTATTGTTGAACTATTGTTATTTTGATACTGCAAGGAAGTATTCAAGTTGAGTGTTGTAGGGAACAATAACTCAGTAATTCATAAAGTTGATAATCACTGTTTTTCATGTATTCGATGACAAAAGTTGGTTTATGTTTTTGATCATTTCGCCAAATATTTCTCCATAATGATCAAATTTTCCATTTTTTCATTATATAGCCCCTGTGAAAATTACAGACAAGAATATTTGTTGAAAGTCGGTAGGATAAGTAGGAGAACAGAATTATTTCGCCTTAGTCTGTAAGATATGCGACAGTTCTAAACAGATTCATCCTTGCAGTTTTTCTTTTTACTGCTTTCTTTTGACATTTTCATTTACTTCTTTGCTTTCATTCTAGACTTCTTTTAACTTTTTTTTCTTTTTTTGAAACTGAGATAAAGGAAAGTAACTTTTAGCATCAAGCACAACCGTCATATAAAACGTCAACCAAAATATGACAAGAAAGTGCTGTGAAACAGTTTTAAAAAGAGCAATATGAGAGGAAAGCCATGCATGTCATATTTTTTCGTCATCTTAATCTCCTTTACTGCCATATTCTTAGCACTACTATGGCTTTTTGCACTAAGTCATCAGCGACAGGAGCGTGAACATTTGTTCCGGAATAACAGTCAACAGCTGGAATAATTGATTTTCGGTTAGCCATGTAAGCATTTAAGCTTTTGTTTTGGCATTACTTTTTTGTTCTTTTTATTGTCAGAAATAGATCGAAATGTGAACAAAGTTGGAAGAATGTGGAACAGAATTGGCTCTATCATTAGAAGTGTTTAATATCTTCTCGACGATCCATTTGGTCTAACACTGGATTTTCAATCAAATTCATATTTCTTTAACGGAAAAACTTTGCATAGTTAATGTTTAAAGTGTCGAACAGAAAATTACTAGCGGTGCAAAATGGATAAGCTTTCTGATTTATCATATTTTATATTTATGATATTAATCGACCAGCAAATTAATTCAGAAAATATCGGCCATTCTCTTCTTACCGTTGTATTCCATCTCTTTATAACTGTGCATAGCATTTTGAAGGCATAATATTCTGGCATAATTTTTGTCATCTGTTATTAACAGTTAACATTAATGCGGGTTATGTATATTGGTTATATATTGCTGATAGTAGAGTTGATGCAAAGCTTCGTTTCATAATAGTCTAAAATATTTCTGAATTTAAAATTAATAAATTTGAAAATATATTCTCTGTTTTTAGCGTTTAATCTCATAATTTCTACTTTCGCATCACAATTTCACGTTGTTATTAGCGATACTATTGTGGGAATACTTATCAGATTATTTGCACCATCGGGAAATCTCGGTTATGATTATTTTTCTCTAATTTCTATGTGTGAAGTATATTATAACATATGAAATGTTCTTGAATTTCTCAGCTATGTTATATGTTATTTTACAAGTTTATCGCTTTCATTGATAAATTTACTTGTTAGGAAGTGTTCTTTGAGCAACCAGTCTGTTGAATGAGCCAAATTCAGCTGTACAATAGTGGTTCATAAGGTAGTCTTTTCACTTCAATGATCACTAGTGGTGATCGATTCCGTCTTACTAACATCGACACTATTGCACTGGAAGATCATCCTAAAGAATGTCTGCTCATTCATAACCACTGAGTGAGTGCTTCGAATAGACAAATGCAGTTGATCACTCCAAAGATACAATTCCGGTTCTTGCTGCACAAATCCAATATAAATTTGGAATTTGTGAAATGGAACAAATGACATTTTGTAGTAATCGCAGGTAGAGTTATTATTAGCATTAACATGCTAACATCTTTTTTTATTTAGCATTCACGGAGACTTTTCCTTTTAGAGAATTTTTTGGATGGCGAAAAGGATTGGGATAAAATAAAGGAGACAAAGAAGAGAAGTAAGATTGTCATCAATTATAACAGTGAGACGAATTATGGCTGCCATTTGAAAATGATAACAAAAAAATTTCAAAAGAACATTTTTCAAATACTTGAAATATGAATATCTTATCCATTTTTTCTTGACCACTGAAACTTTAATTTATTAGCATTTTCTTTACAAAATATATTTTGATAATACAGTGAGCAGGCAAAATTTCGAAAATAAGCAATAAAAAAAAAAAAAAAAAAATAAGCAATGTTTAATTCTACTAGTCAATGAAAATTTTCAAATCACTGGATTTAAACTAACCAAGAATTAAATTGCAATATAGAGATAAAAGCAAGTAAGGAATTGTGTTAAAACTTTCAAATGATTTTGTGATCTGAATTAGATTCACAAAAGTATTAAGCGCTTGAAGATTGCTCGTAGACTGTTCTTTTTTTACATATTTTTATTACAATTTACTAATTTATCTTTATTCAACCATTATTAACAGAAACAATAAAATTGTTATTCAAATTATCAATCCGTGATCAGTAGTTGGCTGATTTGCTGATTTATATTGGAGATGCTCATAGATCGCTGTCATTCACTATATAAAACACGTTTCAACAAGCGACACGGAAATAGAAAAAGAAATGAATCTTTGATCTTGAAGAATGGTGATATTTGCTGATGAAATAAAGAAGACAGTATCTAGAAGAGTAGCATTAAGGTTACTCTGGTAAGATCATCCGATATAACATTTATAAAATGCATGAAAAATTTTTAAATAAATCGATATAATAATTTTTGCTGCATAAGAAAGTTATTTAGTAAAGATAATATCTAATACATGTATATTGCCGTTTACACATACATGAATGCATCACTTTTGTCCTTCAAAATTTCTGTTGTTTCCCTTTCATTATCCAAGAAAAAAAAACTGATTAAGTAAATAATCTATCTTGCATATATAACACTCTCAACTACTTAAATACTTTTAAAGGACTTAAACATAAATTAACATATCAATAATCTTAGATGATATGATTTGATTAAGTGAAATGCCCTGTTTCAGAGTTTACAGAAATATTATCAGCGTCATTGCATTGCTGCAACCTTAATAACTCTTAAATCATTGTTATAATATAATTTCATGACTGAACGTTAAAATTTTCTTAATTTTTTAGCACTGGGCAGAATTTGAATGAAAAAAATAAAGAAATCAGTAATCTAAAAACAAAAAAAAAAAAAATATCATCATTACATGCAATATATCGGACATTCGTACAGAAGTTTTTTTATGATTTGTTGTAAACGATAATTATTTTTTACTTTACCTATCATCCAATTTGAAGTATTAAATTTTATTTCGCCAAAAAAATGTGGTATGGCTACTGTTTAAGTGACCAATGGTTCTTCCGTATAAGATTCAGTAATTAAAGTATAAAAAAGAAAAGGAAAAAATATCAGCATAAACAAAAAGAAAAAAAAAACACGAACTGCTCAATAAACTGGGGTTCTCATTTTTTCTTTTGAATAAAAAGCAAATTTTTCCTGCGGAAAAATTTTTTTCTCATTGCAACGGAATAATTTTTTTTAAGCTTCACTCTTTTTACAAACTTTATCTTCTGCAAGACTTTTCGTATAACAGTTTATCAAGTGTTTAATACAAGTCAGTTATGGCTAAAATTTAGTAAAAACTTGCAATTAGCACACTCTTTCATTACTTCTAATATGCCGGATTAAATAAAATTGTCCAAAATATCAAAAAGCTTTAATTTCTGATACAACCCATGGCAATTACAGTTAAAAATTGTCATGTCATTTGAGCTAATATAAAATGATTCCACTATTGATGCTAAATAATAAATATCTTATCTGGCAGTTTCGGGAAATGTTAAATTTTTTGGTGATTTTCGAGATTAATATGCGATTTATATCGCATATTGAACTGAGAATTGCTGAATAATGCAAAGTCTTTATTTTATTTTATTTGTTTATTTTTTCTTTGGAACTAACAACAGATATTATAATGATTCTATGTATGTGTATTAGTATTAACAAAATATTATGGTAACGAAACTACTCAACTCGATTTAAAATAATAAAGTCATTTGATGCTTTTATTTAGATGAAGAATTGATTTGATAGGATTCATTCGATCGGTTTGCTTCTAAATACTAATGCTGAGTGAAGGACATCTGAAATAGTTATGCAATAAATTGAAAAATTAATAGACTACTAAATAAATCAATATGATAACCATGTAGATAGAATACTGAAGTAAATCAAAAAAGGCATACCTGAGCAAGAAAATGAAGTTAAAAATGGGGAGAAGCAGAGGAATACAGAAGAACATCAATGATTCGGGATAAATCAAGCTGAAGCATGAGCTCTGCAACCAGTTTCCAGTCACAGCTATTAGATGCCATTGGTCACGCCTTGACCATCCGGATCCTTTTAAATGATTTAAATACACCTTTCCTTTACACTATTTCCTCGTCACATTTTGTATCGCAGTAATGGTTGTTAATTAGTACTTATTGCTATGCTGTTGTTACACAAATACAATTATATCTGCTTTTATCAGTTTAATGATATAAAATCTTATTGTCAGTTAAGCTTTTTCAGATTTGTCATATTGTTTACGTAATATTTATAATACTATGAGAAGAGAATAGCAATTGTAAAGATTTTAAAGTATAGAATTTTCAGACATCTCAAATTCATATATTTTGTGCTGTTATTAAGAACAATCTATGATGAGATATTTAAATATTTTGCTACCTCTCCTATTCAATTATGGAAAATTTCAGTACCATTTCGCTTCTGAAAAACCAACTTTTTTTGGTAAGTATCATATTGCTTACTTTCTTTGTTACAATTTGCGAACAGAAATAACCCATGAATGTCATATTTTTAAGTCAGATGTACTCATTTTGGAACTTGATAATGTAAATCGTTCGTTGCCTTCCTGATCAACTTTGGGACTTAAAATTGTTTTATCTTATATTTCAACCTATTCCACTTTAATATTTCCTCAATAAAATTCATGTAACCAAATTTATTGTGCAATAGGGATCGAGTACTTCATCAATGCAATAAATTTACTCGTTTTAAAAATATGATTTGCGATGTTTTTAAATTTTTATTATTTATTGAGATTTTTTTTTTATTTGCTAGAAAATTTTTATTATTTGCTATTTGACCACTATAAGGTCATAAAGTTCTCTGGGTGGAAAAAAAATTGCTTGCCATTACAATCGCGGTCCAAATTTATGCGTATTTGTTTGTTTTAGTACGGAAAAACTGGATAGTAAAGGCTCCGCAGTGAAAATGTTAAACAAAATTTAAATTTCTCAAATTGATAAGAAGAAAAAATCGACTACGACGAAAATATAAAATTTCCATGAAAAACGTGAATCAAATAGGGTAATTAGAAGAAAAAAGTTTGACAAATTAAAATATTCAAGCAAAACCAAATTATGATGTAAAATTAAAAACCATAGATGTGAAAAGCAACCAAATGCTAACGATAAAGATGAAGAGTTCATTATTTGTTATATGTGCAATAAACAGCTTCTGTCGAAATCATTTTGATTCTTTCTTCTTTTTCAGTTATCGTATATCCTTGAGATTTTTCTTAATCCTTTTTCTTTTTTTTTTTTTTTTTTTTTTTTTGTTTCCTCACGACCAAAAGAAATAATGGTAAAGATTTTCACTTCTTTCAGGACTTTCTTTTTTTCTTTCATCCGATAGAATCTGGGTTGTTCTTTATTTCATGAAATTTAATTTAATTTTTTCATGTGGTCATTACAAGGGATCAAAATGTCGTATTTTTGTGTGTGTCATCGACGGTATGGCATTAAAATACAAATTTATGTAAACAAAAATTCTGTTCTACAAATATTTCAATTCAATTTAAAAAAATAAAAAAAAGTTATTATTGGATATGATTATTGACAATCTATACTGTTTCTCATTTCTATGCATTTACTTTCACGATTTAGCAACATTAAGAGACAAAATACCATAAAGGTGATGGAAGTAAAAATTGTCTTTCCTAAAGCAACATGATGAATCATTCATGGAAGGGCAGTTAGAGACAACAAAATATCAAGAAAACTTAAAATCTAGTGGAATCCACATATTAACCTTATTTTTTATTTTCCATTCAGGTATTAATGCTTCTTTTAAAAGAGGTATATCACCAAATGTTGAAATGTCACAAGTGAATTACTATCCGCCACCTGATATTCCACGACCAGATATTTTATATCAACATGTCAAGTGAGTTTCTTAGTTTTTTTTTTAAAAAAAATCATGCCGAATTGATGTTATTTATCCCTTACTTTCGTAGTCAAAACAAATCTTCCGGTAAGATATTAAAGAAATACTTCTACTTTTGCCAATTTCTTAAGTCTTGATAGACAATTCACAAGAAAAGTCGAGATTACTGAGTTATAGATTACAATATATGTTTTTATCATATTGTTCACATTTCTCCATCCTTTTTCATTTTTTTACGACGTTTTTTTTCATTTCTGAAGTTTTCGCTTGTAAAAAATTGACTTATCGAGTTGCAAATTAGAGTAATATAGTGTTGTTATTCAATTATTTTCAATTACTTATGCATATCAAAATTAATTTCACTTGAAATGATCATTTTAGTAACGGATGGACAGATCTGAAATACCGATTAAATGCCAATGAAGTGTATCGTCCAGCTAAAGCGTTATTCACAATCCAAAATCTTGGTCAGAATAATATGGCTTTAGTAGCTCGTGTTGAAAAGACAGCTAGCATTTCAGATGCTCAAAAACAAGGTTTAATTTTAATTCTCAAGACTTCTAAAAGCATCAGTTTAAATGAAATTGTCAATTTATTACACCTATTGTTGATCAAAAAGTATATTTTTGATGGAATATTTTCGGACTAAAAAATTCTAGGATTTAGTCTTTGCTTTCTTGTTCAGAATCTGAAAGTGTGTGTGTTTACATTATTCATTGGGCACTTTGGACCTTATTTCTAGAATCTCTTAGAATCATGAATACATGTTGCAGTCTCAAAATCAGTGGAATATTTTTTTCAATCCAACATGAAATGATTGGTAGTGTCAGATAATTCGAATCGTTCATTAAAAGATTAATGAAAACTTGTGTCTTTTACAGCTATCAGCAGTTCTAATCAGCAGCGAACAGTTGTAAATTCAAGTCGAGAGCATGAAACCAAGGAGAGAATATCTCTAGATCCCTCAACAACTGGATGCATTTTGACTGGAAGCATGGAAACTAAAAAAGAAATTACAGAAGAACCTACTGAACTATTTCAAGAACCGTTAGCATCTTCCGGTAACGATGAATTGCAGCAGCATCATGCTTCTTCAATATCTTCGACTTCCTTTCTAAATTCAGCAGTTTCCCCATCAACACAGCACCAAGTGTTAGATTCATCTTATCCTATGAACACAAAGCAACCGGGAGCAGAAGAGTATGAATTTCATGATTATAAGGAACAGTTGTATTTTACAACTTCAGATGCTACAATAATTCGCAATCCGTCAGGTAGTGAGCAGCAATTTCAAGCCGAAAATACAATGTCTGTAACTACATCCATAGTAGTGCAGGGTGTTCCACAGGAGGCTATGTCATCATCAGATATCAGATCAAAACAACTACCTTCTAATTTCGTAAATAATACTCTATTTAGGGAAACCAAAGAAAAGCAAAAACCAAGGAGATTTTCAGAAACTGAAGAAGTCTCAAAAAGTCACTATGAAACTTCTATTGATCTAAGTGAATTTTATCCGGATTTATCGACGAATACAGTTTCATTCTTTTCATTATTAACAACTGTTGAACCAGATATTCCAATGAATCTCCCTGTTGTAAACACAGAATCTCAGGGATCAGCTATTCAATATTCTAGTGATATTCATGAAACCAGCATTTTAGAAAACACAAAAAATTCTTCTGGAATAGTAGTAGTAAATCAAAATAATTTATCACAAACTGGAAAAAAATTATTTCAACCAATAGATATCACGTCGACTGTTGAGAAACAGTTTGTTAAGCCAAGAAATCAATCACTGTTATCCTTTCATTTTTCTATGAAGAATGGAACTATTATTTTTAATAATGTGTCATCAAGTAAGCATACATCAAAGCAAGAAACAATTCCCAGAAGTTCTGCATACTTTGGGTCTGACACTGATGAAAGCAATATAAGCAATAACAACACTACACTGGAAGAAACCACTCATGAAGAGACATTAGTGTCAACAGCAATGATTTTTGAAGAGTCGCCCGTACTTGGATCTTACCACGGTTTATCAGTTGGAGAAATTCTGAATGTCACTAATGAAAAAGAAACTTTGAGTAACTTTGGACAAGAAACAGATAGCTTGCACGGCAGATCTAATTTTGAGCAGCATTCACCACTCACTAGTAGATACTATCCGGAGCTAACATCACTCAGTAATGGATATTATCTGGAGGAACAGCATTTACCCTCTGACTTAGATACTGAAGGCATCGCTAGTACTGAAATTAATGAACAAAATTATCAAACCACTGATATCTATTTAACCAATATTTATCCCAGCTATGAAAGCAGAGAAGTAGTTGAACATGGCGAAGTCCCAGACCAGTTAGGTCACATCGATATTTCTCAACAGGAGCAGGTTTATTCATACTTCTTTCACTTTAAATTTCTTCAAAAATAGAAAACAACTTTTATGTCCTTAAATGTGCATTTGAATATCCCTAATCAAGTACCAGGGCTACAAAAATACAGTTTTCAGAAAAACGTGTCCTGAACAGTTAATAACTTTCATTTGTAAGGAAGAAATGAAATTTATGACGAAATTTTCATCCTAAAATAGAAATTTTATAATTAATATTGGGTAGTAATATGCAATATAAATTTATTCTTCTGCAAATAAAGAGATGAGAGGAATAGGAGGCATTACTTACAGAAAATATTTTTAGATTGATAAAATGAAGATGAGTTCCGATCTGCATTTATCCGCCATAGGTAATTAACTAACAGAATTGTTTGCACAACAAAATAAAATCAATGAACTGTCTTTCTGCATCATTTGGTTTATGCTTGTAATGTACAGCAGGTTTCATTGTTAGAACAATCTTGTATCATCTGCAGGTTATTAACGCAAATGCAGGTTATCATATTATGACGTGTGATAACGTTAATTTGTTTTACAGCTAAAGTTATGTGAAACACTTTAGCTAACATATTATGACAATTGCTTTAGTTTGATCAAAGCATTCAAAGAAAAAAAAGATTTTTACTTTTTTTTAAAACCTACTCTCTTATAAAAAAACATTCAGTAGCAACAGAAAAGTTTATCATAATTTTGTACTCTCATCCTCTTCTCTTACCTTTCGTGGATTTTTAAATATTTGATTGAATTAATAGTACAAGCACATATGAATTGATTAAAGTAATGTTGTGTAATTGACAAAATTAAGTTGAACTAAAGAGCAGCACGGATATTCTTTTCATAATTTCATTCAGTAATTATTTTTTAAGCAAGCAGATTTTTTATGGGAAAAATAACGAGGATTCATTCATTGAATTCAATTATTTAAATTATAAAGCCGTAACTGTGCCAAAACTGGTCAAATATTTGTTATCATTAGTTTTGAAAAAAGGCGAATGAATATTTTTCTAGCAACCGAATTTAATAATCTTTTAAATCATTTCAGTTTAAATTTAATGTAAAAAGAAATTAATAATTTGCAGGAAAGTTAATTCTGCCATAAAAATCTTATTATGCTACTGTTTTCGGTTTCTTTGACAAGTTTGCAGATATTACCAGCACTGCCAGTGATATCACACAGCAAAGCACAGTGGTCACTGAAATGAAGTCGGAAGTTTTCAACGAAATTTATGAAGTCAAACAGACTGAATCAAGCAGCACTAGTAATGAAAAAAACTGTAATATATCATAAAACGAAGATATTCACTATTCACAGCAAAGATATATCTTTAAAAATAATCAGAAATTTAGATTAGAAGTTAAATTTTATTGGAAGAGATTATAGGAACTTTTAGTTAGAATAATGATAATGAATGTTACAATTTTTGCTTAATTATTAATAAAAGCAGAGCTGCACTTTTTCAAATGATATCTTTGCAAATAAGTCGAATTGTTAACAATTGCATAACCTCAAATTTTTTTTAATTAATTTAATTCTTTATTTCCTAATTCTTTATTTTCTAGTACTTCTTAATTCTTTATTTTCTAGTAGTTTCAGATGCAGAAGAAACTATGCCGTCAATGCTTCTGCAGATAACGAACGAAATACCATTATCAGTAGCGATAATATCGAGTACCATTCTAGCAGGAATTCATCGAACTGAAATACCAATCAAAGAAATCACTGATGATAATCATGCAGCATCCATGAACTGGTATGCAACATCATCAATAAAGCTTGGAGAATCGAGACAACATGTTATCCTTCCTATTTCCGAAGTAAAAGTTGATGATGAAATATCTGATACTTCGGGATTAGTTAGCACGACACAAGAATCTTCAGAAGCAATCAACATTTCCGCACCAACTCCTCCTGCAATCATTTTACTTCCACCATCTGTTCCGTTATTAGCTGTGACCGAAATTTCATCAGATGGCTATTCAACTGCTGAGGAAGGTTGGCAAGTCAATCCTTCTCATATTGATAAAGAATCTTCAGAAGATTTGTTAGAAGCAACTTCAAGTTATCTTGAAGAAGTAAGTGAAAATGATTGGAATTCTCAATTTAAAAGTGAAGTTCCTCAATCAAAAATACTTCATAATGAAACAGCAGATGAGGTAGAGTCCTTTTCAGTTCATTTTTTTTTTTTTTGGAAACATTGTCAAAGAACTTCATATGTTGTAAAAAGCATTATCAATGTTACCACTTACAGTCTGATTTATTCTCAAATATGAAAAATCTGATTTCATACTTTTCAATGTTCGAATATATATATTCAAGTGATTGAAAAAGTTCAAAGTGAGAAGTAATAAATACGTAATATTCCGCAAAAAGTTACTAATTATTCAATGCAGAAAATTTCGTTGGTTAATGAAAAATGTGTTTATTTTTGCTGATAATACAAAATTTTGAATCAGATTAAAAATAGTGGAACGTCATCCTATCTCAGCAATTTTCATGAATATAAAAATGACGATGATGGTAGCGTCATGGCTATAGTAAGTATAATTCGAAATTATTTAATACTTCAAAGTAACTACTCGCCATATTTTAATATAACTTTTACAAGAAAAAAGGCAATAAATATTCAGTACAAAGGCGTCTTCTCGATATTTGCTTACCTATCAGTCCAAATACAATATTAAAACTCTATAAATAGAATTTAAACAATGATTTTAAATAGAATACATGAGTACTAATCCCGAAAACTATTAATTAAGTCTTTCAGTATTTCACAGTTTAGTCTTGAACTAAAGAATAAATTTCACCACTATTTTTTTGATTACTTCATATGGTATAATTTTTTTTTCCGGTCGATAAAAATCGGCAGTTAATTCGAAATGAAAGCCCGCGAAATACACCTGTAACTGGTAACCAATCCAAGATATCAAAAGGTTTTTTGCCTTACTTACAGAATTTCAAGCAATTTTCAAAAGTTAAAGGACAACTTAATATTTTTTCTTAAAACTAATGAAGACTTTAATTATGTTGAAGAATTCAATATATATGAAGGTTTTTTTGCTCAATATGAACTATTTCGCTAACTAAACATTAATTTTATATTTCTATTTAAAGATGGGTTTTTAAAGAATTAATATTTGTATATCCTTTTTAATTATGTTGTCTTAGAAGTAATGATAACATCATGCTATCAAACATTATAAAAATATATATATATATATATATATATATATACAATTTTCCATCATCAAAAGATACTTATACCCAGCTTTACTAAAATATATTGTTATAGCAAGAAACACAGAAAAACTTGCCAGCATATCCTCCAAGGATATTGTTTCAACAACCTTTTTTCCCATTCCGATAATGCAAAACCGATATGTAAGCATTTCGCCTGGATACGGCACTGTTGGTTTGTTTTGTATCGTAATTGTTTTACATTTAAGGTTACTTTTTTGATGCAGTTAAAAAATGGAGTCTCTGTTTAATTTAACAAGATCACATAGGCGAAACAATTATACTATATTTGTCAATATTTTTTCTCAATTCAGTTATTAGTAATTTGAAGTTATTAGTAAGTTATTAGTAATAGACTCCTTCGACCAACCATCATACGGTACCTTAGCTAGATTGCAACTTCAAGGATATTTACTTTCTCATGATAATTATCTGAGAAAATCTGTTTAGATTACTTTTTTGTTGTTTAATATATGCTACCCTTAAATTGAAACAATCAAAGATTTAGTGTCATATAATTTCATTTAAAAACGACAATTTTAGAAGTTAATAACAGTCCTTTTGCTTTATAGAATCAACGAAAATTAATGAACCACAATTCATCCCACAGCCATTACCGCCAAATTCAGTAAAGTTCCCTTACACAGCCCAGCCTTTCAAGCCCGTACTTTACCAGTCATACATCCCACAAAAGCCATTCTATACCAGCTTCCCGAAAGCAACAATTCACAGGAAAGAATCGTTAAATGCCCCATCATCAATGTTTGATCTAAAAAAAGGCAGGGAATGCTGTGGTGGCAGTGGTCAAGGTAATGGCGGTAGTGGATATCAGAGTTGCGGTGGTGGATTTGTTACAAACTGTTCACCATACTGTTTATTGCTTCCTTGTAAGTTAATCATAACCATTACATTGATGCTTGATCATCTTGAGAAGTAACATAAAATTTGCACGAAATTTAAATTTACTGCATAGTGCAAACAAAAGATTATAATGTCATTTTATTTTGTTCAGTTAGCGTTACTCTTCGAATTAATTCAACTATATTCAAATTACTACACGTAAGTGCAAAATATATTTACAGGCTGTTGTCGCTGTCGCTGTCCTACCTGTAAGTCCTATTAAGCTCTTAAAATATTTCTCACTTTTTTTCTTCTTTTTTAATTATTAAAATTATCAACGATATCAATTGATTCTAATGGCCAAATCACTTAGTAATGGCATGAGATTAACTGTCTTACTCACAGGAATTAATGATAATAATTTTATTGTTTCAGTTTGCCTTCAAACAGTTCCATTATGCTCTCTGCCATGTCTTTGTCGTGCTGCTAATAAAATACACAGATTATTTGTTGAAGAAAACTGTTAATTTTTATTTCTCAAACATTTATCATAGGAAGCGATGTCGTTGGCAGGAACGCTTTTGATTAAAATGACTGAACATTTCAACAAAACTATAAATTGTTCGTTCAGTGTGAAAAGTGAAATGAATTCAATCTCGCTAAAATATATTAATATCATTTATTTTATTGTTTGAATTGTCTTTAGATGTAAAGTCTGATATGAAAGACAAAGTCGTTGCATATATTAAATAGTGATAATTTGTCAGCTTGTTAATTTTGATAATGTAATAATTATTCCTGTCATTTAATTTTTATGCCACATTGTTTTTGAAATTTTGAAGATTGCGATGTTTAACAAATCTTCAAACTATAGCAAACAAAATTGAGGGAAGATGGAATTTTATCAGTTCTTATCTCACATTATATCACATACGAACAGATATGTAATTAAATCTATAGAGCATATTTTGCATTGTTTTTAATTGTATAGTATCGTGCACAAAAATATTTCTAATACTAAACATTAGATAAGCAGTACGCTATCCATCGAACATGCAATTACTGGTTGAAAAAAATTTTGATGTACTAAAGAAAAAATAAATTTTTCCGGAAACATCTCTACTGCCTAATAAATAAATAAAAATGCTTTTAATTGAAGTTTCATTACTGTATTATATCAAAAATAATGCAACTGCAAGTCTAATATTGTCATGCAAAATCTAAAATAATCATGCATTATTGATTCGTCCGATCTACACTTCTGATTTAAACAATATATTATCGATTTTGTCCACTAGCTAATTTGAGATGATCAACATGGATCAGTATTTTCTCAGTTATTGAACAGTGATCAAGTATCACTACTTCACGTAACTTAATCATTGCCAAATTTTTGAAATGAGATGAATTGTCACTAAGTCAAATTTTCTGAAAAAAGTTATTATCTTGTAGTTAGTTAGTTTCATTCTTTTTTCGTTTCGTATTTTGTAGTAAATGATTATAAATAAAATTATACAGAACAAATAAAAATAAAGATAATATTGCAGTTACTTTAATTTATTGTAATTCATGGTATGAATTGAATTTATCAGATAGTCCAAATGGTCATTCTTTGGTAATAAAGTGTAACGATAGAAATTCTTTGGAGAAAGCAACACCTGTGACTGCATTATCATCTACAACGCACAGGACAGCTGAGTGAAGGGCAAGAAAATGATGAACAAACGGGTGTGACAATGATAACGACACTATTAGGTCATCCTTCTGGGTCAAACTCAAATACAACTACATTATTGCTTTTCTTATTTCATCGACTCTTCGGTCAACTCAATCCACTAATGTTTCATTCCAGGATGTTTTTATTATTAGTTCTATCGAGTAACTTAAATTTTAATTTATCAAGCGAGCGACGCACTAATTTATATTCCACAATTCATTTTTCCGGACTAAGCCTAACGACTTTATAGGTGGTCTGGGAAGCCAATAATCGGTTGGTAAACGCTCCACTCTATTATTAGTGGTCCGTTTATTATTTTAATTCATTTCAGTAAGTATGAAGATCATCTCATTCGCTTAAATAAATCATATGAACTCAAACCTAAGGAGGAAGCCACACCTGCAAATGATACTATCATCATTCATTACACGTTTTTTAACACTGTTAAAATAGATAATAAATTACCCTTTATTACAGATCATTTCAATGCGTAGTTTCTGGTTATTATTTGTATTTCTTTATAATGGAGAAGCTGAATTTCAACATAATCGTATGTTATCTTCTTCGAGTTTTTCTGAACTTATCAAAACAATAAATCAATAGCTCATAATCTTCAAATTTGATATGAATGTTGAACTTAAAATGCTTTTAGTATCAGTAGTGTTTATTTAGTTCAACTACAAAAAAAAAAAAAAAAAATGATATTTGTAAAAAGTGAAGAACTGACATTATTATAGAGTTTCGACGGTACACTTGCGTGATAAGAAACGAAAAGGAGCCATCCGATTGCACGTTAATGTTCAAAGATGACATTGAGAGGACAACAACCAATCACAATGGATGTTTTACAGTGAGTAGTAACTATTCTGCATGATGGTTTCATTCATTTTGTTATCGATGTATTCAAATATGAAATCAATGTTGATAGTAATGTAATTTCATTTTCACTAATTTCCTTTGAAATCAATGTTGATAGTAATGTAATTTCATTTTCACTAATTTCCTTTGAAATCAATGTTGATAGTAATGTAATTTCATCTTCACTAATTTCCTTCGTTCTAGGAGAAAGATGCAACACGGAATCAAATTTTGACATATTGTCCACTGCAATGTGCAGAAGCTGAATCAGCTTATGTGATGTTAAAGCGTCCTTCAAACAATAACAAGTGCTTGGCTTTTTTTACATATAATGTTGCACAGCGTAAAAATGACTGGTTCTTATGGCGATCCGGAAAATGTCTCTTTGAAGAAATACAATTCGATATTGGTTGTACATTTCCATTTAAGAAGAATATAAATTCCAATACAATTAAGCAAAATGTAGAAGTTGTGGAATGAAATCCCAAATACTTTAAGGCCACTAAGAAAGTAGAGAAAAAAAACCTTCCGATCTAATTCCTACTATTTTCAGCATTAGGACAAAACAACATTACTGAAGGTTAAAAAATGATAACAAAGCAAGGAATGTTGAGGTACTCAATGAAAAATTATATAGTACAATGGTCATTTACATTTCAAATAGATCATTCACTTCATACTAGAAAGAACAAAATGCAATCATAACAAATCTAAGACGTAATTTTTACAAAAAATTTAATTTCTACCAAACTAAAAGCATCTTTTGGATTGTTTTAAGCCCTATTCTTAATTCCAGAACACTCTTCATGAATAAAATTCATTTGCAAGAAGAAACTTTTGTTTTCAGTTTCTATAAAAATTTTATTGTAAGAATCATTAAATGTAATTTTATATTTCTGACGCATAATACAGTCAATATTACAATTTAGTATTTTATCTGTTCACTTGATAATTTTATTGAAAAGACATATCTAAATTTAAGACATAAAAATAAACGATGCGTTTAAATAATACATTTCCACCCATTATTAACTTTCTAAAATTTGACTAAAATGAATGTTAGAAACGCCCTCACATTCTATTGGAAGCAAAATATAAAGCACCACAAAAACTTTTTCAAGTTCTACTACTCCTTTTTTTTTCTATCGAAGATAAATGCTAAAAATATTTATAACTCAAATTATTAAATCTCATTGTGTTTTAGCAAAAAACAAATATCTTGATTCAAATATTAATTTCATTAAATTAAATTTTATACAGTGGGTAATGTCCAATTTGTTTATGAGAGTACAAATAAATATGACAATGGGCTGAATTTATTTTATTTCAAATGAATTCCTAACCAGTGGAAGAATTTGTGAAAACAAAATAAAGATGTGAAATTCAAGAATAAAATGAATAAAATATAAGCACCATAGGCTTTTTTATTTATTTTATTTTATTCTTTTTTTTTTTTTTTTGAGAAGACCCGAATAAAGTTGGTAGGCTTCCTGAATTAACGCAAAATCGAAATGATTTTAAGTATTTCAGACATGATTTTCTTTTTAAACAGTTCCTTTAATCGTATTTGTTGCTAAAAAAGTAAAATTTGATGAGGTGAATTTCTGTATCAATGATAACATCACATCTGTTATATAAAAATAATCTGCTAACAAAAATTTCCTTTCAAAGTAAAAGGAAATTTTTCAATTACTGCTTATGTTAGCATATCACACCGAAAACTTTCAATATCTATTTGGAATATTAGATCATTCCGTGCACTAAGCCTTCTGGTTAAAATTAAAGTGATGACGCTTTAAAATGAACTAGTCAGTAAAGTATTCCTGTTACTCCTTTGTCAGCGATTTGAATTTCCTGGACACAGCCATTAACACACGGTATTTCTTCCTTGATCCAAAAAACTCTTTGCTTTGATCTAATCTAATTATCGCACTTTCAAATCCTAAGTGGAAGAAATCCTGATACTGATAGCTCTTCCATCTTTTTCATTAACATCTCACATTGTATTAGGAACTAGTTGACCGAAGGTGTAATACTCACTTTCTACAATAAAGTAATTAAACCTGAAGACTTTGGACGTAAAATCAGTACATTCTAACACTGACCTACGTCAAGTCAAAGAGCAGTTGTCGAATATATTATGTATCATAGCTTGACAGTTACATGAACCTCTTCAGGGTTCATATTCATGTTAGCTATTAGCTACCGTTACCATGAGCATGTTAACTGTAACTTCGAACTGCATAGTGCTGCAAACACTTTATTTTCTTCTCGATGATTAGCAAAAGATATTATAATTCTATTTGAAATTTAAGTCTTGTTATACTATTTTGGTTAATGACCCAATGTTAAATTAGTAGGAATATTTTCTGCACATTGTGCTAAGGCACACATTTCGTGAAAGGCTTTACTGATTGAAAATAAAAGTGTCAATAATCGTTAGGCCATCGTAATTCATCAGGGTAAAAATGGTCAATCGTGGATATTGGGAAGTATTATGAGTGATATTATCGGAAATATGAAATGAGGGAAATATAAGTTTGAAATAAATCATCAAAAAATAATACCGAATTTATGGAAAAGTAGTTTGAATTTGTAAAACAGCAAAATTATTGCCAGCATTCTCGCAGCTTTTTCAAGTAATTGCCAGGTTTTCCAATGTATCTCATCATCATACAGAAATTATTTAGAAAGATATAAATGCAGTCTGACATGTTTTTAAAGGTTTTTACGTTTAATCAAGCAAAAGCATAAGCTTACCAAGCGTGTTCTCCACTCTTTGCATCAAAAATACAATCCGTGTTTGTAATTATTCATATATAATGCGAAAATTTATTGGATAGAAAAGTTAAATTATAAAACTCTTGCGCATAAAGGAATACGTACATAAGCAAGTTATTTAACAAACGGATTATCGAGTTATTCTTAAAGCTGAAATATACTTTAATGGTTATAATTATCGGGATTAAAGCACTTTTCAATTATATCTTATAGACAAATCAAAATCTGAGCATTTTAACACTTGACATGACCCTGTTGATTATAAAGTAATATCAGATTAATTAGCTGATGCAACTATAAACAATATCAGTGTTGGAAATTCAAGTAATTTATGTAATAATACAAGATCTGTCTTTTCGAGTAGTCCGGAAAAGTAACAAGCAATAATTTGTATGAGCTGTAAGGGAAGTAATGCATAATGGACTAAATATTTGCTGCAACTTAATGCACGACTAAGTTTGGGAACTTAATGAAAACTAATAATTAGTAAAAAAGAAATCACCTTTTCACTTAATACTAGCCCAAAAGAAAGACTGATGTTGTAGAAATATAAAAAGCGTTCTACTCATATATTCAGGGTTGTCCCTTCTGGCTACAAACACGGATAAAGAAAAAAAAACCCTGGAAAGCTCCTTTCACAAGGCAAAAAAGCCACTCATGACTACTGTGACTGATAATTTAAAAATTTTCATGAAATCCAATGCACAAGCCAAAATTCCATTATTTTCTATACAGCTTCAAACGTACCATAGTACAGTTGTTCTATAGCAAAAAGTTCATAACAAAGAGGATAAATTGTGAAGCAATAGTAAATGAAAATGAAAATCATTACAACCATTCTTATATTAAATTTGTGTACTGTCTACTGCAGTGAATGTGCACTCTACTCCCGTTGATACCGTTTTGTAAGTGTACATGTCATCTTGATTACTTAAAGTATGTTACACACAACAGAACACTTTCATGAAATCTCTCCAAGTTTTCTGCTTTCACCTTCCCATCCATACCTGTTTCCACTTCATTATTAAATATCATGCTATGAACGCACAAAATGTTTGCCAATAAATCGCTTTTCGCAACTCAATTCAGACTTTCTTGTAAATGAGAAAAATTCCGTACCCAGAACACATACGAGTGCAACGAAATCTGATATCTAATATACATACGAAAAATAATATACATCCGCTATACCCTGTTATTATACTCCCTGATATCATCTTATCCTAAAATTCAATCCCTTAAAACCCCAGCTCCAACTGAACTACATTGCTTGCATACTACTTCTAGGAATTTCAAGATCATAATTTTAAGTTGTAAAGATCTGAATCGGAAAACACTAATCACCTCACTTAAATATAACGGTTTCCAATGAAAATGCTTTAATCTCTGAATGATTTAATTTATAGTCACAAGAAAAGTGAAAAAAGTTGGAATAAGTTTATACTGAGAATGACGAATGAAAAGTCAAACAAAATTTTGCTGCCATGTAATTACAAAGTGCAAGAAAGAAAAATATTCGCGGCACGAGAAAAAGAAAGGAATCAGAAATGTTAAATCTGGAAACACATATAAACTGCCAAGAGGATATGTTGCAAACAAAATAGATATGCTGCTTATACCTCATCAATTTGATAAATTTATTGAACATTAAATACTGGTAAGAGAGATGGGATGACTGTCGTGTTTCTAAAAGCAATCATTCTTTTGCTGCAACACTATAATGGGCTTAAAAAGCATGCTTTTACTAGGCACTTATTTCAGGTTTATTCATTTTTTATCACTCCTTACTCTCGTCTTCATCATGTGTGCCCATATTTCCACCTAATCAACCTGTCAAAATTAGCAAGAAGCACTGTCGTGCACACCAGTATGAAATTATATGCATGAGTAAATATTATCAGTATTTTCAAGCCACCAATAAGCAATCAGCCATCAATTTGAACATATAAATATGACAGCTTGTCTGAATATTAACAAATTCAGCCGCCAAAACCGTACAGAGTACGTCCTTGACGTTTCAAAGCATAAACAACATCCATTGCCGTAACCGTTTTTCGTTTGGCATGCTCACAGTATGTCACGGCATCACGTATAACGTTTTCCAGGAAAACCTACAAGATTTCCGAAATTTCTGAGGAGAATGATAAGTGCCTAATATTTTTGAAAACATATGACAATTAGACACTTGGAAATGTTACCTTCAACACGCTACGCGTTTCTTCATAAATGAGACCTGAAATTCGTTTCACGCCACCACGACGTGCCAAACGACGAATAGCTGGCTTCGTTATACCTTGAATGTTATCACGTAGAACCTTTCGATGGCGCTTAGCGCCACCTTTTCCAAGACCTTTACCGCCTTTCCCACGTCCAGACATCGCCAAAAAGAAAACTTAATTTCCTAAAATCAATGCCACTTACATCATACGCCCTCAGTTTACGACCAGCAGTACACAATAACGCACAACCCCACTTTCACAACACAACTGAGAAGTAACCGGCTCAAGTAACGCGGAAACTTCGGATGATGAAATACACAGCTTTTATACCATTTAGATGGTGTCGCAGCGACATTTTTGATCTCAATTTAAAACCGATAGTTTCGATGCTAGCCGATGCTGACATCGTTGGAAGGTTTTGTTCGTTATGAAATTCAATTCATGTCGAGGAATTGGCATGGTTCATAACGTCGCAAGGATGCAAGTAAAAAGACTGGGATTTCTGTTCCTCAATCCGACATATATTTTCTGCATGATATCGCATAAATGTAGACATCATATCTGAATTTTGTTATGGCTTTCTAATCTAAAAATCAAGTCTTCAGTACAGCTAATGCTGACTTTTTTCACTCACTGCAACCATTTCTCAAACGTGCATTACATTTTTGAACAACTGACTAAAACGGTAGAGATAGAAACATTTTGATGCCACTAAGATCTGGCCAGAGTCAAAAACACTCCTAGTAGTATGGGGGGGGAGGGGGTTGAACTTACTAAAAACGACCAACTCATCGTTTCTCTCGGCGATACGCAGAAGGCCGTTTGGTATTTTGCGGGCGGTTTAAATGAATGATTTTGATTAATATTGACAATGTGTCTGATGGCGTTCAGGTGTGGGGTTTCGGTGACAGTGTGTCTGGTGGCATTGAGGCGTGGGGTTCTAGTGACAGTGTGTGCAGAAGTTGGGATCGTCCAAGATTTAAAGATTTCGAAATATATAGTAATTTAGAAAGTGTGATAACAAGAGTTGATCAAATCAGAGAGGTCTTGCTATTTGTCACAGGAAGTGGAAAATCTACACTGAATGTTGGAAAAAAGGTGTCGCATTATCGGATAAAGGCGAGCATATGTGTTCTCTCCTAGCTGGAATCATGTCCAGAACAGAACAGTGTTGCAGGAATGTGAAGCCACCGTTCGCGACAAAATTCTGAAGATCAATGGGTGAAAAATACAAGGAACGGTATGCAAATATAATTTTAATCAGTCTACTTCTTGAGTGTGTGTAATAGATCTCGGGAATTTTCCGAAGATTCCTTGGCCCCATATACATTTAAGAAATAAGTTACTACTCTATCGCTGATTGTGCTAACCTTTGCTGATTATGACTGATCATTTGGCGTCTGCAATTTACCTTTCTCGAAATTGGTCTTACTATGATTTCCTTGAGATCACCATTCTGCAAGTGCAAATACGACTTTTCCTGACTTTGCATACCAACATCATAGGCTTGAATTATATCAATTCTAGTATGATAACTCAGATAACTCAGTAAAACTGGTAGCTCACTTGTACATATATATATATATATATATATATATATATATATATATCGAAAATAATCTATATTTCAGCCTTCTGCAGTTGGAAAAAGTTTTGTTATTAAAAAATGCTGAAATAGATCTTAGCGACTTGAGACTTTGCTGCAGTTTTGGTAAGTTATCTTCCACATTTGTATACTGCATATTCTATTGCTTGTGGTTATGAGTAGATTTGGTTGTTTGAAAGGTATCCAGACCAATCCTAATTAATTCCGACAGCTTCGATTTCAATTTTATAATTTTTTCGACGATGTTTTATTCAGTTGTTGTATTTAAGAGAGGGTTAGAGCTTTTATAATTAGTTAGATTTATAGTTTAGATAGATTTTCGATCTTAAATTGATAGTTTTTACGTGCAATCTATTTCACTGTTAGGTGTTCCCGACTCCTTGCGACCGTTGTGTTGGCGCCTGCTTCTTGGTTACTTACCTATGGAACGACAACGGTGGTCCGTCTATCTACAAAAGCAGCGTGAAATTTATAATAGTCTTGTTGAAGATGTAATCGTTCATCCGGGCCAGTTATCTATGGAAGATCACGAGACTACTGTAGATCATGCACGTCATTTTTTTAATTGAGCTTACTAAAATATGGTATAAATTATCCTTAACATTGTATAAAATTAAATAGGGAGGCAAGTGGTTCATGTTAATCTTGTCAAGAATTAAAATCATACTAGATTAAGAGTCTATATTTAACTGAATTAAGGAGCTGGGGAATCTAGCGATAGCGTATTTCATTTAGACTGTTTTTAGCCGTTAAATCTTAACCCAGACAGTCAATGGAATAATTATTTCAAGGACAATGAAGTATTGGTTCAAATAGACAAGGATGTTCGGCGGCTTTGCCCGGAAATCGATTTTTTCCAACGAATTACTGCTTATCCACATAGGTATGCTTTCCGAAATGGAAAAGTTAAAAGATTTTTCACATTTGTAAGTTCACAATCATTTAAGTGGATGCACGTTCTAGCGATTTTTTTCACAAACAGTGTTGTCTTTGCCTTTTTCACGTTTTTTTTCGTAAATACTACTAAATATTTTTCAAAAATTGAAAGGGAAGATATCCGGTATTTACTTTTCATCACCCTTCCAGTTTTCTTTTATTGTCAGGACGTTCCGTCATGTATCAGCCGTTTATGATAGGGCTGGTAATACAAATAAGAAAATTGTTGCTCCATCACCGAAACATTAGGTCTAATTTTTTGATTGATTAGATTGTATTGTGCCATCATTAGCTGTAAAACTTGCTGTGTTTTATTTTTAGATCAGCAGCAAAAATCAATTTATCATGTCGTATTCGGCAAGAGAATCTTTATTCTGAAGTTCCACCAGGCAGTCATTTCAGTGCAGGGAATGTCAGTTCTTTGTACCATATCAATAGTTTGTGTTATTCCATGGTTACCTTTTCATCAACTTGTCGATGTTTAGTTGTCTTTTTTCAGTTTATTGCCTTGCCAGCTAAAACAGCCAGCAATGAATACTCCAATGATGTTGATGAAAATGTTGAATATCACTGGCAGGTGGTTGAAAGAGTGTTATTCATGTATAGCAAACTTAATCCAGGAGTCAAATATGTTCAGGTTATTTCAGATTACTTTATCATATATGATTAAAGTATGCTATTACTTTACAGATATTTCTATTCATTTTTTTTAATTAGCCACTTTAAGATTGTTTCAAATGTTGAGGGAATGAATGAAATTATGGGTCCACTGTATTACGTATTTGCAAGTGATGCGGACGACGAATGGGCAGAAGCGGCTGAAGCGGATACGTATTATTGTTTTCAGTTGCTGATGAGCGAAATTAAAGATAATTTTATTAAAACTCTGGATAGTTCTAGCTGTGGCATTGGTAAGTTTTTATTTAATTAATCATTATTATGTACGGAGCTGGATGATGGTGCAGTCTTGCAGTTTATGAAGTCCTTTATTGAAGGAGGGGAAAAAAGAGCGACAAAAAATAACTGTGGTTACTCTATTTTTTATCCATAATAATTATTACAGAATGTCATTTTATCTTCCTAAATGTTTCTTGCTAACCTATAAAAGAAAATGAAAGGAAAAAGAAAGATAAATCTTGTACTTCCTCGATTCGATGCTTTCAGAACACATTTCGTGTTATTTAGTGGGTAATATAAAAAAGAGCTCGATTCTCCTTCGAACTACTCAAGTGTTGATACAGTACTTTTAAATTCTCATATTCTTTATTTTAATGAATTGAATCCCAGCATTAGGTTATCCACATTATAGAATCACTTCTCGCAGAATTTAATGAGAGATTGAGAAATTGTGACCCGGAACTGTATAATCATCTGGTCGATGTGGGTGTTAAGCCGCAGTTTTATGCATTCCGCTGGCTTTCTTTACTTCTGTCGCAAGAATTCTCCCTACCAGGTGAATACTTCTTCCACTGATATAAAGTTCGTTTCCAGAAAATTACTATAAATATTTAATTTGCAGATGTTATTAATATATGGGATTCATTGTTTTCTTCCCCTGATCGTTTACGATTTCTTCACTGGATATGCTTAGCGATGATGGAGAAAGTTCGTATCGTATTACTTGAAGGAGATTTTACGTCATGTCTGGAAATGCTGCAGGTAATATGATTTAATAATTATATTACGTCATATGTTGTTAAGAAATGCAGATGATTATTTCGGTTATCATTTCCAGTAGTAAGAAAATAAGAGAAATTTTTTAATTCCAGGCAAACTTGAAGCTATTGGTAATGTTAAATGTCATTTAAATGGTAAATGTTGCTTTGCTAAGCTTTGTTTTACATTTCCACTCGCAACGTATGTGCAATCCCCCTGGGAAATTCTTGTTTTGCCCACAGTAACATATGTTTTCAGGACAACAAACTATTGCTTTAATGAAGTGAAGTTTTTTTTTCTCACATTTAATAGCTCTTTGAAACCGCTGAATGATTTTTCATCAAACCAATTCCTTTGTTAATGTACTAAAAACATTGCCAACGAAACAGTAATTTGCTACTTTCTTTTTTTTTTTTTTTGCAGAATTATCATGAAACTGATGTGGGAGAATTGATTGTGAATGCACATAAGATGAACGAAGGGTGCTACTATTTCAAAGGCTCGTATAATGACAACATGAAGAGTGGTTTCTCGAAAGTACAAATAAATCCAACTACCAAACTTGCCAGCACCTTTACTAGTGTTCTGAGGACATTGTCAAAGAAACAGTAATTTGCTACTTTGTTTCTTGACCCTCAAATATTTATTCATTTCTGAGTAATGTTTTGGAGGAATTCGAGTATTCCTAATAGAAAAAGAGGGACATTTCAATTAAATAATGAGCAGATAGGCAGTATTGTGCATAATCAGTACGAAATTGTTGCTATAACTGCACCGTATGCCACATGTGTGTTCCTCATGAATTTGGAATAAACTATCCATCAGTCGTAAAATCAATGCGCAGTTAATTAAATAATTGAACAGATAGGTAGTTAATTAGTGAGAAAATTAGACGCGACTAAAGAGTATATATCAGTTCGGTGAGAAATACATGAATGTGCAGATAAAAATTGTGAGGAGATGCGCGTAAATTCAAGTATATAGTTTCCAAAGTATTATGAATTTATTGTGAAAGCATGTATATTGTTCCATTACATCTAGCTTATGACTATTCAAATATGTCTCATTTAAATATAAATTGCATAATGTCAGTCATAATGTTTTTTCTCACATCTGGTTTTGCTCGTAAGCTAGGAATTTGGTTATATTGTAGTGTGGTTTGCTTCACTTTTTAAATTATTGTAACAAATTTCAACCTCGTGGTTTTGTCGATATTTTGTAGTGTTCAACTTTTTCAATTTGTCATAATATTATACCCGATTTTATGTACTTTCATATTCATTTGTTATTTGAAGTCTAGAACAGGACGACCGGTTGATGTTGACATCTCTTGTTGGTGAAGTTTTCCATGTCTTAAAGATTTTTTTTGGTACAGTGGCATTAACTGTGTTAATTTTCTCTCGATAATGAATCGGTTAGTTCTGTTTTCAGATGCCTGTGAAGAGAACATTGCCTTAGTTGGATACTTGTTAATTTATAATAGTTTGTTGATTTATAATAGTTTGTTCTATAGCTTCATGTGATGCTTTTCCTGATATTATCCCGTCTTTAATTTTATATATTTATATTTTGGTATATCAATTTGGAAATGTATGAAAATGTTAAATTCGTCGACATATATTTCAAAAAATTATATGGTTCTAGTCCATCAAAATATTGGTTTAGTTTTTGTTTATGTAGGCAGTTCTGAGTATGGTCCGGTGGTTAATTTTAGAAGTGATGAATTAAATGGTATGACAATTATCCTGATTCAAGGATTGGCTTTGGAAGTGAGTAGGGTTGGTCAGATAAGGCCCAAGTGGTGAAAATTTTGCCCGAAAATTATGAAGGATTCTGAGATTGTAATTGAGTATCGTGCGCTATGCGCACATTATGGTAATATGTATGCTTTCATAGCAGCAAGGCGAAGGCTTGAGATTGAGTCTGCAAAACTTCTTCAACAAAGATATCTTGAACCTTCTCTGTTTCAGTGTTGGATTTTGTAAACTGAGTTTAACAGTTGTCAGCAGAATGAGCAATGAGTTCAAACAGGGAAGTATTGCAACTCCAGCTGCGGTGAACGGTCAGAATAACCCGACGCAGGGTGTTGCGACGCCACAGCAAAAAACTGTCGGGCGTGTCCAGGGTTCCACACCATCCGGTAAGTCTGGTTTATTTTCTAGTTCTGACATCCTCTAGGTAACTTATTATAGTTAAAATAAAGCCACTTTTTCAGGTTCTGTTTCAAATCCAGTAACTACTCAGAGCGTAGCACCTCAATTTGCTGTTTCTACACCGCATAATGTAACTCATAACGCTAATCCAGAGGTCTTTAATTTTTTTTCGGTTTGAGAATGATTGATATCTCTTCACTTATACCAATTAAGCGAGAAATCGGAAATCACTGTTTACTTCTGAAAATACTGATGTTGATAATGCTGTTTTTAGGTTTTGTCAGTTTTCGAATGCCCGGTTTGCATGGATTACATGATGCCACCTTACCTGCAGTGCCAGAGTGGTCACCTTGTATGTGGCAATTGCCGTCCCAAATTAACATGTTGTCCTACTTGCAGGGGTCCAGTTCGTATGTTTCTAAACTGTTGAAATGATTTAGAAATTTATTGTTATGTTTCAAGCATTTTCTTTTCTCTCCAAGGAGAGAGGATAGCATGCATGAGATCATTTTTCATATTTTAGCTAGTATTGTTGCATTTTATTCGGTGTCTTTTACAGCAAGTGTTCGAAATTTGGTATTGGAAAAAATCGCAAACACCGTTATGTTTCCTTGCAAATTTTCTGGCTCAGGCTGTCCACTTACATTTTCACACGTTGAAAAAGTGGAACACGAGGAACTTTGTGAGTTTCGGTAAGCATTTGTGCTTCTGTTCTGGTCCAAGTTCCTTTTTATAAGGAAATATAAGGAAATGCATAAGAGTAAAATATGGTATTTTGTTTCTGTTAACACCGTACATCTTAATGTATTTTTATGTTTTCTTGTCAGGTATTGTTCTGATATTTTATTGTGATTATTTCTAGCCCATATTGTTGTCCGTGTCCCGGAGCATCATGCAAATGGCAGGGAAGCCTCTCCGAAGTTATGGGACATCTCATGAAAGTTCACAAATCTATTACTACTCTACAAGGTCAGTTCATTTTCGTCTGCTTCATGGAAGACGAAAAGATTTTGATTTCACTGTTCTTTACTTACAGCGTGTTTCTTATATCTTTGTTTTGTTATGAGTTACCAATAGTTTTGTATGTAAATTTGCCTTACAGTTGGTTATTGCTTCGTGAAGAGCAATTTCTATATTTCTTTTATGATAAAACTTTCCTTCTTTCTAACCAATTATTAAAAGTCAAAGCACATCAGTTTTCTTATATCGCATTTAAAGTAATCGTGAAGGGAAACATTGGAATGAATCTAACTGCAGGTGAAGATATCGTCTTTTTGGCTACTGACATCAATCTACCTGGTGCTGTAGATTGGGTAATGATGCAGTCTTGTTTCGGTTATCACTTTATGCTCGTGCTAGAAAAACAAGAAAAGTTCCAGGATGGTAATCAGATGTTCTATGCTGTTGTGCAACTGATTGGCGCTAAAAAAGAATCCGAGAATTTCATGTATCGGTAAGTATTATAGTGGATAGAGTTTTTGGTAGACGAGATTAGTCGGACTAATTCAGTTTGCGAAGCAAAAAACTGGATTAGTCCGATGCGAAGCAGTTTTGGGTTTTTGGTTATGTATGAAGATTTTGATGTGGATAGCCAAAACTGATACTTTGAATCCGTTCAAAGCCGGAGTGACAGTGTGAAAGAAAAATTGAATTAAATTTCACAACAAAAAGTCCTTGTATTCATATGAATTTCTAATTTTGTTCTGCTTACAGGCTTGAATTAGCAACACATCGGCGCCGTTTTAGCTGGGAGGCGTCCCCACGTAGTATACATGAAGGTGTGGCACACGCAATATCTTTGTCAGATTGTATGGCATTCGATAGCCAGACTGCTCAGTTGTTTGCCGAAAATGGTAATCTTGGTATCAATGTTACGATATCCATGGTCTGAACTTGTTCAAAGCTATGCCATTATTCGATTTCATGTTGGTGGCGATAGTAACGGAAAGAATTGGAAGAGAGAGGGAAGTTCGATACGAATATATTTATGAATTTATGTTTTCAGTTATTAATAGCAACGACAGTATTTACAAATACTCAATAACAGTCTCAGTACAGTTTAGCGCATGTTAAACCATCTCCAGAAGCGAAATGTAATAAAGCTATATTTCGCATTCCTACATGTTACGCATGTGCGTATACGGGTTTAGCTTATTTAGTGATCTTTCAAAAAATTATTTTATCATTAAGAGCACAAATTCTTAGGAAGCAAAGGAAGCTAAACGTGTAATTTAAGGATTATATCCTTCAAGGAGAAAACATACTTTTATGTTTGGAGTCCGTTTCATGTGCGCTAGCCATCTAGTTTCTAATGCGAGAATCTCTGTATGCGTAAATGATAATCATCGTTCACCTAACTTCCTTTTATTTTCTGTTATTTCTAGTGTACTTATAAGAAATTGGGTAGGAGTCCTCTTGACGGGAAAAGGTTCTGCCAAATCCGATACTGTAGTCACACAAGTATTAATATCAAGTGATAGCAGTGTATATAATCACTATCTCGGTTCTCCCAGAAATTTATCTTAATCTGTTTTCTGTTAGATTGACTATATCAAATTACTTACTTCTTCCATATTTTGCTTAACTATGCTCTGTGGAATTTTTTGCTTTAGTGTTCCGTTCTGATTGTAGTGGTAAAAGTACGCAGCCTTAGTTTACATTTCGCAACGCTGCTTATTTCATTCGTTTTTGCGTATTAGTCGTTGCATGTTTAATAGTGCAAAAAAAGATTTGTTTCTACTGTTTAGATAGATTTATTAGTTAATTCTTGTTGAAAGGTTCCTTTGCATTTCTCGTGCGAATGTATTTGTGAAATTACCGCGTTTTGTCATTACTGAAAAGCTGTCCTGTATCATTATTCTTCATATAGGGCATATCCTTTCCGATCAAATTCTTTATTGGTTCGTTAGCCAAGATGGATAATGAGAGAAGAGATCAGGGTAGCTGTCGAACTTGAATGCTGTATTTTTGTATATAAATAGTTTCTGCTTTTCGTTTATACGTTTCATTTTGGACGATGATAGTATTCGTTTTTTTTTTTAGATTCAATTGATCATTCGTTAAATTAATAGCCATTTAGTCGTCACTCCCTACTCGAAAGAGGCAAAAGTCTAAGCCGAAAACCTGAATTTTTATTGGACGTAAAATTTAAACGATGCTATGTCTTTCAAACCAAATTCAATGCAGTCACCAGATTTTACAGGTGTTACGCCTGATGGTGTACCTGTGAGGAGCATATCACCTGGTTCCATGGTGACGTATTTTGTTAAAACTTCGATTAAAGTTGGTATGTCAAAAATCATAGCGTCGGTCCGACAGCACTGCTTCTCTTCATCATTTATACGACAAAATAACACAACGTCGTGTGGATTGGCGATTTTACTGACATCAATGAAGGATCCTACCGGACATGAGGTATCAAATGATTTTGCCAGGAACCAAGGCATCCCTGTTTTTTTTGCTTCATCCTGCAAATTAAAGCTATATGTCAAAAAATGCTCTTTATTGAAGCCAGGTTCCCACGCGACTATAAACTATTAACATTTCAGTGGCTCAACAAGTAAGTTGCACGATGGTTCATTAAAGATGTCGGAACTTAAAAATCGGAACTTTCAGACAGCATTGAAGGACTTTTTTATCTGTGCAAAAGAGTATGATGACAAATGACCTGGAAGTCCCGAGCCGTCATGTCCAAGGCTACCGTGTACCCGCCAACATAGTTAAATGCTTGCGATGACGGGATATTTTTCGCTGTCTTGTTGAAAATTACACCAAGTTCCACTTCTTGATGTAATATCTTACAACCAGGCGGCGGGACGATAAATTGTCCTTGTGACACATAACTGTTTGTTGATTTCGCAAAAAATAGTGGTATTTTCGGTATTGCATTTCCCAATTCTAAGGCATGCTCCTGCAAAAACCTCCGTTAGTTGAACCTTCATAAAAATGTACTATGCATATGCATGTATTCTTAAAGACGACAAACCTTATAATTCCTACCGACACAAACAATCTTTTTCCCGAGACTACGGAAATTCGACAATTGCAACACCATCTTCTTAACAGAACTTAAAAGATTAGTTACAGGTCACTTGAACTGCCGAACGAGCGAGTGCTCTCTAGGTATTTATGAAAATATAATGTCTAAATTCTTTCATAAATGATTTATTCCTATCATTAATTAAATATCATTGAGCAATATTTAATTATGTCGCTCTAACAATACTATCATGGTATAGTTAGAAAATTAAAATCAATAATATTCTTAGCATTATATCTTTGAAATCATTTACAAATTTCATATATAAAAACTATAACAAATGAAATTGTGCATCAGATGGCTTAAAACAATTGCTGTGTTTTCACACCTTTCAGCACCTTAAAATCTGAAAAGCAGTTACAAACTTTCTGGAAGTACTGGTAACAATTAGCAGGCGAAAGTTTGCTTATCGTTGTTATTTCTGTGTACGATTTTGCCATAAGAAGTTGATGAGAATATTTGATGGCGAAATGAAATTTTAACTATTAAATTAATAAAATATTATTGGATGTTCAACAGCTGATTAGTTTTTTGTCTCTTACATATGATTGGTAGTATTCATTTTCAGGTTCCTTTTATTTTAACTTATTTAATTTGTCACTTGAAACTTATAAAATATTTAAGTATTATTTCTAATTACTTATTAGCCATAATAATGCTTAAATGAAGCCAATTAATATTTGTAGCTAAATGAGTGACCTGACACACAGCCGAAAATTGTCTTATTGGCTTAAATTATGAATTCATAATACATTTGATACAGTTTATGCTATTGGCTATTTGTTGTTATTATCAAGCTGTTGAGATATTTTTTTTGCTTTTCATGTTTTCGTGGCAGTATGACACAGCTTTAAGATACAATCTCATAGTTGCCAAATTCACTTCATTCGCCTCTCTTAGAACTTACTTGGAAATAATTTCTTGCCGCAGTTTTCATTTCGAAATTTATATGTAAGCAATAAGAATTTAAAAAAATAATTTAATTTGAATTTAGAATGGTAAAACAAGTTTAAAAAAATCATGTAAAGTGATGTGGTAAACATAACTCTATCTTTATTTAAGAATTTTTTTGATTATTATGTGAAAAATGATTTTCCAGACAACAGAAGTAGAGCTTCCTAATATTATCATTAGAAGTGAATGATGAACAGCAACGAAGTAAATGTACATAAAAGGAACCTGAATTAAAACAATATTTGTATAACTATTTGTATAACCGGTTGGGATAGACCAATAAATATATCAAAGCACCGTACAGATTTCTAGTAATGATATGATGGGAAAGAAAATATTCCTGACCTAAATTAAAAGGGAATTTAGTTTTTAATTTTCAAAGATTCATTAATAATTTAAGTTCATTCGTTAAAAAGAAAAAACAGATATATAAACAATTTTAAGTAATGCTGGAATGAATTAGATTCACAAAAATGTTGAGTTTAGCTATAAAGAATACGATTGGGGCAGAAATGTGAAATTGCACTTGCAATCATTTCATTGCTAAGAATCATCAAGTTAATTTCATTTTGTTCACTCGAAATCCTTTTCGGAACGACATTGTAATCGGTATTGTTCCGAAAAGTATTTGGCAAGTGGCCTTTTTCAACACATTCAACTACATTTCGTGCTGCATCTTCCTGAAACAAATATTTTCCTTTACATTCCAAGGCTGTTTTTTCGTTTTGAATTGAAGTTTATATTGTTTATTTTTCAGAATAGAAACTGCAAAAGTGAAATCAGAAAATTAAAAAAGAACAATTCAAATCGAATTCAATCTTGATTTGAAAATATTTAAATCAAGATTGAATCCAGAATTCGGGTAATAATTGGTACAAAGACTTTTTACAAAATTCATTGGTAGATAAAATCTTTTAAACTAATCTTTAGGTTATTTGCTCAAAATTAATGATATTAACAATAAATAAAGACGCACAACTCGAGAAAGAAATCGAGATGCATGTATAGTCTTTAAAATTTTTCGCATGCGTGACGAGATGTTGCTACTAAGTGATGTATTTACAGCACCAGGATGGACAGCAATTGCTTGGATTCCCTCGATACGATCAAGATAGCAAGCCAACATTGCTGTTGCTAATTTTGACCTGTATAATAGACAACATTTAGCAGATCCAGATTGTTTGGTCATTTTTTATCTTTTTCTTGTTCTTAAAAAATATCGTATCACTCATATAGATATGGTAGTAAGAATACGAGATTCGAATGACCTAGCATAGCTGAGCCATCCAGAAGTACTACTCGACGGCGAAAACATTTTATGCAAGTGATCACGTTTCGAAGATATTTTGGGACACAGAAATCTAAATTAGAAATAAATTTGAGTTTATTATTTTTTTCAATTTGTGAATTTCAATCAAAATCAGTTGAAACGAATATGACAGTATCTTTCATTATATTTTACCTTTAGGAATAAGAAACCTCACTTCAAAAAAGCTTTTTTAAATTATAATCTATAACTAATCTAAGTGAAATTATTAAATATTTCCGCAAATCGTATTTAGTTTGAAAACCAGGAAAATTTATAGTGTTTGAAAATGAATCTGTTTTCAAACAAAGGAAAGTGGATAGGATTCAAATGCCCTTTTTTGACAATAAATCCGGTATGAGTACAACGAAAATACGGCAAATTCGAGATCACTATGAATAAATTTCCTGTTTTGGTTGCACTGTACAATTTTTTTGCACTTTGTTCACTGGATAAATGATAAAAATAAATCGACCCACTTTCCATCCGAAGTGGACAAAGGAAATTTTTTAAATGTATTTAATATATATATATATATATAAATGAAATATATAAATTTTTTAAATATTTAGTGATATCACTGGTATCTTCAAAAAATAGCATATCTACCTGCTTTTCAATGAATTCTTATCCCAGCTATGAAGAAAGCAACTATCAAATAAATTGAATCAAATCTTTTAATAATTTTTACCGTAATCTTCTTTCACGATAATCTTGTCTAACAGCGTTCGCAAAAATCATTTCTACAAATTTCCCGAACCTACTTCATCAAAACAGGAGGCAGTTTCGTATAGTATTAAGATCTGTTAAAAAAAAAAAAAAAAACAGTCGTTCTTTTTCTTTCTTTCTCTCTTTCTGCCTGCTCTCAGTTCAGTCTCTCATCTCCATGAATTCCCACACTTAATAATTAACCAAGAATGAAATGAAGATAAGAAATAAGGTTTGATAATCTCGGCTTATGTTTCCTTTATATTTCATTATTTCATTTCCTTCTCTATTTTGTTCTTTCAATGAAGTGTGCATAAATTACTTATACAAAATCGACGTAAGTGCAATAATTTTGACTCCTTTCTTCGGCGTTGCGACGCCTATCAATTCGTTCAACAGGTACAGTTGTGACAAATAATTCACCTGAAACTTATGCATCGAGTAAAATACCATAAAATTTAACTGTGCTACACTGAAATCATGTTTTTCATAAAAGATTTTCATCAAGGTACAATAGCAACACCTGTAACAAACAAATTCTCTAAATAAACAAGCTACGGATACTTATTAGAAGTATCATTCTTTAGTAACATAAGACTCCTTTTTAAATACACATCATCAATTTTAAAAGAAATGAATGGAGACAAAAATAACTCACGAATTAATAAGAAAGTTGTAGAGTAATAGGAGTATAATACCTGAAATGTAGTATCAAATCCATCCTTTGTTTTACATATTTTTGGTAGTAACACAGCAGCATTTAAAATGATTATATCATAACATCTGTAACAGATTCATTATCTTAAATTACAAGCAGATGTTAACAATACTTGAAAACATCTTTTCATAGAAGAAAATTTTTTCTTTCATGACAAACTAATTTAATTTCTTTCTAGAAACAATCGATTATTGTTCGACAGAGAATGATGTATCAAATTCATTCAACACGCTGCGGCTTGTCTTTTTTAAGATAATAAAAATTGCTTCTCAAATGGATGTATTAAACAAATAATTTCGAGGTACTAACGACTAAAATATCAGTTTTTGTTAGGTTTTCATATCCGATAGTAAAATTAAATCACATTATCTCGAAGATAAATGGATGAAATATTAAGAAAACGGATCAGCATGGATTTGAACTAGAAATTCTTCTAATCAATAAGTTTAAGTTCATTTTTAAAGCTTTCTCATCCAAAAATTTCCTTTTTACTTTCCGCATTTAGCTTAAGCACAACTTATGCACTTTGTTCTTCTATCGAAATAAATATAGAGAAATTCGAAGAGAATGTGAAAATTTGTTACAGTGAGAAACTGAAATTTTTCTGTTTCTATTGTATAATATAGAGAAACATGAAATGTTCACCGCTTTTGAGCAGCAATCACACTAACACTCTCCGAAACTGATGACAGCTCACTCAAATCAATGGCAATGAAATCAATGAACACGTTATTACCCTGAAAAAATACTTGAAACTTTAAAAAAAATGTATTGCAATTACTTTTCTCGATTGTAACTGGTAGAAGTACAAATAAATATGATAAATAGCATGATCTAGGGAACAGAACTTTACTCATTTTATAACATTTTCCTTTAATTCTTTACTTACTTTTTCTCCCTCCAAAATTCTTAAAATTAGAAAAAAAATATATTTAGAAAAGAAAATAAAATTTCTTTTTTTTTTGAATGAAAAATAAATAAGCTTGAAAATACTCAATCTTGTTGTACAGTTACTATTCCCAATAGTAACTGTACAGCAGTAGTAGTTATTTTCAATAACATTTTGGTTTATTATTATGATTAAAGAAGTTTCGACAAAAATTAAGCGAAAGTCTCTTTTTAAAAAACTAAGTGAAATGTCACAACATAGAATCACAAACCAATCGTTTAATAATAGACGAACAAGCATATTTTGCCTTATAAATATTACGACATGCAATGGTAACGCGATATCCCTTGGCACATAGTTGAAGTGCGGTATGATAACCTAAATGTAACTGTTTAAGGATATTATTTCTTCCGATAATTTAGTTATCAAACAGATTAAAATAAGTAGTAAATGGTTGACAGTATGTTGCCTTCCATAAGAATGGTTAGGTCATTGACAGGGCCTGTTTGTATCCCAATCCTTTTTTTTTTTTTGATATTTTAAATTTGAATTTAACTGAAACTATTCATTTATCATTTTAAATAATTTATAATCAAAAAGATTCATTTTAAGAGACTAAATGGACCTTCATGAATTAACCGTTATTGATGTTTAAGCAGACAACTATTAATTTTCTATTAATTATAAATCATTAAAAATCTTCCGAACTTCCATTTCCGATGCTTTTGGCGCAATTGAGGTACAATTTAAGCTGGTTATATTAAAGATTTAGTCTATTTTTTTGCATAAAGTTTGTCTAATGCAAAGGTTACATTTCACCGGAAATGGATAAAGCAAAAAAAGATTGATGATTCATGATCAAATAAAATTGCGAGCCCAGATTTTGTTACTGAAATGATAATGAAATGTAGTAAACCTATTCCCTGATTTGCCCCAGTGATAAGAACAGACTGTTGTTGATGATGAATGGTTGACATCTGAAGTAACATATAATTACATATATGTCTTAAGTGAATTCTGTACAGTTTGCTGTCAAACACTACAGAACCAACATGTATGATTTCTAATTGTATAAATAAACATTTAAATAAATAAAATAAAATATATAACCATTTCTATCGGTCAACTAACTATGCATGTCAGACAATTCAGAGATTGCTCCGCCTTTTAACGCTGAAATAATAGTTTGATTGAAGGACATTTTCGAGTAAAATATATTCAGGCAGAGACTCGATTCATTTCATCATTTTCGCTTTGATCAAACCTTTACACATCATTTTTCATGCTGCACCGCATCTATAAACTTGATTTGCAACACATATCTTCCGATTACAACATTTCCACCGTTTTTGTTCATTTAACATATCCTCATTGTTCCACTAACTTGGTAATGGTTACAAACTATAACTGTTCAAAGCTGAGGAAGGAAGACCACATTTTATGATGTAACAGAACTTCCAATCCTTCCAATTTGAATTGTCAAATACAGAAGCAATCAAATAATTTGGGAGAACTCAAACAGAATATCTTTTCTTTTTCCTCATCTCTTACGTACAAAATTTCTCATTGTTAATAATATAAGACAAACACCTCCTGTTGATTTAGCAGAGTACCTTTTTTAATCATTGTACTTTATCTATATCCATTGCTGAGGTTTAACAACAGATGAAATTTTACTCCGTGAATAAAGCATGCTTAAACTGAATACCTGAGAAATCGTAGTACCTGTTGTTGTTGAAATGTGGAGTGTTATTCGAAAAGCTTAGAAATTAATTTTTTATTGAACAAAGATAAAAAAGTATATTTATTTGCGGCATAAGTAGAGAATGTCTGCGCGGAATTCCGAAAACGGATTCGGATGGATTTCAACTTTTTCAAAGCCAGCATCACCAAGTAGCTGTTTAGCTTTTTCACGTCCCCACATAGTATCGAGTCCCACTGCATCTGAAAACAGTAATGAAATAAACTTGAGTGGATGCAAAAAATACGAAAATAAGCTATCCAACAACTAAATAATTCCGACTTGACGCTTCAGAGTGTTTCTTCACTGCTGGAAATTTTGCATTTCACTGCGGCAAATGAAATCGAGTATAATTTCAAAATAGGCATTTCCACTTCCCGGGATGATGTAAAATTCTCGACAATTCAACTGAGACTCATTTAATATATATATATATATATATATATATATATATGAAAGTTACCCAACATCCTAAAACTATAAAGTCAACTTTCGCTTTTTCGATATTGAACATATACAGCAGAAAAAAGGGGCAAAGTAATACGAACTGAGATACTTCAAAGCAATCCGGAAAAAGTTTTCCAATGAATGAAATTGAACTTGAAAACTGTAGCATTAAATAAATTTGTTGTTTTCTTGTGCGGAAGTTTTAAAAAATGCTCGGAAACAAAAGATCACTGCTTAATCCCTTTCAAGGTTCGATAAACATAATGAATGATTTAAGAGAAGTTGCTACGTCTTGATATTCTACACTGTTTGGTTTCACATAAGAAATCCTTATCTTTAATCCAAGACGAAATGTACGGCATTCGACAAAAAAGTTCTCAATTATAAAAAATAAATTATTCGGTTTGCGCACTTAACATCACCATAATTTACAGAGTGAATGAATAATTTTTACCTTCAGAATTAATTCCGACAGGAAGGAAATGTGAAAGTGACATGCCATACATATATATGGATGTATTTATTTCTTTATCTTTATAAACATTGCTTGTACCATTAGTTTCAAACATCGAAAATAAACCATTTGGTTTCAGAACTCGATATATCTCTTTCAAGCACTGAATCATGGAATAGAATAAGTTCTCTTTCTTCTATTTGTCGATGAACCTTTATACTTTATTTAAGAATCTATCCATACGTATAAACTGTTGTTAAAAAGAAATGTCAGCAAAATGAAAGAAAATGATCTTACGCGATCAGGTCTCATTTGGTTATGGCAAGCGCCGAACATCATCACCCAATCAAACTTCTCCGTCCACTCATTCTTCATCATCTGACTATTTATTTGCATGTACGATACATTATCGAGGCCAGCATTAGCTTCATCTCTTTTCTTGTTTGCTCCAATAACAGCTTCGAGTGACGTATCAATTCCAGTGAAAAAGCATTTTGGGTAATGACTCCCTAAGAACTATTAGCAGTTAGTTCCTAACGTTAGGAAATAACAACGTATCACGAATAGATTAAGCATATGGTCTTCACAGCACTGTTGATTCTGGAGATGGAAAAATGTACCTAATTCTGCAATATGCATTCCTCGACCACAACCTACATGGAGAACATGAATTCCACCTTCTTCCAACTTGTTCTGCATCCCTGTCACAGGTACAAATTTGCTAATAATATTTTTTTTATCTGCAGCTTCTGAAACTGATGCCATCGTTTTATCAAATTCATCAAACATTTTATTGTCTATCCCTGAAAATATTTTCAATTAATACAGTAGAGTGCAATAGCAAAGTAGTTCACTCGCAAATTTTATGAGTTACTGGATTTTATCAAATGTTATAAATTAAGATCTGGAAAATATGTGTAAAAAATGCAGAGCTACCAATACTCAATTTTCTATTTGAAATTCCTTTCAAATAATAAAAAATCTCTTTAAATAATAATAGTGATAAGGAAAAAAGAGGGACGAGAGCTTGGCGCAAAATAACAATTACAATAAATTGGGAATCAGTGTCAGATGTGTTTGCACTTAAATAGCATCAAGAGGCAGGAAAGTGGAAAAAGCGATAACGTCAGCAAAGCATTGACGCAATTATGATTTTGCATTAAAAAAAAAATAAAAAAAATAAAATGTGAGGGGCATTTATTTACGACAATCAAATTAGGCATGCAACGTAAATATGCGTCCAGAATAATGTTTAGAAGGACCAAATCCTTCAATGAAACAAACTATTTAACATACCTAGTGGCACATCTTTCTTGAAGAGCTCGATGACAGCAGGGTATGCCTTGGCAAATATAAGAACAGATTGCTGGATGGCAAGCAATGTATTCGGTTCATCACCACAGAGATCTCCAATGCGTTCCTCTCTGATCCAAAATTTTTCGCCACTCTCATCCACCTCTATAATCTTACCACAGACCATGAGACATAACCATTCGCGTACATAACTAAAATTTTCCATTTCCGAATTTCAAATATGTAAATTAGTGTACATTGGAAGTTTGCAATGCGATATTACCGTTCCTTCATATCGGCTTTTTCAGCTACCATTGTACAAGTGGCTGGTTCATTCTCCGATGATACAGCAGCAAGGGTATCGAACAGTTGAAGCTTATGACCCATGACAAGTCCAATAGAGAGCATCCCATCATTTAGTATTTCCTGTAATAACTTATTTTTTTATTTTTGATATGACTGAAAAGTCAACAAGATCTTCCAATCTTTGCATCTTCATACCCACATAAGCGATTCTACTGAAGAAAATTGTGGGTCGCAGATTTATTTTCTCAGTTTCAGTAATTTATCGCTGTATAAATTCCATTTGTACAAGGATATCACTCTAATGCACTACTGGTATTGATCATAATATGGTATAACACGAATTCAGGAAGAGAATGAGCAGTGACAGTAAAGAAAATATCAAATGACACTTACCAAGAGACGTTCCGAAAAACCTTCCATTATGCAAGGAAAGATGAAGTTAAAGTGACAATTTCAACAAGTACAGGCTGTTTAGAATGATAAATGAGGAGAAAGGACTGAAAAGAACATAGATAGAATATAAATAAACAAGAGAAACAACGACAAACTGCATCATAACAGGAGGGCAGGAAGAGAAGCACTATTAGTACAGTAAACAAATCACATAAATTTGCTGGTGGCTTGCCTTATTGTTGCTGCTATTTTTTCGAAAATTTCTACAAACCAGTTCATATGTCATTAATGCAACCTTTCTTACGAATCTGCAAAGGTCTGAAGAGCAGTGAAATAAAGTCAAAAGCTGGTAAGGAATACGGTAGCCCTTCCGCGATGGAAAATGCCAAACTGCTGAATAAATGCTTTAAAAGACAACGAAACAGACAAGCATGGCCTGGATGAATCGATATCGTTCCTTCAGAAAAAAACACAACTTTTCAGATTGCAAAAACATATTTTCAGACGACAAAATTGCTTAGGAAGGAACTGCAACTTTCCCAGGAAGAAAACTGATTTCGGAATTCTAAAATAAATCGGAAAAAAAGCTCAAAGAAACATCCATAAAGGTGTGGGAACTAGTAACTCCTTAATTTAAGATACTAGAAACTCTGGAACGGTGTGGTACAAATGTTTGCATATTGTTTCCTTAGTCAGTGACATATGCAATGACTATGCCACTCTCTTGTTTTCAAGAATTGGTTTCAAGGAATCGATGGTTCAGTTCAGATAAGTTGCTACCTTGAGTTGAGGAGTTTGTAAAGTGGAGAGTGAGGAGTGTTTATTTTGTGGTTATGTTCGAGCAGTTTAAGTTGTACCGGCGGTTGTTTCTCTACTATGATTTCTGAAGCATTTCGCATTTCCAGTGGATCTAATGGAAGGATTCATAGACATTGCTGTGATGTTAGAGCAGTTAATGGTTAACTAATTTCCTACTGTGAAATAATAGCATTGGCATGCTGCGATTTCATTTGATTAGCTACAAAATTCGGTTTTTTTCTTTCTGAACTTTGTTTACGTTTGTTGATACATCTACATTTTTCTATGTTTTTCTATTTCATTTAAGCCTGCCTTGTTATTCTCCTTCTGTTTTGTTGAGTGAAGCACTCCGGTAGGACAAATATTTTGTTTTAAGTAATGTAGTAACCAATATGTCACCTACTGATAGTAACACTTGTAGTGCAGTGTAGAATCCTTTAATGATCACTACCAGGCTTCTCAGTAACTTTTTTTTTTTCAAATGAATAAGAGAAACACCTTCCTATTTATGCCTTGACATTGTACGCCTCGAAAATAAATTTCCAGCGCTGTTTGTTTGATTCATTTACAAAGAAATATCGCTTCGAAATGGATGTGTTACATCCGGTAATTCATAATAGCAGTGCTTTATTGAATGTGTCATTTTGTAAGTAAAAAAGTGAATAAGTTGCTAACATTCGTAGTTGTTATTTTCTGAGTGCTGTTGACAAGTTTTATTGAATTATACAGAATTTTTGAATTGAGTTTATTAAATAGAGCCTACTTGGAATTCATTTCGTTTGATGCGTGTACTGTATACTTCAAATATTTCTTTGGACTTGTATCTTTTAGCTGATGCAGAAGATTGTTGTGAATGACTGGTGCAGTTGATAAAATATCAACATTTAAATTATTTTGTCATTCATTAATATTAGTTTCATTTGAACTTTAAAACTTTTAAGAATATTTCGCTATTTAAAACTGCTGTCATTTCAAATATCTGTTCGTGCATCGTTGTATTTTATCCTCATCGGTTTTTGGTTGAGCAAGGATGAGGTTAGTTGTAAGCATAAGTGTCTCCATCTTATAGAGTCGACATTTTTTTTAATTGCAATGTTCTAGATATTCAAACTTAGAGCCTCATATTGCAGCATTTTGTTTACTGGCAAATTTGTACTTTATATTCTGTGGAACAGTTCTCATAGTCTCGGCCAGTAAGAATTTTAGATGAGTTTTCCTGTGCAAAAACTTTTTGTGCAAAAAACAAAAACTCGTTCGATTTTTTTTTTGAAGAAAGGTGGAATATATTCTAGTTAAATAAGGTTGTCTACAAAATGTGGTATAAATCGCTTTCGAATTAACAATGGTCATATTATGTTCGGAGTGCTCGTTGATCAAAGCATATTGATGTTTCGGCATTAGAAATAGCACATGCTTGTAGTGAAGCCAGAAAACCGTTGAATTTATACCCATTTATTACTTTTGTGTTTTATAGTTTTTTTTTTTTTGACTAATACTTTTTTATTTAGTTTGGTTCAGCCGATTTTCACTTTTTGGCTTATTAATTGTTCTCTGTAATCCATATCCTTTTGAGATATAAGCGCACCTGGAAGCTTGTATTTATGCAGCTATTAATCCTGAAGTAAGTTTACATAAGTAAATTTGTGTCCTTAAATAATGGTGCAGTTAAAGGACGGTGAGTGTTCGACAGTTATATTTTGTCTGTTTCGAAAAAATCCCGGTTATGGTTCTTGTGAAATAATCATGACCATTTAATCGCAACATTTAAGCTCAGAGCAACTGTATGGAAAGGAAAAAGATAAAATCAGAATCACATACAGATATCAGCTTCATCAAATATTCCTCTGTACAAAGCATACTAGAGTTAAGCGAATTATGTGGATTTTCTTCGCGATGTTATTATATGCTGGGGAAAAGTTTGTCGACTTAATGGACCATGTAATACTTTTTACTTGAGTATTAGTAAGTTATTTCTTGGATTAAAATTTTTGGACATCTGTCACTTACAGTGATTTCTAATCTTTGAATGACGTCATTGGCTAAGGCTGGACTTTACTCTCTTGCTGTTAACAGTAGCCTGCACCATTATTGATTTTCTCCGAGCAGTGACCTAGCCTGTCTTATTCCACGTCTGCTTCCCATAAAATGTGTTTTATACCTTGTTATTTAGAACTTTTAAAAGCTTCATTTCTCTTTGCAAAATGATTCCGCTCATAGTCCTATGTTTAGGTTGCAAGGATTCTTTCTTTTTAATACTATAACTGAGAAGTTTTGAAATGCTGAAGTTACAGATTTGAGCAGATGTTCAAAAAAATATTGTATCGTTCGATTAATAAACGTTTAAGTTATCATGTATTATTGGATAATGTTTTTTCTCAACTACAGAAATGACTGCATCAGAATTGATTGTAAATCAAGTAAAATCATATGAAGTAGAAGAAACTTATCGTGTTTGCTAGAAATGATTGCAGTAAACATTGAAATGATGTTTCTTCAGTACATCCTCATCTCTGGTATTCGCTTTATAAATCGTTATTGAAATATGGAGTAGTAATCGAATGGTTTTTTTAAATGACCATCCCGTAAAATTCACTGAAATGATTTAGAGTGTTGTAAGCCGATACCTAATTTTGTTTTACAATACAGTAGGTGGTGTAGTTAAATTAGTGAGGAGTATTAAGGCTCGTTTCCTGTTTCATTGCGGTATTCGTTCCAGGATGGTAAGAGATTTTGTTTCGTTTCCTTATAGACAAATAGAGAATTTGCAGAAAAAAGATTCATCGCAAAACGATTGAAATGCAGTCAGTTTTGCAAAATATTTCGCAGCATGAAAAAACCTTTTTTGTCGTATATATTGAAATGTTTTGGAGCAAACGTTTAGAAAATTTTTTCTTGAGGTGTGGAATTCATACAGTCTGTGTTTACGTCGAACTATTATAGAAGTCTAACCCATATTTGCATCAAAAATTGGAGTAAAAACATTTCTAATTAATGATAACATTTTGTTTGTGTACTGTTGACGGAATGCGACCCTTGTTTGCAACTTATGGATCAGTTTTTTAAAATAGTTCTGTCGATTTTTTGTAGTAGTAATTTGTTTTGTTAATATTGAAGTTGTCTAAAGCGTATAAACTAATATAAAATAATTTTAAGTGTTATTCTATGTGACCGTAGGATTTCCTCCTGATTTTTCTTTTTATTCAAGTATGTTGCTGTTTTATATCTTTTACAAACTGAAATAGTTTTCTGTGATCCGTCACTTCTACATTTTATACCCTTAGTTATTTAATCTGCCTTTACTGCAATTTTGGTAGTAATATTGCATCTCGGACTTTCATAATTGTTAAAACTGATAGGCTTATCCATAATTTAACCTTTTTTCGTGGGGTGGATGTGAGAACAAATGTGAGAAAGCAGCTATAGTAATGTTTCAAACTACCGTTTTATACATTCATCTTGTGTTGTCATACAGATGGACTGATACTGTTTTTTATTTCTCAAATTTTTATTCCAGACTGTGAATACTGCAGGTTCTTTCTTCATCATTGTGCTTTTTCAAACATATATGTATTTACTCTTTTGCTATACTTCACTCACTCTTTGTCGAAAAGGTTTTTAAGCTATCCAAAGTTACGGTAATTTCCATACCACTCACTTTTCGTACCGATGATACTAATGCATTCTGTTAAGTAGATGCGTTTGTTTCATACGTTTATCCTTTTTCACTGATTTAGTTACAGTCAGGGATTGCTAATCCATATGTCTATATCACGTTGTACATTATTGATTATTCGCATACAGCATTTATTGCTAGTATACCCCTTTGGAAGATGACATTTGATAGGAAACCTTTGTTTGTCAAAGTCATTAAATCATAAGTTTTAAACCACACTGAAATATCCCTTGTGCATCTGTCGTATTTTGTCGTGGGGTTTTTAACTATTATTTATCAAATTGTTTTTTTCTGAGGGGAAAACTACAGTGATGAGCGATATTTTTTCAGTGTAAGTAAATGAAAACCAAACGTGCCGTGGTAAATTCTTGAGGATATCTTGCGTTGAACATGAAGTTCCTCCGTGCGTATCTTATGATATCGTGGTGGGTAGTTTTTCCAGTGTAAGTGATATCGCTTTTTTATACCTTGCTCGTAGGAATACTGTCTTTGATAGTATTTTGAGATAACTTGTTTTAGACAGAATGATAATTAATAGGGCAGGGAAGGGTATATCAATAAATTGGAAGAAACTGAAACTCATTTGTATTCCGTACGGTCCATGAAGGAACGAAATCTGAAGTACAGATGTTTTATGGACATAAGACATGAACGAATCAGGGATCGGATAACCATTGACATGATTTGATTTAATTTGTCTCTTCGTCTTGTGAAATCCATGGAGCATCCGTGAGAATATCGATACGGTATTTTTGAGAAGCCTTTATGGCTTCAGAGTTTATGAGAAGCATATAAAAGATACTAGTGCAAAAGAGTCATATAAATAGCATATTCGATTTTGAAATCTCCACCTTCAATATTGTAATCCTCGAATTATGATGGCACTTCCTGTAACGGAAGTAGTGTTAGACTCCGCCTCCCTGTGGTTATCCTCATGGGAATTTTCAATTATGGCCTTAACGCCATTTGCAGAGTACCATTTCTCTGTTCTAGATTCCTCTTAAATCTTCGTATTCTTGAGTTCAATTCATTACTTGAGTAGAACTCAGATTCTTTCACACATAAGTTTTTATCATATCTTTTATGAAGGAAAAAGAAATAATATCGTAAGGCGGTAGTGTACTAATTATTATTAGTCTTATTATCTTATTCAGTGCAGCACATTTTCTGATGTTGCTAGGATGATGTACTAAGTGCTACAAAAACGAAAAAAATTTCTTAAAAAAAAAAAATTCTTAAATGCTTCAAGAAATACTAGTTTTTAGCAAATTTTGCCTCTACTATGATTCATCTGTTACCAGATGTCATACTGCGTTTTATACATAAATATAGCAAAAAATTACTTATAGTAGAAAACAGAGATGGCCAGATTACCTGTCAAGAATGTGATGTTGTGTAAGATGTTGAATTGTTGGTTTATTAATTGGGAGCATTATATGTAAACAGCTTGGTAACTAGAGGTGCAACTAAGCAACTAAAGGAAAACTCATCACCCATCACTTTCATGCTGCTACCCGATTATCCTTGATCTTTCCTCATTGACCGCTAACTAAGCAGTGATTATTAATCAGAATACAATTCCAGTTACACAAATTGGTTCTTGACAAACTATGTCATAAATCAAGAAATTTAACAAAATGTAGAAGGAGGGAAATAGATCAATAAGCTGCGCAATAAAATTGCATTTTTGGATTATTTCCGAATTATAATTATCCATTCCTTGGCCAGATTTTGCTATGAAATGTTAAGTGTATGTACGAAGACAAGTTAGCTTCTATTCTTACTCTCTCTACATTCACAGCCATCCACTTTTTCTTTTTTAGAATGATGCGCTTCGTTTAAAGTCCATTTGCACGCTACATATGTTTCGCGAATCATTTATTCGTACTTCTTGGTTCTTCAAACATTACGAAAAAGGTTTTAAATTTAATGGTTTTTGAAATCATGTCTGTTATAAGGTGAATCGAGTGAAAACAGGTGGAAGGAGGAGGAAGAGTGAAAGAGAGAGGGCAAATCATGGACGAACACATATGTAATAACAAAGAAGTGGTAGCAATTAAATGTGCTGAAAAGCTAAGCAAAATGGAGAGGATAGTTGAGGAATTCATTTTTTCTTCTTTCAAAACCTGGTTGTGGCTCCTATTTTCCCTCTTGCTACTTGTGCTATTTCCTTCCTTATTCTACGGATGAATGCAGTTTGTGAATTCATTGTTTTCTCCTAATGCGTTGCGGCTTTATATCAATCTGTTAATGAATGAAAAGGAACATAAAGTATCGTGTCATGTTTGACATACAGAAGTGGATCAGGATCAGGAACTAAGCGAGAAGATTATGTTAAAAAGTGTTGGTACTATGCTGTTGAATATTTCTGTCATTCACTAGGGAAAATTACATAAAAACGAACTTGTAGTAGAGAAGTGAAGTTTTTTATTACAGACAGTTCCTCCCCTTTCTACATTTCACAGTCTTGTCATCTCACATGGCTATGAAGCGTTATTTTGCTCTTTAAATAGCAGCAAGATGACTAGACGCTTTTAGCAAAAGTCACTCATTTAAATATATGGATTTTCGAGCATGTCTTTCTAATGGCGATTCTTAAGTTTGTGTGCGTCGTAGACACTTGGAGAATTTTTCTTTAATTTTTATTTTAATCTTCCTAATTAAATTTTATAACTTGTGAAACAGTTGGGAATTTGTAGTTCTCTAGATGATGTATGAAGTAGAGCTCTTTTTTTTTTTTTATTGTGTTATATAAAAAAAGCATATGGTTCAGGTTGAAAAGAATAATAAGACAACAAATGGTTAAGCTTACACAAAGAATATAAAAGTGTTGATGGGCATATTTCATGTTTCGCCGTACCAAGAATTACCTTGCGATGGATCGTTAGAAAAAATTGTCATGGGTAGTGAAGGCGGTTTTATGTCGTATTTGGTTGGTCGTCTGCAACACCCACCCTTATACTTCTATTTAGGTAGTAGCTGGACGTATTAATTTAGAGTCTGATGAATATAATGAGATAATATTGAGGTAGTGATGTTCCAGTTGCTTCCCATCATCACATTCTAACCTCCGTTTACCGCTTATCTTCAGGGTTTTCTTGAGATCGATTGGAGATTGTTTGGCGTAACAGTGAATGTTTTACTTGTTATATTAATTTAGTTATTGAAGTTTTTCTGTTTCAGTGGAGTGAATACCAGGATTATTTCTGGATGATTAGAATTTAACGAGCTCCTGTTATAAATCTTGATTATTAGCAGCAGTGGTTATATTTTCACGACAATTAGATCTCCTTAATTTCTAACCAATAGGAGGTAGCTTGTCACTGATTGTAACGGTTGGTAACGTCTTGTCATTATTTCTCAACTTTCTAAGTGTCGCATTTCTTATTCTTTTTTACTCATTTTCTATGTTCAGAGAATTTGATAAACCAGCAAACTTAGTTTGTTTCAAAGTGATCTCGATAATTTAGGATAGATCAAATGATTCTTCGCATAGGATGGCAGCGGCGATAACGGAACCCATGGCTATCGCATCGACCTCTGCAGGTTCTGCTGCTTTTTTAACGATGCCGGAAACGGGAACGCCACCATTAGCATCTTCTCTTTCTAACGTTCTTTGTGTAACATCCAAAACGTCCGATGTGATTTGCAATCCGTGGAGGAATTTGGTCAGTCAAAACAGGAGGCGTTACAAAAAGGATAACTTCGATCTAGATCTTACATGTAGGCTTATATTTCCATAACTTCGATTTAGATCTTTTTGTCACGAACATGGAACTGATTAGTTTTTTCTCTTTTGTATTATTTTCAAACTGGAACCAGTTCTTACTAGTCGCAGCTTGGACGAAAATGGCATCACGTAAATGTGGTTTAGGGAATTATTGTTAAGTTTGGATTTTTTCTGGTGGAAAATCGTCTTTGATATCCATCATGTATCCCCTCTCTTTTCCCTGCATTTTAAAATTATACTGGTATGAAAGAATTTAGCTTGCGTGATATGATTTTCATTTTATGCACTGAAAAAGCAATCACCTAGCTGCTAGTCAGAGAACGTAGGATAAAAATTGTTTTTTGACTTGAGAGTTATATCGTTGTATTTTATACTAAATGACAGTAGGAATATTTTTGTAGACATCACTGACCGGATCATTGCAATGGGCTTTCCAGCTATAGATCAAGAAAAAATTTACCGGAATAGCATGGAAGCAACAGTTGCGTTTTTAGAACGTTATCATGCTGATCACTACATGGTTTTCAATCTGTGAGTAATGTCATATTTTTACTTTCGATAAACTAAAAAAATAGTTCGTAATAAAATTCGCTTTATAAATCCTTGAATGTTTTAGCCGTGGGCGACATGCATACGACCCGAGTTATTTCCACAATCGCGTCATGACCTTTGAGATGGATGACCATCATCCACCAAGGCTGGAATTGATGGCACCTTTTTGTCGTGCTGTAAGTTTTTGTGGTAACTATAATATAATGTTTCTGCTTTTTGTAGAATGAAATCAACTTAGTGAATTCCATTTAATTTTGTACTCTTGCTCCGTGATGCATAAATACTGATCTTTCTGAAAACATCATCTCTGATATCTTTTTTAATAAGCATAAAGCAAATTCAATAACTTTAGTGGATTGACCTTTCTAGGTGACTAAGTGGTTTTGGACTAGCAGCTTCTCCTTTTTGCTTTAAGCACCAGATAAAATGTGTTCATTCATCCCGAACACATTTTTTTTTATTTGTCGGAAGTAGCAGTTGATAAGAAATGAGGAATAGTTGACTTTTTTCCTCTCACATTTACAATTCATTCAAGAAAAGACTGTGAGTGGATGGACATCTGACTTTACTAATTGTTTTTCCAAAATGTTGTTCTTCATTGTAGGTGCATGACTATTTGGCTGCTGATGAGCAGAATGTTGTTGCTGTACACTGCAAAGCGGGTAAAGGACGTACGGGTGTAATGATTTGTGCTTATCTCGTGTATATAAATTTTTATTATTCACCAAGACAAAATATGGATTACTATAGTATTGTAAGGACTGTTAATAATAAAGTAAGTTGAGATGCTTGCTGCAGAAGTTCATGTAAAAATGTATACAGATTACTCTCTTGTGTTTATGTTGCCATAAGTAACACTATTTCAGGGTGTAACCATACCATCTCAGCGACGTTACGTTTATTATTTTTCACATTTAAGGAAACGCAATCTCAATTATATGCCGCTTCGTTGTGAACTTATTGGTGTATACTTTGAACGTCCTCCCAGATTGAATGGTTTGTATTTTGAGTTTTCTTTCGTCTTTTGCTTTAATTATGTTTTTATTCTGTCATATGGAACTTTTTCATAAATTTTGAATAAGTGTTTTTACGGAGAAAAGAAAAACAAAGTGTCATCATCATTATCATGCTTATTATTGCTATATTTCATTAACGCATATTATTTTCTGTTTTGACTTTTTCATCATCAGTGGTGAATAAGTGGATATAGTGGTGGAGGAAATTCTAGATAATAGGATTTCATGTTTTAAATTGAAAATTCCACGTGATGGCTTTGTCCTTTAAAATTTTATAAAAGCGTGTTTCTTTTTTCAAATTAGTTAATCTTTCTTATCAAGGTCTTTCCTTTCAGGTATCTTACTTGATGGAGCATATCGGTTGCGAGTTGCTAATGGCGATATAGATGTGTTTATTCCTGGACCCCTTCGATTAAGTGGTCGGGATTTTGATGAAGAGGAGGCACTGTGGGGGCGGTATCCATGCTCTGTAGGGGAAGATCAGTTCAATCCTTATGACCCACAACCGGGCAAAGACTGCATTTCAAGGTATATTAATTTCCAGCTTTTCTATTAACCTAAGAAAATTAACCTAAGAAATTAACCTAAGAAAAGTTTCTTTTCAAATAAAAAGTTTTATAAAATAATTTATTGGTTGATAGGCGATGTTATGGATGGAGTGTTCCAGCGACGCAAAGAGTATTCATGGAAGGTGACGTTCGAATTGATTTTTATGCGAAGAAGTGGTTTAAAGGTCTGGGATGGACTTTGGTAAGGCATATTTTTATATCGTTAATAAAATTTGCATTTAAGCAACGATATTCAGTTCATAGCTACTTGTCGAAGAAATTTAATGTATGTTAATTTCCTAGAAAATGTCGGTAATAGTAACTGCCTTATAAATTTTGAAGCTTTAAGGGATTCATTAAGACACGTAGACTGTGAGATTTCATCTCGAAGAGAATTTTTATATCTTTTTGGTGTAAAAGAGAACCCGGGCTTTAATGGAAAATGCAACTGATAAATTTGTTTGTTCTGATAATGTATCATATTTACAGAAAGATCGAGAGAAGCTAGGGCATGTTTGGTTCAATACAATGTTTACTTGTCCTGGATATTGTGGTGGGGTCTATGTACATGGTGACGAGGCGTATCCTTATCCAAAAGGTACAAGTAAGCAGTTTGAAATTTTGCCTCTATTTTTCTTTTTCAAACTTTTTGTATTTTTTAAATGAAACATATTTATAGGTCTCAATATATCTGAGTTCAAGCAACTTCTTCTAATTAACTGGGATTTAGCTAAAATTGAAAAATCGATGAGCACTCATTCTAACCGAATATGAAGAGCCCGTATTGCTTATTGTGCAGTATTTAATAAAACTTGCATTGAAGCAACGATATCCAGTCCATGGCCGCCTATCGATTCTCGATCTTGCGAAACAGCAAATGGCATTCTTAAAAATACTTGGTTTTCTGATGGTAGTCGTAGTAATAGAAGGAAACGGTATGAGAAAAAATCCCATATGAAAAACGAAGGATCAGGTAATATCGACTATTTTTGTGGACAGTAATGTTAGCCGGGTTTTTATCATATGTAATCATTTTTCTTTAATACTTTTCTTGAGCAAAAAATGGATTAATGGTTAAAAAATTTGCAGTATCGCATGAGTGCAATATTGATTCTCCTCCGGGACTTGAAAAACATTGCCCTTATCGATGTTTGCCTCTAATATATCCTGAACAGCTTGGACGGCAGCCGTTAGTTTTACATTTTTTTTTTTTTCAAATTAAAAGGCAGCAGGTAATATGTTGGTAATATATAGCAGGCATCACTGGTACTTTGAATTAAAAAAATGATTAAGAAAATATGAAGAGACTAGGAAGTGAAAAAAGATACTTTAATACTTTTAATGCAGGATATTTGACATTTAGTCCACGAAAAGAAATCATGGCAATGTTACGAGATGCACACACAAAGCATTTGGCCGGCGGTAAGTATAAGAAGCATCTTCAATCAGTTCCATCCGGCACTGCTATCCCTCGAAGTCCTGAAGGTTATTTTAATTATTCCGGCATAAAAATGTAAAAAGCTTCGTTTTTCAAGTAAAAATAATATTCTACTTTCAGTCAGGCTAGACTGTGGAGGTCCCATGTGTTTGATGCGTCGACCCTACGAACATGTCCTAACATTCAGCGTTCTGGAAGTAGACCGAGCTTTCAAGCATGATAAAGTAAATAAGGGCTTGAAAGTAAGACATTCAGTTATTTTTGTAATTTTTGGCTAATTGTTTAGTTGTTAGTCCTTTGCTCATGATTTGTTTAGATATATGTGGTGGTGAGGTGCATTGATGTTGATAACAAGGACGATGTCGAACTAGCAAAGAAATGTATCGAAAATATGTATGCAGCACAAGCAAAAATTGATGCATCTAGAACGGAGGAGGTAACTTCTCTTAATTTTTATCCACGAAGTATTTTAATATTTAATTAGTTTCTCCTAAAAAAATATTAACATTACAGATGCGGAAAAAAAGTGGACAATCCAGATTTGAAAGCCTTTCTGACAGCACATCATCACATTCATCAAGTTCTTATTCAGCAGATGCTATATCTGACCAACCTTGGCGATGTGACCCACGCTTACAGAATGCTAATTTGCGTAAATACTTCTTCAGACAGCGAGCAGATTCTAAATCAGTTCATCCTCCGGCGAATTATAGGTATATTTGATATTTGTTTTGTAGTTAGAGTGAATAGTTCTTTTTGGTCGAATATTATTTGATTGCAGTTGTTTCAGATTCGACTATTTTTTCATTTTTGGTATCGGGACTTCAGTATTGATGTCATTTTAATTCGTTTTGTGTAATTTTCCCATGCCCCTATGAATATTACAGGGAGATTAAAAGCTTAAGGCAAAAGCATTTTTGAAGCTAATATTTAGTTGATTGCGTTTTCTATAGCGAAGCTTCAGTTGGACAGGTTGGGATGACCCAAATGAAGGTGTGCCTTATGTAATCCCTTTATAGGTGTATGCCCAGAAAAGCTGATTCTCCATCTTCGGGTTTATGGGAGACTGGTCTAATAAATCACGCTGATAATGATTCTTTGGATGAAGAAGCTACGATGGTAAGCTTAGAAGAGTAATGAAGTAATGGATGAGTGTTTGCGGACTTGTATCTCTTTGGTGATTTTTTTGGCTTGCAGAAAAAACAGATTCAAAATGAAGATACTAAGTATGCAGAAGAAGATTTTATAGCAACACAAGATCGAGAATGGCTGGAAGAGTCATCCGAGGTCCGTTTTCGATTTAGTAATTTGTAGGCTTTAGCTTCTGGTTTCATTTTCCCTGTTCTCATTGCAATGTTGTTTGTGTTAGTATGGTCTAGAAGAGACACCTTTTGTTTCATTTAAAATTAGCTTATTTTTTACTGGCTTTTAAAATATTTTGCTTGCAGAGTGAAGATTGAAAGTACTTTTATTTCATCTAACGATTTACCATCTTGAAAAGAAATTATGAATTACCCTCTCAATAAGAAAAGGACGAAGAAATGATTCTCAGGCAAAATACGTGTTTGTCGAGCTTAAGATTGTGAGTGTTATAAGGCATCATATTATGATGTTTGTTTGCCTGTTATATTTTTATATGTTCTAATAGTGTAATAATATAATAATAATCACAAGTTTAGCTTTATGAGTTACAAAATTGATTTTGCAACAGTTTACTTCACACAGTTCATTAAGGCAATATTTTGCCTGCATTTGTAACCCAGTTTTTTTACATTGTTGTTCCGTTGTTTTATATCTGGGAAGAGCTTACTAGCCGGATTTCATTTAATTTTCTTTGTAGAATTCTTTAATGTATGATAATTGCTTCAGATCAGATTTTCTCTTTGTTGTATGTTATAACGCGCTAGTGTACTGACAGTTTAAATCCACTTTGTCTAGTCATCAGCGTGAACCGAACTAATCATCATGTTTTTTTATAGCCTTTTTCATGTGGACCCCTAATCAGTAGGTCAGTTGTGCATCTTTGTTCTCATTTTCTGGTTAGCCAATATTTCTTGTACTTTTATTTCTCAAGCTTTTCTGTTTTTCCGATACAGAATTCCGCTGCAGTTGTGATATCCCTTATGTTTAGTCACGCTTTTTAACATCATTCTTACTTCCTGTGAATTTCAAGCCTAAACTTAGTTCCAGTAATTTTTTCCATGGTGTTGACATCCGTTTTGCTTATTATAATTCCGAATTGCTGCAATCGACGTTCCACTACAACTGTACTTTGTCTTTGTCAACTGTACTTTGTCAACTGTATCAACTGTATCTACAACTGTACTTTGTCTCTTCGCAAGATTTGGAAAAGTAGTAGTACTACAAGTCTCAGTTTATCCGGAATGTTTGTTTGCTGCGCTTCGTTTACTAATCCAGCAGGATTCCATCTTCTGGAGACAGTGTAGGAAAGGTGAAGCAGGTAGCTAGGAAAAGGTATCTACAATGTTGGTTCTTGGTTTAACTTTGTCTCGCAGTTTACGTGATAAATAGCGTACTGTCACTTAAGAAGTTCTGGATATCTACTTTTTGGTGTCTCTTACTGTTCCTAAGCAAACTAACGCAGAACAGGAAACCTGCTGAAGAGATCCACTGTCACGCATTTATGAGGTTGCTTCACCTGTAGAGGAAGTGGATGGTTCAGCACTGATATCTGTGTGTGTTACCGTACTGCCATTTTACAAACTGTATTGCAGTAAGCAAAAATAACATTAAAGCAGCCAGTATTTTTGTAAATAAAGATTATATTTCCCATAAAAGAAAGTTGGTTTCCATTAGTTTGAGTGGACGGAATCACTGTTTTTTTCTGTGACACTTTTTTACGAGTCATGTTATATGTTCTTTATCTTTTTATCACAGCTCCCGCTTGCATGTTTTTTATGGGTACCATCTGTTTCCAGAAACTTTGTGAAGTCTTCCTTATCCATATTTGGATTCCATTCATGTAGTATAACTTATTAAAGCAACGATGAACAATGTGTTTGGACAGTAATGCGTAAGGAACTGATGAGCACGGGGAGAAAAAGATGCAAGAAAGTTCATGGTATAATCTTCGAAAAAAATTCGAGTGGGGGACTAATTCTAACTTGGAACAAGCACAATACTTTCGCGTACGGATAACACCACTATGAAAGGATGTATGCTTTTTAAATATATCAATATTTACTGCTTGTCCATAACATATACACATGATTGCAACCCGTATACATGCTGATTTTGTTAGAAGCATGCATACCACAAACTACAAACAAAAGTCTATGACAAAGGAAAAAGGATTCAGAGGAAAAAAGAATCGGAGTCTGTGACAAAGGAAAAAGGAATCAGATTTCAAAAAAACGGAATCAGATACGTAAGTCGACATAATTACGCGCAAAGCACATGCACCTCTTTGCCCATTCTTGACAGTTACAGCAACACATTCGGATAGAATGGGACGAAGTGTTTAATGCCACGTCCCAAACGACTGAAAGTGTAAGTGAGAGTGCCCGCAACTGCTGAAACTGCTAGCGAGCCTGTCATGCAATATGTTGCCGAGATTACAATTATGATTTTTGCAACTGTTGCCTAAAAATTTACTGCGTGAAAACTAAACAATGGAAGTCCTCTTATCTCAATGGTATGGCAAAAGTGGAAGGAGAGAGGTTCGAACTTAGGATAAAAAAAATTAAACATTAAAATCATATAAATATGCAGAAAAATACTGAGAATTAGAAAGACAGAAGTGTTACCTGCTTGCTTTCCTTCAGACCATATCTGCAGTACTTTGCAAAATGCTCGCAGTTATTTAGCAGAAGATTATAGTTAGTCTTCCCAAGCTATAATGTTTAATATGAACTGATGATTTATATGGTTTAACTAAATAACTAATGGATGATTCATTTTACTACATACGTTAGTAACTACAACGGAAATAAATCAAAAATAATCTTAACCGAATAAAGCATTACCATAAGTAGAGCTCGATCAACTACAACAGCCGGTGGAAAGGGCTTTTTCTCCTTATCAAGTGAATTATTTATCCGACAGCTATCACCGTTAGCAACAGTTATTAACTCGTCACGACGAATCTGAAATACATTAATGAATAAATATTTAAACTTTTTTTCTTGATCTTATCGAGTTTAAATTGCAATTTCAACTTCCATATAAAATATCCAACGGGATCTCAGCAATGAAAATATGTTTTGCATATAATGAATTTCTATTCATCCTACATTCACTCCTCACTTCGACATCAATAAGCCGAAAGCGTACGAGTTTTTTCCATGTGGAAAAGTGTTTCAAAGGCTATAAAATACTGAACAAAATAACCTGTATTTGACTACTATAAGACATCTTTGTTCTAATAGTTGCCAGGGATTCAACAGAACTGCTAATAAGGTTGTCACCAAAATCACCGAAATCTGTCCCTGTATGGGCAATGTATGCTTTCTTATCGTGAAAACCGATGAATACTCCCCAGTGCTTAAATGTTTGAATTATTCAACAACATAAAATTCTAAAATTTGAACAAACACATAGTACTTGTTTTTTTTTTTCGAACAGATACAAAAATCTTTCTGTAAAAAAATAAAATAAGAACTGAAACTACTAATGTCGGATAGCAGTGGATATGAAGAATATGTGGGCGGGATTTATAAATTAATGGATCACTTAAACCAACTCAGTGAATATGAAAAAAAGATCAATCGCATAGTACTAAAAATATGAAAAAGGTACCGTGTATATGCGTCGTTTTATATTACCAACGGCTCGTTGAAATTCAATTAAATCACCTATTTCTAAGTAAGAATGGAGTCCCTCTGCCTGCATCCACTCTGTGACGAGTTCATCTGGTTTTAACATGTTGAAAACATCTGCAATAAGTGCATTATACGTATATCAATGTCGCCTCCCGTTAACTGGTGATCACAGCTTCTGAACAGCTCCTAAGTCTTAAGGCAAACACCATGACTATTTTGCAACGACGAACGACTATCATTTGTCAATAATCCGACCTAAATTCATCCAGTTCCTCGAAATGGTGATTATTTTTGTTGTTGATAAACGACCAGAGACCCTCGCACATTCAAACAGATTAAGATTCCTCCATCCGGTATTTTTCATTGTGAGTATGCTATAGCATGCACTTCTTTCTTTTTCTTTAGCCAGACATCTTCTTTATATTTATTTATGGAGAGAAAAAAATCTGCTGATGTGTTAAAATCGAACCAAATAAAACAAGGAAATGTAATAGTAACACAAGAAAATCAACACTATTCCTACATTGCACACACAGCATTCAAGAAATAATACTACTCATGCATTACATACGTCATCCTTATATCGCAAGTGGCTCCAGAAATCAACTATACCGGTTCATACATCATATGAAGAACACTATTATAAGAAAATTCTTTTTTTACATTTCAAATGATAATAAAACAACTTCATACAAAGTAACTATCAATAAATCGGAAGATGTCTTCAATTGCTACGGCCGAAGTTTCTTCATGTTGATTAGTTCCCGCACTAACATAAGTTACATAAGGATGCTTTCCATGTATCGTATTGTTGTCTATTTGAAGCCCAATTTCAGTCTGCGGAGTTGCTCGCCAGTCTTGTATTGCTGGTAACCAATCCATAGCACTTACAGACGGTAACGTAAACACAGCATCCGTAAGACATACACATTTAAGTCTCTTCATCCATTCCTCTGACCAGTAATTTTCTATCTATTAAAATTCAGTTGTAACAGGATTTAACAGCAAGAGAATGATTCATTGATTTCTTAAACGAATTCAGAAAGATTTATAAAATCTTACAATGCCAGCGACAACAATGCCACCTGCACTATGTGCAACCACTGCAATTGAACTTGCTTTCGCCCTTGCGACATATGTTTTCCACACAGTAATACCATGTTCTAGGGGCGTCCTACTTTCCTGCAATAAATTTTGTAATAAATGATAATGCAAGCGCATAAGTTATTATTGCTACCACTGTTCTCTGGACAGACCATTTATCAAAGAAATGTTAATAACTGCGGTAGTTGGTTTGTTACTAGCACAGATACATTATTTGTTGAAAGTAAAGGAAAAGAACCAACTGGCAGTAATTCAATAGGATCGTTGTTAGTTATGTTCATATTAGTGTTCATCACAACCACTCCCCAATTCCGCCTTTTACACATTCGCAAATATGGCAACTGTGAGCCCATATTTAAATTTTCATTCATTATAAGTCTGAAAAAGACCAAATAAACACATTTTTTTCATTCTAAAATTCTTGAAATGGGTAAAAAAAATAAAAAAGAATTGTTCAAAACATTTGGAAGTTGTATAAATCATGATTCACTTTCAGCAGAAACTCCTTGGTGGCAATATGATAGAATCTAGAAGTGTTATCATGCAAATACTTACTTTCTACTCCACTGTCCTGCACGAACAGAACCACTGCCATGTATAAGTACAACAAGATTTTCTTTCTCATACCAATCTTTGCTGAGAAATATGAATGCGCTTCTTTTCTTGTTTGTATCGTCCAGCTATAAAAAAGCAGCAACGAGTTATACTGATAAAGTTTTATAGCCATTAACATTCTTTTGCTATCACAAATAATACTGAATTCGCTTTAGCCGAATAAAAATTCCTTTGCATGTATTTTTTTTAAAATCACTTTGGAAGCAGCAAAAAACAAAAGCATACATAGTGCCTTTCCATATTATAAGGCGGATTTTCCATTATTCGATAAATCTCTTCAGTGACGGCTAAACCGATCTTTTCATAACTTTCTTGATCAACGAATTCATATCTTTTCTTATCCTGAAACAAGGAACGAAATTTTTATTTGCAAATCCGCAACCCTAACTTTCCACAACAAATACTCATAAATCTCAAACAAGTTTTCATTTCTTTCCTTATCAATTTCTATCTTACAAAAACAACCAAAGCAAAACCTTATCTCTCATAACACCTTGATTATCAAAGTGGTAACCGAGTGCTGCCAAGCATGGCTGTTTCACATTTTCTGATTCGGAACTAGTTGTTTCTGAAAACTTCATATTTCCACAAAAAAGAAAAAAAAAAAAAAAAAACACAAAACATCTCACATTATCACAAATTAGTTTTGACAAAGAAGTAATTAAAAATGATTTAATTTGGGATAAAATAAAAGCATATACGATGTTCCTTGCTAAATCGAATAAGATAAGGTTCAAATCATCATTAAGATTGTCGGTCGCAACAGAAAAACGTTGAAGGAATGCGAAAAGGATTATTAACTGGACGATATATGCTATAATACAACTATTTTCTCATGATGCTTAGTTCCACAGCAGTGTTTGTCATAAATATTTTAAACAAATATTTCATTTGGGAAGAAACTTTGAAACTTTAATTTAATTAACTTACCCAACTGTAAACACAATGGATTCATGTTGTAGAAGTGCTAGATAATTCTTTTAAAAAACCAACAGATTTGGTTTCGTTGTCGAATTATTGAAGCAACATTTAGAAATGATAAAACAAAAACAAAAACAAAATAGTTCTATAGCAACCTAACAACTGACAACATTATTGGAACTTTCACAAATACAATGAGAATTATCGCTCCACCTTTCAAACAGTCCAACATTTAGCCGTGTTGGTTAAGTGAGGAGAGCTATTCTGGTCACTTTAATGAACAGATATCAGATAGATTCGGATCATGCAAATAAAAAAAGACATTCTCTTATAACTTACTTTATTATAAGGATGATCCATTCATTTTAGTATTTTGAATGTTCATTATCTTATCTATGACCAATTAATTAACTATGCATTCGTGTTATAATCAATGTAGATTACGCTATAATTAATCCATTTGGAAACAAACTAATTAATCTGTAATGATTAAGAAATTTTTTCATCTGATGTGCTGTATTTTCAAAGAAGTTATACAATAAGGACAATAAAATGTATTATTTTTTATTGAATTGAATGAAACATACAAAATAAAATGACTATGACAAACAAGGAAATGGTTGGTGCAAAGCAATATAGAAAATAAATATTGATTCTATCTATAGTTCAATGCCTTTCAACATAATTGCCTGGAAATGTTCCGAACTGACCTGTTCGTGGTAAAGTACCTGCAAATTCGTTATTATTGAGAAGTCTTTTAGATAGAAAGGTATTGTGGATATCAAAGTCGTCCTTGAAGCTTACAAAAAATGTAGAATAATTGAATAATTTGAAAAGAAAGGATGATTCTGGACAGTTTTTCAATCTCATACTTCAAAAATTTCCGATATCTAAAAAACGAAGAAAGTTAAGAGATCCGACTAACCAATGAACCAACCATCGTCGCACTTCTCAATAACAAAAACGATATCATTTTCTTGGAGCTCAAGTTCGTCCGCATTTTTTGGCTTGTAAGCGTATAAGACCCGATAACTGAAGTGAACAATCATTTTATGTTTCACAGCATTACACAAACCTTTTAAAAATATTTAATTGAGCGGGACATTGCTTCCTTGAAAGTCTACCACTCAATTTAAATCAACATAATATATCCGGCTATATCGATCAATCTTTTATAGTGCTAAGTCTATCCAATATCATTCATAGTTCAATTTATTGTATTCGCGTGTCGGAGAAATTGCATCTAAGATGATACTTCCTGAATACATCATATTAAATATTGTAGTAGAATTAAGGAAAAGATAAAAAATCTAACATTTCCACATTTTTGGGAATTATATTCACCGGTCCAGAAAAGTCGTTTTGATTGTGTCTTTTCTGCCATTCTCCCATTTCGTCTACGGGATCTGTCCTTATTGCTATTGCTGGGTTTTCGTCTCTGTAAATGTAAGAAGCATTTAAATGAATAGCAGGAAACAAACTGTAAAAAAGTGAACTTTGTTTTTATTTACAGTATTAATTACGCATATCAAAAATTATGAAAAAGTTGAATAATAAGCATAAAATGTGTCAGTAACACTTGAAAATGAAGGATAGATGAGAGATTTCTTTTCCTTTATAAGTTCCACGCAATAAACAGTGTAATTGTTGCAAGTGAAGAAGATTCGAATCTCTTTCTTAATCATATTGTTGGCAAGTTTTAAACGTATACTGTTCATTCAATGTTGATAATAAATGATTATGATACCAGAAAAAAAAATGGCATCATAAAGCCAATGAAAAATTCTTGATAAGATAGATTGAGGAAAAAAGATGAAATATGAAGCTCTTTATTCGAATTACCGACCGTCCAGTAGTGGCCTATCGTGGTTCTAGTTTAACTGGTTTAGGTGAAAAGTGTATCATATCAGACTTTCAGTTGTGATTAACTATATTTTTTATTCTTCAATTTAATAGTTCCTGGTTAAACTATTAGTGATTTCATTGATCATAAACAAATTATAATAATGAGCGCACAAATAAATCCAGCAGTCTGGCAAAAAATGAAGGACGATTCGGCTCGATGTACAAGAAGCATTTAGCTGGTGTTTCCTCGAAAATTGTTGGTAATTGCTTTGGCAAATCAGCAGATATTGCTTGCCAGAAGCCTTCGATAACAGCATCTGATAAGGTATCCATGAATGTATGCCAAGCAAATAACACCGTTACACTGTAGTGTTTTACCATCAGATAGTAGAGGATACGATTCTCTAACAGTTTCCAGTAGTATCTATGATCAAAATTTATTGTACGCAAAATCCGTGCTAGCTGACGTCCAAATTTCTTGCATACCCAGGCATTATACATTGTATGATAACACTCTAGAATCTGATCCAGAAATGTAACTAAAATAGTGTAAATTTGTTGTTCCACCGCATTAGTTACAAAACGTGGTCGGAAAGCGAATTTTGTCGTTGCTAACTGTTGCTGCGGATTGTTATTTCCCAAAAAATAAGCCTGGATTAGATCATATTCTGTTTGTCGGCATATTCGGATTTTATTTCTTATTGAACGCCATGATGCTCGCAATGGATGTACTACTGTTCCTGCTGTGCAATGCATTGAATATCCTCACCGTATATTTTTTTTAAATAATGATATCCTTATCAATTCAATTACTCGTTAAATCTGACACATGATTAGAAATATGCATAAACATCAACGATGACACTTCCCTTTACTTTATCCATAATTAACTTCAGTCGGCAATTCTGCAATATTTGTAGCTTTTTAAATGAAACTTGTGAAAAAAAAAATAAAAAAAAAAAAAAAACATACGACTCATAAATCTCGGCAAAACATAAAATATAAAATTGCAGTTAATTCGAAATTATCATAATTTACCACTATATGTAATGATTACGAACCAGTATAAAGTTATTGAGATGGTGATTATTCAACCAATGCTAAATGCTAAGGAGTTAGAAAAATAACAATTAAGAAATAGAAATATTTTTATTAAAAAAGAATGAATGAAACGATCAAGAATAAATGGTTTTAGCAGAAATAAAGTTTTCAACTCAATTTTAGTTAAGATTCAGATACTGCAGAAAATTTGAAGTTAAATTTGAGAAAAGTACTAAACTAGGTGAAGAATTCGTCTTGCTTTACCCAGCTTTGGTTGTTGATTTCTATTCTGAAGAGAATTTTACCATTGAAAAAAATAAATCTTTGAAGACTGACTAACGATGCTTGTTGAGTGAGGTAGGGGAACGATTGAGGATAAAACAGTCTCATTAGGAAAATGGTTTTTTATTTTATTATCCAAAAAACTTAAAACGTGTTGCTTAGTAACAACGCGACTAGTCCACTTCACAAATGTGGCCTCACTAATTTACAAGTTTATTGGAAGTGATCTTTATAAGCAGAAACTACTAATATAATTTAATATTTGGCTTGGCTGAGATGTGTTAAACTGGCGCAGCTTAAGAAAATTCCATTATTCTATCGTTGTTATTCTACTTAATGCCTTGGCCATCATTTTAGATGTAAAGAAAAACCTTAACTACTGTTCAGCAATATGTATCACAGTGTACGGAATTGTGATTAGAAACACAGTGTTTTATTTATTGTCAAAGTATAATCGATTTTGCTGGTGATTAGAATTGATCACATGTCATTAAGAAAACTTAATAGAATTTTTAAAAGAAATCAAAGAAATTTCAATTGGAACACTTTTGAAATCTTTCAGTTCGAGCACAAATGAAAACTTGTTGTATCTATAAGCACTTAACAGGTGTTGCTTCTAATCTTTTGCATTTTTTAAGGTTGTTACTAATAAATTGAAACAGCAAGAAAGAAGGCAGTTTTGTTTCAAGTTTTTGAGTAATGAAACAGATATCTAGCAAAAGTTTTCTGAATTGATCGATGGTAACAGCTATATAGGCTGAAGTTAAAAAGAAATCCATCTTAGGGTGGTTTATACAGAATAAAATAAAACGAAGTCCCGAGATTAGCAATTGTCAGAACAACGAATGAATTATGCTGTGTAATCCCAGAACTTAATAAGACAAAAATAGTTCAAATGATTACTTTCTAAAATCTTGTAAAGAGGACTGCTGTTCATTAATCAAATTTTCAACGGTTCCATAGCAAATGTGCAAAAGTACGTTGCACAACCTTCGGAAGTGCCTGCAACCCAATGCAACAAAATTTTTTTTGACAACAAAATTATAGATCAAAAATCCATTTGCTCATATGTAATGACATCTAAGAGAGTAGTGTCGCTGCGTTAAATTATTCTCAACAAATGTTATTGCTTCTATCTAACCTAGATATCATTATACAAATGAAATTGAGTGTTAATAATAACGTGATGTGCAATGGCAAAAGTTTATTAGGTTAAAATAATTAATTGAAGGTAATGACTAAAAATAAGTGAAAAGTATAAGAGAGGAACCGGTTTAATATATGAGTTACTTAAAGACATTTCATTGTACAAAATCATAACTATTTTAGTACGAAGTCAATTTATTTTGAAGCAAATCTTGAGTTTTTCAGAAAATTCCCACTTATGTTATTTTTTTTTAGGGAAAAAGAGAACAAAACTTTAGAAATGAAGCATGAAAATGAAATGCTAGTGCTAACAAATAAATCTGAAAGATAGACATGAGGAGAATTAATTATTATATGACAGGGTCTAAAAAAAAAAAAATGACATCAGTCATTGCTCTTTTTTCGTTTCTCCTTTTCCGCTCAGAAAGTGCTGCAAAATATGGCTCAAATTGTCGTGAAAATAAGACGGAAATTTCTCATTTTTCTTCATGGAAAAGTTAATAAGATGTAATCCACTCATCTTTTTCAGTGAGTATTTTTTGAAGTGTTACTTGCTGACACTGTTGTGAAACTTCTACAAAATATGAAAATCGCTGTGGTTGCATAGGTTTATTTCTCATTATTTGTGTAAAGTATTGCAGAAATAATTAATTCTTCAGCACTTTGTTTAATTTAGAATAATAAATGTCAGCACAGTTTGATAAAATGTCAAAGAAATACAGCCTTTTTTTCAATTGAAATAAATTACTCTTAAAATTTCTTTTTTGGTTTTTATTTAATCAGTCACATTACGCTTAATCTGTTTTTCGCTTAATCTGTTTTTCCCAATAATTGCTTTTGGTGGCGGGGTGGCAAATTTATTGCAATTTAAATTTTATACCACAACATTTCATATTACCATTCAAAAATCAGGTAGCATATTATTTTCTACGTTATGAAGCATAAAAAGTTGAAAACATAATCCAAAAAAAAATGTTTCTGCAAAAGCAGACATGCATTACAATTCAAATTCAGAGATATCATCACGAAGATTCCATAGGTTTTCTAGAAATGTTCTTGCTTTATCCTCTTCAAGACCCTCCTTTCGGCAATGTAATAATGTGTCGTAGGTGATGAACGAACAACAAATAACAAAGTAATAAAATCGCTAACTTTCCTCAACTTTAACATCCCTTTATCCCATTATTTCCTTCAGAATCATATTGACTGAGCAGCTCAATATCAGAAACGGAAATGAAATGATAGGTATTCAGGATTTTCTTACACTAAAACAAAAATTAAAGAGGGAAAAAAGAAAAAGCCAAAAAAAGGCATCAAAGACGATACTTTCAAGAAAAGGAAATTAAGAAGTGTTTTATGATTAAATGACTTTTAATGAGTAATGTGATATAACACAGAACTGATAAAAAGCAAACTTTATTTTCAAATTTTTGGTGATAGGATTTTTTTTTTTTTTTCGTTAAATTCTCCATTAATTTTTCTTTGAATCACATAAAAATTGAAATAATTTGTATTCTTGTAGCTTCTGATAACAGCACTTAAAAGAAGTGTATTTATTTCCTAAAACGTATCAAAGGGTCAAAAACAAGTTTCTCAAACAGCGAACCCATAAATGAAGTAATTCAAAATTAATGATTGAAAACATCAGCATAGAATTTGAAAAACAAAATTTGTGACCGAAAGTCATTTCTTTGATAAAAAGAAATGATAAAAAGATAAAAAGAAATGATGTTATGCCTTGTTATGCTTACTTACTGATAGCATTATTAAGTTTTCTTAAGTATCTCATTTAATGCTTTAGTGTCATATTTACAAAAAAAGGAAAAGTAAAGAAATATTTTAATGCCACAATTTGTAGCCAGTGATTATAAAGCTAAATAAAGTGTGAAATAAATCTTGCTTAGATATTTGCTATATCGGAAAATATATATCGAAAACGAAAAAAAAAATGCTAATTAATACTTGCTATATTAGTTATTTGAATATATAATTAAAAATATTGAATAAAAATAACTAGATTTGATCATTTAATGGTAGATGGACCTTCACTGGCATCGCTTGCGCATTAACTTTTTACATAGAATTAAATTTTTAAGCAATACGATCATTTCATTAAAGTTCAAGAAGTCTTGTTTCAAGAAAATAAACAAGATAAACTGAATTAAAAGTATCACAGATTAATTACCTACCTGTGCTTAGTGAAGCAATTTTCTAATTATTATTATTTCCATTTTAGTTTTTGAACAAGAATTAATTCGCGCGGAAATTAAAACCGATACTTTTCAGAGTTCACAAAACTATATTTAGTCAATAGTTTTGCTGATACTTTCTTCAACTCAAAAAAAGTTTCTGAAAAATTGAAGACAAAAAGGCGATAAACCTGAATGGAGTAGCATTGGTATGTGGTGTTTTAGGTCTATCCGGTATTGATATTTCATTGCTGTCACATAAACTGATCTCACGTGCTTTACGAACGTATGACTTGGGAAAAATGCCGGTTTGTCCGTGAATATTCTTACCCTCGATCCAATTAGCATCAATATTTCGCAAATGACGCAGCATTTCACCCTATCAGTTGTCGATATATGAATTTTTTTTTTTTTAATTTAATAATTACGCAGTGAAGAGGATGAAAGAGATTGTTGATCATTTTTTCGAAAAAAAAAAACAAAAAAACAAAAAAACTGTTTGCAATTATGAGGTGTTTGATTTAAAATGATTTTTGAACATTTATTGTAAGAATGGGTAAGCCAACCAAGTTGAAACATGAACTAAGAACTTAGCAAACCTTTTTCAGCGATAACTCATTCTTATTTCTGGCAGAAAATGGATACAAAACGACCAGTCTGAACTGTTCGCTTTCCTCATTGCTGTCAATCTTTAATTTGCATTTAAAATTTTATTAATTGAAGTCCATATATTAACTTCAACAAATTAATTCTTGTTAATCCACTGAAATTTGAAATCCTATTCCTCTGCTAAATGTGTCATCCGACTACTGTGAAGGAAAGAGAAGCAATCACAATCCCTGGAATAAGCAGTTTATCAGAAGATATTTATAAATAAATTAGCTGTAGAATATTGCAATGAAAATACGAATTTATTAATAAAAACATTACTTGTACATAGGAAGAAGGGAAAATGCCACTTTGACCATTAAGTTCGCCCTCCATCCAATTGATATCGATTATGCGATAGACCCGTATCACATCACCGCGATTAAACGATAATTCTCTACAAATTAAGCATCATGTTTCCAGGTATTTTATTAATTTTTAAGAGTACATCATGGAATTATTTGCAACTGGATCGGTGGAATTATATTGAATCCATTGCTTTTCAAGGTAGTGACGCTCACGATTCTGAATTTTTCGAAAGAATTTTGTGAGTTAATCTTTAAGCACTTTTGATTTACTCTTCGTATTTAATTAAACATGGCATTATTTGATAAAATATTCACTCAGCAGCTCGGAAAGAATTTAAAAAAATAAAAGAATTTCTTTTTAAAGTAGACAAATAAACTTGCAGCAAGAAGAAAAAAATTAAATTAGGATCGAAAAAGCAGATTAAGATTAGTTATGACTAGATTAAAATATTACTTAGGGCTGACAGCTCTGAAAGAGTGAAGTGCAGTACAAGTCGTAATTTCAGTTTTTGACATCGTTTGAGGGGTGGCAGCACGTTCTGGCCGTCCAAATTCGTTGATCAGTCCACTAAAGCGATCAAAATTTTTCTGAAGGGCCGGAGCAGCAGAAGGTCTGAAAATATTATCCTTCATTGATCATAAGTTTACCATCAATGTAAAATATCACCCCAGCAAATAAACAGTTAGAAGTCAAAAATATTCTTAAATTTATCACTACCAGACTTAAAAGTATTTTATCATTAATTGCAGCTTGAATCAATTTAGCCACTCTTATTAGCACGATGCACCCAATAATAATAATCAAATTGTAAGTTGCAAATATAAAACAATAGGTTTCAAGCACTGGAAACAAGCTGGTCCGAATATTACAAACTGAAAGATGGTTTTTAACACGATTATAATTGGTAACCATCTTATCAAGCATCATTTCTTAGTGATAAAACATAAACCTGAACTACCTGATGTTCATGGATCAAAATTAAAAACGTAAACTTCCAACAAGCATACTGAAATAATAGCGAAATAGTATTAGTAACTAACACATATCCATGCCGTCGACTCTGCTGCTGTTGCAATTCTTCGGAAAGCTTCTCAACTTTCTGCCGGAGAAGAACTTCATATTTCGCAAGTTTTTTTATCTTGGCTACATCACCAGTTGACTGGTCGTTTACTTCTGACCTATCTAACAATTATTACTACGATTAAAGAAAAAAAGCATCAGATTAAAAAACGGAAGATCGAAAAATACATCGATTTGGCAATCTACTCTGGGTTCTCTCCTAAATAACCAAGAGATGAAAAGTAGAAAAGAATTAAAAGTTTGAGGAAATCTTAATTTCTTTTTTCAAGGAAATCTGATATAAAAACTGAATTTAAAATTTAAAATGAAAGTTTTTCGTGTTAACTGTAAAATAGTAGTGCTGAGTACAAAATGATTCAAATATGCAAGTTTGGCATAGCAAAATAGAGGAATAGTAACAGCAGTTATGACAACGGTATAGAAAATATTAACGGTTCAAACAACAGATAGATTAGACGGGACGATTTGACAATCGGCTTCGTGTGACTCAGTAGTCCTAAAGGTTACATAATTTAAAGTTTGAGCAATATCAAAGCATGCGACAATGCCTTAATTCTTATGCAATTTGCATTAATATCGAGTATTTCCAAAAAATAAAATCAGTAGTGTAAACACTGAATGGGTAGTTGATCGATAAAGGCAGTAGAAATATTGGAATTTAATTTGTATACTCAAGGATTGGTTTAAGATACAGCTTTTGGCAATGGTTAGGAAACACGACAAAGATATTAATAGGCTTATTTAAAAAAGTGCAATGTTCGAAATTTCTCTTCACTTCATTCACTAATTCACATTATTTTAAATTTAATGCTTTCAATGTAAACTATATTTGAAAAAAAAAGTTAAATATCTTTGGGCTTAAGACAATTATTTGAATAGAATCTATTTCATGCAGATTAAGTCGAGAAATTCAAATATATTAATTAAATAGAAAAAGGAGACACACCTGAGTTGATATAAGATGAGCAAAACGAACAAGGAGTTGTTAAGTTGGTGGGATATTTAGGAATACAATAACAGTTAGAAGTAGAAAATGATGTTGGTGATATGCTGTGACTTCTGCTTCTCTTGATGTTGTTACTATTAGTTCCACAAGCTTCCAAGCAGTCAACTAAAGTTTGTAAATACATAACGGACTGATCTAGAGGACCTCCGATTGCTGTTGATTTGACAAGTTTATTCAATTGCTCCATAAATGATTCCATATGAATTTCTTTTTTATCCAGTGTTTTGCAGAGATATTCAATCTCAGTCCATGATAAATTATGACAAGAAAAATGACAGCATAAGCATTTCGATGCTTCTTGCTTACAGTTCTGCTGAAATCGATACGGTGGTAGGTGGAAATGCTGAGTTTTAGAGCGTTGTTGAGCAAAGCAGTTAGTGAGGTAAGGCCGATGTGATGATGGACAACACGATGCAGCACCTAACTCATGACGCCATCTAGGTTTCCACTCTTCAAGCTCACGATTGAGATTTTCTGAAGACCGCTGATATGGTTGTTCCATTCCACTTTGACTTTCTACATAACGTCCAACACTTTTGCTACGTCTCGATTGCAATTCATAGTTTCTGAGTGAATTCTTCTGGTTGTCAAGTTGAAGGTTCGGTGTCCAAGATCCTATAAACGTTTGTTTCGGATAATTTAGAACCTTTTATAAGTCACGAATTCTCACTCACAGAACGAAGAGAACGGAAGTGAAAATTCACTTACGGTTTATTCGCTGCACGGTTGACGCTGGAGTTGAGAGTTTTCTTTGCTGGCACCTCAGCACCGAAGGATCTAAACAATTTTTCATGAATGCGACATTGAGCAAACTAAGAAATGAGAGATCAACATGTCAAAAAGAACGAAGTTTATTTGATTTTTTTTTTTTTTTGCAAATGAATGATCCGATCAATAGACTTATTTCTAAAACCATAAAGGAAATGGTGATGTTGTAGCAAGGAAGTAAAAACAGAGCACGTGTAATTGATATGGATATATTCTTAGTCTCTAAATTTTCATCACACATTCAACCAAATTTCATCAAAACAACAAAAAACAAACAAGCTTATACATATATTTATTATACTAACATCGCACCTTTTTAATGCAAAGGAAACGGTGAATTTTAGAATATTAAAATTTTTCTTTTTTGTAAATTTAAAGTATCATTTCAAGAAATAATTTCATATGAAACAATTTTTAAATTTTGAAGAGAAAAGAAATGAGATTGGAACAACAAACTGAATTTTTTTTTTGGAAAAAATGATCTACTATCACTAATCAGCTGTGCAATAGATGACATTGAGTATAACATACCATCACATACTGTAGCTAATATGGTAATGATCGTTCCCTGGATTTAGTTGACATTTACGCTTGCCATGCCACGCTATAGAAGTATGAGCAAATAGTGCAAATGTGATACGTTTCATTTGTGAGGTCATGTAAAAATTTTATCTTCCTCTTTTTCAAAGCATTTTATAGAAATTTTCAAATTTTATTGTTAATGACAAAAAAAAAAGAAGGAATAGCAGTGATGATGGTTGCGGTTATCAGTGGCAATAAACTGATACTGTTTGTAGTCGCTTCCTTAGATATTTAGAATAAATTCTAGAAGTAAAACAAATCTTTGGAGAGCACTTTTAACTCATTCGCTGATGTGATATGCACATTCGTCTCTCTTTTAAGGATAACAATTAATGAAGAAGTCCGGGCACACTCCCCAGACTATAAATGTTCAGCAAACTTTCGTTTTACTCCAATATAACAGTTATGAGTAGAGTAAGTTGTGGTGAAGTAATTCATGAAAGCATTTATAAAAATTTCAAATTGATTTTCAGGAATCGAACATCAAATCGCTGCTTAGTTCATTCTTTGTCAATTTTAGGTCTTAAAAAATAATAGCTGTATTATAAACACTAATTTGTGGTTGTATTATAATTACTAATTTTTAAAAAAATAGCAACTGAACTAAATCGAAATCTCTCACAATTTTTGCATCGCGCTACACTTTATAATTAATATTATCAGTGTGTAATTAATAAAAAAGGAATTTCGTGAATACTTGATGGTGAGATGAAAAGAAGCTTGCTGTAAAAGTAGTAAAGATGAAATAACTGAACAAAGGTGTGAATAATAAACAGATTGATTGGGTAACAGTTAAACTTTCTTTCATTTTAATTGTTTCAACTACGAGAAGACTAGGGAGATATAATAAGTGCGATGGAAATAAACTGAGCAAAGCTATGGTGATGCACACCAGTGAAAGGAAGGAAATAGTACGAATGTGAGGTAGAGCGATCGAATGTAATGCTTATGTAGCATTTCATGGCATTTTAAAGCATATTAGCCTACCATGTGCCATGAAGCCTAGCTGAGAGATACAAGCACCTAGAAGCAGCACTTCTGCCACTGAACGCAGACACTGACACTTATTACTTACACACCATTCATTCTGCGCATAAAAAGAGATACCAGAAAATCTGAACTTTTTTTTGAAATTCCTCTTCGTCTTCTCTTTCAAAAAAATTCCAATGACATTCCAGTTATTTCTATTAGCTTCAACTTTGGATCAATTTCAGTACCAATGGTGTATTATAGTTGACTTCTTTATAGCAATAACATAAAGAAATGTGAGTGGAACGAACAAGCAACAGTGAGATAACGGAAACTAGAATAATGTGATTTAATTTGAAATACGTGCGTGGTTAGTGAGTACAATGAATACAAGCAACATAATATCAACTGTAATGGACATATAACTATTTGCAAATAAAGCAAATTTAGTGGCGTGTGTAAAATGGAATAGTATCACGAAGGTTCTGAATACTGACAAGTAGGTAAATTTAAGTTATTTTAAAATCACAGATTCTTGTTGAAAAATAAGTATATCAATTTGTTTTGATAAAAGATTCCCTGAAATTAAAATAATCATGAAATAACTTGCCTAACTGATCAACTACATGCATTTTCTTGAACATAGTGCGGTACCAATTAGAATTTTCAGTATGAGCATCATAGCGAGGCATGGTACTTGATGTACCTTTGCTATCGTAACTTTGTGAAAGCATTTGACATGGTGGTGTTGACGTTGGTATTTTTGATGAAGATGAAGCATCAAACTGGCTTTCTACTCCTTGAGCAATATCAGTCCTATGATTACTTGTTGGAATAATATCACTTCTAAGATTATTTGTCGAGATAATATCAGTGTGGTTCGTTGATACAGGTATTTCCAGGTCCTTAATAACCATTTTATTTCTATATTTATTGTGACTGTTTACGAAGAATGATGGCGGACTCAGCGTTCGGGAACTTATAGTAGCGTTAGCAGTGGTTGAAGGCACGAAAGGTTGTGAACGATTATCAACTCTCTGTTTGACTGGCATCAATTTCTGGTAATCGCTTAATTGGTTGTAAACTGCTGTTGTATCATTATATAGGGAAGGACTGCAACCATTGTTCTCCTCGTGCTTGTGGATGATTGGTGATGATGAAAATACACCTGAAGAAGAGGATACTGGTGCGACGAATGTGTTGTTGGAATAAATATCGAGCATATTCGGAGAAACAATAACTGAGGAAGAAAGTGTCGCTGTACGATTGAATGATACTGGCGTTATGCAGGATATATGCCGCTCCACCGGTTCATGTACAATAGATAACTGTTTCTGTAGTGTTGTATTACTGGATGATTGAGAATTGCTGTTAAGTTTTGACATCTTTGTTGCCAGATGTTGAAAATTTGATGTATCATCATGTTGCGGAACGTATGGATATTGTTCATTTGATCCGGAAATCCATAATGGTGATTTCGTATGACTATTACTAATTGTAATAGTTGGTGGAGTAGATGGCATTTTAACCTCCAATTTCTTTGCAATTTGCTCACGAAGGGAAGCAACCGATTGAGTTTTCGGTATTTCAATGACTCCTTCTACTTTAACCATCATCGAATTTCTATTACTACCATCTCTTGCTTCGGTTCGCAAAGTCCACTTTGTCCCACCAGATGAAGACCCATTTCTTGGCCTAACTTTTATTTCCGTTGATGGAGGTGGTGGTGTCTTAGGTAGCCGAGGTGGTATTGTTCTCATCATCATCTGTAAATACAAACATTTGTTACAACAACATTGTCAGCATATTATACGCTCCCATCTCTTGTTCGATGAAATTACATCAACCTGATTGAGCTGAAGTAAAATTCTTAAAATTCTCTACGTCTGTCGATTCATCATTTCGTTATCTTTGCCATTAAAATTATTATTTTTTTTTTTTTTTGTTTTAAACTGTATTGTTTTGTGACTTGCGAAATCAAATTAATTAAAATGTTCAACTTATAAATCAAGAGAACAAACCATTCCGGATAAATCAGCAAAAATCAAATACAAACAGTTTACTCCCCTTGTTCCAAGAATTTGAAGGGAAAAATGCAACATTTATTAACAGAAAAGTATCATTAATCTATTAATAATTTTCAGGACAAAGTAATTGTTGCTATCACAATAGCCGAACAAAAAAAAAAAAGTACTGATGGCATTCTTCTCAAAACTATTTCAAATTTCATCACATTTTTTCGATTTTTTCTTCACTACACTTCACACCTTCTACTACACCGATAATACTTAATAATGCGCCATATTGTGAATTAAAACTTCGTCAGTACATTTCCTCCTACTAACAAACATTATTTGTATTTATTCTTAATTATAATTATTTATAACATTCATTTATAACGAATCTTTTCATTTTTTTTTTTTATTGATGACTTTTCAGTTTACCACTTCATCCTCTTTCTGAAAATGTAAAATTGCTGAAATGCACACTACAATTATTTTTCAGTTCTCATCCCACAACAAACATATAATTCGAAATCTTGGTCATTCCAAGTTAAAAAAAATTTCATATCTAATAACTTTTGAAAATTTTATCCTTCTTCACGACTATACAAAAAATTGTAAAATGGTTATTGCTGTACATAAAACAGTTCTGTAATTGGCAATTCGAAACACATTATGCTTTGCATTTCAGGAAACATTCAGTTTCTTTTTTTTTTGCTTATGATGAACTTACTAATATCAAAAAAGTTAAATTTACTTAGAAAAAAGCAACAATCAGTGGCAATACAAAGGAATATTAAAATATTATATTAAAGACTATATATTTCTATCAATTGATTACTTATTCAATTACTACCTTTACTTTCTAATAATTCCATTGTACATTGAATTAACTACGAAAGGCCGCATAATTTTTTAAGGTTAAGATTTGCATAATTAATAATCGATCCAAATATTCAATATTTTGATGATTGTAATTCCTGTTAAAATAATAAAATTGTTAAAACTTATTAATATTAATTGTAAAATTTATAGCAGCTGTAGTGCGTCAAAACTTATCACATCTACAAGAAATTTCATGTGACTACAACACTGGAAATATTTCCATTATTTTGAGAAAATAATACAATTTTCTAGATTTTTATTGGATATATTATTTAATTTATTCTGAAATTATATTTTTGTTCGGCGGTGACAGGACAAATAATATTGAATATAAAAGATTTTGAAAGTAAAACGGAGCACAAATAAGAGAGTAGCAGTCATTTCCATAGATTTTAAGTCAGGACTTTTAGATAGCTCGTTAAAATTCGAATACGGGCAGTATGATTCAAGTGCTCCGTACATTCTAATGAATTTCATTTGATGAATTTGATTCAAACAAATACTTTTGGAAAGAATACAAGATGTTATAGCATTGAAAATGTGTGGATCAGTTCGTGTATTTTCAAATTCTCCTTTTACATTTTAAAAATTGGAGAAAAAATGACTGAAAGTTGATTCCAGAACATTGTCATTTCAGTTCAATTAAGTTATGAGTACAATGATAGGTAAAAGGGTTTGCAGAAGGATACCTTCTTGGTTTGCTTTCAGCTTTTGAAAACATACTCCCATTACTAATTAGTTTCTCCTGAACTACAACCAGTTGTGGACACCAAGGTTGGAGAGACTTCAGACTCCATAAATAATTCATCTTAAAATTGACTGTTTAATTACTAAATAGTCGAGATATCGAGAAGAGATACAGGACAAACATGCAGACTGGACAGATTAACAAACAAACAAACAGTCATGATGACAGGTATGACACCAAACAATTTTTCAGCAAAGATTTACCTTCTCATTTCGAAATTTTGGTTTTTCTGAGATTTTTTTCTGTTCATCGGAAACCTGAAATTTAATCTTTCGGTTGAATTCAGGCACCTAACATTTCTGTAGAGATTCTCGCATAAATCCAAATAAAAACATCTTAAAGAGCTACTTAGTTTGGACGATATACAAGAAGCATATTTTTTTGTACAAATTAAAAAATTTTAACTATGAAGACGAAAATGTGAATCAACTTTGATATTTTTTAAAGCTATGAGATGATACATTCATTCATGAATGGTACTATTGATCACCATACATTTACAAATAATTGCAGCTGAAACAAGAAAGTGGAAGCTTTACTGGAGGCAGAAAAAAGAAAAATCGGAAATGAGGCTGTTAGGAAAATATTGTTAGAAATAATCTTAAATATTATATTTCTTTTTTCTCTCATGTACTTTAAAGCTTTCTATTGCTATTGCTGCAACGAACATTTTGCCTTATGATTGATGAAAATGCATAAGGAAGCTAAAAGTATTTGATGGATTTTAAGTTACTCTTCCTGTATTTCCTCATTTTCTTTCTTCTTTCTTCTCTCTTCCTTTCGTATATCTTCCAAAAAAGAAAGACATCACATTGAATTATAATAGGAATATTTTCAACAATTTTTGAAATCAATGAAGATGAATAAAAGAGATTGATAATCATTAGTCGGCAAAAAAACGAACGAAGGAAATTTTCGAAACACAACAACTATCAAATCAATCAATGCTGCATACTTAGTTCTTTAATTGAAATTGTAAAATTAACTCTAGCAGTACTTTTTAAGTTTAGAAAGAAGAAAACGAAAAGAACATCTAAATATTAATAAAAATTGGTGTAGCATGTCGAAACTAGCACGATGAAACAAATTGGCGTCTACATGCAGCTTGCGCAATTTTGCAAATCTAATAAAAAATTTTTGCTAATTACAGAATAGCCATGCAGTTTTATCAGTTTGCATTGCTTCACATGCTTACCAAACATCAATCTAATCCATTAACGATTTCATCAAATCATTTTAAATACTTAATGCAACTACTGATGAAGAAGTATATAAAAGTGCCTGGATGATTCATACATGGGGAAGAAATTTATAAGATATACGAATAATATAAGAATTAACTGAGAAAAGTTTAAATCAAAGATTAGTACTCGAAGCTTCTTGGGGAAAGCGAATTGTGTAAATTCATATTATCCGCAAGATAAAAGTGGAAAAAAGGGAAAGCAGAACTGTTGAAAGAAAAAATTAAATAGTCTGAAATAAAGAGTATAGAATGTTGAGGATAAAAACATACCAAATGTGCTCTTGATGAAAACTTGTCGAATGAATTAAGTGAAAGTGGATTCTTATTGGGATTTTTTGGAAGAGGATTAATATTAGATTCAGGGTTACATTCCGTTTCTAATACTAAGATAGCGGAAGACAGGGAACGTAAAGTAGATGAGAATAATTGTCCGGATGAAGTTACTGGTATTGCCATTGATGTAGCTGTTGTTACCAATGGCGGTGCTGCTGCAGTTCGCGATTAGCTTTAGCATTATTGCAAACTTAAAATCTCTTTCCAACACACAGAAGCAATAAATATACGCTTTACACAAAACATTGCCATCCAGTCATTACTACTTTATATATTAATTCATCAACATCTCACTATCATGCTAAATTAGATAAATTTTAGGGCGATCTTAAAATTAGACATTTAATTTACGTCAGATATTCGAATTGCTCTATTTGAAATCTTAAATATTTGAGAAACTCAACAAATTGTGCAAAAAGCAATTCTTGTTCAAGATATCATTTAAATTATTGTTGTAATGAATTTATTTTTCTACATCTTATATTCACCACTGATTTGTAACTTACTTTTTCGTCTCCTTCTTTTTTTATTAGCAACATTTTCATTGATAAATTCCCATCTTTTTTAATTACAACAGTTCAAAAAAACTTTCGTATATTTGATGGATAGAAATATGAGTTAATATTTAATAACATAAATATCATTGTTTACCAAATGATAACTCAGATCAGAAATAAGTTTCTGAAAACAACTGAATTAATGAAGCTGACCTGTCGGATTTTCCGCTAAAGAGTAGTTTTCTTCGACGAAACCGTTGCTGAAAACTGATATTTTTGAAAACTAAGTATAATTTAAGCAAACTTATAAATATTTGATATACAACATGACATATAATCATGTAAATAAACAGTTGAAACAGAGAAATGACTGACGATGGAATGCCATTGAGACGTTGCTTTTCAGTTACATAAACATTGCACTTGGTTCTATTAGTATGATTACTTCAGATTTTCCATTTCGAACAACTCAGTTTATTGTTTTGCTGACCTTTGACAAAGAATAGTGTAGTTTGAAATATTAAACCCTATTTTTTTTGCCAAAAAGCTAAGTCAGATAAATTATTTATCTACAAAGAAGTACTCAAAAGATAAACACATTCATTTAAACAAATTGAAGTGCACGAAAGGATAAATACTTGCCTACTGTAAGGTTAAACATACAAACTATTTTGCTTAAATATGTGCAAAACAATTATGACTACGTACCTCGACGCTAATTGTTTTCTGGTACCTGCAGTTGATTGAGTGGAATCGGAAAAATCTTCTTCAATATAATTGTATCCAGAAATCTGAGACCTTGAACGCTAGATAATAGAAGTGGTGATTCGTATTTAATCTTTCGATGAAGATGATCCTTATCTATAGGAGCATGAAATACTTCCCGGTCTGCTAGCATTTCCATGAACTTTACCAAAAATTGAGCTACGCATGTCATATGTTTCACCTAATCTCACTAATCACTAAAGACTAGGCCGTTCATATATGTATTTTCGAGATAGAATCACATATGAATTGCGATCTTAATCAAACTTTAACTTCTCTTTAAAATATCTTCAAAATACAGTGAAAATTTATAATCACTCAATTATATTATCTTCATTAATCCTAGTTGAAATTAACCATTTATGCTGATAACATCAGATGGAATTATAAAGAATATTTTGGACGACGGATAATTTCTGTGCATTCTTGAAGACAATGCAGATTTATTGTTGAGCACCATGGAAATGATGATTCTGCATCATTAAAATAGTTGACAGTTGCGTTGACAGGTTTATATTGTGTGAACATTTCGAGTTAAATGTTGCAGCACTTCCTTGAAGTGTTGGTTTTACTGGTATTGGAGGCAGATATTTAAGATGTTTACATTTTGTTAACATAGATCTTCCAAAAATTTTCATATATGGTTTTTGTTCGATTGAATAGCGCACTCAAAAATCTAAAAAAAGATACCGCACTTTCCTCTGTTAAATTTCCATGGGATATTATGAATGCTTAAAATTTCTCGTTCTAAATATTTCACTATGAAATTGGTTACCTAGTAGGGAACACAAAACTATCCCTCTTAAATTGACCAAAAATACATATATTAGCAAGAATGATGTTATCAATGAAAAAGAATAAGAACAAGTTGGATTATGCATGCATCCAGCATCATTATAATATATAATCAAACAGGATGTTAATCAAAAAGAAATAATGCTTTTTTGTTAAATTTTGCAAGTAATTAAAATTTTTTAGAAAAAAAGCATAAAGGAAAATCCAATTTAACTATCTATTCTCTCTTACCAAATTTCATCTGAACAGATCACCACAAATATGGCAATGATAATAATTGCATGGCTTGGTAATACCACAGCTATGACCAAGTGATGGAAATGATCATTTTTATGGATCTTTTTCGGAATTTTTTTGCTAAGTGAAAACTTTCTATACTGAGTGACAATATAGTCTTGGACAGCTATTGACTCACAAGGAACAAATGATATTGGACAGAGACAATTAAGGTTGACCAGGATTAAAGTTGATTAATTGCCAGTGAAATCAACCATCGCCTGCTATCTTTTGGTATTATAAATTTCAACATCATAATTAGAAAGTACAGTTTTTAATATTTATTAAGATTCATTTTTTAATCCTACTTTTTATCCACTTCGGGACCTGATTCCGAAAAACTGGAACTTTTTGCAAAAAGCTGTCCATGTCTACTGGGAAGAAAAACACGGGATGAACATTTTTTAGGAAGGAGGAAAGAGATTCACATATTCCTAATTTTGTATGAAGACAATAAGAATGCACAACTGTATTAATACGTAATTTAAGAGTCAGTGGACAATATTTCAGGTGTGCTTTCCATATCGAAGAAATAAGAATTTTTTGATTCCGAAAAAGACATCGAATATAACTTTTAGATGATTATCAATGAGTAGAAATATATGAATAGAAATACATTTTACTTATTTTAGCAAAGGAAATCTTTAAAAAACTTAACTGCTTGCTATATTTTTTGTTTAGTGCATTTTTAGTTATGTCTAAATCTGGAAATTTGTTATTAACTTATCTAGTTTGAAAGTCTCCGAATAATATATTACAGTCATGCAACGCGATACAACTGAAAATTGTTGAAGAAAATTTAAAAAGTTTTAGATTGGTGGATGATTTTCACTGGAGGAGACCATGCAAGACGAATCATCTGATTATACATCTCGTGCACCTCGTACTTTAGCACTGAACATTTTGTAATTGGTGCAATTTTTCCCGTTGATAGTTTCTACGATATCACCAATTCTTACACCTTCTTGCTCAGCTCGTCCATTGGGCAAGACCTAAAATTTGTGTCAAATTATTATTCTAAAAAAAAAAAACTTATTCGCCTATCAGGATAAATATGAACAGTAAATATACTTTACGTGATTGGTGCAAAAATGAGAAGTTATTAAAATAAGCTGCAGTATATTGTAAATCAACTTAAATAGCCTTATAATAAAGTATTTTGTTTCTATAGTGAAGAAGTGATGGAAGACTAAGCATTTATAGTAAAATCAAATGTGAGAAACCGTTAAAATTAAGCCAAAAAAAAGAAAACTATCATTCCATAATTTGACAGCTACTGTTGGGAACGTCAAAATTAGTGCTAAATTTATGCGGTTTGATGAAATATTACAATAACTACAATTATTAAGTAAACGCCTCATCGATTGTAAACGGTTCCAAGTACTGTATCTGCTCACCACTTAACCATAATCTTTACCGCTTATCCATCAGTTATCCACTCGAATTACAGTCAGCTATACAGATATTATGTGCTTTGTGCTTTTAGAATGTGCTTATTTCCTGTAGAAATTAAAAAAAGTATCGTATGATGCATACAGAAATAAGTGCATAATTTAGAACTGAGCTTCATTTAAAAATTATTAGGAAACGATAATGATTTACTTGGTATATTATTTTGTTATTCAGTCAAGTATTATGAAGAGACAATTATTTTGATAAAATATTCAAGTACCAGCTCGTATATTAGAAAATTTAAAAAAAAAATTTTTTTGAAAATTTTCGACTTCAACTAAAAAGTCCTAAAGTATAATAGTCTGTGTGCTGAATTATGTGTTTATTCAGAAGTGTCAATAACTTCTAGAAAACTATTCTGCTAACAACAGCTGCGAAATGAAAACTGTAGACAAACGAGTAATTTTAAATGGATATAAATACTTAAGGTTAGATAAATCCAAAATTCATAAAAAGTTGATTTGAATTTAAAATAAAAAGTGTGAATGACTTATGAAAAGTCTGCATTTATTTTAGTTTAATGATTCAATTAGATATGTTTCTTTTTCTCCTCTTGAAACTACATTTGAATATTTTGTAATATAGCACTATAGACCGAGTTAAACCACAAAACAAAATTTTCCGCTTCCTGAATGTTTTTTTTTTTTTTGCAGAAAACTGTGTATAAATTTTAACTGATTAAACCTTTTGATTTTTACAATGTTTTTCTCCTTCTTATCTTTTCATCAATGAAACTATTCCAGAAAATCTTCCTATAAAAAAAGCTGGCAGATGCGATCCTGCCCCAGTTGGAGATGACGAGTTACTGTGAGCAAAGAAAAATGTCAGTATGACGCCTCGGACTGATTAAGTTGAGTTGTCATAAATACATAAGAAAGAAGTCGTGACGTACACATTTATGATCAAAGTACTGTCTTTATTCCAAAAAAAAAAAAAACCTTTTTAAACAAACTTAAAAACATATTCTGCAAAACTTTTTTGACAAACTTTAGAAACAAAAAGAGTGGATTAAACCTGAGTGACTCGAATTCTCCATTCGGAAAAGGAGCGAAGTGAAGTCTCCACGGTGGTCCACCCACCAGACATACATTCCGTATAATCACTTCATTTCATTCTATCTTTCATTTCCAAAAACATTTGCTAATGAAGGGAATTGTCAAAAAATGCGTCAAATACGAGTGAAAGCGTCGATTTTGAATGATTGAGAAAAGCGGAATGGTTGAATGAGGGATTAGATAAGTGTGTTAGCTGGAAATTGATAGCTGCATGGGAAAGCTGAAAAGAAAATGAAAGGCAAGTGGGAAGATGAGGGAAGTAATAGCAGGAAGAACAACAGCTGCTGCTAGAAGTGGTCGCGAAACTGTAAGGTGCTCTCATATCTTCAGGCCACATTTTCCCCGCTACTTTTATCCACCCGTTTTGATGGTTTCTTCTCTACCCCCTTCCATCGAACACTTATGGTTAGTTTTTCTTTTCATTCTTTATTTCATTTTTGTTTCTTTTCAAATTTACCGCCTTCATTCTGAAAAGTTACAGTAACTGGACTGCAATACCACTTTTCGTAATAGGTTTATAACGTCAGAAATGTTCCTTCTGTTTTGTCAATAGTTTGCTGGTGTTGTTGACATGGGAGTGATGGCGACAGTGGTTTCATGGATACGTGGGTGGGACTTATATGATGTAGTATTTACACGTGTAGATGGACAGCTTAACTTACAGTGATTCGTATTTCAACACAAATTGCATAGATAGTTTGTGGACTTGTTTAATGAGATTTTTCCATTCTGGCTGTTGAATCAATTGACGGAATGTATAGCTAGTTGAGCTAACGGATGGTTCAAATCATTCGACGTGAATCCTCTTAAAGTAACTTTATGCTTATCTCGATATCATCGATGTACTTGTTATTTTTTATACTCCGATAAGAGATTCAAGCAAAACAAGGAAAGTTATGTTGGACACATGAGGTATTTGATTTTTTTTTTTTTCAATTTTTTTACGTTGTACATTTTATAGCTTGTACTTGCTCAGTAATGGTTGAACTACGTCGTTCAATGGGAGGACGTGGTAAAAAAACTTCACCACCATTCTTGTCCCATGAGTTTATTATTCAAAATCATGGTGATATCATGTCGTGCTTGTTGATGATCGTTGTCGTTGGGCTTCTTTTTCAGGTAAGTCCTTTTCGGAACATCAGCGGAACAAAGACAGGTATTTGTTAAATAGCTATGAGACACATAAATAGATGCACTGTTAGTTATAACTTAGTTTTCCAGCTTAAATATGTGAAGAAATACTTCTGCAGTAATATATGAGGTCACTAGTTTTTAATAATGCATTATTTTATAGGGCACATCGGCATTCGCAAGCATTTTCATTGTTCCGCAGTACAATGACACATTTCCACTAACCCTGGACTCCGGTATGTTGTATTCTAAACAAAGCAGTGAAAAAAATTGGTTTTTTAAAATGGTTTGTTTTTCCTTTCAGCGTTATGCCTCAATTTCTGGCTGCTATTTATTGGTTATCCTGCGTTGAATATGTAATTGATTCTGGAGACCAGTACTGGTTTTTTACTGAATAGTAGCAGGCATTGGCTGGATTTTACCTTGCATGTTCTCATCGTTGCGAATGTATCAAATTAATTAAGAACATCCACTTTGTCTTCATTTGCACAAACTGTCATATGTTTTTAAGTAGAATCAGTTATTGTTATAGAGAACTATCTTTCTTTTTTCTTCTTTGTAGAACCGCAAACTTACTATCAGACTGGTTTGAAAGATGCAGCAGCTATTCTGTTTTATGCTGTCGGATGGATTACTATTCACGCTATTTTGCAAGAATATGTGTTAGACAAGTTGCAGCGGAAGCTTCATTTGAGTAAAACGAAGATGAATAAATTTGCTGAATCGGGGCAACTATTCGTTTTTACTCTCTACTCCGTTATGCACAGTGGTAAGGTACTTTTTCTGGACGTTTCATGTTTTAGAATAACGATCTTAACATGATCTTTTTTTTAAGACTTCCATTTTCCTTCGGACATGCGTTTCGAACATGGTTATACTCCCACGTGATATAATTTGCAGGCTACATAATGCACGATCTACGACTGCATCTCGACCTTACTAAATTGTGGATTGGATATCCTGAAGTTCACCGTCATATGACACTGCATTTAAAACTCTTTTTTATTTTCCAGGCATGATTTTTTTATGCACTGATTTTATGTTTACGGCTATTTGTTTGCAAGATTTGCCTGTTTTATCAAGTTTTTAACATTTAATACTGAAAATGCAGAAGATATTTTACAGATTGCTTACTGGTTGCATCAGTTCCCGGAATTCTATTTCCAAAAAGTGCGTAAAGATGAAATACAGCCGCGAACCCTATACTCGATTATTTTTCTTTTCTTCACCATTGCAGCATATTCTTTAAAGTAAATATTTTGCTTTTATCCAGTTATATATATTTTTTTTACCTCCGGTAGCTTTTATAGGCTGAAATTTTCATTTAAGTGTGCCGTGTTTTCAGCCTGACAAAACTCATAGATTTCAATGATAAGTGGTGCATAGGATATCCTATAAAAACTGGATTTTTCGGTATTCATCGATAATTGTAGTTTTGTGGGAATAACTGCCTTACTTCCTCATCGTTCCAGGTTTAAATCGCACCAAAATGTATTTATACTATTTATTCTCAAATACATTGTTTAATATTTAGAACAATTTCCTTTGTAGCTTCAATCGACTTACTCTGGCCCTCCTTTTTATGGAGTATGTTTCACAGAATGTTTTCCATCTTACACGCCTATTTCACTTTGCTGAAAAATGGAACATTGCGAAGACTGGGTTCGTACGATTTTTTTGTCATAAAAGTGTGCTTAAGATAGTTATTATGTTTATTACTTTAAGTTCTATTTCTTTCAAAAATAATGCTGTAGTTGAAGTGTGATTATGTTTTATTTCTCTTTTTCCCTTTTATACCAAAAAGCGGTGGGAATAAACGGTCTTCGGGATATTAATATATTCTTAACAATGAAAATTTAGTTTCAAAATTTGGAATATTGTATTCGTGCTAGTACGATTGGCAAGTGCAGTGTTAGCTGTACTTACATTATGGTATGGGCTTCGTTCTAATGAAACTCCCTATATAGATTCGGTGAACGGAAATTTCAACACCGCGTTCATCCGGTAAGCTCTTTTACTGAGTTTGCAGTTTCAGTCGATAACTTTGTATGAGTTCCCGTCGAGAACGTATGTTAGTTTTTCGTTGTTTTGTGCATTAACAGTTAGCATTCGTAAACGATCTTTTAACGATTTTATCATGAATATTATTGTTGCAGATTGAATAGCTTGCTATGCGTTCTGGCATTACAGTTATATATGCTATGGAACTTTGTTTTATTCCATGTACGCCGTTACCGAGAGAAGCATAGCAAGATAAAGATTGACAAGCAATCTAAAATTCAACAGAGGAGAAGGAAGCATGTCAACGATGATGTTAGTTTATTTATTCATCTAAATGTGTTGCCACAGATTTTGGCTTGTAGATCTTATTGTGAGCAGCACAGTAGGTTGTTTGTCCTAGAATTTGTTAGCAATTTCGAGATGATATTGGTGTGACGGTTGCAATTTGATCTTAAGTACTTTTGCCTCAGCAGACTGCGGGAATGTGTGGTGGAGGATTAAAATACCAACCGGCGAATCATCGCTCTGATTGATTATTTGAATACTTTAGACCATCTCTCTAAATGTTTGCGTAGATCTGCCGGACAGCTAGGAATTAGATTTTGTGCTGACGTTGACAGACAGTTAAGAGATATTTAATGCTTTGGTTACTAATAAACATATTGCCAATAACCCAGTAGTTAAGATTGCAGGTGCGCGATCTTCCAGAAGCTGACCAACATTCTCGCAAGAAGTCCAATTAAATTATTCAGGTATGACCAAATAAAGTAGTAGAAGCATATGTCGTACTTGAATGGGATGAGAGTTCTTCATACAATTTTCCCATTTAATGATACATTTGAATTAAGCATGTGTTTTGGTCTCCGAATATTTTTAGTTGTGTTTGAAAGCATAAAAACACTAAGTTATGGTAGCACCTTTTCGATTATCTACATTTCGTTAACCACTTTTTGAAAGAAGGATTTAAGTTAGAGAAAAGTGGGTGGAAAAGTATTCGTTTCAGATATAACGGCTGACATTTTTGTTGCTTCCTTTGGGTAGTTGTTGTTTCTTAAATCTATTATTTGTCCTTTATTTCAAACTCCTTACCTGATCCCTATTTAAATTTTTCGACCATGTTACTGCAGTTTGGTGTTTATGAATTTGTCGAACTTTTTGGTCTCTTGAAGCTTCATTACACTTCGGAATCCAGAACCAAGGTCTATATCTAATTCTTGTTTTAACAGTTGTAAGTGTAAGCTTACTTCAGGTGACATTGAGTATGAAAGTAACATTACATTGAAATTATTTTTCAAGTTGTTATATGTTGCACTTTGTTTCCAATTGTATTTCACTGCTAGTTGTTGGATTTCTTCTCTTTAATTCACATTTTAATCTTTGTCTTATGTTTTATTTTAAACATAACTTCACCTTTTCTTTACTTTATAGACTATCTTGTTTTAATTTATAAATTGTACGAAAGTTGTCAGTCAGTTGTATTGTAGTAAATTATTGGTAAATTTCTTTTGTATTTGAATAGAATATGGTAGAAATTACATAGCAAGACGAGCTGAGTGATTGGCTTCTCGCAAAAGTACGTTAATCACTAAAAACAAGATTCTTTTTAGTGTATTGCGTTTATAAGCAAAGAACACTGTCAAATAATTTTTCATTTGATTTAAATAATCTGTTATTTTACAGACAAGAATTATTATAAAGGTTTAGTCTCTGTGAAAGATTGGTAAAAACCTTTTTTTGGATGATAATTTTTTTCGGATGATATAATGAATAATATAATCATATTGGATGCAAAGACAGCTATGTGGTCAAAAAAAAAAGGAGCTTGTGTAAGGGAAGAGTCCTTGCATGCAAGATTAGTCATCAGAATGAAAACATTCGCATGTTATTTGGTTTCGCGTGTCAAAGTGGTCAATTGGTATCTTAACCGTTGAAAATAAACTTGGTAATCGGAAACAAAGATGGAAATTAGACAAATGGTTCATTATATTAGATTAACATTTATTTATATATTCATTTATATATTTTATGTAATGAATCACTTCAGTGAGAAATGTCGCAAGACTCGGAAAAGTCTCGCAAATTGCAAATAACTTACAAAACATATCAAATAAAATTGTATTGAATTCACAGAACTAAGAATTGTTCACCAGAACTAAGAATATTGTCTTATTTCACCCGTCAAACAATCGTTCCAAATTCATATTTCACGTAAGAAACTATTTTTAATTCATCTTCCAAATAGATTGTTTACACGGTATCAACACCTTATTTATATTTGAATCTACAAGATTAACTTGCTTCATTGACCTCCTTTACGGTTTGTCAACTAGTAATTAGATTTAATTTTAAACCAGGTCAGCAGCTCTTTATTAGTCACTCATGTCCAACACTTCAGTTTTGCCAAAAACCTGAAGAGTTCAACCAAGAGGCAATTCAATCACAAAAAAGGATTTCCATTACTTGACCTCAACTCTTCTTTATAAGATTTATTGTACTATTGCTTCTGTTGGTAAAGGAATTATTGTATTTCTGTGTTAACATCTACATCCAAGGAATCTTCCTGAGATCAGTAAACTTCTCCCAAAGTAATAAATTCAGCTACAAAAAATTCCTATTATGCAAATGCTTTTGTTATTCAGACGTATTTATATTACAAATTATTTCGGTTTTTTGGACCGAGTGAAGAAAAAAAAAAAAAGAAAAAAACCAGAATGGCTATGATAACCAAGAATGAATGACACATTTCAAAATATTTCCGCGATGATTAGATTGCCTCGTAAATGTGTAAATTAAAACTGTGTTCCTGGATTGTGAAGAATCTTTATACATTTTAGAAGGAAATGATCTCTAAATTACGATGGCAGAAATGACTTAAAGTAATACCAATTAAACGTTATTTGCACTTGTCTTATGGTTTTGTGAAAGACATGACAGGTCCTTAAACATATTCAATCATATTCTACAAGATATCATAATGTGGCTGAGAAACAAACTGATCTTTAATTATTAAGAATGGTCCAACAAATGTGAAAATCACGTTGTTTTTGAGACTCAAATCAAGACGAAATATTTCCTCATGTTGCACTAAATTTACGTGATATAATGGCAATATACATATAAGCATCCCACAACTTGTTACTTGTTTCATCTTCCAAGTTTCAGTCTGTGATCACTTTGTTATCTTATTCCTGAAAAGTCTGCACTCTATATTGTTCAACCAAAACTACATTATTTCCATCCAACCTGTTTAGTTAAAATATTAAAACATTAACAATACATGGATGATATACGCGTCATACGAATTCATTTCACAGATAAAGTGGGCACTATATGTAGAACTGTTTTTGTCTACGTCAGTACTCGGGAAACTTTTACTTAAAATCGAAATGGGGGGATAACCTCAATAAATTAGACGAACTGATAAGATTAACGGAGAATGCTAATAGCCGGCTGTCCTATTTTCTGACAAAGATGACACTCCCTTTATATATATATAAGCAGCAAATTCACTTTATATATATATAAGCCTTTTGCACTGTCTTTTTATAATTATGCTCCATACGCACACTCACGTAAGCATATGACTTCCTGTCCGTTTCAAGAAGAACCAGAAATTAGAGAAATGGGTACCAACAGAGTAGGGATAGAAATGATACAGTGAATTCATCTATTTGCTACCTATAGAGACCGAAAGACACAGTTCGGAATTCAACCACCGATTGCAGGGTTGTTGTAGCCGCATTTCTCCGCGCACCTGTATTTGTGTTGTTACACGTCACTACTCGCATTTCATTCTTCGGCAATCAGTTGAGGTAATTCTTTTTCAGGCTTTCTAAGAACTAGTGGAGAATGCGCTGGTATCATTCCTTGGCTCTTCCGTTGTCGATCACGGGCCTTGCATTAGGACTCAGTAGCGATCGTCAGTCATGCAGCACATCAGGGTATTTTGAACAAAAGGAGAAAGCGTCTAACATCGTAAAACAGTTCATGGTATTCCTCTTTGATACTAGTGAAAATAATTAACAGTAAGGAAGTTACCAATGGACGGTCTGAACATGGACCAGTATTGATTTTTCTATGTGTTTACCTTCGTAGGTCCCATGTAACACATGAAAATCCTTTAATCAAAAAGTAATACAACTGTGATATATCAAGTCAGCACTGGTTGGGCTAATCGTTTTCATAAAAAGTGGGTAGGTAAATTTATAGAATACTCTTGTCGGTGCTCTTCATTACTAAAATATGTAAAATGATGGTCACTTTTTAAAATTTGTTATGGTGCAGGTGAGAAATGGAGTCCCAGGGCTATCTGTAGGTGTTTCACGTAATGGTCGATGTGTTTGGGGACAAGGGTTCGGTTACGCAGACGTGGAACAGTTGGTACCGTGCAAAAGCGATACAGTGATGAGAATTGCCAGTATAAGTAAACCAGTAACAGCTGCCCTTGCCGCACGTTTGGTCCAGAACGGAAAACTTCATTTGGATGCGCCTGTTCAGGTTTCAATATTATAGGGACAAATTTTCTTAATATTAAGATGATGGAAAAATAAGTTATCGGTGTTGAAAGAATTCATCAGTACTGATTATTGAAACTATTCGGAGCTGATTTTCAGAAACCGTATATAAAATATAAGGAATAAATTGCAGGACTATGTGCCGGATTTCCCAAAAAAGAAATATAACGAGAAAGACGTTACTATAACAATTCGTCAGCTTTTGAGCCACACAAGCGGCATTAGGCATTACAAAATGGTTACCTTTTCATGTTATGCTCACTTCTCTCATTTTGCAAAACGTTAGTTGTATTTCGGCTTAGCATATCTCGGTAATACAGTATAATGAATTGAAACACCAAGTGTATGCTGCAGCAAAATGTAAGGATGCATGCTGATTAATCCAGTTTTAAATATGACCAGTTGCCTTATGGACTGTCATAAATTCAAAGGCAGATCTCTTTTTTTAGTTAAATAAAGTTAAATAAAAGTTAAATAAAGAACAGCAGTAAGACGCAAATTTTGAGGTATTACATTTGTTTCTATACATGCAAATAAATTAGAAGTTCAGATAAAAATTGTCTAGTCTTCTGTGGGGTAGAGATAAGAAATGTAGCCTTCTCACAGAGAATATACTTGGAATCTTTTGAGTTTTATTTTACATACGATATGAACAAAGCACATACTACTACCACCGGGCATCCAAGAATACATATTTTATATCAGCAATATTCAAGAAGCAAGAAAAAATGAATATATTCTGCTTATATAACTGCCCAATATCAGTCAGCCACTCGATTTTTCCTGCTTTTTCTTATAGTCTTTTAGAGCTGCCTGGATTGCATCCTCAGCTAGCACTGCAGAAAATGCAATAATTTAAAATGAGCAATTGTGAAGAGGCAGTATGCAAAATTGTTAAGGAAGGAAATGCCAAAAATTTTTAACTTACTGGAACAATGAAGTTTGACTGGAGGTAGGCAAAGCTCTTTTGCAATCTCGTCATTCTTAACCTTGGCAGCGTATTCTGTTGTCTTGCCTTTAATCCACTCGGAAGCCAGACTACTTGATGCAATTGCTGACCCACAACCAAATGTTTTAAATTTTGCATCAATTATCTTGCCATTTTCGTCGACCTAACTTTAGAATGATAAGTACTGCTGCAAATTTCTGATTTCCATGAATGCATGTGAGTTCTACTAAGTATCTACTGCCATATTGGGTGCAAAAGAGCTGTCTTCAAACAAATACCACATCGTAATGAAATAGGCAGTACTATCAAAATATTATCATTGAGTGAACTTACAGCCCTTATTTTATTTATCGTTGCAAATCCAAAGTATCCTGTAAAAGGATTTACCTTGATTTGAAGTTTCATAACATCGCCACAGGCCGGTGACCCAACGATGCCCGTACCAACGTTCGGATCATTCTTATCGAGTGTCCCAACATTCCGTGGATGTTCGTAGTGGTCAATAACTTTTTTGTGATAAAGTGCGTTTATAACTCTTGTGCTGACAGTAGAAGATAGAAATGAGGGCAGCTTTGTCGACGACAGAGCCATGTATCGTCTAAAATTAGGTTGTTTGAAACTTTCAGTAACCCAACTTCAAGCTCCTAATACTCACAACCTTCCCACACCTCACTCAGCCAACTCCGTCGAGATCGCACTAAACGGAAACCCAATAATCAAAACGATCGTAGAACTAGCTTCTTTCGATTACCATACGTATGGTCGGGTGTGAAATATACCTATCGCCGTGTGAAAACTTTTTTGACTCATGGCGACCAGTTTCTCAAATTTTTTCAGTCTTATCGTTTATATTACAGCCAGTTGAGCCGACCGTAGAAGACTTTGTGAGAGAGCTGAGGAAAGCGGTTGAAACAGGAATTGATGGTAATGTGAAGAATTTATTACATAAAATAGACGTTAAATATAAGGTATGCGTTTGTTCCTTCTCTTGAGCATTACCAAACTTATAAAACCAAATTTCTGGGTTTAGTGAGTCAGTCACTTTTCTCACCTAAACTTTTCTGGACAGTAGATAAGTCAAAGGGAATGGCTTTGCTTGGTTGGCATTATGAGATGAACGTCGCTAATTTGCAGTCATGTTATGTTTCATTTCTGGCCCATTCCTTTTAAATTCGATGTCCTGAAATATTGTACACTTTCGAAATGGTTCTGCTGCTAGTCATATTACTGTTATTTTTGAGTCATTCTACGTGTTTTATATCCTACTATAGAAATAAGAAAATTTCTTTAAGTAATCTAATCTTCCAGGAGAAATACAGTAAAAGTAATCTAACGCGACATCGAAGTATTGAGGTCAAAGACAAATCTGAGTTCTTTTCCAATATTCATTACGAGTGTGTGAAAGATGCACTGGAGATCTTCAAACATGATGAATTAGTAGCAGAACCAGGAAGTAAATTCCAGTATACAACCCACGGATTTACTTTACTCAGTG